>NW_027507784.1:289625415-290279019 GCF_037356315.1 Lithobates pipiens
TTTAACTATACAGAACAAGTCTGATTGAATGTCTGACTACTACTTCATAAGTCTAAACCATTAATAAGTAGATAATAGTCTTATATCAATAGGAGAAAATGGGGGGGGTGGCGCTTCTGCCCAAAGTTCATCCGATAGGCTGTACCAGGGACAACATCATAAGCAAAGTTGGGGAAGCTGTTAGAGCAGCACTTTAGTGAGGAGAAGCAACTCTAGCATACACATAAAAAGAAAGCAGAAAGGTGCTTCTAAGTGCAGGATTAAATAGTATATTTTATTCCATAAATGGATAAAACGCTTACAAGATCCAGGGGGGGGGGGGTTTGGGGGGGGAATACAGGCATGTAATAATAATAATAGTCCCGATTCCTGGCTATAACCTCAGCTCCTTCTGTTAGAAGCCGACCAGCAGCTGTGACAGGAGAGAGGGGAATGGGGAGGCAAGATGGCTGACTGGCATCCGAAGCAGCTTAAATGCCAATCCAACCCATTGGGGCGTAGGTCTGATAAAGGAGCAATCTGTGCATGTTCCAAAAATGCGTTTCCACCCCCCACCTGACGTCACTTCCGGGACGTGCGTTCCACCATGGTTCCTGATGCCAGATGGCCATCTTGACAGGAGGGAAGGGAGCGAGGAACCACAGTGGAACCACAGTGGAACGCATGTCCCAGAAGTGACATCAGATGGAGTTAGTAACGCGTTTTGGAGCATGTGCAGATTTTTCCTTAATCAGACCTACGCCCCCCCATGGATTGGACTGGCCTTTAAGCAACCTCCAGATTCCAGACGGCCATCTTACCTCCTCGCTCCCCTCCCTCCTGTCGCAGCTGTTGGTCGGCTTCTCCTGACAGGAGTTAAGGTCATAGCCAGGAATCTGGATTATTATTACCTCCCAGATCTTGTAAGTGCTTTTAACCGTATATGGAATAAAACATACTGTTGAATACTGCACTTAAAAGCGCCTTTCTGCTTTCTTTTTATATCAATAGGTACAGTTTCAATGTCCACCATATGTTTTTAACAAATCTAGAATTGAAAAGTAAACCAAGAATTTAAGTGAAAAAAATCTGCTCAAAGGGAACTAAAGACAGTAAGGCCTGAACACACTGCTAGCACCAATTGTATAAACATAATAAATGTATTTCTCCTGGTCCTGGATAGATTAAACATAACACTATCGGTCAAATACAGGAATAGAGTGCATATCCCAACACCTCATATAAGCACCACGTGCCAATGAAACACAACGATAAGGTCCCTTTCAGACAGGCAATGAAGGTTTAAAAAGAGGAAATATGATCTACTTTTTTTTTATCTATTTACCAATGCCAGGAGCATAAGGATTACAAATTGTCAATGTTGATTGAGAGACTGAAATTGCACTTTAATGAATATGGTCAGATTATGCATATGGTCGGATTCTTTACTAAATTTGTAGCTTCCTATAATTCTGGGACTTGGAAACTGACAGTGTCATACTTGTAGTCACCGCGAGAGAAGAGGGTGATTATCGTTAGCAGCTATAAAATCTGGCAGGCTGGTTGTACCAAAGTTGATGATCATCCTGTTACATTCAGCCTGCCCATACATGGTGCGAATCTCAGCCTGTAGATATGAATGGTCTATGGCCGGCCTAAGCTTTGACAAAAAAAATTTAAATAAAAAAAGATAATAGAAACCAAATTGTTTCTATGCAGAGCTACACAAGATTTTGCACTCTCCAGATTTAGTAAATCAACCCCATGGTGTTTATATGAGGTGTTGGAATCGGCCATCTTATTCTGTATTTAGCCAATAGCTCTGTTTTTCTCAGTCTATCACAGATGGGGAATAAATAAATAGAACATACAAGCTCTCCTCACTTAAAGCGGAGGGCCACCCTAAAATAAAAAAAATTTATTAATATTAATATTCTAATATAATTAATATATATATTTTTTTTAACTTACCAGAAACCCCTGTTGCTAGACAGTCTTCCTTATCTGCCTCTTCCTATTCCGCGGCGCTTCCTCCTCTTTGGCGAGCGGCCCCGTTGCCTTCTGGGACATGTGTGTGTCCCAGAAAAACAACGGGGCCATTCACAAAGTGCCAAGCGACTCGAGCATGCGCAGTAGGAAACAGGCAGTGAAGCCAAGAGGCTCCACTGCCCGTTTCCCTTGGCGCCGGGACCCGAGAGCCAAGGGACGGGTCGGCCTCGGGAGGCTGACATCGCGGGCAACCTGGACAGGTAAGTGTGCTTATTAAAAGTCAGTGGCTACAGTTTAACGGTCGTTAAACAGGAAAGTCGTTAAACGAGGAGTATCTGTATTCATACAATTTCATGCTAGTTGTGCGTTTAGTCCTCACCATCTTTTGTTTCCTTTGAACAGATTCTCAAAATTAGTTTAGGTAGATGGAGCACCTACTGAGTTAAAGGGAGTCCACACCAATTGTAAAAAATCATCTTATACCTTACCTATTTTGTATATAAGATTGTAAGTAACACCAGAGAAAGTGGAAATAGAAATGTGAACTCTATGGAATAAGGCTAATAGTAGAGCTGCACGATTAATCTTTAAAGAGGGATTCCACCAAAAAAAAAAAATATTAAAAGCCAGCAGCTATAAATACTACAGCTGCTGACTTTTAATAAATGGACACTCACCTGTCCCGGGTTCCAGCGATGCCGGCAGCCGAGGCCGATCGATCGCTCGGCTCTCGGCTGCTGCCGCCACCATTCTAGGTGAGGGAATCAGGAAGTGAAGCGAATCGGCTTCACTTCCTGGTTCCCTACTGCGCATGCGCGAGTCGCGCAGCGCAATAGGAAATCTCCGCGCTGTCACTGGGACCCGTGTGTGTCCCAGCAGACAGCGCGGCAGGGCAGGAAATGGCGTAGACTCCCACGGGAGTCTATGCCCGGAAGTGGGTGTAAATACCTGTCTTTGACAGGTATCTCCACCCCCCTCCCCCCTGAAAGGTGTCAATTGTGACACCGGAGGGGGGGAGGGATCTGATCAGCGGAGGTTCCACTTTAGGGTGGAATCCCGCTTTAAGAATCAAAATCATGATCTTTTTCCCTTCCCGATCTTCAAAACAGCAAGTCACGATTCTAACAAATGCAGAGAGTTCTCACAGCTGGAAAAAAAAAAAATCCAGGCAGCCTGCCAAGTTTAATCACAACACCCTAATGCCGCGTACACACGACTGGACATTCGACGGACTGAATTCCGGAGGACTTTTTGACGGACTTTCGACGGAACGGACTTGCCTACACGATTACACCAAAGTCCGACTGATTCGAACGTGATGACGTACGACCGGACTAGAATAAGGAAGTTTGTAGCCAGTAGCCAATAGGTGCCCTAGCGTTGGTTTTCGTCCGTCGGACTAGCATACAGACTAATGGATTTTTCGACCGGACTCAAGTCCGTCGGAAAAATTTGAAACATGTTCTAAATCTAAAGTCCGTTTGATTTTCCGACAGAAAAGGTCCGATGAAGCCCACACACGATCGAATTGTCCGCCGGATTAGTTTCGTCTGACCTTTGCTGTTGAAAAGTCCGGCCGTGTGTACGCAGCGTAATAAGTAGAAATAAAGTATCTTTTCGTTCTTTCATCAAAGGAAAGAAGTGTAACCATTTAAAGACCAAACCTTTTCTGAGATTTGTTGCTTACAAGTAAAAATCTGATTGAAAATTACTTGGAACACCCAAACATGATATATATTATTTTTAGCAGAGACCCTGGAGAATAAAATGGTGGTTGTTGCAATATTTCATGTCACACCGTATTTGCGCAGCGGTCTTTCCAGCGCAATTTAAAAAAAATACATTTTAATGAATTAAAGTGTATAATGTGAAAGAAGATTTTACACTTCGAGAATCGTGATCTTTATTCTAAGGGAAAAAAAAATCTGATTCTCACTTTAGTCAAAATCGTGCAGCTCTAGCTAATAGCAATGTGTACATGCAGTAAGCCACTTCCATCAATCAGAAATCACTGTTCATTGTTCTGACTGTGGTACATGGGAGCAAAGACGAATTCTGATTGGTTTCTGAAGCTTGCTGCTCTCTGCCTTGTTCCATAAGCCTGAATTAGTTAATACAACCTCCAGGATATACGGTTCCATTGCCAGTTACCCTCTCCAAATAATGCACGCTGTAATGAACAGATGTAATGGCAAATGTCAATGTAATGAGTTTTAATTAGTCAAGTGTTGCATGACCATTCAATCCCCTCCTTCATTTTGTTAGTTTAATGAGCAGCCCCAGGGAGAAGGCAGACAGTGGGGTTTACAGAAGCTGATGAGGGGTCATTTGTCACTTCCAGAGACTGAAAATCCAAGACAAGGGATTTTGATTTTTTTTTTTTTGCAAGATCATGGTAACGGTTCTAACAATTATATAGCGTGAACTGTCACTAAGCTCTTATGTCCGACACACTTTCATCATAATAAAGTGCGAGAAAGGTCAAAGCGCAGTGGCCACCTGCAACTAATCAGAAGTCATTATCGTTTCTGAAACAATGATTAGTTGCCATGGTTAACTTTTTCACACTTTGCTAACAAGCCAGGAGTGGAGTGGTTTCGGGAGATTGAGGTGGCCCTGGGTAGCTGTCTGCAAACACACTTGTGGTGCCAACCATATAGTCACTTTTGCATGTAGATTGGACAATATTCTTGATGTGCCCTTATTATGAATATAGGTTTCCTCCATCCTCTCCGTTTTTTACTTATGATCCTGCCAGCTCTTTCCGAATTTTCTGTGAAGAGCTGACAAGGATGCCAATAAAAGGACAGCAGCGTAGCATTGTCATCCCTCCACTCCATGGGGTTAATTTACTAAAGGCAAGAAGATTGTGCACTTTGCGAGTACCATTGCACTCATGTTGCCCAGAGATTAGTGAATGTGGTGAAGCTCTTATTTCTATAATCCAATCAGGTGCAAGCAGTTTTTGGTATTCTTTACAAAGAGGCTTTACAACATTCACCAATCTCTGCGGAAAACAAGTGTAACTGCACTTGCAAAGTGCACAATCTATTTGCCTTTAATAAATCAACCCCTATGTGTCCCTATTAGGACTACAGGAGTGTTGGTATCCCGGAGGAGGTGTCAATAGCATTTAGTGCAGCCCAGCTCTTACATCTCCTTGCTTCCTCCCATCCTGACCTGCAAAGTGTTGCAAGGAAAAGTCTGACAAAAGAGCAGGGTGCTCTCTCCTATGACATGTAGGTGTCACGAGTCCCAAACCACCAGCCACACAGAAAGGGGTAAGACTGGGAGACTTGGTGTTCACATTCAATTTAGCCACAGATCTTTTATTTTTATTTTTTTTTAAAGTGTGAATAGCCTTGGCACTCTATAAATGCATTGCATTGCATGTGTTGGCAGGAGAATTTTTTTTTATTTTTTTTTAATTGGGCCCCAAAAGCTTTTAGCCATAATGTGCTTGTATGCATAGTATATTATCACATTATGGCAGACTTGCTTAGCTAATGATCTTCTCCAGCTCCACACTGTGGGTGCTCCTGTTAACAGGCACTGCCACCTTCCATTTCTGGCTGGCCAGGCCATGCTGACGTCTCTTCTGCACATGCACATGGAGGCACGCTGTCGTGGCACAGAGCTGGTCTGCGAATGGACGTGGCATTGTACATATGTGGTTACGTACACAAATGCTGACAGCGTTTGGAAGAAGCATTTATGACAGAAAAGGGTCTCTTCCGTCATAAAAATCATACCGGTCAGCATTTTCTATTTTTTCAGGTTTAATTCCACTTTAAGGACAGATCTGGTTTATAAGCTCACCCATAAAAGATCCCAATTGCACAAAGACCGTTATTGTAGGGTGGTTCCATTGAAGATTTATATCCTCATGCAGACTCTTGTTTGTGTTGCATCTATATGATTTGCATACTTCCAAAAAGTGCCGATTTTCAATACCAGAAATGAGTGAGATTTTTTTAGAATCTGGCATAGCATATCCAAACATAAGGGGAGTTTTGATAGAGATGGCTGGTTCATAATGACCCCCATCGTTAATTATGAAATGCATATGCATCACCTTTATGTGGTTTTCCTACCTTCTGCCTAGCACAAAAATCTGTGGCATCAAATAAAAAAATCAGTTTTGAACCACTTACAAGGAGTAGCCAAATGCAAGTGGATTTCTGATTGGCTGATCTGCCTCTACTGCTGTCTATAGAATGTCATTGAATAAGACCAGTAGCGTGTAACCAATCAACCACTGCGAAAGTAGGCCATCTTTAAATATAGGCACTTTGATACTGGCAAAAGCAGGTGCCGGGTGAGAAAAGTCTATTACAGTTTCTGTCCCCTGGCACCCAGGACAGGCAGGTTGAATGGTTTCCAGCCATTTTTTTCTAGATCGTTCCACTATGGCTACACTATACAGGTTACCACAGTAATTAAACTTACTGAAGGAGGAGGTGACTCACGTCCAATGAGGGGGGTGTTCTCACATCGGGGATTCTGGAAGTTGGCATTCTGACTCCTGTGGAGAAAAATAAAAGCGCATTATTTGTCATGTGCCAGAACCTGTAGCAACACAATTGCAGTTTACTGTAGTTGGATACATAAAAGATACAACTAATCAACCTAATAAAATTTAAAATGCTTTCCCATAGACATAGATAGGGCGAAGATGCACATGTGCAGCAGTAGGGTTGCCACCTCATCCCTTTAAACCCAAACACATATGAATTACACAGGTTCTGAGGGTAATTTAGTGCAGGTAAGTTTAATTACCCCCTTAATTAGCCACAGAACCTGTGTAGTTAATATGTGTTGGGGTTTAAAGGGATGAGGTGGCAACCCCAATGTGCAGGCAGAAGAGGACCCAGTGATGCTGGTTTCATGAGCCACGTCTCTGATGAATCTGAAGATGTTGAATCAAGAAAGATTCAAGTATTGGACTGGGTGCACGCCACTCAGTGGAGGCTGCATTTATTAAGGCCGGGTTCACACCTATGCAAATTAGATGTGGGTTTCTCCGCATTCAATTCGCATAGCAGGAGAATGTGACTGGCTCCCTATGGAGCCGATTCTGCAAGGAGGGAGAAGAGTACCTCTGCTCAGATCACCTAGGCGATCCAAGAGGAAGTCAGAGTGGGTACCTGTCAAAACCAGGTACCCGCTCCCCTCTCCAAAAATATGACATGCCAAATGTGGCAGGAAAGGAGGCGAGGAGTGCTTCGCTCAAAAAAAATAAAATAATAATTTTAAATTAAAAGCCAGCAGATGCACATACTGTAACTGCTGGCTTTTAACAATAGGATACTTACCTGTCCTGGAGTCCAGTGATGTCGGCACCACAGCTGATGTTTTCATCAGCTGTTGGGTGCTGTCACCGCCATTGTGGGTAAGGGTACCCGGCAGTGTAGCCTTATGGCTTCACGCCAGGAAGCCTACTGTGCATGCGTGAGGCCCTGCTCCTCTCTCCTACTGGCCAGTGACAGGGAGAGGAGGAGGGAGCCCCGCGGTGATGTCAAGGGCCGTTGCCTGAACTCCCAGAAGTGGGAACAGGATACCTGTCAAAGACTGGAGTTTTATATCCGGGTTCACAGGTTCCAGCGCTGTGATTGGCCTGGAGCCGCCGGTCACGGCACGGCTGCTGAAAAAAACAGTACGAGTGTGCCATTTCTTCGGTGCGCATGTGCTGATGACGTCAACGCAAGCGTATATGGTAAAGATCTCCTAAATCGTGCAGGTTTAGGAGATATTTTCAGCACCTACAGGTAAGCCTTATTATAGGCTTACCTGTAGGTAGGTACAAGTAGTGTAACTAGATTCACAACCAGGAAATCTAGCACTGTACCTGTAGGGGTATCTCACTGGTAATACCATCTTAAAGTATTGATGTCAATTTAAATTATATGGTTCCCAGGCAGGCAGCTTCTACACCCCAGAGGATCTCCACAGTCTCCGTGGCTTGTAGTGTAACAAAAATGTAAACTGAAGCACAGCACCACTGCCAAGCGTTTTAGATACAACTTTATTCCAATAGACAAATCTAACAAGTTACTGAGAGGCCGATGTCTACAAATCACACAGGAAAAAATAACATTGTAGATTCAGTTCACTTCTGGTTTGTTCACATTGTTGTCAATTAAAATGGAAGTAAACCCATCGATTTAAACAGTTAAAAAAAAAAAGGAATGTCAGAAATGCTAACTGCACATTGGCTGTGCTCTCAGCCAAACTATCAAACCATCCAATGGCTGGTGTCATAACGAATCACATGTGCAGCACCATAGCAGTTGAAGATTAAACAGAGGCAAAGATGGCAGCTTCCTTGGCTGAAAACGATAGGGGAGTTTACTTCAACTTTAAGCCCCGATAAAAGGAGCACTCTTGAACCCCCGAAAAGCAGTGGAAACCTTTTTTTGGGTCATACCCCTGACTTTGATCAGTATACATTTTTATCTGGACCTCTTAGCAGTGGCGTGGGTGCTTCAATTTCAAATTTCGTAAAAAACATAAAAACGATTTTGTAAAAACATAAAAACAAAAAGATCAACTGTCATGTTGAAGGCCCAGTTACCAAAAAATGGCAACTGAGAGTTACAGGCTGCATAGACAAAACATATAACTCACATGTATTCCGTTACAGGGGCGTTGCTGACTGTGTGTGCAGCGGCGGGGATGCTGGTTTCACTGCCATAGCTGCTCCCACAGCTGTATAAACTGGGCATGTGCACCCTGTACAGGTTGTCATGAGTCTGTCGTGTCCCCGGGGTGGTGGCCTCCTCGTCCCCCTCGTCATAGCTGCCCCTAGCAGGTAGAGATAAGTTACTTGAATGGCAACAACAATAAAAAAAAAGAAAAGAAAAGAAATGAAATAAAACACAACTGTCCAAGGCTGCAGGATCTGACATGGGGAACAGAACCTTGCCTCTGCCAAGATGGCCAACTTTACACAGATACACAGTGCAGAACAAGGTATGGTAAGTTTGTAATGGGGAAAAGATCAGCTGCAGGGAGACCACAGAGAATACTGGTGACTAGTCCCTCAGCTGAGCTTTCTTATGTGGACCAGTTTTGTAAAATATACATAATAATATTATAATGTAATATCCTCTGTTTAACCACTTGCCAACCAGCCACCGCAGTTGAACTGCGGCAACATGGCTCGGCTGCGCGAATCACCGTTCTGTTACGTCGCTCCCTCTGGTAGCCACTAGGGGTCCACACATGCCTGCAGCTCGCCCCCGGAGCCGATGCGAGTGCCCGGCGGTCTCGATGACCGATGGGCTCCTGCAACCACTCGTAACACGACAAGAACTGTGCAATCTGTCATCTCCCCTAGTCTGTCTCTCCCCCCCCCCCCTTCAGTTAGAACACACACCAGGGAACACAATTAATGACTTGACCCCCCCAGTGTTAACCCCTTCACAGCCAGTAAAATTTTTACAGTAATCAATGCATTTTTATAGCACTGATGGCTGTATTAATGCCAATGGTCCCAAAAATGTATGGCAATTGTCAAAATTATCCAATGTTTCCATCATAATGTAGCCACGATAAAAATCGCAGATAGCCGCCATTACTAGTAAAAAAAAAGGAAAAAAAATAAAAAAGTAATGTAAAAAATAAAAAAATGCCATAAATCTATCCCCTATTTTGTAGACGCTATAACGTTTGTACAAACCAATCAATATATGCTTTTTGCGATTTTTTTTTTTTACCCAAAATATGTAGAAGAATACGTATCGGCCTAAACTGAGGAAATGTTTTTTTAATATTTTGGGGGATATTTATTATAGCAAAAAGTAAAAAATAATGCATTGATTTCAAAATTGTCGCTCTTTTTTTGTTTATAGCGCAAAAAATTAAAAACACGAGATGATCAAATACCACCAAAAGAAAGCTCCATTTGTGGGGGAAAAAAAAGGACGTCAATTTTGTTTGGGTGCAACTGTCAGTTAACGTGACGCAGTGCCAAATCGCAAAAAGTGCTCTGATCAGAAGGGGGGTAAAATCTTCCGGGGGTGAAGCGGATAATAGATGTGAACTGGAGTACAGCACATGGACGTGCTTACTGCTATGTTCTTTTTCACTTTTGTATAATAAATTTGGAACTTTGACATTTCTGTTTTGTTGGTTCTGCCCACTACATGTATGCCCTTTTACAGCCCCTTTGCTACAACACACAGTCTGTTATACATATTAGTGGGATGTGGGCATACTAGCATGGTATCTTCTTCTCTTATTGAGATCTTCACTTCTATCCTAACTCAGGACTATAATTCCACTTTTCAATAGTCACAACTCCGGGGTCACACACAACTCCGGGGTAACATGCAAATCTGGGGTCTACCAAAAGGTAATGTAGGGCATTCCTAGTACTCAGCTACATCTTTGACTCTGGTCAATGCAATTAAAGAATTGCCCTTATCTGATGCTAAATGTGTACCAAAATCAGCCTCTGTAGCTCCATAAGTGGCAGGCGACTAGCAGGATGCTGCCAAGTTGCACAGATAGCGTTTCTGGTCACTTACATAGTAAGGTTGAATAAATACACCAGTCCAACCTGAGTGTGAGTGTCTACAATTGTCCCTATCCCTGTACATTGCACACTCACATCGGTCCCTACCCTCAAGGAGCCCACAATCCAAGGTCCCCATTCATATACTAGGGCCAATTTTGGACGGAAGCCAATTAACCTACCTGCATGTCTTTGGAGTGTGGGAGGAAACCGGAGTACCCGGAGGAAACCCACACAGGCACAGGGAGAACACGCAAACTCCAGACAGGTAGTGTCATGGTTGGGATTCGAACCAGCGACCCTTTTTACTGCTAGATTAGAGTGCTACCCACTACACCACTGTGCCGCCCTCACTTGATTAACAGATGACAAATAAGTGAGGAGAAAAGGGTCTGACGAATTTCAAAAGAAGGGAAGGTGGGCAGAGAACTACGTACATCTTCCATGCCATGTGATTAGAGTTCAGCGTTAACAATCATTACCTGCATTTGCGTCTCCTAAGGGCGCAGTGTGGGAAACTGCATTCCATGTGCGTTTCCCACATCACAGGTGAACGCAATGACTTTGGGTGTCGCATGTGGGTTCCAATGAACTGTTAATGGCACCCTAAACGCATCTTGCAAATCGCAGTATTATCCTGGAAAACTAGTGCTTGCACTACTTTTTCCACGCTCCAGTGTTTTTTGCAGCCCATTCAAATGAATGGGCTGTCAAAACCTCACTGCATGGGAATGTTCACGTTCTGATGTGAACTAGCCCTAAATAGCAGTCATTTGCATGGCGATTATATTAAAATACAACTTAAAAATCAAAAATTTTTTTAGAGATTGGAGATTTGATTTAACATGTATTGCTGAAACTTCTGTCAACATGAAAGCTTTTGAAGGTGTTAAATTATATTAATAAACTGTCCCCATTGCTTGAGTTTGTAAAAACAAAAACAAAAAAGTAAGAAAGAAAAAAGTTTTCTATATTATATTTCAACGAATTTTTTAGAGCAGTTGAGACACTAACAATTATTAGATCGCCTCAAATTAAAAGGGTAAAAAAAACAATGATGGCAAAATGTCTATTATAGGAAATCAAATCACATTTGTAAAACATGCTGTTCACAAAATAACCACAGGGTGGCAGCAACATTTCATCCTTGCAAATAGCCATTTTCTTACACTGCATAGTAATAAACATTTACAAAATCTTTCACAAAACATGGTTACAAAAACATACACACAAAATGTTTAAAGGTTATATTTTAAAGGGTAATTTGTCACAGTTTTGAAGAAAGAAAGAAAAAAAAAGAGCTAACAGGTGTCAAATATTTTGGTTTATTAATCCTATGATTTTGCCAATGAAGCTGAATAGATCATAAGCTTTCAAATTGTAAAGAAACTACATAGCTGTGTAAATCTCAGGAGTGAATGGACCTTTGGCAGGTAAAACATTTCTCATATACTGTATGTATTTTATCTGCATATTTATCTGTTGGCCTGGAGATCAGCCCTAAAGAAAACTGAGTGGGGGGGGGGGGGGGTCTTTTTTGGGAGAAGCTGTTAAATGTTCTCTTTGATGACCTGTAGAAATTAATTCTCCAGCAGTTGATCCTTCAGTCTGCTTTACCCCCATATTAATGAATAGAGGAAATTCTACCACAAATTCTGCATAGTCAGCTCAATACTTTCAGAATTGTAAAGGATTAGAGCTCCATTCCAAAGGCTTGAGGGGTGCTCCCCTTTAAGGAAGACGTGCACTTTTGCTCCTGGATGTGGTGACTAGATTTCTATTTACTGCTACTAAGAAAATTATATGCCCCTAACCCCCAAGTAGGACAGCCCAAGGGGAGCCAAGTACTATCCCTCCCACCTTGATAATGCAATGCGCTGTCAGGGCAATGCACATCAAAGGCCCAGGTGACGTTACATTGACGAAACGTGTTGGGGCGGAGCCCCTTATGTCACTTTGAGCAACCTTGACGTCAACACTCCTGACTGGAAATTAATCTTAACAAGTTGCTTGGTGCCGTTTACAGGTGGACGCATACACCTTGGTGCTGTGCTTAAGGGATGCAAACGTAATAAGGGCAGCACATTGGTACCGCGTTTGGTCGATGCTTGCACAATAAAAGTCAGTGCACAAGGAATCATGGGACTTGCAGTCCTGGAAATTTAGATCTCTGATATGCTCAAGGAGTGCTTCCTAGCTGGAAGTTAGCGGAAAAGCTAAAGGGAAGGACACCGGAAAGAAAAAAATCTTAACACTTAAAAGGAAGACTTTTGGGCACAATAAAGGAAAACACTACATTAGCTACTAGCTGGAAAGAGCATGGTTACACTGAGGGTTTAATATGAATGAAGACATTTTGAGGTCTATTTATAAACTTGCATAAGATAATTATCCCCTTTCACTGCCAGCTCCATCTAGTGGCCATAATACAGTATTTTTATTTATTGACGTATTTCAGTAAAAATACCACATTATGACCACTAGATGAGGCTGAGAGCTGAATTTTACTCTGCATGAAAAATTTGTGGGATTTGCAAGTTACCACTTGCCCAGCCAAAAAGTACTGCAGCTTTATTGAGTTTTCCTTGATTGTCCCAGTCAAGTCTTACCACCAACCAACAATCACACATAAAGAATAAAAAAGCAGTTACTCACATACCTCCTCTGCTGCCAGGTGTGGGGCACACTGCACACAATGGAGCTGAACATCAGGGCAGTGACAAAGGAGAACAGGACCAGGTATATGAGCCCCTCCACTCCATCATAGCAGAAACCGGTGAGAGACTGGACATAGTCCTGGCAGGGGACAGAACACAAGCAACATCTCAGGATCTAGGTGTAGGAGCCTGGCACATTTAAAAGATATCTAAACTTAACAATAAAAATATAAATATGTTGCAGCTTACTAGTTCTTGGATGTGGTATCTGCCTTTGTTTTTATTTTTCAGATTATTTTCAGCAAGTACAGGAAATACCTGTTGATCTTGCCAGAAATGCAGTGTCCTTGTCACTACCTGTGAATTGAAACTACAAATAATGTATCTTCTTTCTGTAAACTACTAATCCCAATGTAAAGAGGAATGTTTGTCTGTAGTCTTGTCCAAGGGTGGCAGCAATGGACCCCTTCTTCTGTACAGTGGAGAAGCAATTGTAGCCACCATAGGACAGCTGAAAATAAAGCAAAAAAAGAAAACCAATGCAGCCATCCCCTCCAAAGACCGGCAGCCATCCCCTCCAAGGACCGGCAGCCATCCCCTCCAAGGACCGGCAGCCATCCCCTCCAAGGACCGGCAGCCATCCCCTCCAAGGACCGGCAGCCATCCCCTCCAAGGACCGGCAGCCATCCCCTCCAAGGACCGGCAGCCATCCCCTCCAAGGACAACCTATCACAGTTTAGTTTTTAGGTTAAGATGCACTTTAAAAAAGGCAGGTAATGTTGGTTGTTTTATCTTCCTTCATCTTTTATAATTATTGGAACAAAATGAAAACAATTGAACCTTTAGGTGGCTTATCCTGTTGTACAGCAAGTGGCTCAAGTGAACTGGGTGCCCTATAGAAATATGAAAAACCCAACTCCAGGAAAAGTAAAAGTCCCCCTTGCAGCGCACTGCAGGCATGAAATGCTTGTCATCTAGGAGACGGTAAAAACATTTGCTTAACCGATACTCTGCTTCCCTGGCAGATAGTGTTTCCCAACACTGCAGCAGTAGACTATCCCTTGGCATCCAATGCAGGGCCATGGGCCTTGCATCAGTCATGACAATGTCAGGGGTATCTGATTTCCAGGTTACAGGTGAGAGGAGGTGGCAGGGACCATTCTGGCAGCAGAAGGTCGGACTTTTACTTTTCACATCGCCACATACATTACAATCTGCATCAAGAGACTACCTCATCATACCATGAGTGGACAACTTTGACCAACGTATGCTAGATATTTTAGAAGAAAATATTCTTGCTAATGTCACAGACACAAGCAGGAGGAACCCCAGCTACTAGGATTCTCTTCATGAGAGATAATTCCTTATTTCTCACATGTCAACTCAACAACTGATTATTGCTGGTGCTGATCATTCGCATACCTCTTGTAGGGCTAGCCCTACCGATCATGAAAACCAAGACGATTAGACAACTACTTACCAAGTGTAATCCTCGGCAGTCCACCAGGGCTGTGAGATGCTGCAGATTGATCTCTGTGGAATTCAGAACTCCTTGAATGTTGATAAGTTTATCCTGTAACCAACACAATTAACAGTCACTAAATTTACCCTCGTTTTTAGCTCTTCTGTTTTTTGGGATTGTGGGTAACATATCACCATTCATTATTTATTTAAGGTACTTATATAGTGCTGTCAAATTTTGCAGCGCTTTACATATATATTGTACATTTCACATCAGTCCCTGCCTTCAAGGAGCTTACAACCTAAAGTCCCTAACACACATTCATACATACTAGGGCCAATTTATACAGGATCCGATTAACCTACCAGTATGTCTTTAGAGTGTGGGAGGAAACCGGAGTACCCGGAGAAAACCCATGCAGGGAGAACATGCAAACTCCAGGCAGATGGTGTCGTGGTCGGGCTTTGAACCAGTGACCCTTTTTGCTGCTAGGTGAAAGTGCTAACAACTACATCTCTGTGCTGCCTGTTCATGATACATCAGGGGCATGGAAGTAAATCAAGAGCACAGAGAAGTAAAAGTAGCTTGCAGGTTTAATGAGATATTGTGTTGCTACAGCTATTATGTTTTTTGTTTTTATAGCATAGATATGTTGAAAACATTTTAGTTACATGTATTGTTTTAGAAGCTAGACTTCCCCTATGCATGTGCAAATTAACTTGTTGGACTGGTTCATGAGCTCAAGACAGGAAAATTATGTAGGTAGGAAATGAGGGGGAGAGGAAAGGACTTGAACAAACCATGTGGTGAGAGAGAAAAAAACAGCTGTTTTCAGTACTTCAGAAATGAAGCAGTCTGGAAGAGGACTCCATCACCAGGAAAAAAAATAAGCCAAGTAGCGGTTTAGTATACTTATTGCATACATTGTCTGTGCTAATTTGCTTGAAACAATGGGCATGTGTACATTGTAGGCATTTTTTGTAATATCTGTCAGTCTTGTACTGTATTCCTAAAAGTTTCATAGTTTGTATGTGAAGCATTTTCATTTAGTAAAAGCACATTAATACACTACAGAGGTTTTAATTGCTTTCTTGCTTTTAATGCAAAGCAAAACAGATAGAAACATATTAGCCAATTACATTACAAGAAGCTGAAAAGCAAACCCAACCCAGACATCAGGCTGGTTTTCTTGGTAATTTAGTGGGATGTATCAGTACAAAAGAAAAAAAAATATAAATAAAAAAAAAAAAAAAAGAAGGACATGCCCCTTTATGCAAAACTTTTATCCACAGAGCAAAAACTTAAAATATCTCAGAATTTTACAATTGTTCTATGGACTATGGGGCCTACTTTATGTGTGTGGGACCCACCATCCAGACCCTCAGAACTCAGTTTGGTGAACATCAAAGATTAATCAAGCAATATGTGGAACATGGTGTCCCCAGGCATTTTGCTGAGAAACACAAATTAACTAAAGGTCTGGATTATGGAGGCCATTTCCAGAAGCCTCTCTTTTGCAGAAAGGTTCAGAAAATTAAGCAAAAGGGAGGCTTTTTGGATTTTGACTATGAACATGTTATTACTCTTATGGCTGAATGAAGAGATTGAAGTGAACGCCATAATTTAATACTAACTCTAATATAGATCACCAGATTTTTGAGGGGGCAGGCAAATGGGTTGGCGAATGTTATGAGAGCAGTGTAGCTTGTTTTTATTACAATCTTAATAGATCTGTATTAACTTATTTTTTTATTAAATGATGGGTTCTACAAATTATTTCAACAGCAGGTTTACATTGAGTGTTGATAAAATTCATATCCAGACTATATATATTCTACATGATTATTAGATGATAATTTTTTTTTTTTTTTTTTACACATGGTCTACGGATTTATTAGATAAGATTTGACTGTATCCTTCACTGAGTGTGTTCTGAGTTGATTAATTCTACTTTTTGTATGTTTTGATTGCTAACCTGTGACATATGATGCTGAAGTATATAATTGTACTGTATGCAGCATGAGGTAGGCTTGACAAAGGCGCGGAAGACTGAGAGCTTGCTGCATGCTGTAACCCTGCCCACTTTTGCTAGTCGGTCTGCGTAACAAGCTCCCGTGCACAGTGGTATCGCCGTGGAGTGTTAGGCTGCTTTCACACTGGGGCGGGAGCGGCGTTGGCGGTAAAGTGCCGCTATTTTTAGCGGCGTTTTACCGTCGTTTTAGCGGGGGTCTGCAGGCGCTAGCGGGGTGGTTTTAACCCCCGCTAGCGGCCGAAAAAGGGTTAAACCCGCCCGCAAAGCGCCGCTGCACTTTGCCGGCGGTATTGCCGCGGTGTCCCATTGATTTCAATGGGTAGGAGCGGTGAATACACCTTCACCGCTCCAAAGATGTGGCTAGCAGGACTTTTTTCACCGTCCTGCCAGCGCATCGCTCCAGTGTGAAAGCCCTCCGGCTTTCACACTGGAGTGAAAAGGGGCCGTTTTTTTTCAGGCGCTACACAGGCGCTATTTTTAGCGCTGTAACGCCTGAATACCGCCCCAGTGTGAAAGCAGCCTTATGCTCTGGTTTGCCTGTCCGCTCTCACACTGGATCCAGCACTGTCATCTTGTACTGTGCCTGTGCACTTCTTTTTGTAATTTAAGTAGTCACTATATTTCTATCTCATTAAAGTTGCAAGATACCGATACTTCTTTGTGCCCCTTGCTTTTCTTCCATGTTGCCTGATGTTGGATCCTCCCTGATCCTCTAGTGGGGTGCTGCGGGACATGTCAAAGTGGAATTCCAGGATTTTCCAAACCATGCTTAAACCGGCTCCCACCCCCTTCTATAGGCCCGGACTTTAACGCATGAACGGTCAGATGATCACCATATCGCTACTAGCTTGGTCCACAATCTACTCGATTATGAATTCTGATGTGAAAGAGCCATTTCTGTCTTCTTACCATTGACTTGGGGTACTCTTTAACAGCTGAACGCAAGAGATCCAGTACCTCATCCTGCATCTCCACCAGGGCTTTGTGACCACTTGACAATATCTGAAAGACACAAAAGGGGAAAAATTGGTCATCACAGCCGATGACTGATATTGATACAGAATTTAACATCCCTGAGCTTCTCTAGGCAATGCAGGCAGAGCATGGCTGGTGGGAAGGGCTGGCAGGGTGCTTTACATAGTTTTCTGTAAACATCAAAGCACCCTTCCTCAGTACGCCCCGATTCTAGCAGAATGCTGGCTCATGAAAGGAGTCATAAATATCGCAATGCCTTGGTGGGTGTTTCTTTA
Source organism: Lithobates pipiens (assembly GCF_037356315.1). NCBI lineage: Eukaryota > Metazoa > Chordata > Amphibia > Anura > Ranidae > Lithobates > Lithobates pipiens. Next base: position 289,643,303 of record NW_027507784.1, read on the forward strand.
CAGGCTTGATTTGCATGCATATTGCCCTAGGTAACACCCACATATGATACTGAGCCTCCATGATTGAAAGAGCTGAAATGTACGCACCCAGTAATGTTGCTCCTGTACAGTAGCCTTGGCTTTAATTATTACTGGTGACTGTAGCACTCATTTTGCTTCTGTGCAAGTTGTCCTAAGTGTCAGACTCAGAGAGCTCCAGGCTACAGTACTCATAAGTTCAAATGCACTAGCAGCAGGCCAAATTTTTTTTTTTTTTTTTTTTTTACAAAGGCAGACCATACAGAATTATTTTTTTCCCCAGTAGGTTGAACGATAAAAAAAGAGCCGATTTCCCCAACCCCCCCCCCCCCCCCCCATCCACATATTTGATATTCTCATATTTGATCCAATAGCACAATACATTGATCAGTGTTGCTGGCTATAGCTGGCGGCACTTATCATTCAGGAAAAACACAACAGACTGGTTTTAACAAGTTAATTGATAGATTGACCTGTGTACAACCAGCTAGCTCATACACAAATTGAAATTTCTGCAAATCTCTGCTGAAGCAGCCGAATTTCAATCCACCGCTATGGCCAGCTTAGTACACAAAGATTACTTTCTATTGTACAAGTTCTTGGTAACCCTTGGTGTTAAATCAACTTTTAAAATCCAAAGAGGTAAGCCTCAGATCAGAACAAAAATACCTAAAACACCATGGCCAGATCTAGGTGGGTGTTGGGATGCGCTGCGTCCCTCCAGATTTCAGTTGCGCCCATGCATTAACAGTGATGTTGGTATCAGAAAATGGAGGGGCCAGGGGGGGCACAAATGACTGCTCAATACCCTGGCCCGCATGCACAATGGAAATAGAGGATTTTCATCCAGGGATGTTATGCAGAACATGGAAGTCATGCTTCCGTCTGGACCAGCTCCACCTTGATTTGCAGGTAGGACTCTTCTTGTTAAGGTGGGACGGAGGACTCTGTTGTAAAATGGGACTCTGGTGTAAAGGGGGCCGAGAACTCTGATGTAAAGGAAGGTGAGGGAGGTAACTGATGTGCAGGGATATGAAGAGATGTTAAACCCCTTCACCCCCCAAAGTTGAGTACGACTCACGACCACTCTAAATTTCTCCTGGCAACCACGCAAAGCTCTCATCCTGTCCTCCTACAATGCCTTGTAGGCACACCGAATATGCGAGTTAGGAGTCTCAATCTGCTTTATTGTGCTTCGATGGAAACAAATGCCCCACCACACTTCTACGCTCTGACATGTTTCAACCCACTTAGGGGCAGTCACATAGGTGGGTGGGTATAGATGTTTATACACCAGGCTCATCTGTCCCCAATGAACATAAATACTCAAACATATTTATCCTTATTCAATAGCTAGCCATACACACAGATTTCTGAATAGTCAAACAGTGACAGAATCTGATAGAATGCAGTCACTTTTCAGATGATAATTTTTCCACCAGACTCAATTTTTGAATCAACCTTTGTTGATCTGGGTGGTGCCAAAAGGCCAACCATGGCTAGAATATCAGATGATTCAGCAAGAATCATTCCAAATTCAAGCGGTGTATGACTAGCTTAAGTACAAAATGGTTAAAAACTACCTGAAGCAAAAAATGTAAGCTTAACGTGGTTGTAAAGTCTTTCACCTTAACCACTTTCCGACCGACGCACGACAATGCACGTCGGTAGAATGGCACGGGCAGGCAAATTGGCGTACAGGTACGTCCATTTGTATTTGCCGCCCTGCCATCGCATGCACGCCGCCTGGTTGGGACCCCCGTGAGTCCGGTCGCGGGTCCCGCGGACTCGATCGCCACGGGGATACCCGCGATTGTCTCACGGGGAGGCTGAACGGGGAGATACCGGTGTAAATAGCATCTCCCCGTTCTACCTAGCAACAAGTGACACTGATCTCTGCTCCATGTGATTGGAGCAGAGATCAGTTTTCACTAAGACATAGCCCAGCTCCCCACAGTTAGTAACACGCCCCTAAGACACACTTAACCCCTACACTGCCACCCACTGGTTAACCCTTTCACTGCCAGTGTCATTTACACAGGAATCAGTGCATTTGTATAGCACTGATTGCTGTATAAATGCCAATGGTCCCAAAAATGTGTCAAAAATGACCGATGTGTCCGCCATAATGTCGCAGTCACAAAAAAAATAGCTGATCGCCGCCATTACTAGTAAAAAAAATAAAGAAATAAAAATGCCATAAAACTATCCCCTATTTTGTAAACACTATAAATTTTGCGCAAACCAATCAAAAAACGCTTATTGCGATTTTTTTTTACCAAAAATATGTAGAAGAATACGTATCGGCCTAAACGGAGAAAAAAAAAAAAAACTTTTTTATATATTTTTGGGGGATATTTATTATAGCAAAAAGTAAAAAATAATGCGTTTTTTTTCAAAATTGTCGCTCTATTTTTGTTTATAGCGCAAAAAATAAAAACCACAAAAGGTGACCAAATACCCCCAAAAGAAAGCTCTATTTGTGGGGGGGGGGGGGGGAAAGGACGTCAATTTTGTTTGGGAGCCATGTCGCACGACCGCGCAATTGTCAGTTAAAGCGACACTGTGCCGAATCTCAAAAAGTGGTCTGGTCTTAAGCCAGCAAAATGGTCCGGTCTGAAAGTGGTTAATGCATGCTATGCATTTTAGGTGAAAAACCTTCTGTGCTGCAGAACACACACAGCCCGGCTCAGGAGCGAACCCGCAGGTGCGCCACCATAAGACGTGGCGGTACACAGAAGAGAAGAGCTGGAGGGGGACCCCAGAGGAGGAGTTTCAGGGCTGCTCTGTGCAATATCACTGCACAGAGCAGAATATTATATATATATATATATATATATATATATATATATATATATATATATATATATATATATATATATATATATATATATATATATATATATATATATCCCCCCGCTTTAATGTTCAGCGCTACGTTTTGTAAAAGAATACTTACTTTTAAAGCTACTTATAGTATTCTACTTCCCTCCCCGGAGAATTTATTAGTCTGCATTTTCAAACAAAAGTGATAAGAAGATTCAAAACAAAAAATGTATAATTGTCCAACATACCTGCTGAAAAGGGTTTGCAGATCCAGCATTACAGGAGAGATAGTAGCTTAAAATATCTGAAAAGCAAGAAATAAAACCTGGTTAGAACTGGTGTCTAAAACAATGCGAGTGGAATTTAGCAAACTTCTCTTTAAGAGCATAGTAATGTAATATATAGGGAGAGAGTTCAAGCACTACGTGGTATTAATAAAGATGGAAAAGCTTTTAAATGTATATTACGTGTTTACATTTACACAAGTTACATCCAAAAGTGCAATTAGACACAACAGGAGCTGTAAATGGATGTTTGAATACATAAGTAGAATATTTAATGACAGAGTGGATATAAACAGTCTACACACCCCTGTTAAAATGTCGGGTTTCTGTGATGTCAAAAAATAAAAGATAAATCAATTCAGAACTTTTTTCACCTTTAATGTGACCTAAACAGTGTACGATGCAATCGAAAAACAAACTGAATTATTTTAAGAAGATAATGTGTTTGCATAAGTGTGCACACCCTCTTATAACTGGGGATGTAGCTGCGTTCAGAATTAAGCAAATTCAAACTCATGTTAAAAATAGGAGTCAGTACACACCTGCAATCATTTAAAGTGCCTCTGATTATAAAGAAGCAACAAGGACGAGTTGCCAGCTCTATTCTTTGTAAGTCTGTACCGGTGTGAGAGGGAGCATCAGAGCCAGAGCACCCATTGTGGATTTTATCACAAGCCTGCAAAGGACTTGCACTGATTTTGAGCATTGCTTTATCTGCTTTTGCCTCTGATTAACCAGCTGTTCTAGTAGGTCTTTCCTGACGTTTTCTTAGTCGCATCCTACAGCAAAAGCCATGGTCCGCAGAGAGCTTCTAAAGCATCAGAGGGATCTCAATGTTAAAAGGCATCAGTCAGGAGAACGGTACAAAAGAATTTCCAAGGCATTAGCACCGTGGAACACAGTGAAGAAAACATGGCACATCAGTGACATTGCCAAGAACTGGACGTCCCTCCAAAATTGATGAAAGGATGAGGGAAAAAAAAAAAAAAAACTGGTCAGAGAGGCTGCCAAGAGGCCTACAGCAACATTAAATGAGCTGCAGGAATAACTGTGTGATAACCATCTCCCATATTCCCGGGCTATGGGTAGAGTGGCAAGACGGAAACCTTTTCTTAAGAAAAACATCCAAGCCTGGCTAAATTTAGCAAAAACACATCTCAAGTCTCCGAAAAGCATGTGGGAAAATGTATTATGGTCTGATGAAACCAAGGTTGAACTTTTTGGTCATAATTCTAAAAAGATATGTTTGTGGTGGTGCTACATGCATATTGGCCTCTGTATGTGGTCAAGCTCTATAAAAGATCATCGTGGGATGCACAGGCAGCGTGTTAAAAAAAGTAATATGACAATTTTGTGGGGGGAAAAAAAAACAACTTTATTTTGAAAAGAATTGTGGGAAAAAATATGACAACTTAAAAAAAAAAAAAAAAAACTCACCAAGCCTCTTACTAAATACATACATGTCTACTTTCCAAAAAGGGGTAATTTGGGGCATATTTGTACTTTCCTGGCTTGGTCGGGCCTCAAGAAATGTACATTAGGTGTGATAAATTTTCAATGATTGCCACCATAGTTTGTAGACTAACTTTCAGAAAGACAAAATAATATACACTTCTTTGGGTTATTTCTACCAGATATGCAGCAGTATAACATTTGGCCAAAATAAATGAAGAAAATTTACTAAATTTGAAAAATTGTATAACAGAAACAAAAGAAAGCGATTTGTGTAAAAAAAATAAAAGATAATTCATATGGGTACAGTGTTGCATTATTCAAAATATGGGTGCTGAAAGATGAAAATTGGTCCGATTAGGAAGGGTGTTTAAGTGCCCAGTGGGCAAGTGGTTAAAAGGTAGAAAAAGTTCTGAAATTATTAATATTTGTTTCATTTTTTTACATCACAGAAACCTGGCATTTTAATAAGGGTGTGTAGACTTTTTATATACTGTAGTATGTAGAAAAAGCAAGCACAAGTACACAAAAACCTGAACCAAAAATTCTACTTACTCAATGTACTATGAAAATATTAACTAAGAATTTTATTAAAAGTTTTGAAAATGTTCGCAGCTTGTGATAGAGAGGTGCAATGTCCTATATGGGTTTCCCCATTACAGTTTGGGAGCACCAACTTTATCAATTAGGTAACTTTTTTCTAGTAGAGTTTTCTAAAAACAAAGGGATGCACAAAATTGATATATACACACACACACGAAACCATATATATATATATATATACATATATATATATATATATATATATATATATATATATATATATATATATATATATATATATATATATATATATATATATATATATACACACACACACATACATACATACACACAATATTACCAAAGAACTTTAAAGTGATTGTAAAGTGGCATCCCAGTCTTATGCCGCATACACACGACCGGACTTCGACAGACTAGGTCCGATGGTCTTCCCCACTGACTTTCTGAACGAATGGACTAAGTCCGTTCGAAAGTCCATTAGTTTTGAACGTGATGACGCAAGACGGGACTAAACAAGGAAGTTCAATAGCCAGTAGCCAATAGCTGCCCTTGCATCTTATTTGGTCCGTCGGACCAGCACAGAGGCGAACGGTTTTCCCAATATTTAGTCCATCGGATAGATTTGAAATAAGTTTTATTTCTAGGTCCATCAGATTTTTTTTTTTAATAAAAAAAAAAAAAACCATTGGACTAGCCCACACACGATCGGATGGTCCGACGGACTGGGCCCGATGCAGCTATTACAGCTTCAACTCTTCTGTCCACAAGTTTTGGAGTGTGTCTATGGGACTGTTTAACCATTCTTCCAGAAGTGCATTTGTGAAGTCAGGCACTAATGTTGGATGAGAAGGTCTGGCTCGTAGCCTCTGCTTTAATTCATCCCAAGGGTGTTCTATCAGGTTGCGGTCAGGACTGTGCAGGCCAGTGAAGTTCCTCCACCCCAAAATCCCTCATCCATGTTTTTGTATACCTTTGTGCACTGGTCCACATCATTTGGTGGGGGGGGGGGGGGGGAGATTATGATGTGGGGTTGTTTTTCTCCAGGGGTTGGGCTTGGCCCCTTGGTTCCAGTGAAGGGAACTCTTAAGGCGTCAGCATAGCAAGGCATTTTGGACAATTTATAACTGTACACCAGTCATCCAAAGACATGGATGAGTGAGTTTGGGGTGGAGGACCTTAACTGGCCTACACAGAGTCCTGACCTCAACCCAATAGAACACCTTTGGGATGAATTTGAGAGGAGACTGTGAGCCAGGCCTTCTCATCCACACATCAGTTGCTGACCTCACAAATGCCCTGCTGGAAGAATGATCAAACATTCCCATAGACACACTCCTAAGCCTTGTGGACAGCCTTTTCAAAAGAGTGGAAGCCGTTATAGCTGCAAAGGTTGGGCCAACTTAATATTGAATCCTACAGACTAAGCCCTTGTACACACGGTCGGAGATTCCGACAACCAAATCCGTCGGATTTTGTCCGACGGATCTTGTCCGAAACTGTTGCATACACACGGTCGGACAAAGTTGTCGGAAAATCCGATCTTTCAGAGCGTGATGACGTAATTTCGTTACGATGGGACTACGTTCAGGCTAGTAGCCAATAACTTTGATGTAGGAATTTGCTCTGAGCATGCGTGCCACTTTGTCCGATCGGAATTCTCTACACATGATCGGAGTATGTCCGATCGGAGCATTTTGTCTGACAATATTTCCGGCAAGTTGGAAAAGTTGGTCCGACGGATATTCCGACTGAAACAGTCCGATGCAGACCACACACAGTTGGAATATCCGACAAAACGCTCCAATCGGACACATTCCGTCAGAATCTCCGATCGTGTGTACAAGGGCTAAGACTGGGATGCCATTAAAGTTCATGCGCGTATTACAGTGGGGACAATTCTATTTGGATGCCGAGAGCAATAAAAACCTGGCACAGGTGCTAAAGAAAGTCTTAAAGTGTTACTAAACCCAGGACCCTGCATTCACTATATCTGGTCTCCCACGGTACACAGAACACGAAAATGCAATTGTTTTAGCAAAATTTAACTCTTGTGACTTCTATCAGTGTCTGGTTAAAGCTTGTAGGAGGAGTTTTCATTCTCCTCTGTCTTATGAGGCTGCAGGACCCCTGACCCTCTGTCTGGACAGTGCTGATTGGCCCTGTGCCCTGATCACATGCACTCTCCCAAGAAAAGAAAAAAAACTCTCTAGCAATACATACCAAACTGAGCATGTGCAGAGTGCCCCCAAGGCTCTGTTCTATAAGGAGATGGTTTTGGGGACTGTGGAAGTATATTTACTATCCCAGTCACCAGGAAATGGAGAAATGTCCCCACAGTACAGAGAGAAAAAAAAAAAAAAAACGGGCAGAGGTTTTGACCTTTTCCTACTCTATTTAAAACGCTACAACTTTAAATGCTCATTTAAAAGTAAAACAAATCTTGTTGTGCACCCTCCAACTGTTTGTTTGACGTCTGGAAAAAGAACACATCAGATTTGCAAAGCAGACAAGAAAAGTGCCGATTGTCAGAAACGCTGAATAAATTGCGAGCGGCGAAGTCGTGCGAGATCCTGGGATAGACCAGATTTGAAGCTTTCTGCTATGAATTACAGCGAGACGAGATTCGGTAAACATCACCTGCCCCCGTCTAATTAAAGTCGAGCTCCACTCCGGCATGTTAATGAGCTAAACTTGTCAGACGGATCAGAATTTCATTTTACACCTCATACTGGTTACAGGGATAGAAATCTTCTGAAAGCCAGAAATGAATCTCTCTCAGAACTGACCTAAATACCAAAAAATAGCCGTCTTCTCTAAACCACTGAAGGTGTCAGAAAAGTATTTGCAGAATGCAGAATTTAGCAAAAAACAAAATATTTTCATATGTGGGGGTATGGGCGTTTACAACCGCTTTTAGCTATGGGCTCAGCTACTAGATGTGGTTATGCACACTCAGGAGCTGGGAGAACGTCTGCTTGATGTTTAGTAGTGCTGAAAAATGGCCATAATGTTCTAAACTTTGTATCTCCCAGAGTCTAATTGAAAACAATAGACTCTGGTCTCCAATGGTGTAAATATACAACAATGTTCTGGTACCCCAAATGACTATGTGCTCTTTGCAAAAGTTTTAGAGCACACAATGAAGCTCAAGGGCATTTAGACCCCTTTCACACCACACCGCCCTTTGCGTCGGCGGTAAAACGCCGCTATTTTTTAGCTGCATTTTACCGCCGGATTTGCTGCGCATTTCGGGCACTAGCATGGCGCTTTTATCCCCCGCTAGCAGCCGCGAAAGGGTTAAAACCGCCGGCAATACTTTTTGCCCGCTGTATTACAGCGCTGCCCCATTGATTTCAATGGGGAGCAGCAGTGGAGGAGCGGTAAACATACCGCTCCTTCACCACTCCAAAGAAGCTGCTGGCAGGACTTTTTTCTGACGTCCTGCCAGCTCACCGCTGTAGTGTGAAAGCCCTCGGGCTTTCACACTACATACAATTTGGTGCAGCTTCTTTAGGGCGGATTGCAGGCGCTATTTCTAACGCTATAGCGCCTGCAAAACACCCTGGTGTGAAAGGGGTCTTAAAGCGGAATTCAGCCGCCTTGTAAAAAGAAGTTAAGACCAAGGAGGTGCATGACTTCTGATCTTATCTCGATTATATATAGTGAAAAGTATTTGCCCCCCTTCCCGATTTGTTACACCTAAATAATTCAGATCAAAACAAATATTAAAAAGGAGGAGTCCCACTCAATTTTCAGTTACTTTAAAACTTAGCTTTTTTGTAAGTATTAAAGTGATTGTAAACCCTTACAAACCACTTTGACCTACAGGTAAGCCTAGATTAAGGCTTACCTGTAGGTCCAAGAAATATCTCCTAAACCTACACGGTTTAGGAGATATTTACTAAAAGACAGTGACAGCTGTCTACGGTGCATGCACCATAGGCAGCGGCACACAGGCGTACTATCATTAAAACAGTGCTTTAATACTACACTGTGCTTTCTGCGTTTTCACCTCCTTTATCCCATTTACAGAGCTGCATTTCTCTGAGGACAGCTGCCGCCATCCATCTTTACAATTGGCCTTGTATGGACTTATTGATTTATTGTCCATCTATATGTACACACAGTTACACTATCTTTGAACTTCCAGTTACCCTTTTCTATTGTTGCATAACCCAAGTGCGCTTGGGCTTGTGGTCACAAACTGATGGCCAGACGTTCTCCTTCTGGGTTTTCTGGTAAAGCAGAGAATTCATGGTTCCATCGATTAGGAAAATTCGACCAGGTCCTGAAGCATCAAAGCAGCCCCAGACCATCGCACTTCCACCACAATCTTTGACTGGTGGTATGATGTGCTTTTTACAAAATACTGTTAGATTTAGGCCTGATATAATGGAATGTACACCATCCACAAAGTTCAACTTTTGTCTCTTCGGTCCAAAGAATATTTGCCCAAAAGTCTTGGGCTAATCAAGATGTTTTTGGCAAATGTGAGACAAGCCTTTGTGTTATTTTTGGTCAGCAGTGGCTTTTGCCTTGGAACTCTCCCATGGATACCATTTTTGCCCAGTCTCTTTCTTATTGTTGAATCATGAACACTGACCTTAAAGGGGTTGTAAAGGTAAATGTTTTTTCACCTTAATGCATTCTATGCATTAAGGTGAAAAAACATCTCACACTGCCGGCGCCCCCAGTCCCCCCGTTTTACTTACCTGACCCCTCGAAAATCCCGCGCTCGCCCCCGCCGTCCTCTTCGCCGCTCAGCCTGGCCGCTGATTGGCTGCAGTGGATGGATTGAAAGCAGCGCAGCCATTGGCTCGCGCTGCTGTCAATCACATCCAATGACGCAGCGCGCCGGGGGCGGGGCCTTGTGATACAGCGAGCGGCTATAGCCGCCGGCTGTATCACGGGAGCGCGCCCGCAGTGCTTCTCACCAATGCGAGGGAGCTCGCATTAACGTGAGAAGCACCTGCGGGAGGAAGCAGAGACAGCCGCCGAGGGACCCCAGAAGAGCAGGTTCGGGGCCACTCTGTGCAAAACGAGCTGCACAGTGGAGGTAAGTATGACATGTTTGTTATTTTAAAAAAATAAAAAATTTTACTTTACAACCCCTTTAACTGAGGCAAGTTGTCATGCACTTGGAGTAATTTTGGTAGACCAGCCACTCCTGGAAAGGTTCACCACTGTTGCAAGTTTTCTCCATGTGTGGATAATGGCTCTCACCGTGGTTCACGGGAGTCCCAAAGCCTTAGAAATAGTTGTGTAACCCTTTCCAGACTTCTACATATCACTTACTTGGTTCCTCATCTGTTCTTGAATTTCTTTAGATTGCGGCACGTGGTGTTTCTTTTTGAGATCTTTTAGCATGCCTTTGTCAGATAGCATCTATTTATAGGACTTCTTGATTCAACAGGTTTGGCAGTAATCAGGCCTGGGTGTGGCAAGTAAAATTCAACTCTGCTTTCCAAAAAATTTAGTTAATCACAGTTCATTCATGATTGAGCTGGTGGGGGGGGGGGGGCATGGCTTGGATAGCATTCTTCCCTTAATAAATTAAATCATCTCACTTACAAACAACATTATGTATTTACTTGGGTTATCTGTGTGTAATATTAAAATTTGATTAATGATCTGAATCATGTAAGTGTGATGAATATGCAAAAAATAAAAAAATACATTTTTCACAACACTGTATATCTGGTTTATGGCTCTGCTGAAGGATACACAAGACACTCTGGGCTGTGAGAAAGGCATAGCAGCTATGCCCGACCCTTCCCCTTGCTGCCCATTCATAGAAGCTTTTGCATATTGTGAATGGGTTTACATAATCGTTGCCCACATTTTTGGTGCCCCATTCCTGAAGCAGCAGCAAACAAAACATGTTGAAAGGTTCCATCCATAGCGGATACCCGAATATGTATACAGCATACATCTGTACTAAGTACATTAAATAGTTTGATGTTATAGGTGGTCAGGAAGTATCAAGCCCCTGTGGGCATTTGTCTTCTTAGGCATGGATAGGCCAATAGGGGGTGCCTTTTGGGTTTATGCATTTTGTTTGATTTTATAGATACAATTTTCTTTTTCAGTTTATCTGAACTAATTAAAAATTAAGCAATTTTAGATGTATTTGTGTGTAAATAGTTCGAGAGCTACGCAGCAGTAAAGTCCAACATTTCTATATCTTATCCATACAGATAGAAAGGTGTCTAAGATTTCGCAGTAAGCATAATTATACTATTTATTATAGCTTGGCGATAGTGTTTTTTTAAGCCTTTTAAAGTACTTCCACAGCCATCCTGTTAAAGATTCCTTTCCCAATGTCTGAATGAAAACACCTTTGAATATTTCATGCCTCTCCGGAGACCGCTGCTGCATGGACGCCTGTGTATGGATGGTAGAGCAAAGCACGCACGCAGCTCCTGAAAGCAGCCAATGGAAGCCGACAGATGTTCTCTATAATTCATTACGTTAGTCTAAGGCTGCTCCCACCAGCTGTTCATCTTCTCAGAAGAATCTTTCCTGTACGACTCGTCTCCTGCTCAACTGAGCCATTAAACTGTAATTAGCCGGGCCGCCCGACCAGTGCTTACCATTTACCGGATCATGTGCTCGGTATGGTCAAGTGCTTCTCTGGCAGTAAAATAGACGACGCGTTCTACCTTAGGTCATCATTATGTGAAGACATTTATGCAAAGACTTTGTTTTGCCAATTCCATTAAAACGTTATGAGAAAATGGAACGTCCAGTGCAATGTGTACATTTTGAAAGCGTCTTTGAAAGCTTTATAACAGAGGGCGTACCTATGGGAATACTGACAATTCTGAATTTACAGCAAGACACTCTCAAGGGTTATGTTGTCAAGATGATTTTGTTATCGAATGCAAAAAAAGTAGCGGCAGTACACGCCATAGAAAAGTAAACGACCTCAAGGGTAGATGGGCCATCTTGGGATGGGGACTGAGATTTACTATGCAGCTACTTCTGTTTTGTCATGAAGAACAATCATTTAGGAAAAATATGCCCAATATAAGCGTACCTAACTCTGCCCGTATCCAGATGGCTGAAGCAAATTGTAGCTGCATTGCAGCTGTTTCTATTGAGATTAACTACATCTTGGATGTGTGAGAACTGGATGTGTGTGTGTGTCTAGGTAAATACATATTATAGGAATATCATAAACCCATTACTAGGTTACTTTTGCAAATTATAATCAACAGTGCAATTATCCTTTTAGATGAGAAGAGCAAAGACTAATAAATATACCGTACTTATCGTTGTATAACACGCACCTTTTCTCCCTGAAAATAGGGGGAAAATCAGGGGTGCGCATTATACGCTGATAGCGTATCTCGGAGAAGGAGGGGGGTAAGCGCCGCCGGAATAACTGAGCTGCCATGTCTAGTTCTCGAGCAGTCATCTTCTGTTTACAGTACTCAGCTCTCTCACACACACACTCCGCCACCGGCATTGGACCAGTGTTCTGTCAATCACAAGAGCTGGTCCACTGACGATGGCGGAGGCGGGACGTGTGTGTAAGAGCAGAGTTCTGTAACCAGGCGATGGCGGCTCAGTAATCCCGGCGGCGCTCATTCACCTCCTGATTCCCTGCACTGCATAAGAAATGGTGAGGCTGCAGATGGGCACAGAGGCTGCATTGTGGCTGCAGATGGGCACTAATCAGGCTGCATTGATTGGCACTGACCATTATTTTGCTTCAAAGTGGTTTATTTGAAAAAAAACAAGTTTTTTCCCTGAAACTTCCCTCTTAAATTGGGGCGCATGTTATACGCCAATATGGTAGTTTATTACATTTAAAGCGGAGTTCCAGTGCTTTTTGTGTTTATTAAAAGTCAGCAGCTACAAAAACTGTAGCTGTTGACTTAATAAGCAGACCCACGATCCAGCGATGCAGTCACCCGAACCCTCTGTTCTCTCCTGCACCTCTCCCCTGCATCACAAGTGTGGGCACCCGGCTGTGACAGCTTGCTGCTTCACAGCTGAGTGCGCACTGCGCATGTGTGAGTCGGGCCTCTCCTAGTCAATGTGTCCCAGAAGATTGCAGGGAGAGAGTGGAGAGGAGAACTTCCGCTTGAGTCGCCTAGACAGCCCGAATGGAAGTGGGAATTGGGTACCTGTCAAAACTAGGTACCTACTCACTCCCCCGAAAAATGTACATGCCATGTCAGGGAGCAAGGAGTCCTTAAATTGGAACTTCCACTTTTGGGTGGAACTCCACTTTAAAGCCAAAGTAAATTGCTAAATTATATCCATTTAAAAAAAATGAGCGTTGTTGCGCCTGCCAATGGATTTGTTTTTCTCTCCATCCTGTCCTGAGATTTACACAGGCCTGCCAGAAAGTAAAGGCAAACTAGAAACATTTTTTTCACTACTGCAGTTAAAGTGGTTGTTAAGACACTCTGTCATCTTTATACAACCCTCTGTGTTTCCTAATAACAGGTGCCCCTTTGTATGTGCTTTATTAAAAAAGAAAAAAAGAATGCAGTCTATACCCGATTTTAGAGCGCTGCTCGGCACTCACGTAACTGGCCACCTCTCCCGATGTGACAGTTATCTCCATGAAACAGAACTGATAGGCAGGGAGGGATGGGGGAGAGGAGGACAGAGGAGAACTGCGGATGATGGAGGCACATAAACTGACCACAGTGTCAGGGTTCAGTAGCCATGATAAACTGTGGTCAGTTTACAGAGGGGAAGGCAGAACCAGGCAGGATCAACCAGGTGATACAGGGGGGAAAATGACACAGCACAAGCACAGTGTGGTTATTCATGCTTTAAAGGAACAGGATCCATTTTTTCAGGGTAAAAAATGCTTTAAGCAAGTCTGGTTACCCCCCTAGTCTCAGCTTACAATTGGACATTGAGGAACTGAAACACACTGATGAGACATTTGATTGGCTTCTAGTATTGCCCTGCCCTCTTCCAGCCTCAGTGCTGCTTTACAGAGAGATAGAAGAGGCTGAAATGTAGCCAAAATTCAGTTTTTCCCCCCTAGCTGCTTGTAAAACCTAATTATTTTTTCTTGTTTATTATTTTATATTGAAAATTTGTCAGGAGTTCACACAAAGCCTATAAAGACCATAGTATAGAAATTAACAAATACAATATCTCTTGATCAACCTAAGAGTAAAAGTAGAATGTTGAACATTGAGGATCCTACACGGGGATGATGGAAAGGGTAAATGTTTAGGGAAAGTGGAGTCGGGGTGAGCAGTCATTGGAGTAAAACAATAGGGATGGTATATATGAGGATATAGTAGTCTGAGGGGAATACAGGCCATGGCCCCCTTAGATGTGGAGTAGCGAACACAAATCTGGTCATGGTGTGGTAATATCTGGCCTCATTCTTCTCATGGAGCATTACCAAATAGTTATGGATAAGACCTCCATTACACCAAGAACAGGACTCTTGCAGGCCCTAGCTAAGGTCTGCATTGCAGCAGTGAAAAGAGTAATAACCTGAAACATAGGATGCTACTCTGGAAGATGTAAAATACCATCTGGTTAGAACCTTATAGGTCCATTCTACTGCTAGTGCATTGCGTTGTCAAGATTTTGCAGTCATCCATATTTGCACCCATTAGGTGCCCCTCGAGGTCTTACCTAGGTTGTAGTCTTTTTTTTTTTTTTTTTTCTAGGGGTTCAGCTGCAAGCCAAATACAAACATACATACAAATGGCAAATAAAATCACTTTGGGTTATTTTATTTATTGTTTTCCTAGTTTTCTCTTATAACCTTTTATGCAAGAAAAAGTATTTCCAGTGCACAATGGTTTAGCAAAGGTAAATTCCGCTAACTTGCTTTTTAAGGCTGGATGTGTCCGACTAAAACATCAAACAAAGCTCTCCAACAAAAGGATGAGTCGCTTCTCTGGCAACTCGTTGGGTTTGTATACAAGAGGCTTGAGCCTCGTACATACGAAAATATCGGACGAACGATCTTTTTTTGGGGGTTTTTTTTGCACACTAGTCTCATTGAAAATTAAGAGGTTACTAAAGTTACAAAAATTCTCATATGACAGAATACAACTTTGGAAGTGATGTGTTGTATTGTAATATAATGTATTCTTTTGTTTCCGAGCATACGTGGTTTTGGTCTTCTGAGTTTTTTACGGACGAATACTGTACGGATTAAACAAAAATCGTTCATTTTGGCATCGTACGAGAAAAATATTCATGTTTATCCCTACAGATAGTTTTGCATGAACTGTCTGGATCAGATCTCGAAAGCTGTGAACCAACGATCGGATTAGCGTAGAATCACTACCATAATTTTTTTGTCCAATTTTCTGATCGTGTGTACTAGGCATTAGGGATTAGAGCAGCATTTGTTAGATCAGTGGACCAACGTGCATATGAATGGGCTAAACTTTTTATAATCTTTTTAGTACTGAAGTACAGCAGATAAAGAAAGCATGTACACATTGGCTGTAGGTTTCCTTGAAGGCCTAACTCTGGGCACAATAACCTTACCAGAGTGAAGCAGTTGAACATTCCTTTGCCTCAAAAGCAAGCTCCCATCTTGCAGACTTTCTCCGACATCTGGCACATCTGCTTGTATACATGCCGGGATCAGTAAAGCTTCACTGTACTTCTGGCCCGTTTGAATGTTTGAGCGCTTTAGGTCTCCTAGACCCCAGGGAAGCAGTGAAGACCCTGCCTGCTCTCCTACAGGCCATTTCCAAAAAAATTAAGCCCCAAAGCTTTGTATTTTTGAAGGACTAGAAAGCAGGTGTCTGAGATCTGACATCTGAGCTGTCCAGAAGTACAGTGGGAGCTGCACCAATCCTGCCATGTAAATGAGTATATCTGCAGGACATAATGAAGACATACCCTGCATGACGAGGGGTTGCTTTTGAAGAAATTACTTTCAAATAAGTAAAAAAAATAAAAAAGAAAATCAATCAGGTATGGAGATTTTAACATAGATACACTGGTCCATAAGGCGGAGAGGCAGGACAATGATGTGCTCTCCACCTCAACACCTCATCCATTCGGAGAATATTTTGCGTTCTTCGAGAAAATGCAAAGCTTTCTCTGAATACAATGGGACCCAGAAGCTAGTGGAGAACACTATAGTAACTGTGTCTGATACAGAGATTTTCAGCTGCTACAGGGATCCCACAGGTATGGTATTTGCATAGTTACGTTGGTCCAAGCTGGATCAATGTGACCAAGTAAAAATATGAATGCCTGTAATTCTTTTTAAGGCTGGGTTCACATATATGCAAATTGGATGAGGATTTCCCAGTCATCCAATTCACATGACCAGCAATAAATGAAGCAGGTTCAGAGGTCTGGGGCGGGCGCGGACCAGATTGCTGAATGGTCCTATGCGTCTTTGGTCCCGGTTCAGGTGTGAATTCAGGCAACAATTTGAACCTGAAATCACACCTAAACCGATGAACAGGCATGCACCAGACCCCATGCCCTAAGGGACAGGGTAACCCCTCCCCCTAGCAGACCATGGCCCTGGACCTGTATAGCATCCTGTGGCTAACTCAACACAATGCACCTTGTGCCAAGGTGAGTGCCCATGTAGGATTCAGTGCCCGACTTTACATAGGTGGTCAGCCCAGTGTCTTAATTTTGGATATGGTTCCCCCAAGGCTCAGCTAAGGAGTCAATCAATCCAAAATCTGCAAAAGGAAGGCTCAATGGCAGCCATGAATCTTGATGTAAGAATCCCTCAAAGAAAAAAAACAAATCCTCCACATAAAAGGGGTACGCTTCTCTCGGTAGACAGAAGAGGTCCATCACCTAAATAAAGACACTAGCAAAAAACAAAGACTAGATGGGAGTGCCAAGACTAATAAGGGGGTGTCCATGCAGAATTCTTTGTCTGCATTCACGTGATGGTAGCTACATATAGCCCATGGTTAAAGATTCTGCGTTGGAATGTTTTACTGTTTCATTATATCTGGAGTTGGGGTTGAAGTGTCTTTCAGATGGGTCATAAAAAGTGTGGAATGCAAATTCTATTTTGAAAGCAGAGAGTTGCTTAACAGTTAAGGCAAAGAGTGAAAAGCAAGCACTATTTTTGGTTTACGCAAGTATAAAAATAATCACTGTAAAATATAACAGCATTAAGGCACAGCAAAAACAGTAGAGTGAAGAGTAAAGTGTGATCCTCTTATCCCCCTAATGGAAGCTTCTCTTTAACCCAGCTGAACCCAAGCATCAGGCGGTAATCTGCGCTAATGTCGGCAGGGCAGCAGCTGTAGAAGGCCAGCGGTCAGCCAGTAAAATGTGTGAAGGGGAGAGAGGAACCGACAAAGCCGGTCAGATTTATCATTTCTAGGTCATATAAAGGTGCCTTCTCCTACACAACAACCACTCTCCCATTCAACAAGCTACCTTCACTTCCAGCTTCTTCAGCCTTGATTACACTATAGATTGCAAAACAACCTTCAACTGTCCTAGACATCTCATTGTGTGGATGGAGGACATTCTGCTGTTCTATTTATAAGGACTTGTCAGGTTTAGAAATGAAAGCGATTTATGTACTGCCTAATGTAAATGGGAAAATATGGATGCCTTCTTAAAGGGTTAGCTCACCTGACATATGTAAAAAATCCCTATATATCACAGCGTCCATACATTAATATGTGTAGTGCTCCATTTCGTAAAGAATGATTACTTCTCAAGCTGCCTTTTCAATTGCCCTCCATCCTGCAGGAAGTACCGAGCGTTGGATGCGTGGCCCAAGCAACTCACAAACTTGGCACTTGGCTTTGCTCCCTACCCACTCATACATAGTTCACTCTCTTGAATCTCAGTATTTTTTTCAAGAGCCAACTGCACATGCGTGGGTAGGCAATGAAGTCCAGCACACTTTTGGGAGTTACTGGGCGCATCAAATATTTGGTCTGTCCTGCCACCTGCAAGACAGAGGGAGGAAGGCAATAAAATAAGCAATCTGACACAAAAGCATTCTTTTACAAAATTCAGGACCGCTTGCTATTAATCTGAGGACTAACTGCTTTAATCACAGAACAAACATATACAAAGATTAGGTTGCTTTATAATCATACTGGGAGCAGATGGGCCCAAAATCTAACATTTAGATATCAAGAAGCTCAGCTATTTTTTGATCTATTGCCAAGTCACGCCTTGATACTGGTGATAAAATGCAACTTCGTGCCCATGTTTACCTAATTTACTTTTCTTGCCTCTCTACTCTTCCTCCTTACTCGCACCTCTTATTATTGTCCTTCTTTCTCTCCTTAACACGGCACGCAGACCCCAGACTGACCCATCTGCTCTGGAACGAGAATCCTGCAAACTGATTGGTCAACAAAAGGCCACATGATCTATCATAACCTGTGTGACATTGCTTGTTAACTTTATATAGTATGTACCGACTACTGCATAGATGGGGGCCTGGATGGTTGTTGTGTGTTTTTTTTTTTTTTATTTAAAAAAAAAAAGGCACAATTCAATTATGTTGTTCAAAGATATCATCAAATAAAAAAACATGCTCCATATCATCTTATGATAAGTATTAATAATGGTGTTGCTCTCTGATGTACTCCATAGTTTGCCTCTTGTTACTATGCAATTACTGCCGGTCTAACACCCAAAGCACACCTGTCACATCAGCTTAAATTGAGCCTCCGGCTGTACAACAGATAGAGTTGCCACCTCATCCCTTTAAAAATCGAACACATATTAATTACACAGGTTCTGCGGCTGGTTAAGGTGGTAATTAAACTCACTTGGTGCCTTATTTGCATTAAATTAGCCTCAGAACCTGTGTAACTCATATGTGTTTGGTTTTAAAAGGGATGAGATGGCAACCCTAACAACAGACCAAATCTTACTAATAACAGGCCTGCGTGTCTTCACCCTCTATGTGCCAATACAGCCCCTGCAAAGAGCATAAAGGAAAGGCTGGCTTCCTCAAAATCAGGGTTTGCATATGGCTGGGCACCCCTACCCATGACAGTGCTTAGGCTTGGCAAAAGGTTTCTGGGTCACCAAGCACTATACTGTGGTAGGGCAAGGGTGCTAAAGGTAAGATGTGGCCCCAGAGGGTGTTCTACAGCTAGAGGCTTATTTTGATTTTAAAGACAGATGACAGGCATGTTATACCATTTACTCAATTGTTTAGGACATATACACTATATGAAGGTTTGCACAAATTAGAGTATATTTTTGCACTTTTGAATTTTGAAGGTGGATTTTTTTATTTTATTTTTTTATTATTTAAAGCGGAGGTCCACCCTAAAGTGGACCTTCCGCTCATCGGAACCCTCCCCCCCTCCGGTGCCACAATCGGCACCTTTCAGGGGGGAGGGGGGTGCAGTTACCTGGATAATCCAGGTAACTGCACCCACTTCCGGGACAGCTCTCTGCGGAAAGGGGCGCAACTTACGCCCCTTTCCGCAAGTGCCTGCCCCTTCCCGCAAGTGCCCCGCTGCCTGCTGGGAAACACACAGCTCCCAGAGGCAGCGGGGAGCGTCCTTATTGCGCAGCGCAATTCGCGCATTCGCAGTAGGGAACCGGGAAATGAAGCCGAAAGGCTCCATTTCCTGATTCCCATACCCAAGATGGCGGCGGCAGGACCCGACAGACGACCTAGCGATCGGCTTCGGGTGCCGACATCGCGGGCGCGCTGGACAGGTAAGTGTCACTATTTTAAAAGTCAGCAGCTGCAGTATTTGTAGCTGCTGGCTTTTAAAAAAAAAAAAAAAAAAAACGCGGAGTCCCGGTGGACTCCTGCTTTAAATCCCCGTTTCAGGCAAAAATAACAACAAACTCCCGCTACCCTTCCACTCCTAACCCTTCCTGCAAGGCTTTTTGATTTTCTTACCTGGTGAAGCAAGATCTATTCACCCAAATCCCTTATAGCCATTTCTGAGTACAGGGGACTGCCAAGGCCCCTTTCACACTGCCGGCGCCCGGGCGTCAGCGGTAAAGCGCGCTATTTTTAGCAGGGCGGTTTTAACCCCTGCTAGCGGCCGAGAAAGGGTTAAAACCATCGCAATGTGCTGCTACAGCAACGCTATGCCGGTGGTATAGCCGCACTGCCCCAAAAATGCTGCTACAGGACTATTTTTGGTGTCCTGCCAGCACACCGCTCCAGCATGAAAGCCCTCCGGCTTTCACATTGGAGAGACAGCAGCAGCAGTTTCATATTTTTAGCGCTGTAGCGCCTGCAAAGCGTCCCAGTGTGAAAGAGGCCTAATTCAGTGCTGCAATTGCACCTCAGACTGCTTCCAGAGAGGACCCAATAGGCTGCAAGTGACGTGGACCCCCAAAGAAGCAGCCCACTGGAAGTAAACAACGCAAAAGAGAAGACATGGGACCAGAGTGTCCCATGACTGCAGCTTTTTTTTTTTTTTGTTACCCAGCAATCAGTAGAGGGGGGGGGGGGGTAACATTATTCCATAGAGGGGGTTAATTAGGATACTGTTCTCTTATGTTAACCAATAATATTTAATCTTTCACAAAATTTGTGTACTTAGTATAAGGCTACATGTACACTAGCCTACCCTGACCGCGGGAAAATGTAAAACGCATCGTTTTTACCGGGATTTGCCTTTTTCCAAGTTCGGCGGTCAACGCGTTGCTATACTGAACACAATTCTTCGGCGTTCAGGAGAGGGTGGTTTAACCTCCCCTAAACCTGGCAGCTTCTTAACTCTGCTAAAATCCTATGTGTATATGGACAGTTGGACACACAGGCTTTTATGGAGTTGAGTTTAGGAGCTTTTGCCAAAAAAAAAAAAAAAAACTCAAAAGCTCCTAAACTCAAGTTTAGGAGCTGCCAGTGTACATGAAGCCTAAAAATGTCCATACCAATTGCTCAAATGTTTAAAGGACAACTCCGCCCAAAAGGGTTGTTTCAATTTTGTGTAGGCAGCACCAAGTTAAGCCAGCCGCTCAAAGCTTATATCAAAGTTCAGTGGGGAGATTACCAGGCATCTTTACACTGGGGCCATAAGGCCTTTGGTAATCAGAGGGAGGAGAAAATTCCTTGCCAAAGGGTCCTATGGAAAGTCACTCACATTCTTTAATATTGCCCCAAAGTTTTTTGCTTTTTTAAAATCCTCCAAAGTAGCAGAAGTTTGGAGATATTGTTACTGGAATAAATCTCTGCCCTTCATTCATATCAATGAGACAAATGAGAGGTTACAATTAGTGGCCACAGGAGGGGAATAAAACCCTTACCAGCACTCAACACTGATTTTTCTTCCACTATTTTGGTGACAAAGGTGTCCGGATCCATGCAGAAATCGCTGCAGCCCTTAAAGGTGAAGAAACAACAGATTAGGAAAGCCCAGCAGTTGAAGTACATTTTATATTGGTATGTGGCAATATGGATTTGTGTTGTGACAAATAAAGAATTGTGCCATGGCAGAAATGAAGTGTGACCAATTCTCTAGGCTGAACTTGCGTGCAAGTATATAAAAAAAAAAAAAAAAGCATTTTATATTCATTGAGTAAAAATATTAATATTTTTTTATAATATATATATATATATATATATATATATAAATATTTTTTTATAATATATATATATAAATATTTTTTTATAATATATATATATATATATATATATAAATATTTTTTTATAATATATATTATACATACATATATATACATATATATACACACACACACACACACACACATGCATACACACATGTATATATGTGTGTATGGATTGATATTTGAATAAAATACATGTAATGTGCAATCTGCCATAGCAAAAATGTACACAAATCCATTGTTATTAATATGCTGGCAAAATTCTTCAGTATCTGAACCCATATTGTAAAAAGAACACTGGTCACGACTCAAAGAGTTGTGGTGAATGGGGTCCGATATGGGTGGAGAGTTCTTAGAATGTTGCCAACCTATGTGGGGTTGGCAGATTATTAACACTCTTTGTCCCAAAAGGGAAAACAATAGTTGGCTGTATCTGCTTAGAAAAGTGTTCTCTTTGGTTTCAATTTGTTACTGTATTTAAATCTGCTAGTACATCTAACACTCCCCTCCCCCCCATACTAACAATACTGCTTTTCAAATCTGTCCCCTGTGATCCTTCATCCAGAGTGGAGGTACAGGAGGGCGTGTTACTAGTCAGATCCCCAAGTAAAAACAGAAAGGGGGGGGGAGCCATAAACAAGGAAAACTAACACTGCCACCACATCTAATGATTGGTCAGCTGTAATATATTACATTTGTGGTTTTAGGATTTATATGCCTTTAAATGTGGTTACCTACTACTAAATAGCCTCTAGGTATCTTATGCTATAGTGCAGTGATGGCGAACCTTGGCACCCCAGATGTTTTGGAACTATATTTCCCATGATGCTCAACTACACTGCAGAGTGCATGAGCATCATGGGAAATGTAGTTCCAAAACATCTGGGGTGCCAAGGTTCGCCATCACTGCTATAGTGCAAGAAAAAGTAGGTGAACCCCTTGGTATTAACTTGTTTTTTGCAGTAATTTGACATAAAATGTGATCTGATCCTCATCTAAGTAACAGACAAGCACAAAGTGTTTGAAGCGGAGTTCGACTCAAAAGTAGAACTTCCTCTTATCGCCCCCCCCCCCCCCCTCCGGTGCCAAATCTGGGGGGGCAGGTAAATGTTTTTGACAGGTAGTTCCCCACTTCCTCCTGTCTCCGGACAAATTAGTGCAGCGCATGCGCAGTAGGGAACCAGCTGTGAAGCCAAAAGGCTTCACTGCCGGATTCCCTTACCAGGAATGGCAGTGGCTGCACCCGACAGCCAATCCGAAGATAACATCGCTCAACATCACGGGCTCCCTGGACAGGTAAGTGTCCATATAATAAAATTCAGCAGCTGTCATATTTGTAGCTGCTGACTTAATTTTTCATGGGCGGGGCTGGACTTCCCCTTTAAGCGGATAACATACAAGCAAATTTTTCTGCGTCTTTACTGAACACACCCATTAAATATTTACAGTGTTGGAGGAAAAATTAGGTAAACCCTTGGAGTTATTAGCTGGTCGAATCTCCTTTGGCAGCAATGACTTCAAACGAGTGCTTACGGTAGCTCCGGATCAGGCCGACACAATGTTCAGGAGGAATGTTTGACAGCAAATAACGTCCAATGGCAACATTCTATGAACTCTCCGCCCATATCTGGCCCTCTTCGAGTCGTGACCTGTGTTCTTTTTAAAATACAGGTTCAGATACTGATGTATTTTGCCAGCATATTAACAATAGATTTGTGTACATTTTTGCTATGGAAGATTGCACATTATGGAACAAAGAAGAATACCCCCCACTTGTGTAGTATAGAAACAATCTTAATAATTTGAATGATAATTAGATCAAACAATATGATCAATAATAAAAAGACGTAGGACGTCTGTACAATATGAATATACGACAAACAAAAACAAAAACTGAAGTCAAAACATTAAATATAAAATGACACGGATACTCTCTGATGGGTGATGTACCCCGATACCCGACGTGTTTCCATTTTTTTTACACCTTCGTCAGGGGTAGTGAGTGGAGTATAGTCAGATATATTTTAGCTCAATTTAAGTGATTCCATAATCAAAGCCAGAAGAGGCAACCATTAAAATGGAGATGGATGCCAGATCAGAGCCACTGTGAGCTTAAAGTGGATGTAAACCCACTGTCATCTTTTCAAATCTACTGCAATATTGGTTATCTAGAAGGATATACATGCCTCCTGCATGTATACTTATCTGTCAAATGTCTCCCCTCTACTAGGAGATCCAAAAAACTGCAGATTTTATGGGTGGGTCTGTTCTCCAGGGCTCAGTGGGCGGAGCTGTGATGTCAGTAGACTCCCTGCCCACCTCTGCACGCCCCTTAACATGCATTTTCTCCTGTGCATATTAGGGATGCACCGAAATTTCGGCCGCCGAAACATATCGACCGAAAATTGTGTTTTCGGCAAATTGCCGAAAGGAAAATCTTGCCGATAATGGGGCCGAAAATGGGGGTGGGCCCTGGTGCCGCCCATTGCAGGGGTGTTTACCTGGCTCATCCTCCGTCCTCCCTCCTCCTTTCCTCCCGCCCGACCGTGCGGTGATCTCCGTGTGTCACGGAGCTGTGCATTGAATTGCCCGGGCGGCTGCAGTAACAATGTCCCGCCTCCTGTGACGGACAGTACACTGATCCAATGGCGGGACATTGAATCAGCCTGACGTGATTACAGGAGGCGGGACATTGTTACTGCAGCCGCCCGGGCAATTCAATGCACAGCTCCGTGACACACGGAGATCACCACTCTGATCCGGGCATAGGTAAGGCTGCATTCAGACACTGGCAAGCTGCATGAGGGGGAAAGAGTGTGCCCAGGGCAAGCATTGTAGAGTTTTGTCCGCAGCTAAATCAAGTTTTTTGTGCCCACAATGCTGCTGCATCCAAAAGTCATTTGTTTGCCTCTGAAACTATCTACCTCTGGCCACTTGTGTGAATGTAGCCATGCTATATAAACCAGGTCACAGGACAAAGGCTGTACTCCCTTTATTGGCCATATAAAAAAAAAAAAAAAATAATAATAATCTTGATTTTGACCTAGCTAGGTTTTATCACCATGTGATAGAATGGGGAAGGGTTAAGTTATTGCTAGTAGAGGTAACGATATGAGCATTCCCAATAGAAGTCTGTTGGAACGGAACCAGGTAGCTTGCTTGGGGCCAGTTCACACCAGATGCAGTTCCGTGTGCTTTTTTTTTTTTGCACAGTGTTTTCCATGTATGCCAATGGCTCCAGTTCACACCATGCAGTCAGTTTCCGCACTGTGCATGTATTTTTATCAGGCAGGCTGCATCTGCGGGGAACTGGTGAGGCTGCTTTGATCTCCTGTACCATGCCTGCAGTCTCTGGCCATCTCCTGTACCATGCCTGCAGTCTCTGGCCATCTCCTGTACCATGCCTGCAGTCTCTGGCCATCTCCTGTACCATGCCTGCAGTCTCTGGCCATCTCCTGTACCATGCCTGCAGTCTCTGGCCATCTCCTGTACCATGCCTGCAGTCTCTGACCATCTCCTGTACCATGCCTGCAGTCTCTGGCCATCTCCTGTACCATGCCTGCAGTCTCTGGCCATCTCCTGTATCATGCCTGCAGTCTCTGACCATCTCCTGTACCATGCCTGCAGTCTCTGACCATCTCCTGTACCATGTCCCCAGTCTCTGACCATCTCCTGTACCATGTCCCCAGTCTCTGACCATCTGCTGTATGAAAATATTTTTTAAAAACAGTCATTTTCGGTATCGGTGCGGTTTCGGTATTGGTTTCGGTTTTCGGCCTAGTGTATTTTTCATTTTCGGTATCGGTTTCGGCACCAAAAAACCCATTCGGTGCACCCCTAGTGCATATCTTACACTGAACTTCTGCTATGATCACCAACATCCATTCAAAACCCAGAAAAGTCCCCACATGACTTCAGCATGCCAAATCATGTTGAGGAGTGGAACAGCCAATCCTTGCAGAGCTGCTGAAGAAAGGAGTGGGGGTGGGAAAAAGATATGAGGATTTCTCAGAGCTGGATTAACTCTTTGTGGTAAAACTGGGCACAGCTGATCTGAAATGCCATACTCTATATTGTGCCGGACGAAAAAAAAAAAATATTTCGGGTTTACATCCACGTTAAGAAGAAATGAGTTCAAGTCTGTATAGTAACAGGTGTAGGACAGCAACTTTATTTCACCCGTAAAACAATGGGTGCTTTAAAGGGTAGTCGGGACGGGGTTTAACCAGAGCCTCAAAATTCAGCTCGTAGATTGCCGGATAGTGTCCAATCCCTGACTTCATGTACCCTGTGGATGTGATGCTCACGTGTGGAGAGCCTCCCCTGTGTTTTTGTTTATTGTATGTACATATTGTGCAGACGTCATACGTCTTTTTATTATTGATCATATTGTTTGATATACTGTATTATCATTCAAATTATTAAAAGATTGTTTCTATACTACACAAGTGTTGGTGGTCTTTCAGAGTCCCATTTAGGGGGTATTCTTCTTTGTTCTACACAATAGGGATGGGACCACAACACTTTTTCTTCCGATATGGTGGAAATCTTCTCTTTGATTGCATATTATGTGTATTTTATTCAATCTTTTTATTTATATATCTCTCCAAAAAAAAAAAAAAAAAAAAAAAAAAAAAAAAAACTTTCCTGCGCTCCTGATGTTTGCCAAAGAGCACCTTGGCAAACTGAGACGAATACTCAGCACTACCTTTGGCGCAAAAAGGTCACAGCTTACCAACATCAAAACATCATCCCAACGGTGAAGTATGTGGAGAAGAACATCAAGATATGGGCTTGCTTCACTGCCAAAGAGCCTGGACCACTTGTTTTCATCAAGGGGAAAATAAATGTCCAAGTTTACCAAAATATCCTAAAAGATGATGTCAGGGTGGCTGTAAACTTAGTAAAAGTTGGGTGATGCAGCAGGACAATGATCTCCAAACATTGAAGTAAATCAACCATAGACTGGCTTAAGTAAAAGAAAATGCACTTTTTTGGAGTGGCCCAGTCAGAGGCCAGACCTTAACCCCATAGAGATGCTGTGGAATGACCTCACACCAGACCTAAAGATTTGTCTGAGCTGAAACAGTTTTGTAAAGAGCTTGGGATTGAGCCCGCACGAGTGCCCCCATTGCAAGCGGCTTGCTATGGGTGCATTCAGAATGGGGGAGGGGCCAAGAAAACAAGTTAATTCAAAGGGTATTGCATACTTTTTTTTTCTTCTTCTGACTGTATATACATGTGCCTAAAACACATTCAAATAGTACTCGCGCATATTACTGTTGCAATCAACTACCCAGAGGTAAATAGACGGCGCACTGTACTCACCACAGCCACCGCAAGCTCCACACCCATGGATGCCCAGCTTATAATTAGTGCCATGACTCCAAGGAAACATACACTGCAAAAAGGAAATAAAAAAAAAGGATATAACCAAGCCATGTATTTCATTTTAATTATTTTCATTTTCTATTTCCACAGTTTATAAAAATTAGGGGTCAGTGGTGAAAGCCTTTTCTTTGCCACCAGGAGTACCTTACCCTCTCAGTAGAGGACTCCTTGCACCCTGTAGACAAGCATTTGCACGAGTACTTGTACTCGCACAAATGCTCCTGATGCCTGATCCGATACCTGGGAGAGGCGGTGCGTCATCAGATTAGGCGACCCGGCGCAACCGAAAGTCAGCGGGCAGAACAACGGAAGTGACACTTGTGTCGACGTCAGCGTTTGGACATCTCGACGCCCATCTTGGTACACCCTGCACTCGGCTGCAGTAAGCCAGCAGCAGACATCTTGTTACACCCAGCCCATATAGTTTTGGCTGGGTGAAACAAGATGGCCGCTGCCGCTTTTATGCGGCCGAGTGCAAGGAGTACCAAGATGGGCATCGCAGGTAGCCTTTCCTTTCATGGCATTTCAGTGCCTGCCCATCGGTGCCCATAAATACCACCTATCAGTGCAAGCCACCTGTCAGTGCCATCTATCAATGCCAGCCCCCTATCAATGCCATCTATCAGTGCCAGCCATCCATCAGTGTCAGCCACCTGTCAGTGCCATCTATCATTGCCAACCATTTGTCAGTTCCAGCCATCAGTCAGTGCTCATCAGTGTTCCATATCAGTGCCACCTAATTCTATCAGTTCTGCATATCAGTGCCACCTAATCTGTATTGTGCTCTGAAAACTGTCACATGACATTAAAAAGTATCTGTAATCGGTATCAGCGAGTACTTGAAAAAAATATCGGTACTTGTACTCACCTTAATTCTTACCTACAGTTAAGCCTATAACAAGGCTTATCTGTAGTTAAAATGAATAACGTACACTATTTTGGAGGAGATTTTCACCCTACATGCAGCCGCTGACATCAGTGGCACATGCGCTCTGAAGGTCCAGTGTATCGTGTTGGAGCTTCTTGCAGGAAACCGAGGGCTCCTCCACGCATGCGCGGTAGTGACGTCATTGCGGCTCCAGCCACTCACAACACCGGAGCCTGCGTGCCTGGAAGAAACGCTGGGGGAACATGTCAGCCCCCTTTGACTGCTACGGGGGCTTCAATCTAAAGGGAGTGTTTTATAATGTGCCAATATGCGATGCATACTAGCACATAATGCCATTGTCTTGCAGGTTTGTTTTTTTCCAACGGTTTACTACTGCTTTAACAATAGAGGACTCATTAGCTGTGAGGACAGCTGAATGTCAAATGGGAAAATAAATAAATAAATAAAAAAAACACATTGCCAGCCCACCCCAATCCATACTAGGCCCTTTTGGATCTGGTAAGGATTTTAAGGGGAATCCCACGTCAAAGTTATAAAAGAAAAAAAAAAAAAAAAAAAAAAACACATGCCATAGGGACCCCTTTCCACAACTCTGACCAGTGGTTGTGGGGGTCTGCAGGCAAGGGGCTTATCAGAAACCGGAAGCCCCCTTTAACAAGGTGGCCCCCAGATCCCGGCTCTCCCCTATGTGAATGAGTATGGGGTATGTTGTACACCTACTCATTCATTCACCAACAATAAAAAAAAAAAAGTGTCAAAAAGGAAATAAAAACAGCGTTTTAGAGTTTTTGACGATTCCTGCATTAAAAATAAATAAATAAAAACACCCGTCACACCCCCCCCAAAAAAGGCGTGTTTGATAAGGGTCAGTATTGTCAGCAAGCGTGAACAAGCCCTTAAGATGGTCTATTCAAATTTACTTTAGATTTACCTTCAACTATGCAGTACGGGCCTGCCTGATTGCAAACAAATTGAAAGCGTTTAGGTTTGACCTCATCTTATACAGTTTTGGTAAATCTAAAGGAATATTATACAAATTGTATAATGTGTGGCCAGCCCGAGAAGTGGATTGGCTACCACACACAGCTGCACCAGAGATTTTGCATTCTCCAATTTTAGTAAATGAACCCCAATGGTTAGAACACCAAAGCTGGCCATACACAGGTAGATTTTCTTAATATTGATATAAAATATCCCCAGAACATTTAATAATGCCTATAGAGAAACTTTACAATAGTTGTACAAAAGTACTCGAAAAACTGTCAGGAGCTTCTATAACTGCTAAATTCAACCAGTTACCCCGTCACCTACTTTGCTTGCAATGACAGCCCAATCAAATGTTAAGCCGAAAATTTTTACTGACTTGTAAGACGTTTACACTGTGTGCCGTTCCCTCCAGTACATCACATTGACTGAGACTTTGGCTCTTGTAGGAGCACAGCAGGGAAAACTATTCCCTTTTGCTAAGAGGATCCGACTTACCAAAATGGTTTTGTGTTGCGTTATAAATCTGTGCTTATTGAAGTTTATTGTTCTGTTGTGTGTGGGTGACACGCAGTCTCCTAAAAGTCTAAAAGTGGGTTTCTATGGGGGAACTCGCCAAAGAGAAGGAACGCTGGTGGGGGACCACAGAAGAGGAGGATCGGGACAACTCTGAGCAGGGGGATGACCTCAGTCGCCTCCAGCTGCTCTTTCACTGTCCAGTCTGCAGTCCAGGGGTGGAGGGAGGAAACCACTGTAAAGTACAATTCAAGTGTTTGTTACCTCAGCATTTCATATTCCGGATGTGCCTACTGTACCATGTATGAGAAGGTATCCTGTTCTCTTTGTATTGCTTTCTTTTATGTGAAATCCCTGGTGTTCCTGCTAGTTCCTCTGATTTCCTATTAAAAACTGACCACAATAAGCAGGAAAGCACACCGTGGTCAGTTCTATACTGGGAATTCAGCCTGCTTTCCAATGATCAGACTTCTCCTGACACGCCCCCCCCCCCCCCCCCTGCATAGCCTCTCACTAGGAAGCTCAGTGTGCTGTTGCTCCCCCCCCCCCCCCTCCCCTATGCAGCTGAGAACAGAGGGAGCAGAAGGAATGTGACCACTTCTGAAAAAGGGTAAAAAAGGTATTAATACATTTTTCTTTTTTTAACATATATACACACACACACACACACACACACACATATATATATATATACACATACACACACAAATGTTTTGCTTTTCCTTTCAATTTAAAACTGAAAGAGTTGATCATTTACTTGTTTATGACAGTCTAAACAAGTGGCAAATCCAGTTGGCATGTCATACAAAAGCCTCATAAAACAAATATTGCATATATTAAAATGAATTGGTGGATGTCGGCTGGAGAAGTTGGCATTTCTAGGCAGACTGGATTTGCATGCAGATAGCCTTAGGTAACATCCACATGCGATGCTAAAGACTGGGACATACAGTGTTTTTTTTCTGTTAAACCCAGCGGGTTGAACGAAAAAAAAAAAAAAAAAAAAAAAACTATCAGCTCCGGTCAGAGCTGCTGTACTAATGATCTGACGTTAGTACAGCAATCTTCCCCACTGAGCTGTTGTGTTCTGAGAGGGGGATGGGCCCCCACCAGAATACTCTGGCCATTGATTGAGAGTGACGATTGGGAGCCGGTGGGCTTCTGTCAGGAGAGCATGCTGGAAAACATACACACAGGCTGAATGTCAGGCTTTTTTTTTTTTTTTTTTTTAATTGAACTGGCCGACATTTCGTTAGTGTGCACACAGGGCTTAAGCCTCTAGATCAGTGGTCTCCAAACTGCAGCCCGGAGGCAGGATGTGGCCCTTTGCTTGCCTTAATCTGGCCCTCGGGGCACTTTTCCTCATACCAACACCAATGATGGGGCACTATTCCTCCCACTGCCACCAATGATGGGGCACTATTCCTCCCACTGCCACCAATGATGGGGCACTATTCCTCCCACTGCCACCAATGATGGGGCACTATTCTTTCCACTGACATCAAGGTTGAGGCTTACTCTTACCACTGACACCAATGATGGGGCACTATTCTTTACACGGACATAAAGGTTGAAGCTTACTCTTACCACTGACACCAATGATGGGGCACTATTCCTTTCCACGTTACCAACAATGGGGCAATGATGGGACATTGTTTAGTCCCATAGAGGCCGGGCATTTTCTACTCACACTGGCCACAGTCCGGCCCCCTTAAAGTCTGAAGGACAGTATACTGGCCCTTTGTTTAGAAAGTTTGAAGACACTTGCTCTAGATTATGGGTGTCAAACCTGCGGCCCTCCAGCTGTTGTGGAACTACGGGACCCATGAGGCATTGCAAGCAAAGTCCCAAGAGACATTGCAAGGCTGACAGTTGCAGGCATGACACCCAAAGGCAGAGGCAGGATGGAACTTGGCACCCAAAGGCAGAGGCATGCTGGGAGTTATGGTTCTGCAACAGCTGGAGGGCCGCAGGTTTGACACCCATGCTGTAGATTGAACTGAAATCCAATGATGGAACTGAAATTCAATAAAAAGGGGCAAGCCAGGGACAGGTCAGCTGGGGTGGAAAACATTAGATGATGCTGGACGTTCTCCAGTCAGGAAAGGAGCCTGGCTCTGATATCCTGGAGTTTCCGAGGAACACTGTAACAAGCTTACAGTGTGCAGTGAAAACAGAGTAAGCAATCTGAGTACAGGAGAGGAGCCTGTACATGTCTGAGGGTAATGCCGCATACACACGACCGGACTTTGAGGGACTAGGTCCGACGGTCTTTCGGCAGAGTTCCAATGGACTTTGCGAATGAACGGACTTGGCCACACACAATCACACCAAAGTCCGACGAATTTGAACGTGATGACGTACGATTGGACTAGAATAAGGAAGTTCATAGCCGGTAGCCAATAGCTGCCCTAGCGTCGGTTTTTGTCCGTCGGACTAGCATACACACGAGCGGATTTCTCGGTCCGGCGGAGTTCCGGTGGGAAAATTTAAAACATGTTCTATTTCTAAAGTCCGCTGGATTTTTGGCAAGCAAAGGTCCGATGGAGCCCACACACGATCGAATTGTCCGACAGACTCGTTCCGTCAGACCTTTGGTCAAAAAGTCTGGTCGTGCGTACGCGGCATAAGGGTGCAGTTCAGCTTTAAATGGATGCGTCTCCTTTACCCAAATGTAGGGTGAACTTTCTTTTACTTCTTTGCCTTTATGTAACTTGGTGGGAACGGTTCCCAGTCCCCCCCGCTATTTGCCTCATGTAACCTGCACTCTATGGAAGCCTCTACACAGGCACCCAGGATGTAACAAAGGACTGAAGACACTTCAAAGTACAGCGAGCCTGTCACTGAATTCCTAATGAGGATTAGACACTTTCAAGAGCTTTAAGCTCAAAGCCAAGTTGAAAAAAAAAAACCTCAAAGCTTCAGGGCAAAGGTAAAGCAAGGCTACAGGGACTTCCTACAGTGTAAATTCTGACTTTACCGGGGTAGGGAGAAACTACAGCGTGAAGACATTCTTATATGCCAAGGAAAGCCATAGGCAACAACTGGTAAAGGGGAACTCTGGGTATAAACCAAATGGATGTTCAGAAATAAGAACTCCTGCTTTGGGCTAGAATAAATATCAGAATTATGCCAAACGTCTTAAAAAAAAGGTTTAGTCATTTGTTTCATTAAGCTTTGCATAACGGTTCCGTTTGAAAAATCACTGACCTAAAGTGGACCTTCACCTAAAAAGGGAAGTTCCTCTTATGCCCCGTAAACACGATCAGACATTGAGCGGACATTCCGACAACAAAATCCATGGGATTTTTTCCGACGGATGTTGGCTCAAACTTGTCTTGCATACACACGGTCACACAAAGTTGGTTGGAATTGCGAACGTCAAGAACGCAGTGACGTACAACACGGACGACATGCCGAGAAAAATGAAGTTCAATAGCCAGTGCGGCTCCTCTGCTCGATTCTGAGCATGCGTGGCACTTTGTGCGTCAGAATTGTGTACACACGTGACACAAAAGGTTGACACAACTATACACATTGTTGAGAATATACTACACGCCTCACAGATTGCATAGCATGGGACTGCTGCATACCCCTATGTGCACTAGATGTAAAAGGGACCATGGGGACTTGATACACATGCTCTGGTGCTGCCCAAACTGCATGTGTATTAGAGAGGGGTGATTGACACCCTGAGCACGGTGTTCCAGGTGTCAGTCCCATGGGACCCTAGGTGTTGCATTCTGAATTTGCTAGACGAACCGGAGTGTTAACCTGACATTAGAGAGGACCTCTCTAGGGCCCTCTTTATGGCTTCGCAAATTGATAATGCTACATTGGAAATCTGATGTCACCCCTTCGGTTAAGGAATGGACTACTACTGCATTAGGCAATACACTAAGAATGGAAAAAAAAAAATCATATACCAGCATAGAGGATGCTCTAAAAAAAAAATGGAAAAAACTATGGGAACCATGGCTGGGAACCCCGGGACTTGCTCCAGATGACCTAGTCATGGATAGACTTGAGACTCACTCAACATGGGCTAAAGGTACTACTCAATTTGAACTATCACAGATCTGAGGTGGGCGAGGTGATCTGCCATAGAACATTGGCAGGGGGAGGTGTGGAATATGGTCATAGACATTTGGTGAGGGTGACTATACCACTGAGTAAAAGGCACAGTTTTTACCATGTTTGGAAATGTACTTACTTGCCATATGTGATCCAATTGTGAATTCTTGGACTGTATGTGTTTAATACCAAATAAAACTTTTTTTCTGGATGAAAAAAGAAATATGTGTACAGACTATCGAAATTTCCAACAACGGATTTAGTTGGTGGAAAATTTTAGATCCATATCTCAAATTTTGTGTGACAGAAATTCTGATGGAAAATGTCCAATGGAGCTTACACAGAGTCCGAATTTCAGACAAAAAGCTCCCATCGAACATTTTCCATCAGAAAATCCAACTGTGTGTACGGGGCATTATCCTCCACTATTCCCCTCCTCATTGTAACTTTTTTTGGGGAGGAGGGTAAGTAGATTTGACAGATACCCACTTTCTCAGAGATCGCCAAAGCAATCTAGAGGGGCACGCCCTCCCCCTGTCCATCACAGGTCCCAGCGGGACCCTTCACAGAGAGCAGCGCGGCTCACCAATGCGCAGCGAGGAGCCAGCTCTGAAGCCACAGGGAGTCACAGCCGGCTTCCCACAGTCAACACAGCAGTGCCAGGGACCCCGAAGAGCATATAAGAAGTGGCCCAGGTCAAGACCGCACTGGATCCCTGTGCTGGCAAGTGTCTTTTTATTAAAAGTCAGCATTTACAGTATTTGTAGTTGCCAATTTAATTTTTATTTTTAATACTGACTGTAGCGCCTCTTTAATGCAGCGATACTCAAATTCAATCCAGAGCATTCCTTGCAGTATATATTTTCTGCCACAAGATGGCCTCAGTCTTCCAGATTAACCACTTTAGCCCCCGAAGGATTTGCCCCCTTCCTGACCAGGCCAGTTTTTTGCGATATGGCGCTGCATCGATTTAACGGACAATTGTGTGGTTGTACATCGCTGTACCCAAACAAAATGGACATCCTTTTTTCCCCACAAATAGAGCTTTCTTTTGGTGTCATTTGATCACCTCTGCGGTTTTCATTTTTTATGCTATAAAAAAAAAAAAATTATAATATATATATATATATATATATTTTTTTTTTTTTTTTACTTTTTGCTACAATAAATATCCCCCAAATTTAAAAAATAAATAAATAATAATTTCTCCATCAGTTTAGGCCAATATGTATTCTTCTACATAGTTTTTGGTATAAAACAAAAAAAACGCAGTAAGCATATATTGAAAGTTACAGCGTCTACAAAATAGGGGATATATTTATGGCATTTTTATTATTATTATTTTTTTTCCTACTAATGGGGGTGATCTGCAATTTTTTGCGAAACTGCAACATTGCGGCGGACAGATCAGAAACTTTTGGCACTTTTTGGGGACCATTGTCATTTATACAGTGATCAGAGCTAAAAGTAGCCACTGATTACTGTGTAAATGTCACTGGCAGGGAAGACGATCAAGGGTTTAAGTGTGTCTTGGGAAGTGATTCAAATTGTGGGATTGACTGGGAGTAGAGCTGCCATCTAGATAAAGGAAGGCACGTAGATGTTGTGTACATGGATTTTGCAAAAGCATCTGACACAGTTCCCCATAAGCGTTTACTGTACAAAATAAGGTCCGCTGGCACGGACCATAGGGCGAGTACATGGATTCAAAAGTGTCTACAGAGGCGAGTTCAGAGTGTGGTGATAAATGGGGAGTACTCTGAATGGTCCAGGGTGAAAATGGGCCTCAACCTGTGTTTCAGAAACCAATCTGAATCTCTCTTTGCAGTAAGATGGATGAACATGTGAGCTTATTGTAAAACACTATCTGCCTTACAAAAAGCTCCTCTGGGTTTGACCAATATGATTCACTGTCTGTAATATTCATGTGACATTGGTTCTGCAAGCAGGGTCTCCAAACGTTCCAAACAAAGAGCCGGTTTACTGTCCTTCAGACATAAGGGTGGCCAGACTGTGGCCGTTGACAGTGGAAAAGGTCCCAATGGCAGTGGGAATAAACAATTCCCATCTTTGGTGTCAGTGGAAGAAATTCTGCCCCTTCATTGGTGTCATTGGGGTAATTATGTGCCATGGTTGGTATCCGTGGATGAAAACAGTGCCCCAAGGGTCAAATAAAACCAAGCGAAGGGGCGCATCTGGCCTCGGGCCGCAGCTTGGAGACTTGCTCTTAGGCTAGGTTCACACCTACAGGTGCAACAGTGCACACGCGTGCGCACACATACACACACACACTTCCAGCGTACTCACGTGCATCGGGTGTAGAGCAGCCCATTAATTTCAATAAGCAACCCTATGTGCGAGAAACGCAGAAGAGACGTCCCTGACTCTTTTCCAAAAATGTGCCACGTACATTGGAAGATGTGTGGAGGTGCCAATAAAAATTAATGGCAACACCGCGTGTCTGCTAAAGGGCAATGCGTTTCTGTGCCTGCCGAGAACACGCACGATTTTGCACATGTTCCCAACATGCAGTACTGTGAAGTCACCAGCACACCATGTTCAGCACTGATGCCCAAGGAAATGGTCCTTCAAACATCAAAAAGTGTCCTGATTTTTTGTTTGGGCATGGTGTTCTGGGGACGTCTGGAATTGAGGGTTATGGTTTGGAGGTGCCATCTGCCATTTCACCCCAGCACCCATTTATAAATCAGATCCGAGTATACATTATTTTTTGTATTTAGGGGTTCTTTAAGACACTACAGAGCTGCCAGGAAAACCTGCCGGCTTAGGCGGCTTAAATATATGAATCCGCACCCACCCCCTCCTCTCCACATAAATGCCTCCTATCAAAACACATTTTTTTTAGAAATGTAAGCTGCCCTCCTGGGGACCAAGCCACATTTTATGAAAAATGTCACTGCAGAAGAAAAGACCTGTGACCGAAAATAAATAATGAAACAAATATATATAGCTGGCACCGATACAGCTGCCAGCTGCTTTGTGTAACCATGGTGAGCACATCAAAATCCCAATGCCTGTAATGCAGTTTTTTTTTTTTACTTGCGTACTTTAAATATTCAGGAACCGATTCGCTGCCAAAATAGCTGTGGGCATTATTACAGGCTGGACATTCGCTGAAGACATCAAAACAAACACGGGTTTTAAAGGACAACAATGAAAAAAGGGCCACATTAGCTTTAAGCCATCACAAAAGCACAGCCCTTCCTATAAAGGAAGCTTTGTGTACTATCTCCCCCATGGCTCTGACTTCGAGGTGCATGTGAAGTAATATGAACTGTCCTCTTGGCTGGCCACCGTCACCCCCTTAAAGTGTCACTAAACCCACATTATAAAAACTATCAATAATATGGTGTATTACATGCTCACTCAGTCACTATGAGATTTATTTTCTGTATTCTGCAAAAAAAAAAAAAAAAAAAAATTGGTTGATCCTGCTTGTTCTCTATCTCCGCATTTTGATCATGTCCCCTGTGCAGTTGGGGATTTTGCAGAGAAGTGTTGGCAGCTCTGCACATGCTCAGTTTTCAGTGAGTTTCTATTCTGAGCATTTCTTCCCTCTCACATTTGAGCAGCCCATGTGACTATAGAGTCACACATGTGGGTGTATACACAGTGGTAAAGGACAGCCCATTCCCTCCCGCCTCCTCCATGCCCACTAATCAGCTAATCACGATGGGGGCGGGATATTACATATAGATTAATGGAGGCTTCACCTCCCCCTTATTCTAAGACACAGGCTAGAGGGGCACGACAAAGCATGCGACTGGCAGAAATCAGCACACACCATGTTATTTCCACAAGATGATAAAGATTTGATTTTAAATATATATTTATATGATAATTTAAAAACAAACCGTTTATTGATATTATTCATTTTCACTCTGTATTCCAAAGGCCATTTATTTTTATTTTGAACATGTGACCAGCAGCAGGGGACTAGACGCTCCTCCTGCTTATGTTTCCCTTCAGACAGGCTGAGATCTGGGTCATATGACAGTTGTATATCAAATTAAGAAAAAGGAACTTTTATTAAAATCATTACAGTTTCATCGTTCATAAACCAAAATAGAAGGGACAATGTAAATGAAACAGTGTGTGTTTAGTATTACTTTAACTTGTTACAGTGGAGTAGGTCAGAATGCAGGAGGAAATCTTCAACTCCCATTACACAATGGAAGCTTCCAATGTGTTACGCTATATAAGCAATGCTGGTAATCACCCTACTGGAGGGCCGGTTGTATCTGCAAGACTAGATGTCCAGAGCACCCCTCCCCCTTACTTCAGATGTCATGAGCCCCCTTGCCTTGAGAGGTCATGTGTCCCCGGACATCCCTTATATCACAGTGCACCCCCACATCTTGTGCTGCTGCCAGGATGAAGCCAAGGGTGGAGACAAAGTGCAGAACCTAGAGGAGGATTGGAGTCAGCTGAAGGCAGAGAGACGAGGGAAGGCAGAGAGACGAGGGAAGGCAGAGAGACGAGGGAAGGCAGAGAGACGAGGGAAGGCAGAGAGACGAGGGAAGGCAGAGAGACGAGGGAAGGCAGAGAGACGAGGGAAGGCAGAGAGACGAGGGAAGGCAGAGAGACGAGGGAAGGCAGAGAGACGAGGGAAGGCAGAGAGACGAGGGAAGGCAGAGACGAGGGAAGGCAGAGACGAGGGAAGGCAGAGACGAGGGAAGGCAGAGACGAGGGAAGGCAGAGACGATAGGGTACTGCAGCTGCACAGAGAGGTGCAGGATCTGTAGAAGGAGTTCTGGCCTCCTATCAACTGCTAAAACAAGGTGTGGGTGGAGATTGGGGGCTTCCGCAGCTGCAGGGGCCACATAAAATTGCCATGGCGAGCCAGATTCAGCCCACGGGCTTGGTGTTTGACACGTTTCCTAGATCAAGGTTTCTCAACTCCAGTCCTCAAGAACCCCCAACAGGTCATGTTTTCAGGATTTCCCTCAGATCAAACGGTTATGGTAATTACTAAGGCAGTGAAACTGATCAAATCACCTGTGAAAATAATGAACAGCCTGAAAACACGACCTGGTATGGATACCTGAGGACTGGAGTTCAGAAACATTGTTCTAGATCTAACTGCTGTTGTACGATTAGACAACATGTGCACTTCCACAACCATTATAACCTATTTGGTGAAAACAAAAAGCAGAAAATACAAGTATGCCAACCCCAGGTGACCAGTCAAACTACTCACCTCACCAGAATCGCCTTTGAGTTCCGAATAAGACCAAAAAGCACCAGGAGGCAAATGAAAACATGAAAAAGGAGCAACCCGAGGTAACCCAGCCATCTAAAGAAAGAGAGAGGAACAATTATCAGGTTATTCAAGCACAACCACAGTCAAGTCTTCACATCAGTTGAAGTCCAACATTTTGTGGCCAAGATGGCTCTCAGAATTCTACACATCTAAAAGAGCTTTTATTTCCTCTAGTTGCCAGAATGTAATGCCAGTCATTGTAACCATCACAGACGAAACAGAAAATCATGGCTCCTGCACTCTACAGATCTGGCTACAATTTTTATTTTTCTGATCAAAATTTTTGACTTTTAACCCCTTTGAGGTTTTGAGCAACACATGAGGCCCATAATCAACAGCAGGTTGTCCAGCACTTACCTTTATTGAACAGTATGGTGCAAAGAGCAAAAATTAAGTGCAAAGGCCAGCCAAATCATTTTAGTTGTTACGCGTTACTGCTCTCCGGTCTGGTAATGCAAGCCAAAAAAGCCCACTTCCTTCTCGCTTGATTGGACTGACAGAGCAGCCAAGAAAAGCAAGGGAGATTTGGGAGGCAGGGAAATAAAATGCACACTTAAATGGCGTGTTTCATAAACCATCTAATACTCAGAACCTGCGCTTGATTAAACACACCTGGTTTAATTCACAGACACCCCAGATAAAGCACTCGCCTGTGACTCAACCCTCCAACATCCAACCCTCTACTGTTTTCTCCTGCCTCGTACTTGGGAGAGTTTGGGATTTATATCTAGAAATAAATCTGAGTCTACCAATAGTACGCAACTTGCCGCGGGGATTTAAATTATTTTTTTTTGTTTTTAAACTGCCTCTGTGTGTAAAAAAAAAAAAATAATAATTTAATTGTGAAAGCCTGAGAGGTTCCTAGGTTTGTAATAAAACTGACACAGTGTAACATACAATGGATATAAAAAGTCTACACACCCCTGTTAAAATGTCAGGTTTCCATGATGTAAAAAAAATGAGACAAGAATAAATTATATCAGAACTTTTTCCGCCGTTAATGTGACCTATAAACCGTACAACGCAACTGAAAAAAAAAAAAAGTTTATAATGTGGTTGCATAATTGCGCACACCCTCTTTATAACTGGGGATGTAGCCATGTTCAGAATTAAGCATTCACATTCAAACTCATGTTAAATACGAGTCAGTACAGGCCTGCCATCATTCAAAGTGCCTCTGATTAACCCAAAATAAAGTTCAGCTGTTCTAGTAGGTCTTTCCTGAGATTTTCTTAGTCGCATCCTACAGCAAAAGCCATGGTCCACTGACAGCTTCCAAAGCATCAGAGGGGGCTATGTGGTACATGTGACAACAATCTCCCGTATTCATCATATGTCTGGACTATGGGTAGAGTGGCAAGATGGAAAACTTTTCTTATGAAGAAAAGCATCCAAGCCTGGCAACATTTTGCAAAAATACATCTGAAGTCTCCCAAAAGCATGTGGTAAAATATGTTATGGTATGATGAAACCAAGGTTGAACTTTTTGGCCTTCATTCCATTATATTTGACAACACAGAGCATCACCAAAAGAAAACCATACCCACAGTAAATCATGGTGGTGGCAGCATCATGCTTTGGGGCGATTTTTCTTCAGCTGGAACAGGGGCCTTAGTCAAGGTACAGGGAATTAGGAACATTTCCAAATACCAGTCAATGTTGGCACAAAACTTTCAGGCTTCTACTATAAAGCTGAATATGAAGAGGAACTTCATCTTTCATGACAACGACCCAAAGCATACATCCAAATTAACAAAGGAATGGCTTCACCAGAAGAAGATTAACGTTTTAGAATAGCCAAGCCAGAGCCCAGATGCCCTCAACATGGGGGGGGGGGGGGGTTCCTGCACCCCCCACCCTAAAGCACCTTGTCCCCATGTTTATGAGGACAGAGGCCTCTTCCCAACAACCCTGGCCGTTGGCTGTCGGGGTCTGCGGGCGGGGGGGCTTATCGGAATCTGGAAGCCCCCAGATCCCAGCCCCCCACCCTATGTGAACGAGTGTGGGGTACATTGTGTCAAAAATAAGAACTCATTACACGTTGTAACGATGTACCCCCTACTCATTCAAATAGGGTGGGGGGCCAGGATCTTATTAAAGGGGGCTCCCGGATTCCGATACGCCCCGCGCCCGCAGACCCCAACAACGAAGGTTAACAGGAAGAGGCCCTTGTTCTCATCAATATGGGGACAAGGTGCTTTGGGGTAGGGGGGCCGCAGGGTGCCCTCCTGCCCCAAAGCACCCACCACTCCATGCCACAACTCATGTCGCAGTGATTAAAAAGGTTCCTGCACTAATTTTTACCAATTTCATTACAACTTGCATAAACTTCTGTTGTATGAAGTCGACAGCTGCAATGAAAATAAGCAGTGCATGTTGCACACTGATGTGTGGCTTTGAAATCGTGATGAACTAACACGATTTGAAAGCCACACTGGTGTGAATGAGGGCTTTCTTCCAATTAAAGAATATGTTACCCCAACATTTAATATTTCTGATATGTGCCTGCAGTACCATGTAATTGTGTTAAAAAGTATCCCGTTCTCTTTGCATTGCTTCCTTTGCATGAAATTTCTGTTATTGCCAGTCCCCGTGCTTCTCTATTAAAAACGATATATTTATATTTTGAGAACACTGGCTTAAGAGTATACTTATTGCTTGTGGGCATCAATGCCAGCTGAGGAGAGTTGGTTATTTCTATGGCTAGGCCTCGGAGGCGAGCCAAGCAGATCCAAAAGGCTGGTGAGCAGACTACATTTATTTAGATATAGGTGTCTTGCAATTTGAGCACAAAAAAGGTGCCCCTTACGCTTCGTACACCCGACCGGATTTTCTGGCAGACTACGTCCGACAGTCTTCCCGACTGACTTTCCGTGGAGTTCCGACAGACTTTGCGAACGAACGCACTTGGTCACACACACAAACGGACTAAGTCTGTTCAAAAGTTTGTTCGTTTTGAACGTGATGACGTAAACGGGACTAAACAAGGAAGTTCAATAGTCAGTAGCCAATAGCTTCCCTTGCATCGTATTTGGTCCATCAGACCAGCACACAGACTAACGGTTTCCTGATTTTAGTCCGCCAAA
This sequence comes from Lithobates pipiens, assembly GCF_037356315.1. Lineage (NCBI taxonomy): Eukaryota > Metazoa > Chordata > Amphibia > Anura > Ranidae > Lithobates > Lithobates pipiens. The sequence goes on from NW_027507784.1 coordinate 289,685,189, forward strand.
GTGGAGTCCATCGTATAGATTTGAAACATGTTCTATTTCTAGGTCCGTTGGATTTATGTTTCAAAAACGATCAGACTAGCCCATACACGATCGGCTTGTCCGACGGACTAATCCCTTCAGATCTAGTCTGCCGGAAAGTCCGGTCTTGTGTACGCGGCATTAATGTGAGTCTCTTCTCCAATTTCTGTTTTCACTATGACTTGAAGGCATCTATTTCCGTTTTATAAAATGAACACAGAAAATACATGCATACATAATACATATTCTGTTTTGGGCAGCTTGCTCTATGAAAACTGCATGCTAATTTTCAGTGAGTCTACTACCTATATTCATTAGAAAGTACTATTATGAACACGTTCGCCCATTGCAACCTGGGAGCCAAAACTCATTCAGATATCAATGAGCACTGAAACACAGGCCAATAGGACAGGTCCAAAAATGGTATCTGGGAAGTTTTTTTAAAATTGAGAGAAAATAAGTTACTAGCTGCTATGAGCAATGTCTCCTTCCTACCCTACATTTGTATAGAACTCTCGTTAAGCCAGTGCTCCTAGAACATCAGTAAACCCAAAATAAAATCTGTATTACTTAACAGAAGTATCGATTGCATTCACAAATAGGCATGTAAGCATATCCATGCCCATACATAACTTTATAGATGTTTGAGTCTGTACTTTGCTGGACAGTCTAAGATTTCATATTATCGGCTATGTTAAGCTGGAAAGTGCTTGGAAGTGGTGGTAGGTTTCCCACAATGGGATTATCTACCAGGTAGATATTTGACTGGACCAAAATACCAACCACCACACAAACAAAACATTAAGTAGAGCAGTATCCCCAACCATCTGTGTATGTAGAACACTGCTTACCTGTACCAGTCATATGTGTCCACTTGTTGAGCCAGATCATCCATTGAAATGTCACTGTTCTTCCAGAATGGGATCTCAGAGGTTTGTTGGACCAGTGTATACAGAAGAACCTGAAGTTTCTGGACGATGAGAACATAATCTGTGTGTTTTGTAAACATGGTTTCCAGTTCTATCAGATTTGGTTCCACAGTTTGGTTTAGAGCTATGGTGGTTTCAGAGACCTGAGAAGAATGCAAGGAAACAAGATGAAATTTCCAGCAATATCAACAGCCTATATACTAACTAGAGTAAGGGTAAGGGTATCAGACTCAATTTTACTGCAGGTCACATCGGCCACATGGTTGCCCTCAAAGGGCCAGTTGTATTTGGGGTGCGCTACGTACAGAGTTCAGGGGTGCGCCACGTACAGGCGGCAGCGTTCAGGAGTGCGCCGCATACAGGCGGCAGCGTTCAGGAGTGCGCCGCATACAGGCGGCAGCGTTCAGGAGTGCGCCGCATACAGGCGGCAGCGTTCAGGAGTGCGCCGCATACAGGCGGCAGCGTTCAGGAGTGCGCCGCATACAGGCGGCAGCGTTCAGGAGTGCGCCGCATACAGGCAGCAGCGTTCAGGAGTGCGCCGCATACAGGCGGCAGCGTTCAGGAGTGCGCCGCATACAGACTGCAGAGTTTAGGGGTGTGCTATGCAGTATGCAAGCCAACCCCCCTAAGTTTCTTTGCATCTCTACTCTCTATCTGGCCTGGCTCTAGTACCTGCCTGTGTAGGCAGCTCCAGTACCTCCATGTGTAGGAGGCTCTACTAGTGTAGGGGGCTGTAGTACCTCCGTGTAGGCAGCTCCATTTCGCCTTGCAGGGAGATTATTCTATCAGATTTTGGAGATCTATTATCACCTGCCTTGGGCTCTGTTAGCTGTCCCTTTGTAAGCACAGAAGGCTTCTGTATTTAGAAGTGACAGCGGGAAGCAGGAATGGAGTTCCGCCACGTTCCGGCTGCAAAACTGGGTGCAAGGCCCACATGGCAAGGCCTGGTGGGCCAGATTAGGCTCGCAGGTCTTGTGTTTGACACCTGTGTACTAGAGCAATGTTCCACAAACTGAGGGACATGTGCCACTGATTGCACATTAGATCATGATATGTGATCCAAAGGCAGATACAGGGAGTTAAAACAAAACTGCCTTATGGGAGAACATATTATAGTCAACAATGCCAGTGTGAGAGACCATTACAGTTTATTGTGTCTGCTTTGGTGGGCTTCAATCGTATGTTAGAGAAAAAAATATCTGTATGGAGACAAACAGCCACATTATGATGAGGTGGCCTAAAAGGGTGTGTCCGATTGTTCCGTTTGGTCTGTCCATAAGCCCTACTTCATAGAAGTTCTGGTTTCCTGCACCAATAGTGGTCAACTAGCCTGAAACAGTTGTATGCAGTTTGAAATAAATTACTCTATAATATTAGGCTACATTTGTTCTATAAGCGAGCGGGTCTGGATGTCCAGCTGGCAACAAAGGGACAAGAAAGGATTTGCAAGGCCTTTAACCACGACCCTAAAGGGAGGATAGTCGCTTGATTTTTTTGGGGATCTGTGATGGAAGCGAGACTTGCAGATTGCTTTAAATCTATATTTTACCTTCCCAAATTCCTCCCTCCTCACTTCATCAACATGTGAAATACATTTTAGAAATAAAATATTTGCCTTTTAATGACATTCCTTATTTTGGACCCAGTATCATTAGGTCTCTGTGCTTCTCTATATAATGCAGGCACGCGACTGCTAGTGGGAGGGACATGGAAAGGTGTTGTACATAACTTTCTGAAAGCACCGCAACACTCTGCCTCCATTAATCAGTAGTAGGCTGGCTCTTGTACAGAAGAGTAGATGCCAGTCTGGAGGAGTGGGAATTCCTAGGCAGGCAGACCGACATTTATAGATCCATGTATGGACTGACTTTAGGAGACTTTAGGAGGGCTGGACTGTGGTCACTGGGAGGGAGGAATAGTTCCCCATCATTGGCGTCAGTGGAAGGAATAGTGGTGCCCCATCGTTGGAACCATTGGGAAAAATTGTGACCCGTTGTGGGGTCAAAATGAGGAAATATGCCCCACTGTTGGATGAAATAGTGTACCAAAGGCCAGATAAAAGAAAGTAAAGGGCCACATCTAGTACCTGGGATGTAATTTGGAGACCACTGGATTAGATCATGCAAAATTTCCTCCAGCAAGGAAATGAAGAGTGCTCCGACTTGCTGCAGCTTCTACTGCACAATGTGTGAAACCTACAGTATGCGGTGAATCAGAATAAGCTATTTCACTTCACGAGGATCCTGTACAACTGTGAAAGGCTGGAGTTCAGCATGAAAAAGCATGTCAAGTACTAGTCCTGTACCTGCTGACTGCTCCTGCAAGCTGAAGGTGTAGACCAAGGGTCTCAAACTGGTGGCCCTCCAGCTGTTGCAAAACTACAAGTCCCATGAGGTCTTGCAAGGCTGACAGTTACAAGCATGACTCCCACATGCAGAGGCATGATGGGACTTGTAGTTTTGCAACAGCTGGAGGGCCACCAGTTTGAAACCCCTGGTGTAGACCAAACCCTCTCCACTTGGAGAGGAGGAGGAGGTCCCTCAGAGTTATTTAGCGGGCTCCTTCAGCTGTGTCTCTATGTAAACGGACATTCGGGTCCGTATAACATTATTAAACCTAGGAGTACCAGACCTGCACTTGTCAGGAAATAGAATATAAATCACAATCCCTATCAACCTAGCTAAAAAGAAATAAAAGAAAAAAAATGTAAGAATTGCATTGTTCTGTTCTTGTAATATTATACAAAATGAAAATGTATCTTAAAACAATGTGCATCTCCTTTTAGAACAAGCAACTGGGTTTTGGATGGAATACATTTATTTTTTTTACTTTGAGGGCACAGAAACGGACAGAACTCTAATGCTCCGTACACACAGTCGGACTTTCCAAAAACAAAACCGTGGATTTTTGTTCGAAGGATGTTGGCTCCAACTTGTCTTGCATACACACGGTCACACAAATGTTGGCTAACAATTTCGAACGTAGCGACGTACAAGACGTACGTGATATCCCCATTACAAATGCTAGTTATATCTCCGGGTCATATCCGATTCCGAGCATGCGTGGACTTTTGTCTGACGGATTTGTTTACACACGATCAGAAAGTCCGACAACAAACATTTGTTAGTGGAAAATTTGAGAACCTGCTAGCCAACACTTGTTGGCGGAAAGTGCGACAACAAATGTTCGATTGAGCATACGCACGATCGGACTTTCCGGCAACAAGCTCAAATTCAACATTTGTTTGCGGAAAATCCGATGGCATGTACGGGGCATAAGATCACAGTATTAGAGTAACTTGGAAAAACAGAAATAGTGCAGAGCTCACTGAATTAATCAGAAAAACATTTCTTGCAAAAACCACAAGCTCCTAAAAGCAGAAAAAGTCCCTCTACCACAAAGATCGTTATGACCATTCAAGATTTGCAGTGCTTGCGATAATTTTTGATTGCAAACAGTTGACAATGTCCAGAGGTCAGAAACTAACCAGAATATTGTGAGGCCTGGTCATTATAGTTCATATGTTAACATTAAAGCTACATTCAGACCCGAGTTTAAAGCAGACGCTTCTCTTAAGTCCTGCAGCTTTTGCTGAAATACCTTTAATCTAGTGCCCAGGTCTACTTCTTCACCAGATGGTGCTCCAGGTTTCAAATTCACCCCCTGACATCACCAAAGGGCTGCACACAGTGTTTAGTATATGTAATGCTTGAGGACTGTCAAAAACTGTAGAAGTAATGAAGGTCAGAGAGTGGACAGAATACATTTTTGGCTGGGAATATGCTGCAGAAGACCATATGAAACCAGGAACATGTTATATGAGGCTAGTAGAGATCAATGCTATTACCCTAATCAACGTGCCCACTACAAACCACTCTGAGGGCCACACATAATATACCAAAAGGGCTGCAGATTGAGCACCAGCGACCTAGGCGGTCATGGACATAGTTCATCTCAGTGGGTGCTTCATCACGATGGCCTGGATTTATAGTACCATTATACTAAAGCGTACCCATACATCATTAGGAGAAGGGCCGCACAGTGCAGGAGTAGGAACTGCCTACCCCTAATGTCATAGGAGAAAAGGAAGGACCCTTGACGTAGCCAAACCAGTCAGAGGACCCCTAGAAGAGAGGGATGCAAGGAAGGAGGGAGCAGTAAGCCCTATCTGAACTTCTCTTGAAAAATCCCACTGTGACTTGAACATTGGGAAGATCACAATTCTCAGACAAACTCCCTCTGGGTGTTCCGGCCCGGACACTATTTGATGGACGGACATTATACGGCAGAACACCGGCGCCGCCATTCCTTCTAAGGGAAACAGGCAGTGGAGCCTTACGGCTTCACTGCCCGTTTCCTACTGCGTATGCGCGAGTCGTGCAGCGCTTTGTGAATGGGACGCGCTGTGTTCTGGAACACACAGTTCCCAGAACACAGCGTGACCAATTACCCAGAAGACAACGCGACGAGGAGAGAAGAAGGAAGATCTCCGCGGAGGAGGAAGATGAAGATTAGGATTATGTGCCTACTAGCAACAGACATTTATGGTAAGTAAAAAAAAAAAAAAAAAAATTTTTTTTCATTTTTTTTTTAGATTTTTTTTGTAATTTTTAATATTTTTTTTTTCAGGGTGGCCCTCCACTTTAACCCCTTTGGTGTGAAGGGCCAACTGCAAAGGTTTACTCCCCCCCCCCCCCCAAAATTCCTGGAGTTGAGCTTTAGCCCTGGTTCACACTGCCGCGAATTGTCATGCAACTTGAGTTTAAGTTTGCATGACAAGTCCTGTCCCATTAAGGCAATGGAACCAGTCTAATTGGTGTGGCTCAAGTCGCTCCAAAAAAGGTTCCTGAACTACTTTTGGGTTGACTTCAACACGACTTACATAGTTACATAGTAGGTGAGGTTGGAAAAAAAAGACACCAAGTCCAACCTACGCATGGACTTCTGTTAAAGAAGTCCTTTGCAAGTCATGAAGAAGTCGCGCAGGGATGTCACATTCAAAGTCACACGACAAGGGCCTAAAGTGTAAACCTAAGAAATTTTTTAAAATGAAACAAAATGAAATGTGTGGCTACAAGCATATGCCCTGCTGTAGTCATAGTTTGGTGTAGTGGAGGTTGATCGATTCTTATATGCATAAAAATTGGTTTCTCTATACATTGCTTAGTTTGAATTATGAAACCAATCTATTTGTTATAGTTTTCAACATGGATTGGATAAAATCAGTTGCCAGTGTTAAAAATGGCGTCAACATCTATCATTTGTAGATTTGATCAAAATGACAAAACAATTGTTTTATTGAACAACAACATCAATAAATGTATGATCCGATAAGAAAGATCAGCAGGGCACAACAGGGTGCAGGTCAAGTATGCGAGCCAACGTGCACAAAAAGAACTCTTCAAATTTTAAAAAAAATGAATGTATAGCTCCCCTTTAAGAGACAACCAAAAAAAATACATGAAACTCATCAGCCGGACGAGCAGGAAATCTGGTATATTTATATGTAAGGAGTAAAATAACATATGCTCAAAATCCAGATCAGCGAAATTTTAGGAGCTTACCCTCCCCGGCCCCCCGCCATTGGCCCACCCGGGTTTATATACGTACACAGGCATGAATATTTTTATTGCATACCCCGGCATGCATTCCATATTACATAAAGCTGACCTGACATCACAGGCAGAAGGATGAGTCTATTTATTGCTACTCACCCGATCTTGGATTCCTGCCACGGTGTGGTTGACATGTCTCAGCGAATATGTCACTCTGTGGATGCCATCGCTGGTCTCCCCGTTGCCATAGAAACCCACGGCGATGCCAGCACTGCGAGAGAGAGAGAGAGAAACTAAGCAGAAAGGACTTAGCATTATGTAAAATAAATAAAGAAAATGCTGGAGACTTCTAATCTGTGTGGCTGACAGTGCAAACAATGCCATGCATGCAACTAGGCATTTGGGGCTATAGAGGAAGGGGGGGGGGGTGCACCCAAGGTCCAGGGGCAAAAATAAAATTAGGACTAAGGTAAAAGAAAATAAATAATAATATTACGGTATATTATATATATATATATATATATATATATATATACATATATATATACACACACACACACACACACACACACACTTTCTTTTTTTCATCCAGCTTTGACCAATGTATATATGTTCCATACCTGTAGGATCCCTGAGGAAGATGGAAATCACTGTAGTAAGAACCAATACTACAGTGATCTCCACTAGCTTCCGAGTCCCGTGTGGAGCACCTGCACTGCTGCTTACTGAAGCCTCTCCACCCCATCCAATCAGAGAATGCTTTGCATTAGACATGCTCTGCCAAAAAAAATGTACGTTTTCGGGTTTATTTTGTTTGTTTTTTGGGTCATTCGCTATGATCAAAATTTGATATTCCAAATGGATTTGTAAAAATTTGAATTTGTTATATTCCATTTGTTTAGATGCGGTATTCGTTATTTTGATTATAAGAAAAATAAATAAATTGGGAATTTGAAAGAACGAAAATCCAGAAAACGAAAATCCAAAACAACCACCAACTATTCAATTATGGGTATTGAAATTTCCTTTCAAATTTGGCTGTTAGAGAACGTAACAATTTCATCTGGATTATCCGAAATAATGATTGCTGCATCTAAACAAATGAAACATAACAAATTATAATAATAAAAAGTTATCATTATTATGATTATTTCATTGCATTCGTTTAGATGCGGCATTCATTTCGGATAATTCGTAACGTTGGATTAATTTGTATTCGTTACATTCACTAACAGCTAGAAGTGAAAGGAAATTCCAATACCTATAATTTATTAGTTAGTAACAGTTATTAGTTATTTATTTCGGATTTTGGAGTTTTGAATGTTCATTCTTTAGAATTTTTGGATTTTCTAATTTTCAAAAAAAAAATTGACCATTTCCGAATGAACAAATTATCGCCAAAAAAAAACAAATTCGGAACTAAGCAAACTGCACATGTCTACTTTGCATTCATTGAAATAAAAAACGCAAAGTGTTCCATGAACAGTGTCCATAGCAAGCAAGCGACCTCCCATGCACCATGCAGCTGTATAGCGCAGAATCTTGGAGCTAGTGCAGATCACTGATGTAATTCATCTTTAAAGCATAGCTAAACCCCAATTAATGTAATTTTTTATTATATATATATATATATATATATATATATATATATATATATATATATATATATATACATATATATATACACACATACATACATACATACATACACACATACACACATATACATACACACACACACATACACACATTATATATAGGGCAAGAGAGAGGAGAAGAGATCAGTGCTGTGCACGGCTGCATCTATTCTCCCCTTACTTCCTCTTTTACACTGCATTCGAGCAGCAGCCATTGGCTCCTGCTGCTGTCAGAGGAAGTAGGGGGGTGGGCCCAAGTCCCGCTGTGTAAGTCTATGGAGCCTGGCTCTGTAGACACACAGCTCAGGAGCGCGGAGACTACCTCTCCCAATAGCCAGCGGTTGGCTATTGTAGTCGTCCCACAGAAGGAGGAGCCAAGATCGCTGCTGGGGACCCCAGAAAAGGGGGATCTGGGCCCCTCTGAGCGATACCACTGCACAGAGCAGGCAAGTATAACATGTTTGGTATTTTAATTGAAAAAAAAATTTTTTTTACATTTCATAATACTTTAATGCAGAAGAGACAACACATGTCACTTCTGCATTTAAATAAAATCCTACCTGGTCATCTATTTCTATGTTTTAGCATAAAGTTCTACTTTCAGTCCCGGGTCAAACACTTGTGTGTGATCGCCTGGGATTCGCACCACACTGCATATCACATGTGATGTCCGTGCAATGCGATTTCAGCCATACAGATTGTATAGCTGATATCGCATCTCATTCAAACCAAACTCGCACAGGACCCTTTTTTTGGTCCGCACCAGAATCGGATCGCATGGGTGTGAACACTGATCCGATTCATGTCCAAACTGTCAGTTTGCAGTGCTATATGCGAGCTGAAATGGGGGTTTCATTAACCTTGTATTGGCACTCTGAGCAGTTCACATATGGCAGTGTGAACGGTCGTGCAAGTTGGGTGCGATGCGGGAACCTGCAGTGGATTCACAGGGTTCCCGCATCGCACAAGTGTGAACTGAGCCTCAAGCTGAACTCCAGGTGGAAAGGAAAAAAAAAGACACAAATGAATGCAGCTCTAATCAATAATACATCAAATATATATTTTTAAAAGTAAGCAGTGCAAGCACCTAAATGTGATCGGTCCCTGTACAGCAGAGCTGGAGTGTGAAAGGAAGAAGCATTACAAAAGAACCAATCAGTTTATGTGCCGACAATGAGCATGCTGATAGGAGGAGAGAGCAGAGTGTCAGAAAGATAAGCTCATCAAGCTGCTTCTCCTTCACTATCCAGCCAGAGGATGGGGGCGAGTCCCTGACAGCCTGATCTTAGAGGAAGTGTGTTGAATAATAAGCAATATCAGACTAAGGACCTCTAGTGGTAGAAAAGGTGTATTGTAGGGAAGAGCTCTAAATTTAAGTTACTTTTTTTTTTTAAAAGCAATTTGCTTTGTCTGGAGTTCTGCTTTAAGTTCAGCTTACAAAAAAACAGAAGATTTTATGAAGACACTGCTATGTTTTTACGTTATCACCTCCAAGGCAAAATTGTGGTTAACAAGTTTAGTAATAGCAGCTCAGCAAACTATCCCAGGAAATGATTTTATCACGTTTCCAGCTCTGCTTTCCAGGATCATGATTTTTCCACCGCTGTTCTATGAACCCATTCCGGGGACAGCCCCTGTCTGGAGGTCAGAAAACAAACCCTTGATGAATAGCAGCTGTGTAACCCTGGCTAATATCCTAGCCCTCTCAGTCCATTAATAGACCTCCTGCACACTGGACGTTAAAATAACGTTATAAAAACGCCAGTAGCTTTGTAGCGAGATTTTCAACGTTTTTGCAATATTTTTTTTGTACCTTTTTTTTCCACGTTAGCGTTTTTTTAGTTTCTTCTTTTTTTTTTTTTTTCAATGGATCAAAAACGTAAAAAAAGGCTGGTTAGCAGCGTTTTTGAGCTTTTAGCTACGTTTTTAACGTTAGAGCATTTTTACGGCTGAAAAACGCCTTTCGGGGCCCACTAGTTTTTTTTTTTTTTAAAGCCAAAAAACAACACCCTTGCCAAAAACTGCTGATAACAGCCTATGTGTGCATGGACACATAGAATAACATGATGGGGAGTTAATTGACTGTAGAAAAAAAAAGTCTGAAGCCAAAAACAGCTGCTGTAAAAACATCCAAAAATGTCCAGTGTGCATGAGGCCTGTTTTAAATGAAGACAGTCTATAAAAAAGGAAAAAAAAGAAAGAAGAAAAAAAAAAAAAAAAAAGAAAAAAGAAAAAAAAAAAAAAAAAAAAAAAGGAGCATAAAATAGCTGCTGACCCAGATCCAGGCTAACCAGGCAATGTGCTGCATACTACATGGGGGCCGAGGGACATAAAGCTTCACGGAGCACATAGAACAATGGTCATGATAGAGTTACAAGCCGCTCACTCGATATTCTGTTAATGGTTGGGTTTTGGTCTACAGCCGCAGAGTAAAGATAAGAGGGAGATTAATGTGCTGTCCTTACAGACGCCTGCTTATGTTGGGAAGACCACATGGAATCCAAAAGAGGAAAGCAGATAAATCAGGGTTTCTCAACCAGGGTTCCATGGAATCCTAGGGTTCCTTCAGAGGTTGCTAGGGGTTCCTTGAGCAACGCGCAATTTCTGCTTCTTCGATAAGTTCCCACTGACACCATTGATCTTTTTAGCCATATGTAAGGGGATAACTCTTCCCAATGAGCACAAATGTAAGCAGCATTCTTCCCACTGACCATCACACTAATTGATCACGAGTTGTAGATATAGTCATTTTTATCAGGGGTTCCCTGAGACCAAAAAGTTAATTTAAGGGTTCCTCTGTGTTGAAAAGTTTGAGAAATCCTGAGCCAAACCATCGTATATGAGAGGGACTGACCAACGTGGCCCAGGTTTCCACGTATCCTAGTTTTTCCCAAACACACTTTACATTGTTACCAGCCAAATGTCCCTATTTTGGAAGGAAAATCCAGAAGATCAAACTCTAGCACAGCCCAAAGACATGAGAGGGCGGCCTACAACAGGCCATACAGCGGTAGAATTTTGCTTGAAGTTTTGCTTTTGAAACCCGGTTAGTGGGGTTTTTGACCCCATAGAAAATTTTAAAGGAAAAAGGTGGAAATTTGTTTTTTTAACTAAAGTCACACTATTAGGCCGGTCATACATGGTTCAGCAGGTGCAACCAGCCTTCCTGGATTTGCTTGAGATTATAGCAAGCAGCTACTAGCGATAATCGCAGTCTCCCCCCCCCCCCTCCCCCAGTAGGGACAGCTTCCCCTGCCGGGAGAAGACAAATGCGGATTCCCCTGTCAGCACTGTGTTGATGGAGGAATCCTGTGAATGTCTTTCCTGCAACCCCTGATTGCAGGAAAAAAAATGTCAGTGTATGGCCTTCAACCTAAAAATCTCAGGAGGAACCGCTGTACTTGTTATGCAATGTTAGCACAGCAATCTCTTCCGCTGAGCTATTGTGTTCTGACAGGGGGGGGGGGGGTGGCCCCTCACCAGAACACCCAGCCATTGCCTGAGAGCGCTGATCGGATGCCAATCAACAGACCTTTTTCGGTCACGCCCCTTCAATAGTCAGACCCGCTGCCCCACACACACAGCCCGAATGTCGGGCATTTTCTATTGAACTAGCCAATGCATCCAATATTTGGCCCATGTATAATCGGCTTAACGCAGGCCATAGATGATGCGATTTTCTGTCCTGTAACCACGGGTTGATGGAGGAATCCCTCCCATGAAGCTATATATGTGTTTTCCCGGGCTGTACAATCATCAGCCCATCCATAGATGGTCCCAATCTCAGTCAATCCTTGCCGAATCACCGAAAGTAGTTTTCAGAGGGGGGGGGACTGCACCTACTGTAATGAAACCGTTAAGGGCTTTAACGAATTCAATGAACAAATTTTCTATTAACATTTGAATGATAAATCTAACCATGTATGGCCGGCTTTAATTGCTAGCGATTTTAGCAGCATAGCTGAACTATAAAAACCCACCAGGTAGCTTTAGCCTTACGAAGTGACCACCAGCAAGTCTTTAAAGGGTAAGTTCATCTTTGTACACTTTTTTCTTTCTAAATTCCAGCTCCCCTAATGCACCAATATAGCATTAGGATTAGCATTATACTGTTTTTGCAAAAATATCAAAGCTTTCCATTAGATCTACAGTCACTTGCTTTTCTTGTCCTAATCCAAGTTTCCAGACGTTTCCATTAGTAACGTATTTCCTCCTGATCAGATTTTAGGTCTTGACACAGGAAGGAGTTGACCAGCTGACCTCATTAGCACACACCCTGCATCATCCACCCTCCTACACCCAGGTGTACTTCTTTTTAAATACAATCAGTGATCACCCTTCTCACTAAATACACAATCAGATTGCATAGTGTATGGCCATCTTTATACAAGATACAAGTACATGGGAGTGAGTGGACAGAAACTCAGCTGTCAAGCCCCGTTAACAGCCCCGGAACTCGCATGCCCGCATGCGTTTTTTTTTGTTGTTTTTTTTTTGGGGGGGGGGGGGGGGGGTGGGCGGGGCGTTTGAGCATTTTCACTCATCACACAAGCTTCAGAACTTTTTTATTTTTTACAACAGAGCTTGGTGTGTTTTTTACTGCGATTTTTGGTGCGGTGCATTTTTGAAACGCAAAGAAATGCACAGATGTGAATGGAGTCTCATTGTTCTTGTGTTAACACACCAATTTCACTTTCAGGTCCCACTGACATCTAGCATAGTGGGAGCGAACGTTTTGTTTCTAATTTTTCCTGTGACACGCATAGGGCAGCCTATTGATTTCAATTGGCTGCACTACATGTGGTTAAGGGGACATTTTAGCGTTTTGTGGGTTGTGTTTTTTATTGTGCGTTTTGCCGCATTTGCCCCTCGTTTTTTTTTCACATGGCAAAATCTGTGTTTGCTTCTGTGTTTGGTGTGCCGTTAACAATTAATGTCACTGAAAGCGCAACTAGTAATTTTAGGTGTATAAATATGGCCATACACTATGCAATCTGATTGTACAATGTTTATTTAGTGAGAAGGGTGATCACTGATTAAGCAGTTAAATGAAATGCAATCAAAGACAAAGCCTCTTTTTCAGACTTGGTGTTTACAATTTAAAACCCCTTTTTTATTTTGTTAGAAAAAAACTAAATGTATAATGTTCTAAGTAATTTTCTAACATCCTAGAGCAGTGATGGCGAACCTCGGCACTCCAGATGTTTTGGAACTACATTTCCCATGATGCTCATGCACTGAGCAGTGTAGCTGAGCATCATGGGAAATGTAGTTCCAAAACATCTGGGGTGCCAAGGTTCGCCATCACTGCCCTAGAGAATAAAATGGCGGCCATTGCAATACTTTTTATCACACCGTATTTGCGCAGCGGTCTTACAAGCGCACTTTTTTTGGAAGAAATTCACTTTTTTGAATAAAAAAATAAAAATAAGACAACAGTAAAGTTAGCCCTATTTGTTTTTATATTGTGAAAGATAATGTTACACTGAGTAAATTGATGCCCAACATGTCACGCTTCAAAATTGCGCCCGCTCGTGGAATGGCGTCAAACTTCTACTCTTAAAAATCTCAATAGGCAACATTAAAAAAAAAAAAAAAAATCTACAGGTTGCATGCTTTGAGTTGCAGAGGTCTTGGGCTAGAATTATAGCGCTAACGGCAATACCTCACGTGTGGTTTGACCACCGGTTTCATATCCGGGCGCTACTCGTGTATGATTCTGCTCACAAGCTCGTTGGGACGGGGTGCGTTAAAAAAATAAATAAATAATAATAATAAAATATATATATATATATATATATATATATATATATATATATATATATATATTTTTTTTTTAATTTTATTTATTTAAAAAATAAATAAAAATTGGGTCACTTTTATTCCTATTACAAGGAATGTAAATATCCCTTGTAATAGAAACTAAGCCTTCCGTCCCAGGAGCACGAAGAAAACGTGTGCCACTGGGCAAGGCAGCAGTTTAAAAATCTCAGAAGTGGTCTGAAGGTAGGTATTTAACCACGAGGAATTACGGACATTCGAAGATCTGTCAACCACTTTAAGACCAGGCCTCTTTTTTAGATGAGGTGTTTACAAGTTAAAGACAGCCTTTTGTGCTAGAAAACTACTTAGAACCCCCAAACATTATACATTTTTTTTCTAACATCCTAGAGAATAAAATGGCGGTTGTTGCAATACTTTGTCACACCGTATTTGCGCAGCGGTCCTTTTGGAAAAAGCAACTTTTTGAATTTAAAAAAAATAAGACAACAGTAAAGTTAGCCCAATTTTTATATTATGAAAGATAATGTTAATGCAGAGTAAATTGATATCCAACATGTAACGCTTCAAAATTGCGCCCGCTTGTGGAATGGTGACAAACTTTTACCCTTAAAAATCTTCATAGGCGACATTTAAAAAAATTCTACCGGTTACATGTTTTGCGTTACAGAGGAGGTCTATGGCTAGAATTATTGCTCTCGCTCTACCGATCACATGTGTGGTTTGAACACCGTTTTCATATGCGGGCGCTACTCACGTATGTGTTCGCTTCTGCGCGCAAACTCGGCAGGACGGGGTGCGGTTAAATTTATTTTTTTTCATATTTATTTTACCTTTTACTTTTTATTTTTACACCGTTTAAAAAAAAAAAAAAAAAAAATTTCACTTTTATTCCTATTACAAGGAATGTAAACATTCCCTGTAATAGAAAAAAAAAGCATGAAAGGACCTCTTAAATATGAGATCTGGGGTCAAAAAGATCTCAGGTTTACACTAAAATGCAATAAAAAAAAAAAATTTGCCATTAAAAAAATAAATAAAAAAATTGTCCCTTTAATCACTTAAGCCCCGGACCATTTTGCTGGCCAAAGACCAAGCACTTTTTGCGATTTGGCACTGTGTTGCTTTAACTGACAATTGCGTGGTCATGCAATGTGGCTCCCAAACAAAATTGATGTCCTTTTTTTGCCAAGAATAGAGCTTTCTTTTGGTGGTATTTTGGTGGTCTTTTGGTGATCACCCCTGCGGCTTTTATTTTTTGCGCTATAAACAAAAAAAATTAAAAGTGCCAATTCTGAAAATAAAAAATAAAAAACGCATTATTTTTTACATTTTGCTATAGTAAATATCCCCCAAAAATGTATGAAAAAATATATTTTTTCCTCCGTTTAGGCCGATACGTATCTTGGTAAAAAATAAAACAAAGCGTTTACTGATTGGTTTGCGCAAAAGTTATAGCGTTTACAAAAATAGGGGATAGGTTTATGCCATTTTAATTTTTTTTACTAGTAATGGCGGCAATCAGCGATTTTTATCGTGACTGCGACATTATGGCGGACACATCGGACATTTTTGGGACCATTGTCATTTATACAGCAATCAGTGCTATACAAATGTACATATTCCTGTGTAAATGACACTGGCAGTGAAGGGGTTAACCACTAGGGGGCAGTGTAAGGGTTAAGTGTGTCCTGGGGAGTGTTTCTAACTGTGTGGGGGGGGGCGTGGCTGTGTGTGACACGTCACTGATCTCTGCTCCCGATGACAGGGATCAGAGATCAGTGACACTGTCACTAGGCAGAACGGGGAGAAGATTGTTTAGATTAGCATCTCCCCGTTCTTCCTCTCCGTGATTGATTCGCTTCGAAATAGTTTAATAATTTTCTAAGGCATTACAAATTTTTAGAACAACTCAAATTGGGATCAGTCAAAAATGATTGACGGATTCAAATTCTGTGTAAAGAATAGCTGGTTGTTAAGAAGTGGGCCGGGAAGATGGCCACCGCCTCCTTAACCACTACAAATTTCATCAGCTGTCAAACTCCTCAGCTGTCAGTGGGCTTCCCCACTGACAGCTGAAATGTACACAAAAGAATGTCAGCAATTAAAAATTCTGAAAAAAAATTAAGAAAATGTGTGGCTACATAGAATATACTTTCCTATCTATTTACTAATGCTAGCAGCATAAGGGTTCAAAATAGTGAGGTTCCACTTTAAGCATTCTCTTGTGGTAACATTTTGCATTAGGACAGCCCAGATGTTATGAAAGAGCTGTAAAAGCACCGCAAAAATGAAAAAAAAAAAAGAAGAAGGAGAAAAGAAAGAAGAGCATGACCCTATTTTAGCAACATAGCTTAAACACCACCGCATAGTACTGCGTTTCCCCCGAAAATAAGACCTACTGCAATTTTCAGGAAGGACTGCAATATAAGCCCTACCCCGAAAATAAGCCCTAGTGTAGAGTGCTGGAATCCACTCCATTGCAGTAGTGTATAGTGTAGACTGTGTGCGTCTGTGTGATTCAATTGTGCTCAGTACCTTCGGAATAGTGCCGCTCTGCGATAAGCTGATCTTCTGCTCCTCTCTTACCAGTGGTGGGTTCCCCCCTCAGTGCTCGGAGCAGGGGGGAGAGGTCCTAAGGGCTAAGGAAGTGGTGAGCTGCACTCAGCTAACCTCCCCTCTCCAAGATGTCAGTTGGGGATCTCGGGCCCCCCTCCTTCTGCAGAGCTCCGACGGGTCGCAGGCACTATAAGCCCTTGTACACACGGTCAGACATTCCGATGGAAAATGTCCGATCGGACCGTGTTGTCGGATAATCCGACCGTGTGTGGGCTCCATCGGACTGTTTCCCTCGGAATATCCGACCGACAAAGTTTTAGAGCTGGGCTATAAAATTTTCCGACAACATGATCCGATCGGACTTTGTCCGATCATTTGTAGAGAATTCTGATCGGACAAAGTGCCACGCATGCTCAGATCAAAATTCCTAGACCAAAGCTATTGGCTACTAGCCTGAACGTAGTCCCGTCGTAATGAAATAACGTCATCACGTTATGTACAATCGGATTTTCCGACAACTTTGTCTGACCGTGTGTATGCAACACCAGTTTCGGACAAAATCGGACAGATTTTGTTGTCGGAATGTCTGACCGTGTGTACAAGGGCTAAGAAGGTATGTGGCACTACACTATTTGCATTATGTGATACTGTAACGGAGGGATTCCAGTATTCTACAAGCTCTTTCACACAGGGGATTCCTGACAGGGAGGGAAGAGACAGCACATGGCATGCTAAGACCTACCCCGAAAATAAGCCCTACTGTGTCTTTTGCTACCAAAATTAATATAAGACCCGGGCTTATTTTCAGGGAAGCACGGCAAGTGCATTGTGGTGTGTTGTGTGTTGTAGTCTACTGTACAGTGTGTTGGGGCACCTTATAAGTCTCATAAGAAGTCTTTTTTTAATACGTTATTTCAAAGCACCACATGGAAAGTACAGAAGCCACAACTCTGGCAAAACGATAATGGAACAATTCCATAAAATTTCAAAACAGTATCTTCAGAACATACAGAGGCAGATATGCATGAAGAGGTGACCCGATATAGCGGGTGCTAGGAAGTCTCTGTACCCCACGTGATTACCGTAGCTCATAAGTCCAATTCCAGTCCACACAAAAGTAGAGTTTGACATTTTTTAATTCCAAAATAAATTTTGAAAGGCTTTGAGTAATTTTATTGTGCTAATTTATCATTGTATTGGTTTTTTTTGTTTTTTTATTCCTATGAGTGGTCACACAACATTTGCTTTAAGTGAAGAAGCAGAACTAGGAGTTTACTAGACCACATGGCAACATTTCTGAAGTTCTGCATGCCTTCAAGACATTCCTTAGATTCAATATCTTGACATAACAGGGAGGTGCTAAAAATCCTGGAGTGTACAAAACAGGGTCAGAAGCGGTTTTCTTTAAAAAAAAAAAAAAAAAATTAACCACTTCAATACCGGGCACTTAAACACCTTCCTGCCCAGACCAATTTTGAGCTTTCAGCGCTGTCGCACTTTGAATGACAATTGCGCGGTCATGCTACACTGTACCCAAATGAAATTTTTATCATTTTTTCCCACAAATAGAGCTTTCTTTTGGTGGTATTTGATCACCTCTACGGTTTTTATTTTTTGCGCTACAAATAAAAAAATAGCGAAAATTTTGAAAAAAAAAAATGTTTTTTTTTTTGTTTCAGTTTCAAAACTTTGTAAATAAGTACGTTTTCTCCTTCACTGATGGGGCTACACTGATGGGCACTGATAAGGCGGCACTGATGGGCACCAATGTGGCACCAATGAAGTGGCACGGATGGGCGACACGGATGGGCGACACGGATGGGCGACACGGACGGACACTGATAGGTGGCACAAATTGGCACTGATAGCTGGCACGGATGGGCGGCACGGATGGGCATGGATAGGCAGCACAGGTGGGCATGGATAGGCGGCACCGGTGGGCATGGATAGGCGGCACCGGTGGGCACTCATAGGCGGCACCGGTGGGCACTCATAGGCGGCACCGGTGGGCACTCATAGGCGGCACCGGTGGGCACTCATAGGCGGCACCGGTGTTATAGTAATGGATGCCAATCAGTGCCAAACAATAATGCATGCCAATCAGTGATGCCCATTGTGGGCACTGATTGGCACCCATTGTGCTGACTGGCATCCCTGGTGGTCTAGTCAGGATTATGGCCTTTATTACCTTTTCCCTGGTGGTCTAGTGGCGTCCCTGGTGGTCCAGTGTGGGCATCCTCGGGGGGGCTGTGCTGATAATCGATCAGCACAGACCCCCCTGTCAGAGGAGCAGCCGATCGGCTCTCCTCTACTCGCGTCTGACAGACGCGAGTGAGGGAAAGCCGATCACCGGCTCTTCCCATTTACACTGTGATCAGCCATGATTGGACACGGCTGATCACATGGTAAAGAGTCTCCGTCGAAGACTCTTTACCGAGATCGTAGTTGCCGGGTGTCAGACTGACACCCCGCAACAACGATCGCGCGATGCGCGCCCCCGGGGGCGCGCAGCGGCTCATAATCCTGATCACGTCATATGACGTCCGGTCAGGATTATGAAACCACTTTGCCACCGTCAATTCCCTATAGGGCGGGCGGCAAGTGGTTAAAGTGGTTGTAAGCCCCGTACTACCACTTACCTACAAGAAAGCCTATAATAAGGCTTACCTGTAGGTACCGTGAATATCTCCTAAAACGTGCACAGTTTAGGACAGTGATGGTGAACCTTGGCACTCCAGATGTTTTGGAACTACATTTCCCATGATGCTCATGCACTCTGCAGTGTAGTTGAGCTTCATGGGGAATGTAGTTCCAAAACATCTGGGGTGCCAAGGTTCACCATCACTGGTTTAGGAGATATTCACTGTATCTGCATGTGCCAACATCATCAGCACATGCGCACTAAAGAAACAGCTCGCTGGTGACGTTTCTTCAGTAGCTGTGTGGTGACCGCAAGCTCCAGCGGACATGTGTGTCATCACAGCTCCGTCCAATCACAGCACCGGAGCCCGCTAACCCGGAAATAACTCCGGGAAATAAGTCGCCGGTCACAGTGGTATACAGGGACCGCTACGGGGGCTTCAATCTAAGGTAAGTATGTCATAATGAGCTAATATGTGATGCCTTCGTCTTGCAGGGTTTTTTTTTTTTTTTTTACAATTGCAGCTGAAACCAAGACTCAGACCAGGCAATGTTTTTGCAAACTTCTATTTTTCAATTTTGGTGAGCCTATGCAAATTGTAGCCTCAGTTTCCTGTTCTTAGCTGACAGGAGAGGCACCCAGTGTGGTCTTCTGCTGCTGCAGCCCATCTTTTTCAAGGCTCGAGAGATCGTTCTCTGCATACCTTGGTTGTAATAAGTGGTTATTTGTGTTATTGTTGCCGCTCGAACCAGTCTACCCATTCTCCTAACCTCAACAAGCCATTTTCCTCCACGCAACTGCCGCTCACTGGATATTTTCTCTCTTTTTCGGATCATTCTCTGTAAACCCCAGAGATGGTTGCATGTGAAAGTCACGTTTTTGAAATACTCAGACCAGCCCATCTGGTACCAACAACCATGCCACGTTCAAAGTCACTTAAATTCCCTTTATTCCCCATTCTGATGCTTGGTTTGAACTTCAGCAAGTCATCTTCGCCACAGCTAGATGCCAAATAGTAGTTGCTGCCATGCGATTGGCTGATTAAAAATTTGTGCTACCAAGCAATTGAACAGGTGTACCTAATAACGTGGCCAATGTGTGTATATTGCTAATAATGGAAATCTGGTTATGTTGCTAGAAGGATGCGTTTTCATTCATAGTTCGCTTTAAGAGAACAACCACAACCGGGCATCATCAGCAGTCTCATACAGTGTTGACTGTATTTTCGGAGGACACCGGCAGCTGCACTCTCTGCCTTCTTATCTAGCTGGGAATAAAGCCCAGTAATTCTGTAATGCCCAAACCAGGCCGCATACTCAGCCATTGCCAAAATGTGTTATCTTCCATGTTGTATGTGGCATGAGACCAACTGCCTAAAGTAAACACAGCCGAGACACTTCTAATACAGGAAAATCATTGTGGGCTGGTCTCCAGAGTTATTGCTCTTTCTCCGCTATGTAGGAAGAAAGAGACTGGAAAGAAAGGCTAAACGAAGGCGTCACCTTCACAAACGTACACGTAATAGCTCGATATACTCATTTAGTTGTCGAAAGCTTCTTTATATTTCGGCGATAAAAAAGTTACTAACATTTCAAACCTGCCTACAAAAAAAAAGTTATCTACAGATATTAGAGAGCCAACCTTTGTTCCATCTGGCTCTTTACAGTTGTATTCGGTAGTGTCTGTCTGTAGAGCGACTATTCCCTACCCAAGCTTTCTAGGGAGTTGGCAAACTAGGATGGATTACTCTAATACCAGGGTTTCAACTTTTTTCAGTCAAGGCACCCTTTAAAATCTAGGACAATCTCAAGGCACCCTTTAAAATGAAGGACAGTCTCAAGGCACCCTTTAAAAATTGAGGACAGTCTCAAGGCACCCTTTAAAAATTGAGGACAGTCTCAAGGCACCCTTTAAAAATTGAGGACAGTCTCAAGGCACCCTTTAAAAATTGAGGACAGTCTCAAGGCACCCTTTAAAAATTAAGGACAGTCTCAAGGCACCCTTTAAAAATTGAGGACAGTCTCAAGGCACCCTTTAAAAATTAAGGACAGTCTCAAGGCACCCTTTAAAAATTATGGACGGTCTTGAGGCGCCCAATTCTAGAACATAAAAATGATTCTAATCGTTTTACATAATGCAGCAACATCGATCAGTCCAAGTTAGAGGTCAACTGATATGGGTTTTTCTCTGGCCGATGCCGATATTTAGAAAATCGCGGCAGCCGATGGCCGATATATGATGCAGATTTTTTTTGGGCTGATATGTTAGGCCGATTTTTTTTTTTTCCCCTTCATCTCATAAAATCTAAGTTAGACACCTTTCACACTGGGGCGTTTTTCAGGCGCTTTTGGGCTAAAAATAGTGCCTGTAAATTGCCTTCAAAACGGCTCCCCTGCAGTCTCAGTGTGAAAGGCAGAGTGCTTTCACAATGAGGAGATGAGCTGGCAAGACGTTAAAAAAAAAAAAAAAAGTCCTGCAAGCAGCATCTTTGGAGAGGTGTAAACCGTTCCTCCACCCCCCCTGCCCATTGAAATGAATGGGCACCGCTGCCGAAGTGCATGCAATGCGATTTGGCAGCAGCGATTCACAAGCGCATTTAACCCCTTCCTCGGCCACTAGCTAGGTTATAAGTGCCCCGCTAGCAACCGAATAGCGCTGCTAAAATGACGGTAAAACGCCGCTAAAACTGGCAGCGTTTTACCGTCAACGCCTACCTGCTCCAGTGTGAAAGCAGCCTTCTGTAATAAGTGATACAGAAAATTTCTTACATTTAAACATAACAAACCTCCAATCAGTTCACTTGTATGTATAATTTAGATTAAAAAACAAAACAAAAAACTATATAGTAAATGCACAAAAACAGATACTCAAAACTTTTGGACGAAAAAAAAAAAAGGGGGTAACTTTAGAGCCGGTTCACACAGCGGGCGATGCGAGGCGACACGACTCGCCTCGCCTCGCTCTCACAAGACGCCCCCGTTCTGTACAATGGAACCGTTCTGAGAGGAGCGACTCGAGTCGCTCCGACTCAGAAAAAAGGTTCCTGTACTACTTTTGGGCGACCTCGGGGCAACTTGCATTGTCTTCTATACAGAAGTCATTTGCAAGTCGCCGCCGAGGCCGCTGCAGGTCGCGGCGAGGCAAGTCGGAGTCGCCTCGCCTCGCCTGCAGTGTGAACCGGCCCTTACTGTTTTATTTTTTATTTTTTTAATCTGTGCATTTTTTCCAAAAAAAATTGCGTTTGAAAGACCTCTGCGCAAATACCACATCACATAAAATATTGCAACAACCGCTATTTTATTCCCTAGGGTCTCTGCTAAAAAAATATATATAATTTTTTGGGGGTTCTAAGTGATTTTCTAGCAGAAAATACTGGATTTTTACTTGTAAGCAACAAGTGTCAGAAAAGATTTAGTCTTTAAATGGTTAAACTGAGAACTCTACACAGGGAGTTCAGTCCATTGAAGAAGAAACATTGTATCTCTTTGATCTTTTCTTGGCAGCCTGCCCAGAGGAGAGGAAAGTCTTCACTGATAAACTTCAGGCAATTTAGGTTGACTTCTTCCCTGAACATATAATCTGCCTTTTTATCAGCAGAATCGGCCGATACCGATTAATTAAAAAATTTCAAATATCGGCCGATATATCGGTCGACCTCTAGTCCAAGTAGGACACCAGACGTTAGAGGTGATTTAGGCCCCTTTCACACTGACGACCCGTTCAGGCCCGCCTGTCAGTTTTTCAGGCGGACCTGAACGGGTGCTCCATAGAGCTCTATGGAGCGTCGGATGTCAGCGGTGACATGTCCGCTGACATCCGACCCGCTCCGATCCGAAAAAGTGTGACGGAGGAAAAAGCTATTTTTCCATCCGTCTGTGGATCGGATCGGATGACGACGGGCACTGCGGTCCGTCGTCATCCGATCTCCCATAGGGGAGAGCGGCGCTGTGACAGGTCCGTCCCTGCGCAGTGTGCAGAGACGGAGCTGTCATCTCCCTGCTCAGCGGGGATCGGCGGAGTGATCCCCGCTGAGCAAACGGACATCCACGGGGCGGATCAGAACTGATCCGCCCCGTGTGAAAGGACCCTTTAGTCTTCCAAATCGGTACTGACTAGTATTTTAATGTTTCGCCATCATTCAGCTAATGTGACCCCAGAGCTAATGGAGAGGGGCGGGGGAGGGTCAAACAAGGATGATATGCAGGCAACCGACATCTTCCTCATCAACTAATTACTCATTGGTCATTAGGACACAGGTGTTCTGGCAGATAGTGTCCTGCCATCATATAGTGTCCGCCCCGTACTGCGCATGTGCAGAAGAAGCTTCGGAAAATTTCCGAAGATGAACGGCGCCTACGCGGTGAGTGGAGGTGGTAGCCCCACCATCTAAGCAGACATGGTTGTGAAAATTAGAGGGCCCCTCGCGGGCGAGCTTCGCTTGCCACGCTTTGGGCTCGGCCTCGCTGCGCTCAGCTCTCTTTTATAATCCTACTCTATGTCCACTTGGATGGTGGGGATAGAACCTGGACTCACGTCGCAGGCGCCGTTCATCCTCGGCTATTTTTGGAATCTGTGTGTGCTGTGTACTGCGCATGCGCAGTACACAGCAGACACTATCCGATGGGGGACCATATATGATAGGACACCGGCAGCTAGACAGTTGTAATGGTGCACAAGGAAAACCTGACTAAGTAACTAAAAGGCAGCTTTCATCCACACACTGGCTTGTATACAACTTTTGGGCAATTTTTAGGAATACTGCCATTGAGAAAGCGTGATTTGCGCATGCACAGTAGGAATCCAGCTGTAAGGCCGAGAGGCTTCACTGCCGGTTTCCCTTAGGCAAGATGGCGGCGCCAGCATCCGAGAGCAGATTCAAGAATTTCCTTGGGTGAGGACACCACGGATCCCTGGACAGGTAAGTGCCTTAATAGTAAAAGTCAGCAGCTACAGTATTTGTAGCTGATGACTTAATTTTTGTTGGGGGCTGGAGCTTCGCTTTACGGCACCCTGGTTGAAAATGGCTGCTCTAAACCAATTACCACCATTTTCCTGAGTGTGGTCAGTTGTGCAAGATCTTTTATTGGATCTTCTGCCTGCACTTAAAGATTTCTAGAACTAATGATTCAAAATAGAGATGATATCTTGAGACAAGCAAAAAATTAAATGTAAAACCACAAAAAATTTAAAGGAAGCACCGGTCACACATTATGTGACATCTGTTGGAACCAATTACGGTACTAGTAGAAGAAAACAGCACCTGTCTAATGTGTAGTCTCCATAAAGAGTACCTGTATGGAAGAGATCCTGCCAAAAATGTGTCAAGAAGAGGGCAAAAGACTTATCACCAGCATTGAGTGTAGGAACCCATTTGCTTTACATGCAGCTACCTTCGTATGACTGGTAATTTGCTGAAAGGTAAGGTAATTGTCAAGAAGCAACAGGAGAGGTAGAGAAAGCTCATATCTAAGGAAAGATACAGAAGCAGAGAGATCCTTGCACTGCAATTCCCCCAATACAGCGTCTAATTCAGAAGAACCTTAGAACAACATGTCTACTTGTCTAAGCACTTCTACAGTATCTCACAAAAGTGAGTACACCCCTCACATTTTTTAAAATATTTTATATCTTTTCATATGACAACACTGAATGACACTTTGCTACAATGTAAAGTAGCGAGTGTACAGCTTGTATGAATAGGGTACATTTTCTGTCCCCTCAAAATAACTCACACAGCCATTAATGTCTAAACCACTGGCAACTAAAGTGAGTAAACCCCTACGTGAAAATGTCCAAATTGGGCCCGTATAGCCATTTTACCTCCCCGCTGTCATGTGACTCGTTAGTGTTACAAGGTCTCAGGTGTGAATGGGGAGCAGGTGTGTTAAATCTGGTGTTATCGCTCTCACTGTCTCATAATGGTCACTAGAAGTTCAACACGGCACCTCATGGCAAAGAACTCTGAGGATCTGAAAAAAAGAATTGTTGCTCTACATAAAAATATGGCCTAGGCCAGTGATGGCGAACCTTGGCACCCCAGATGTTTTGGAACTACATTTCCCATGATGCTCAAGTACACTGCAGAGTGGATGAGCATCATGGGAAATGTAGTTTCAAAACATCTGGGGTGCCAAGGTTCGCCATCACCGGCCTAGGCTATAAGATTGCCAAGACCCTGAAACTGAGCAGCAGCACAGAGCCCAAGACCATACAGCAGTTTAACAGGACAGGTTCCACTCAGAACAGGCCTCGCTATCGTCGATCAAAGAAGTTGAGTGCACGTGCTCACCGTCATATTCAGGAGGTTGTCTTTGGGAAATAGAAGTATGAGTGCTGCCAGCATTGCTGCAGAGGTTGAAGGGGTGGGGGGGTCAACCTGTCAGTGCTCAGACCATACGCCGCACACTGCATCAAATTGGTCTGCATGGCTGTTGTCCCAGAAGGAAACCTCTTCTGTGATACCTTTCTTGTCAGCTCCAGATAAAATAGACTAGAACTAGGGAATCCTGAGTCACAATCCCTTTATTTAGGCAAACGTTGCATCCCCACAAAGGCAGATATATACTAGAGCTGCACGATTAATCGTTAAGAATTGAAATCGCAATCTTTTTTCCCTTCCCGATCTTCAAAACAGCATGTCACGATTCTTTCTAACAAGTGCAGAGAGATCTCACAGCTGGAAAAGAAAAAAATCCAGGCATCCTGCCAAGTTTTATCACAACAAGCGATTTTCATTCTTTCATCAAAGGAAAGAACTTGGGCGTGTAAATGAAGAAACTTTAATCATTTAAAGACCAAACCTTTTCTGACATTTGTTGATTACAAGTAAAAATCAGTATTTTCTGCTTGAAAATTACTTGGAACACCCAAAAACATGATAGATAATATTATATATAGATATAAATAGACACACCGAGACCCACAGAGACAGAGAGAGACCCACAGAGAGACCGAGAGAGACAGAGAGACAGAGAGACAGAGACACAGAGAGACAGAGAGAGAGAGAGAGAGAGAGAGAGAGAGAGACAGACACAGAGACAGAGACACAGAGACAGACACAGAGACACAGAGACACAGAGACAGACACAGAGACAGAGACACAGAGACACAGAGAGAGAGAGAGACACAGAGACACAGAGAGAGAGAGAGAGAGACAGAGACAGAGAGAGAGAGAGACAGAGAGAGAGAGAGACAGAGAGAGAGAGAGAGAGACAGAGAGAGAGAGAGAGACAGAGAGAGAGAGAGAGACAGAGACAGAGACAGAGAGAGAGAGAGAGAGAGACACAGAGAGACACAGAGAGACACAGAGAGACACAGAGAGACACAGAGAGACACAGAGAGACACAGAGAGACACAGAGAGAGACAGAGAGAGACAGAGAGAGACAGAGAGACAGAGAGAGACAGAGAGACAGACAGAGAGACAGACAGAGAGACAGACAGAGAGACAGACAGAGAGACAGACAGAGAGACAGACAGAGAGACAGACAGAGAGACAGACAGAGAGACAGACAGAGAGACAGACAGAGAGACAGACAGACAGATATATATAAATAGATCTCTATTTTTTAGCAGAGACCCTATAGAATAAAATGGTGGTTGTTGCAATATTTTATCTCACACCGTATTTGCACAGCGATCTTTCAAGAGCATTTAAAAAAAAAAAAAAATACACTTTAATGATTTAAAAAAAATAAATAAAAAATAAGCCCAATTCTTTTGTATAACGTGAAAGATGTTACACCGCAAGAATCGCGAGAGAATCATGATCTTTATTCTAATCAAAAAAATAATAAAAAAATTGTGATTCTCATTTTAGTCAAAATCGTGCAGCTCTAATATATACAGAATATTTTAAGAAATATATTTGGCTTTTTTGTGACGGATTTTGGTCAGTCCTATGCTCGGAAATCACGAGACTACAAAAGCCTAAATTACATCTAGTGGGAGGACAATCAACGAAAACCTCAGGTAATATTTTTGCTGTACAGAAAACAATTACCTCCCCCCTACTATGAAAATAATCTCTGCCAGCATAAAAGATTTATATCTAACAGAAAGGTCTATGAGTAATGGAAACTCGCAGTAATGGCAAAGGAAAATACTACACGTATATATGTGAAATTTCAGGATCGATTAAAAAACAATGCTGCAGCCAAGATAAATGCAGCAAGTACTCTTTGTAAGACTGTGTCCAGGATTTCAAACCAAGTAGTCTTTTCCCTTTCAAGGAGAAGAGCACTTGTAAAAACAATCCAGCTCTTTTCATACATCGAGGAAAACCAAGCAAGTTCACAGCTTCCTTTTGCTCTTTTTCGTTCAGCAGTTTTACTCACGGGCCTTTCCCGTGATTCCCATTTGAATGGGCTGTTCTCAAAAAACACACCAGTATTTTTTGGAGCCAACCTTGGCGCGTTTAACATTTTGGTGCACAACAAAACACCCCTTTATTGTTTTGCATTTGGGGTGCAACTGGGGCACCGAGTTTTGCAGCAATTTTACTGTGTTCCATAATCAAGGGCAGAATTTTATGATTCTAGAATGCCTAGTTGTGAATTCACATCAGTTGCTCACTGATGAATAGAGCCATCTTTCTGACCCTGAAGACATGATATAATATAATATAATATATATTATATCTCCATACACATTTAAATCACCCTTTCACAAAGTGGCACGGTATCATATTCTGGATCATTTAGATATAGATCTATTCACTGGTGAGCTCTGGTTTGACCACAGAGCTTCTGTGACGCCCTTGAGGGTCTCATAATGTATATCAACATAAGGCAATACAGACATATCTGAAATTTTGAAGCGTCCTGATGAAGCCGAATACCCTGTGAAATGCGTAGACCAGTATATTGACCACAATGCCCTCTTAAAGAGGAAGTAAACCCTGATGAATTTACTTCTTCTTTCATTCCCTGCAAAGGTAAAGCATAATGGACTACTATGCATTGCATAGTAGTCCATTATGTGTCACTTACCTGACACAGGAGCCAGCGAAGTCACCGCTGTCCCCTGTAGTCCGGCACACCCATCTTCTCGGTGGGTCTCGCTGCTCCGGCGCCGTCATTCAGCGAAGCCGCGATGACGTCACTCCCGCGCATGCACACGGGAGCCGCCACTCGTGGCATATCACTGTTGACAGCGGCACGCTCAGTGCGCCTGTGCGCAGCTGTCTACGGCGGTGCCTGTCTTTCGGCAAATATCTCCTAAACCTTGTAGGTTTAGGAGATATTTCTTGGCCCTACAAGTAAGCCTTAATCTAAGCTTACCTGTAGGTCAAAGTGTGTTGTAAGGGTTTACAACCACTTTAACTGGGTTCCATATAGTGCATTTGTGTTTGTAAACGTCCTTTGGGTATATTTTTCAAAATGGAATTTTGTAATACAATATTGTTAAAATGTAAACAAACAAACAAACAAACAAACAAACAAACAAACAAACAAACAAACAATCTGTTCTCACTGTCGGAGGAATAACCGAAAAAATTATTGAAACACCCCAGAACGTCTAGATCTGGAAGGGCCCCAATGCCCCTTTTACACTGGTTCACTTTAAAACTGTCAGTAAAATGCAGAGCGCTTTTGAAGCACTTTTACGGTGCAGTTTTTAAAGGATAATGTGACTCAAACTGCTCCAAAAAATAACACTGGAGCTTTTTTGGAGGCACATTTCAAAGGGGAGGAGCGCTTTTGGTGCGCTTATTTTTAGCTCTTCCAAACATACTCCACAGATGCTGCAAGCAGGACTTTCTCACCGCACTGCAAGCACACCGTCCCTGTTTGAAAGCATTCATTGATTTTAAAGTGGGGTTGCACCGATATTAGTAGCGGTGCTGATACTGAGTATTTGTACAAGTATCGGTACTTGAGCAAATGCACCGATACCTGAAACCGATACTTTCAGGCTCGGTTCTTTCAACTGTCAACTTTCAACTCCCTAGTGACAAAAGAAGTCCAGTAATTGGAGCGGTCAAAAAAAAAAAAAAAAAAAAAAGCAGACGTCTATTTTATAAACGGTACACAATTAAAAAAAAATTTTTGTTAGCTTTGTTAGTGAATATTTTTACCTTTTACACATTTCACATTGAAAAAGCGCTACATTTAAAAGAAATCAATTTAAATTTGTAAATAATTTTTCAATGCTTTGTACCGTTGCTGAAAGCTGAAGTTAAAACAAAACAGTTGCAGGTAGGTATCGGCAAGTACTAACTAGAAAAATAAATAAAAGGTATCGGTACTCTAATGCCACATACACACGATCGGAATTCCGGCCAGAAAAAAAGACAGATGAGAGGTTTCCATCGGAAAATGTGACCGTGTGTATGCTCCATCGGAATTTAGCTGTCCGAATTTCCACCAGCCAAAAATTGATAGCATGTTCTCAATTTTCCTGACGGAAAAACTTTCTATCGTTAATTCCGATCGTGTGTATGCAATTCCGACATGCCAAAAATCACGCATGCTCAGATTCCACTACGAGACAGAAGCTGTTGGCTACTGGCTATTGAACTCCCTTTTTCTAGTCACGTCGTACGTGTTGTACGTCACTGTGTTATAAATGATCGGAATTTGATGTGACCGTGTGTAGGCAAGACAGCTTGAGCTGAATTCCGTTGGGAAAACCATCAGAGCTTTTTCCGACGAGAATTCCGATCGCGTGTACGCGGCATTACTCGTAAAAAAAATTTTTTTTAAAACGGGCATCGGTGTACTAAACTGTATTTTAAAGGGAAGCATTTTTCTTGGTTTTCAGGCCCTTTTTTTTTCTTTAACGCAAAAGCGCTTGAAAAATTCCTCAAAATTCCTTAGTGGCCTAAGTGTTTTCACCCAAATGAACAAAACTTTTCTAATTGGATTCCATTAGAAACATGCGTTATTTATGGGTGGATGTTGCATTAATCATGGGTGAAAACATTTATACATAGACCACAAAAGTGTAAAAGCAAAAGGCCCAGCATGATGTAGAACCAGCATTTTCAGGAGAGGAGATCACTGGCAGACCATTTTTTTCCCCCTCCCTTTAGTCTGTGCACTCAGGGAACCGTATAACTAGGCAAAGACAGACAAGCATACCGGCTTTTGAGAAAACCAATACTTCCATTAAAATGGAAGTTTGACTTTTTAAACAAGGTGGTCCATAGCATGATAACGATATTCAGTATTCTGTAGCAACCATATACTGCCTTCCATCAGTTTCCATAAATCTTAACAGTATAATAGGATTTCTAAGAGCAGCAACCATTGTGACCAATTGGAAATCAGCTTGCTAAAGCACCTCCGTTTTAGATGAAATGGGATTAGTCGCTATTGGTTACTGCACTCTGCACATAACTCACTGCCTTTTCGGGAGGCCTGCAAAGCTTCCAACTCATAAGAGAAAAATGCATCGGCAAGTCACCAAGAAATCACAGGAGTTGTGCAGCACTGAAGTTCCATTCTTAGAGGGCTCTCAAGAGAAAAGTGTTAATTAATTGGTTATCTAATTACTGGCTTACAATTCAGTGTCTGAGGAAATGTTCTATTTCGAGTTTAGGGAACAACCTCTTCTGGGCTGAACGCTACACAGTGGGACAGTTCTGAGCCATTTAATGATTTATTTAACAAGGCTGCACAAAAGAACCGATGACGGAGCAGATAGGAGAAGCCCCTGATCACCCCTTCAATGGTCTCCCTTCACTCTGACCTGTCGAAGACTCGGCACTTCTGGGTTTATTGATCGCAAGAAGAGATCATGGAAAGAGCTCCTCTACTATGCCTGCTAAGCCCATAAGGGTTTCCAAATATCAGCATGAGGTCATATGGACTTGGCATTTAACTTTAATTACCAGATGGTTTTAGGACCCAAGTGTCCAACCTGTGGCCCAGATAGTCTTTAGTCTGGTACCTACTGGTTAAATGGTTTGGTTCATTTCTTCTACAGCATCTCACAGGTTCCAGATTGTCCGTTCTTTTTTATGTTTCCCCTCTGATCTTTTATTATAGATCTTGCCAAGTGGCACAAGTACTTTTTAAAAAGGCTGTAGGAGGCAAAAATGTGTAGGCATTATTGTGTACAGAGGGTGCAATAGCAGTTATCACCAGGAAACAATGTATGTTGTAATGTGTTGCCTGAATATTATGTGTAGGCTGCACTTAAAGCCCCATACACACTATCAGATTTTCTGCTTTTTGTCTTCAGATTTACCAAAACCATGTAGTGCAAGGACCTGCCTGATTGCATACAAATGGAAAATCCTAAGGTTTGACCTCATATTATATGGTTTTGGTAAATCTGAAGGAAAAAAAAAAAAATCAGCAAAAAAATCTGATGGTGTGTATGGGGCTTAAGTGGTTCAAAAGTCTGGACATCTTTTATCCTTAACATATGTGCGCATATGTGCGAATTGGATACAGATTTTCTTGCATCCAATTCGCACGACAGGCGAATGTGACTGGCTATCAATTGAGCTGGTTCACACAGATCTGAGGTGGCCACGGAGCGGATTGAAAAAGGGTCCTGTGCGTGTCTGGGTCTGGTTCAGGTGCGAATTCAGGCAAAAATTTGGACCTGAATTGCACTTGAACTGGTAAACAGACTCCAGGCACAAACCTACGGCCACACATGTGAACCTGGCCTTTAGCATTGACTGTATTAAGGTAAAAAAAGACCCAGTATTTGTATTGCACCCTCACCCCCTTTATACTTTCCTGAGTCCTAGCTTGATCCAGCATTGTGCCGGTCTGCACCAGCTGTCGTCTCTCTCAGCTTACAGAGGCAGCAGCGGGGGGCCATTGGTTCCTGCTGCTGTCAATCAAATCCAGTAAGTACGGAGCAGGGGGTGGGGTTGAGCCACACTGTGTGTGGCAACAGATGCACACAACTGGGCTCAGGAGTGAGCTCACAGGTGTGCCCCCATAGCAAGCTGCTTGCCATGGGGGCACACAAAAGAGCAAGAGGACCCCTATAATCAAGAAGGTTGACCACCACAGTTTTAGGAGGGCAGAACCCCACTGTCAACAGATCTAAGGGCACCCTAAAACTTGTGTGTGCATTAACTCATTTTCATGCATTGGGGTACATCAAGTTAGGGCAGCCTACTAGGCTGGAAATTACACCTCAAATTCTAAAAATACTGCACCTGCAGCATTTTCAGCAATCAAACATTGGGATGCATGTTGTGGTGCACTGCAGCTTGGGTTCACTGGCAGCTACAGTATGTGTGCATTGGGGTGGAATTCTAAATGACTGTCACTGCAACACATTATAGCACATAATAGCATATGGTAACATGCGTTGCAGAAAACCACAGGTTTTACCACCTTACCAAAATTCACAAGTGTGGAGCCAACCAAACTTGCACAGCCATATAAAAAGGAACAAAAAACACTCTGCGCTCAGATGTGGGATAAATAATGAAGTTAGATGGCCTCTATTTAGATTTAACATTCATGAAAGCCAATCATAACACCAATCAGGTACCTATACTTAGTCCTGGCAGCCCTCCTCAGACTTGGGTGATCCACAAAACACTGCCCAACAATAAAAGAGGGCACACCAGCCTAGTGCATTATCCAAAGCACCAGTTTTTTTTTTTTTTCTAAAAAGAAGGGGAAAATGAGGCAATTATACTCACAAAGCGACACCGCATAAAAAGCTTATCTAATGTGATAGGAGAGTTTCTGACCAGAGACACTATCCATGCCCCTAGATGTGCGAAGATGGCATAAAAAGTGAACTGCAGACTGACATATCGAGGGAGTCCCTTTTTCCTCAGTAGCTCTGAGGAAGTGGGAACACCATTGAAACATATAAGTGGTTCACTTTGGATGCCATCTTAGCTCGTCTGGGAGCACAGATAGCAGCTCTGTTCATAATCTCTTCTGGCACATGCAATCAGCTTTATATGCGAATTTGCTTTGTTAGTATAATCCCTAATTTTTCCCTTTTTTGTTTCTTATTATACACTTGAATAACCTATCGAAACCTTAAAATTTATCATTGCTGAAAGCAATGGAGTGCAATTTAAGTTCATTTTATAATAGGCAGTTCTTCGTACCAGAAATATACTTCCAACAGCGGCTATGGAATGAAATACAAGACGCTAGTGGAGCCGAGGGCCATATTTTGTGTTCCCGCTACCAAGAACTCTATTAGGCCCTTGAGTCCAGTTATAAGTCATAATCATGTGGTGAGGGCAGCCACAAAGCATTGCTGGGCCCATTAAGTAATTATTTCAACATGTGCTCTACCTTCTCCAAGTCCAGGAATATTTTACCCAATCTGCAAGACTATTTGCGTGATTTAAAGTAGCACTCCAGTCAAACATAACTGTATTTTTTTTATTATTATTTTAAAGTTGAACTCCAGGCAAATAACTAAAACAACTAAATCCACAGTTGAAGTGCATATATGGGGAGCATATATGGTCAAAATGATTTATATTTTTATCTAGTAAGTCCAGAGATGTACACAAACATGGTGGACCAAAGACAGGTTGATGAACCAACTTTACTCTTCATAAATTAAACAAATAGCATGGTCACCTCCCTACCTACAGTATTGAAAGGACAAGAGCACCACAAATTCTGAGTAAGTCCAATAATAAATGTATTTATCAGCCAAACTTTCTAAACAAAGGGTCAGTTTACGATCCTTCAAACTTCAGGAGGGCCAGGCTGTGGCCATTGGGTGTAGAAAATGTCCCAACGTCCGTTGGAGAAAACAATGCCCCATCTTTGGTGTCTTTGAGAGGAATTGTGCCCCATCTCTTGTGTCATTGGAAGGAATTGTGTCCCACCATTGGCGTCATTGGGCCCCATTGTTGGTATCATTAAGAGGAACTGTGCCCCTTCATTGGTCTCAGTGAGTAAAATAGTGCCTTAAGGGCCCAATAAAAGCAAGCAAAGGGCCGCATCCAGCCCCCATGGCACAGTTTGGAGACCACTGCTATGTATCACAACACAAGATCAGAAAAACCAAAATGTTTTGGGGGCTTAAAGTTCCCCTTAATAAGGCCTTGTGTGCCGGTAGTGCATTCACATTTGTGAAAGGAAACTGAATATCACCAAAAAGACGTAGGTGGCCAAACTGATAGTTTATCAAACCAATCTTTTTGGGGCCACCCAGTTTCCTTTTGCAGTGGTTGTCCAGTACAACATTGGAATTCACTGCCAGCACACAAGTCACGGCGAAAGGTTGTTTTGAGAACGTTGGATTTTCTGATCTCATGTCCTGATAAAATAAAATTCTTATTCCACTTTCTCAAGCTCTGTGACACACTTATACGGTCTATAAACTGTCTCAAGGACTCTTTGGAATACCACAGCTAGCAGTGAGTTAAAATTTGTTTCCGATTCTCCTCTGGCATCCACGAACATATACCTACTACTAGAGCTGCACGATTCTGGCTAAAATGAGAATCTTGATTTTTTTGGCTTAGAAGATAGATCACGATTATCTCACGATTCTCGCAGCGTAACATGTTTCACATTAAAGAAAAAAATTGGCCAAAACTTTACTGTTTAATTTTTTTTTTTTATTATTATTAAAAAACCCATGGATTTAAAAACAGTTAAAAAAAAAAAAAAAGGCATGCCGGGAATGCTAACTGCACATTGGCTGTGCTCTCAGCCAAACTATCAAACCATCCAATGGCTGGTGTCATAACGAATCACATGTGCAGCACCATAGCAGTTGAAGATTAAACAGAGGCAAAGATGGCAGCTTCCTTGGCTGAAAACGATAGGGGAGTTTACTTCCACTTTAATGGAAGTGTATTTTTTCCCACAAAATTGCGTTTGAAAGACCAGTGTGCAGATACAGTGCGACAGGAAATATATACACACGCACAAATAAGTTTATCCCTTTGATCTAAGAAGAGTTATGAAGTTTCTAGTTATCTACTGGCACAGATAATGCTGGCAGACTGCCAAGTTTCATTTCTGTTGACAGCTGAGTGAGCAGAGAACTCTCTACACTTGTTACATGAAAGAATCGGGAAATTCTGCAATAGAGAGATCGTGAGGGGGTTGAATCGAGAGGACAATTTAATGATTAATTGTGCAGCTCTACCTAATACTCAGCTTGTGATTAGACTATGAAGGAGCAGCAGCAGACTGATAAGCTCATCACTCTACTCTTCTCTCCTGTCAGTGTGTTCCTTGACAATATATTTGTGTGGAGTCAATTGGATTCTAGGGCTGTCCTTTCCTCTCCCAAACGGAGTTTAAATGTACAGGGGATTTGCTTTGATGACAACAACCCATACCATGTCATCAGATCACTGAGCTGCTGAGATATAATAGTATATCTTACACTGGGGGGGGGGGGGGGGGGGGGATTAAAGTCGAATAGACAAGCATGAAAAAGGATCTGCTTCCAAAAAATTAACATAAAATTTGGGTTCTTACCTGCAGACCAGAGTGGCAATGATCACACACCACGCAGTGCAGCAACAGTCGGCATTTGTGTTCTCTTCTGTTTTCCGATGACGGCAGCAGAACCAGAAGGAATAGAAGAGCAGAAAGAGGAGATCTAATGCCAGGCAGGCTAGTGCAACACAGCTCAATAGCATCAGAGACTGCAAGAAAAAAGGAAAAAAAAAAGCCCATTATAGCTATTAAAATTATAGCCGTCTTCACCTCACCATTACAGACCAAAAAGAAGAAACGTTGATACTTCTTGTATGCCCATACTTTTTTTTTTTTTGTAAAATCTTTTTTTTTATTGAATTTTTAATGGCATACAAAATCGCCCACGCAGGGGCCAAACATTTCCCCACACAGTATGCCCATACTTTATTGTAATATATACTTTTTTCATATTTATTTCAGACTTTTAACCTTTTAAATCCATATATGATAAGCTAAATATATTTTTTTTCTCTGAGATTTCCCAGCACGCACAGCTTCTCTTGAGTATGCCAACAGGACTGTGCACCTCTAGCAAGCTCTCCAACATGACAAGACCTCCAACAAGTACAGAACCCATTCACTCCTGGGTGACGTGAACACCATTCATGTGCCAACAAAATATAGTAACCAGTAACTTTAAAAATCAAATGTGTAGGGCAGAAAGGCACTTAAAATAAAAATATAAGAGACGATAATAAAAAGGACCACTACGGTAAAAACTGGTGAACTGGTCCTTACAGAATAGGAAGCCAAGTGGCAGCCTCAATGTAAGAAGTCCAAACCAGCTTCCATGTTCCTCCCTTTAAAGAAAATGGACATCTATTCCCAGAATTTTATGTACAGCTGGGAAAGTGTTAAGATCTATTGAGTGGGGTATTGAGAAGAGTGGGTGGAATTTATTATCCAACTACACGCAGCTTTCTACTAAAAGCAAGCATGATAGCACCTTGAACGCTTTCTGTAGGCAGAGCTGGGAACTCCTACGTACTGCCACACTGTAACACGAAAAGATTAGCACATGCCAAAAACACTGACTCACAGGCCATTACTGGGACATTCACTGCCATTCCCACAGATGTGTTATTACACAGCCATAATGAATACCCATTATAACTTGTGTTCAAGGACAGTCGCAGGAATCCGCTAACAAAACCATTTAAAAACCACATCAAAGGCCAAGGAGAATGTAGAAAACTGACAGTATATGGCTCAGAGTATAAACACTTAGACGTATCCCATATGTCTAACACCAGCATATTTAGGAGGCCCGTGTTAGGAGTAAACTACGCTGTGGACCTAGGACAAATTCGCTAGTCATGTCACCCAAGATATGGTCATGTCATCCTTATAGGTGACATTATTCAACAGACCCAAACCCACCTATTCCAAAACTTGCAATTTCCATCTTGGCATTTAAATTTTCAGCAACGGTTTTTATTAAATACCCTAGCTGGTCTGAGGGTGAAGATATGGTGGGAAGAGAGGATGGATGGGGGTAAGGGGGAACCCATGTCTGTCAAAATACCCAAGCAGTTTCTGCATCTGATTGGTTGCAGTCACTAGCCAACAATTTTCCACCTGACCCCATCGTCGGGTGGAGTGGTGCCTTCAGAGTTCTTCAGGAGCCAGATGAAATTCATGCCATACCCCGTTTATTGTCTGCCAATCATCATCTAAGTTCAAAGTATTGATGTGCATTTTTGGCTAAAACATTCCAGAAATGTAACTTTGTAGAGAGGGCCGAGACACGCTAGTGCAGCCCAATTTATGTAATCCATTGGTAGGCCAGAGAGTTTCAAAGTAGAACTTTAGTCAGAGAATGAAGTCCTGCTAGATCACTTCAGGCTGACATCTTTTACAGATACAGAACATTAAAAATAAGTGCCTATACTATTTAAAATCCAGTAATACACTGGCTCACCCTTGGTTGCCCTCTATCTTTAGGCACTGTGCCCAACTTGTAGAGGCCAATCTGCTGACAACCTAAAGATTTACTGCTGTTCAGGGGCTCTGGGCTTTAGCAAATATGGCAGCCTGCAGCAAGAAGAAAAAGGAACAATGCTGGAGGCAATTTACCGCACACTGAATTTTGTTAGCATAATTATTAATTGTGAAATGTAGGTTCCTTGATAAGGAACAGTATTTTTTATCAAGTCATTATGGGTATAGTTCTACTTTAAGCAGCAGAAAAATACTGCTAATTAACCAGTTCTAAGCAACAAGACCTAGATGATCAGCAGAAGTCCAGTGGGTTGAAGTGGAAAATTGCTTTCGAACAAAATGCTGGTTAGATTACAAAAGGTAACCTAGGGTGTTGCTCTTAACTTGGAGCTAAAGCTGGCCATAGAGGGATTAAAATTGGGCCAGTTTAGCTGGCACTGGCTAAGGGTGCCCAACCTTTTGAAGCGCGAGGGCCACTTAAGCGACTTGGTAACTGGTCGCGGGCCACAATAAGTGGAGTGGGCGGAAGACCGATCCGTTTCCACGCTGTATTTTCAGAGCGGACATGGACACAGCCCACTCTACTCTGTGGCCCCCCTATCTGATTCAACCAGATGGAAGGGGATCCCCTTCTGTTTTTGTTTTTTTTAGTAGATCGGATTGGAGGTAAGTGGGTGCAAATGGACACAAGTCCATCCATAGAGGTGAATGGAGGGTCCACGTGGGTTGAACTGATTATGTGAAAAGGGGCCTAAGGCTGCTTTCACACTGATGTGCGGCAGTTTACCTGCACTGCGGGCGCTTTACAGTGCAGATGTGGCTTTCCTGCAGGTTAGCTGCACTTTG
Organism: Lithobates pipiens; assembly: GCF_037356315.1. Classification (NCBI taxonomy): domain Eukaryota; kingdom Metazoa; phylum Chordata; class Amphibia; order Anura; family Ranidae; genus Lithobates; species Lithobates pipiens. Next base: position 289,723,497 of record NW_027507784.1, read on the forward strand.
CCATCAATGTCTACTATATACTGCAGGTGAGGTGCACTTTCTGAAAGCGCACCAAACCCGCAGGTAACCCGAAGGTGCAATGCACTGCACCTGCAGATCAGTTTGAAAGCAGCCCAGTAAACACTGCAGTACAGATATGCCCATATATACACTGCTTTTAGTAATAAACGTACCTTTAATAACAGTCTTCCATTCAGGTATCGCTGGCTGTTGTTGTCTCAGGCAGAATGCATTTGGTATCACTCTGCTTGGGGCAGGAGCCGGCGCTATACAGGAAGCATCAGCAAATAAGTCTCTGCTCCCTCTGCAGCTGCTTGCTTCCTCTACCGCTGGCTTCATTTAAAACACTGATGCTCTGGGATCATGGGTCGGCAAACCATGATCAGGGCTCGAGAACCTGCTAACCCAAAGCAGGAGGTCGCAGGCCACATCAGAAGGCTCCGCGGGCCACATGTGGCCCCCGGGCCACTGGTTGGGCATCCCTGGGCTAAAAGGTCGATCAATCAAGGCTATTCCCACTGGATTAACTTCTTCTTGAACAGGACTGCTGGTAAATTTTCATCCTATCAGTGCATGCAGCCAATCAGTGTATTCTGATGTGGGAGGAGTCCCGCTGTCAGAAAAAAATAGCTCAGAGGGGAGGATTCCTGCATCCACCTCTTATTTGTGAACGGTGGAATCTGTTCCTTTAAGATTAGCCAGTTGACTGCTCGAAAAAAAAAAAAAAAACTGATTAATGTATGTCCATCTCGCTTGCATGGATGGGGGAATCCATTAGGCTTTTTTTTGATAAGCTAGTGGGCAGCTTGGGAAAAAAAAAAAAAGTGGTGCCCATAGCAATTAATTTCTTCAGCTCTATTTCTAGCATACAATGAAATAACATTAATACTATGGGTAATATGGACATTTTTCCTATGGGGTTTTAGATAAAAGAAGGCCCCTATCCCTATAATGAATCAGCATATATAAACTATAAAGATCTACTCTGGTTCACATTAACATAATTGAAGTACAGCTGATGTAAAACATATCCTGAACTCTACAACGTACAAGAAGAGTTTGAGATCAAGACGAGGCCTTTTCCCAGGCGAGCACATCTGGATTATAAGTGAACAGGAAAGTGAACGATTGGGTAAATATTTACGCTCCACGAGTCTTCATATTAACCTGCACTGGTTATAAAAACGTAATGAATTATTTTACATTTATTTATACTAAGCTCACAGCACGGGAGTAATGAAAGGCAGACGTCTGGTTCACTCACTACAGCCTCAGGAAAAACCTCATTTACAGAATGAGGATACAAATGTGTGTTCCCGGGACCTTAAAAGTGGAATTATAGGGAAACCCCAGTCCCAATTTTGGATAGAGTACAAAAGGCTTATCACCCCTGTAAGGTTTAGTTTTTCCATCTATGTTCCATTGGGGAGATTTCTCTTCACTTTGTCCCTTGGCCAGAACAGGAAGTGAGAGGACAATCCCTCAAAAAAAAAAAAAAAAAAAAAAAAAAAAAAAGGCAATCCCTGGTTGCCACCAAAACTAGTCCCCCCTCCTGGAAGGTTTACTTTTTATTCTTGTTCTGGTGACACCTCAAAATGTGGCATTTTCCTTCACTTTCACGGAGAACGGTAAACATGGACAAAAAAAAAAAAAAAAAAAAAAAAGAAGGAGCACAAATTTCCCTTAACAGGGCAATTAAAACCTGATGTGTATTCTATTCCCGCTTCACCTTAATAAATAAATTGATTGATTTAATTATACTTTGAAGAGGAACTTCAATTTTTTTCCCCATCTATAAAGTCAGTAGCTGCACTATTAAAAATCAGGTATTTACCAGTGCATGGAGTCCTCCCAAAGCCAGTTCTTACCACTGCAGGTACCCAGTATGGCCATCTCAGATATGGAAGACAGCTGTGGTTTCCTGAGCAACCAGCTGGCTCCCCACTTACATGCACACGCGTGTGCAGTGCTGTGTGACTGATTCTGCAATTTCCTGGGACACGTACTAGCCCCCCCTTCCCCCAAAAAACTAAATGTAGTTCTTAGTGCCCTTAAGTTCCACTTAAGCTGGACAAATTCCAGGATCCAGATAGTCAATGACATTTTCTCTAGCTGTTGTCAGTGGAGCTGGCTCCTAAAAAAATAAAAAATAAAAAAATAAAAGTTCCCCCATTGCATGCCGCTTCATCCTGAGCTGGGCTTTGTGAATCCATTGACACACACAGTGCAGCTTGGCCTCATCCTCCTCTCCCTCCACACTGGATTGGATTGACAGCAGCAGGAGCTAATGGTTTGCACTCTTACCAGCCAGGCACATGAATAGAGGAAGAGAGTGTAGAGCGGGGCTTCCAGCAGGCACAGTGCTGGATTGAGAGTAGCGGCAGGTAAGTGTTTAGGGAACAGGGAAAGCTTTTTACTTTAATGCATAGAATGCATTAAGATAAAAAAAAAAAAAAAAAAAAAAAAAAAAAAAAACGTCTGCCTTTAGAACCACTTTAAAGCGGATCTACACTGTACCTGAGCACCACAAACCAGAAAGGCTATTTAAATTCTTCTTTTTTTTTTATATTCAAAGCAAACTCGCTGATAGGAAATAGCATATTTTCTTAAAGCTGTCGCACAATATCGAAGAAAGCCTCCAAAAGTCGAGTTACCTTAGATGACTTCATGCTAAAAGGAATGTCATTACAAACATCACAAACTGACTAAGTTCTTTAAAGTTCACGTTGCTCAAAGGGGAGTTGGCCAGGTCTTTCATTAAAAGTCCTGTATATACATCTATAAACTTGGAATATTTTGTCTTGTCCCCAGAGCTGCATCATGCATGCGTCTGGTCATCTGTGCCAGGCCGTGAAAGTGGGTGGGACTCTGTGGCCAAACAGCATCTTTAGTTAAAGTGTTACTAAACCCAGGACCCTGAATTCACTTTATCGCACAGTACACAGAACATGGCAATGCAATTATTTTAGTAAATATAAACTGCTAAATACCTTTTCACATCAGCAGTTAAAGCAGTCTTGTTATTTCTATCAGGGTCTAGTTAAAGCTTGAAGGAGGAGTTTTCATTCTCCCACGATTGTACTATAAGGATGCAGGACCTCTGACCCTCTGCCTGGACAGTGCTGACCCATATGGGCTCTCTTCCGAGAAAAAAAAAAAAAAAACACTCTAGCAAGACACTAAAATTGAGCATGTGCAGCTTGTCCCCTAGCCTCTGTTACATCAGGAGATATACTGAGGACTCTGGAAGAAGGGGAGGATCAGAGAAGACAGGATCAAACAGCCTTTTTACACAATGCAAAAGATTAACACCTTAGGTTCATAGTGAGTATAACAAGCATGCTTAACTGCTTATACACACTGATTTTACTGTTGTGAGTTTAGTGGTTCTAAAAGCCAGGAGGTTTATCTTAATGCATTCTATGCATCAAGATAAAAAACCTTTAGTGTGCAGCAGCCTCCCTCAGCCCCCCTATTACTTACCTGAGCCCCATCTCAATACAGCAGACTCAGCTGTCCAGGACTCGCCCTCCTCATTGGCTGAGACACTTTTTTAGATATTTTTGGGGGATATTTATTATAGCAAAATGTAAAAAATATTGTGTTTTTTTTCAAAATTGAAGCTCTTTTTTGTTTATAGCGCAAAAAATAAAAACCACAGAGGTGATCAAATACCACCAAGAGAAAGCTCTATTTGTGGGGGGGGGGGGGGGGGGAAGGGACATCAATTTTTTTTCGGAACGACGCGTCGACGTAGTCAACTACGTCGACTAAGAAAATACGTCGACGTGCGTGCAGGGCGTCGATGCGTCACAGTGGGGGCAGTGCTTGGCATTTACCGCTCCCCTCCGTGCCGCCATCCCCCTCTCTTCTCCCCCTCCTTGCCGCCGTCCCCCTCTCTTCTCCCCCTCCGTGCCGCCGTCCCTAGGGGTGCAACGGATCGTCACCGATCCGTGCGCACATGCCGCGATCCGCGGAGCACTCCGCGGTCTCGGCCTTAGGAGAGGCCGCGGCTTCGGCCTAGCTCCGAAGCAGCGGCCATCTTTCTACACCCAGGCGTTTACAATGTGATCGCTCCGATGGAGCGATCACTTGTAAACAAACCGGCGTCATGACATGACGCCGGTTTCTCTCTCCCCTCTCTGTACGGATCTGTGCAGTGGAGGGGAGAGGTCGGATGGATGCAGCCATCCCACCCTACCATGCCATGCCGTACTCTGCCCTGCCGTACTCTGCCCTGCCCTGCCGTGCCGTACTCTGCCCTGCCCTGCCGTGCCGTACTCTGCCCTGCCCTGCCGTGCCGTACTCTGCCCTGCCCTGCCGTGCCGTACCCTGCCCTTTACCATACCCTGCCATACCCTACCCTGCCATACCATACCCTGCCCTGCCATACCCTGCCCTGCCATACCCTGCCCTGCCATACCCTGCCCTGCCATACCCTGCCCTGCCATGCCATACCCTGCCATACTATACTATACTCTGCCCTGCAATGCTATACTCTGCCCTGCAATGCCCTGCCCTGCAATGCCATGCCCGCCAATACTCTGCCATGCCCTGCCCTGCCCTGCAATGCTCTGCCCTACAATGCTCTGCCCTACAATGCCCGCCAATACTCTGCCCTGCCCTGCAATGCAATGCCCGCCAATACTCTGCCCTGCAATGCAATGCCCGCCAATACTCTGCCCTGCAATGCAATGCCCGCCAATACTCTGCCATAGAATACTCTCAAGGTTATCCAAAGGATGAATTAGCTAATCAAAAAAAAAACAAAAAAACACTAGATTCATTAAAAAATAAAAAAAATAATCGGATAGTCGTTGACTAATCGAAGAAATAATCAATAGATTAGTCGACAAACTAATCGTTAGTTGCAGCTCTACGTCGCACAATTGTCAGTTAAAGCGATGCAGTGCCGAATCGCAAAAAGTGCTCTGGTCAGGAAGGGGGTAAATTCTTCCGGGGCTGAAGTGTTTAAACAAAAAAAATTATAAACAAGACTTTAATATCACTAAGGCTGCTTTCACACTGGGGCGGGAGCGGCGTCGGCGGTAAAGCGCCGCTATTTTTAGCGGCGCTTTACCGTCGTTTTAGCGGCGGTCTGCGGGCGCTAGCGGGGTCGTTTTAACCCCTGCTAGCGGCCGAAAAAGGGTTAAACCCGCCCGCAAAGCGCCGCTACAGCGGCGCTTTGCTGGCGGTATTGCCGCGGTGTCCCATTGATTTCAATGGGTAGGAGCGGTATAGGAGCGGTGAATACACCGCTCCATCACCGCTCCAAAGATGCGGCTAGCAGGACTTTTTTCACCGTCCTGCCAGCGCATCGCTCCAGTGTGAAAGCCCTCCGGCTTTCACACTGGAGGGAAAGGGGCCGGTTTTTTTCAGGCGCTACACAGGCGCTATTTTTAGCGCTGTAACGCCTGAATACCGCCCCAGTGTGAAAGCAGCCTTAGTATTCTTGTTACATTTTCTATTATTATTATTAAATGTGTTATCTGTATCTGTCACTACTTAATTAAATGTTATAAGTATTTGCGTGATCTCTTTGCACATATCGAATACAACCCCAAAAACAAAACTATCACGTATCCATGATAAAATACTCAGCCATCCATTCATGTCCCCATGCTTTATTGTGCTGAGAAATCCCTCTGAAAAACAGCCCCTAGCATTTCAAAGCCATGACCACCTTGAGTAAGGGCAATTGATTCATGTAGCAATTACTTCCTTGAATCCATTGCCCTTAGCTCAGGCATACATGCAGGAGGCCATGCTTAGTGGAGGAACCCCTCGTCCCCTCCTAAAGACTTCTGGGACGTAGGACATTATTTGCCCAGGCCAGAAACCAGGAAGTAACTAAAGAAATGTAAAAAAAAAAAAAAAAAATTAAGTAAATATAATATACTTTCCTGTTGATTTACTAGTACTAGAAGCATAAGAATTAAAAATAGGCAATGTGGATTGGCAGAGTGAAGTTCTGCTTTAAGGATAACATGGAAAGTATTTTGCCTTTTAACTTTTTATCTGTTCTTTTTTTTTTTAATTAATAAAATTTGTGTGTTCTATAAAATGAGATTAAACTCTTCATCCCCTTCTGACTCGGTGGTGTTGCATAGGTAGTCTAATTATAGCAAGGTGAGGGTATTGCATACATATGAATTTCCTGTGCTATTCAGCTGTGTTTAAAAGAAAAAGTGTCTTTCAGCTAGTTAGCAACAAAGGCTGTGGTCGTAACACATTAGCGCCTTGCTATGTATATACCAAGGATGGCTTGATTCTTATAAAGTGTATTCAAGGGTTACTAAAAACCCACAACAGTCAAATCAGCATGTATATTCAGTAAAGCATGCTTTTTGTACTTACTGTGGAACCTAAGCTTTGTGTAAAAAGGCTGTTTAATCCTGTCTTCTCTGATCCTCCCTTTCTTCCGCAGTCCCCAATCCATCTCCTGATAGTATAGAGCCTTGGGGGCACTCTGCACATCCTCAGATTGGTGTATATTGCTAGAGAGTTGTTTTTTGGGGGGAGGGTACATGTAAATCAGCACAGCACTGTCCAGACAGAAAGTCAGGAGTCCTGCAGACTCTTAGGACACTCCGAAGAGAATGAAAACTCCTACAAGCTTTAACCAGAGCTTGAAGTCACAAATATTGCAGATGAGAAAAGGTATTTAGCAGTTTATATTTACTAAAATAATTGCATTTCCATGTTCTGTGTACTGTGGGAGAACAAATACAGTGAATGCAGGGTCCTGGGTTTAGTAACACTTTAAAGCAGACCTTCAGTCATTTTTTTTCAACTTACCAGCTATTAAATCTTCTGCCCTTGTTGTTTTAACTTTCGATAGTAAAACTAGTATTTTTCCGCCAGTAAATACCTTATATAGCCCACTTCCTGGTTGTCTGGTAAAAAGCCTAGGCTTATGACATGCTCAGCCCCCTTTCTCACTCTCATGAGAGTTTTCCAGGAAGGGAGGGAGGGAGGGGGGGATTAGTCATAAAAGGGCCAATGAGAGCTGCAGAGCTGGAGGTGTGTCTGTGTAAATCCAGGAAGTGAATAGGCAGCAGCTTCAGATGCCAGCAGTTAAAATGGTTGCAGCCAGACTCAGTGGAGGGAGATTTCTGCAGCATATTTGGCAAGTACACAATCACAATATATATATATAAAATATGAAAAGTGGTTGGAGGGAAGCTTTAGCACGGCAAAGATGTTTTTATTACAAATTATGTGAGCAGACTGCAGTTACTCTTTAAGGGTCGAATACAGACTCTGCATTTTTTTCATATTAATTTGACCAATCAGTTTTTGATCAAAACTGAAAAATAAAAATGTAATGCATTGCAGCTTACTAATTCTTCAGGCTGGTTCCTGCTTTCATTTCACCTGGTGATCCGGTAACGCATTTCCTGTCCTAGGGTGACAAGGGCCCATCATTGTACTGTATTTCTGGAGTTGTCACCCTAGTATGTTAGGACTACACAACACCTTCCTCTCCACAACATAAGGGGAGGTGTTCTGTAGCCTGCAGAGAGAACTGGGTGGGGTAGATATTGTTTGATCATTGCAAAATATTAAAATGACAGCAATTAATTTCAGGAAGGATCAACAGGTATCATTTTGTATTTATGGGACAGGTAATGCAATTGAAAGCCTTTTGTTCTAACAGACCAAAAAAGGAGAAAATCAGAAGTCTACTATATTTACACTTTAAAAAGAAACCTGTCAGAGAAAGCTTGATTGGGTTTAATGTGGTCACATGACCAGCCGTAGCAGGATGCCAGAGCGGTGGTTTATTAACACCCCCCCCCCTTTAAAAATTAAGCAAATTACATGCAACAGTGGCTGCAAAGATCTCAGTTCAAAGGTTGGCGGTTGCCAGGCTGTCACAATGACATGTGTTCAAAGAGCTGCTGACCCTTCTGGCCGGGAGGTTAGCAGCTTCAGGCCATTGCAATTGACACTTGAATGGCTTCTAGTGTTCCAGAAGTTGGCACTTCTCAGCCTTTTCAGGGCTGTGCGGATCTCTCTCATTAAGTTTGGACACGAACAACAGGCTATGAGTACAAGTGCCTTACATCATCCAGGCAATGCGTTTCAGACAGATTTCGGCAGTGCGTTCCAAGCCGAGGTCTCAGGAAAGACCAGGAAACCCTCATAGCATGGTGCCTTTCACTCATGCTCCTAATAGAGACCAGGGGATACAGCAGCCTTGGACAACCTCCAACTTGTTTTGTGGTGAGCAAGAATAGAAGAAAAAAAAACGATTTAAAACTGTTCCTTCTAGAAGCAGGTCACTGAATGAGATAAACATTGATTAAAGCCAACTTCAAGAATAAAATTACATTTATGGAGCGCAAGTCATGACAGCAGTACAGGGGCCGTCAATGTTGACTGAATGCCAAAAAAAGGCTGGTTGCAATTTCTGAGTCCAGAGTTCATTGGTTGCATGCTTGTTCCATTTCTGTGATCGAGGACGTATTATAGTAGTAAAGCCCCCCACTTAACCTCCCTGGCGGTACGATTATTTCTGATTTTAGGTGCTGAAAGCAGTACAATTATTTTGCATGGAAATTTGGCGTTTTATATTGTAGGCCTGCAATTCTTAGGAATAACTCTCTTAAATCTGTTCAAACCAGAGTCTAGCAGACATCCCGGGTATGATAAAGTTTATGATATAATAAATAATGATAAAAATAAAAAATTATTCAATAATGTAATCAAATCCAAAAATGCTGAAATTTGCTCAGAATTGTCGCTGTCATTAGATTTAGTGCTTGATGATGGATCTCCCCACAAATCGCTAATCGCTCAATTGTGCAAGTGATTCTAAAATTTATTAATCGCTGTTTTCTAGCTGGTCTAAAATCACTTTTGACATAAAGGGACACTTTTTGGTTGCTATGGACAATCTCAAAATTCCAGGCAGAAAAAAAACAGTATTTATAATATAAAAGTGCATGCAGGGCACTGGACAGACCACTAAGGACAAAGGGGGTGTGTAATTTTTTTATACAGTACTGTAATCTGTAACAATACAGTACTGTATGTGTATTGTGTGTTTTTACGTTTTTGATTTTGGTGCCCATCTCCACTCCCGTGCGCCATAACGTCGCAGGGAACGGAGCTCGGCGGCACTCGGGCACTGTGTGAATCGAGCGGAGAACGGCTCGGACACACAGCGGGGAGGACATCGGAGGATCCAGGCGACAAGGTAAGCAAGTCTCCCTGTATCCAGCAATGTGATCCAGAGTCTGGCTCGGGGTTACCAATCGTGGTATTGAAATCCCAGCCCGAGCCAGACTCGGGATTACCGCCAGGGAGGTTAAGCCGAGAAGAGGACAATGCTGGCTAAAAAAAATAAGAAAAAAACTGCAGAAAGATGGACCAGCCATATACGTAGCGAATTTCATTCTGGAAAGATATTAGCTTGGATTGGATAGTGTTGATACGGGAATCCCTCCTGCTGGGCCACCGTCATCTCCTGGTCGTCCCCACCGGTAGAAGACATTGATTATTGCTAAGCAGCTGAACTGGCCAAGATTCGAGCAGTGTATGACCAGCCTTACAAATCTGATGTGCTTGCTAGTGCAGCCTCCAGCTTGCCCCGTGCCGCTTCCCTCAACTTCCAAGTCAGGAAGGGCACAATATCAACAGCATGAAATATTGCCTGAACCCGGTTTTCTGGACAACATACCCCTGGAGTCCAAGAACCATTACACATATGTGCCCAGCCTAGTCCACTCTTGCTGCCTGTGCATGTTGGAGCAGGCAGTGTCCTAACACCGACTTGTGGTCTTTCTACCAGGAAGGTGCATGTAAGGTGGCCCCATAAGACACTGCAGAGCAATGGTGCCACCCCAGAAGAGGAAACCTGCAGCAGGAATCTTTGGACTGGCTCAATAAAGAAAAAAGGGAAGCTTTTAAATAAAGTCAAAGTCAGACTTCCTTTTTCTTTGTGTGTTCCGTTTATGTACATGTAGTACTCTGTCCCATCCTCCCAACGCTGACCATGTCCGTTTTTTTATTATTATTTGTTCAGCCGGTGGGCTTAATGACAAATACAAAAGTCTAATGGATACCTTCAGTCAAACAAATGAGAAGGGAGGGAGGAATCCCTTGTTTGATCAACTACTTCAGTGACTGCAGCTTATTGGTGAAAAATTTTCCAACATTTCTCTTCAACAGAAGTTGATCAAAACAATTAGCTTCAATTTTCCAACATGGCTCTTCAACAGAGGAAGTCGATCAAAATTCTGCTGGTCCTTGCCGGACTGACCAAGTTTTCCAATCAATCAGTGTATGGTGGCCAGTTAAAGGCCAACTGTGAGGTCAGACAGGGCATCACTCCTCTCTCTCTCCCCACAGGCATCCAACAGTGGGTGGTATCCTTGAATTTAGGGATTATTCCTGCCGGATGCGGATTCCTCTGCTGTGCGCTCTCTCTTTCTGCCTTCTCCCCCGCCAGCCTGTGAATGCTTTGCAGTCACTGGTTGCTAGGACCACCGATGTCCTAGCAACCAATGGTGCTTTTGCCACTGTGCACGCCCACATGGGATTTTCTTAGAGTGTGTGCAACTTAAAATGTTTGGCTTCTAGAAAAGGTGGCAACCCTACTTAGACAAGGTCATAGGAGAATGGGACAAAGTATTGGATGTACTTTGTCTCTTGCGGAAGAGAACACATTAATAAAAGTGGAAGTGACACTTCTTCCATAAAGAAGAAGCAGACTAGTCCTCTTCATTCCTCTTCAGTCCAATGTCAGCCATCTTCTGGCTGGCTATGAAATGGCCAACTGTCTACATCACCCAAGCAGAGAATAGAAGGACCCTGCCCTGGACAAGCATATGACTCTAGTTTCAGGTCAGGGTTAGACTTTTTTTTTTTATACCCAGTGATTAGATATAAGAGGGGTGTAAGAGGGGTTAACATTATCCCAGAACTGGATTTAAAATGGCTTAAAAAAATAAATAGTATATACAAAATCCATTTATATAAACTTCAAATTTACACAAAATGGCTGCAGCAACAGAATTTCTTGTGATAAAAATCTTCCAGCCCACTGTAGAAAACAATTCAGAGTATATATGAGAATGAAATACACATTCATGAGAAATACATTTTCCATTGGCTTACGGAAGGACCCATTTCGCCAAATGCAAATAATAGCAAAAATTACAATCCGAATGCCAGAAGTATTTTTAAGTGGCGGTGCTGGCAGAGAGCAAGTCAGCTCCAGTAAATTAGACGCTATTGAAAATCTTGCCGATGCAGCGTAAAATCTACTTAAAGAAGGCAGCTATTTTAGTACATGTCTCCATCGTTCCAATTCAGCTTTTCACTAGAGGAGGAAATGAAAGATACATGTTCCCATTGTTTCTGTTCCATTTATGAAGAACGGGACCTTTTTTCCTGATCATTTCCATTCTATCTGCAATTTGCATTCTATTATAGATCTATAATACAGCTCACAAAACATTTAAAATACAAATAAATATTAGGCAGCTCAATACTTGCTTGTGTATTTTTTTGTTTTTACTCAAAACACTGAAGTAAAATCTTGTCTAAAAATGTACATTAATGAGGATCTTCACCCTAGAAAGAAAAAAATAATAATCTGCTGACTTACCGGTCAAAGGATCCAGCGTGGTCCTCACCTGAGCCAGTTCTTCACTAGTCTTTGGGTCCCCAGCTTGGCATCTTTAGTGTGGGAAGCCGGCTGTGACTCCTTGTGGCTCCACAGCCGGCTTCCCACGACACTTTCTGGCCTTCTAGGACCTGTGACGTGTCTCAGAATGCTGTGGACAAAGGTGGACTCCAAACTTTCACTCATATGACCTAGGCTTCATCGAAGAATGCATAGGGCCCTAAATGCACATACCACAGTATACAGCAGGGGTGCCCAACCAGTGGCCCGGGGGCCACATGTGGCCCACGGAGCCCTCTGATGTGGCCCGCGACCTCCTGCTCTGGGATGGCGGGTTGCCAAGCCCAGATTTCAGGTTGTCTACCCACCATGGCAGAGCATCAGTTTTGTGAATGAAGCCAGCGGTAGAGGAAGCAAGCAGCTGCAGGGCAGTGCCGCATAAGCCAATGCTTTCTGTATAGCACCGGCTCCTGTCATAGGTGGAGTGATACCTAGAGTAGAGTGGGCTGTGTCTGCTTTGTATACGCAGAGTGGACGCAGAACTGTCATCTGCTCATTGTGGCCCGCGACTGTCCCTCCCAGACCCACTAAAATAGCAGGAGAGAGGCAACAGCACCTAAAAGGCCCCATGTGCAAGAGGCCTTAAAGAGAAAGTAAACCCTGATGGGTCTCCCTAAAAAGGTAAAGCATAATGGGCTAATATGCATTGCACAGTAGCCCATTATGGGTCACTTACCTGACACAGGAGCCAGCGATGTCACCGCTGTCCCCTGTAGCACGGAGCAGCCATCTTCTTCCGTGTATAGCTGCTCCAGCCACTCACAGCGCCGGAGCAGCGATGACGTCACTCCTGCGCATGCGTGTGGGAGCCGCCACTAACGGCATATGCTGCTAACGGCGAAAGTGCGCCTGCACGCCGCTGTCTACGGCACTGTAGACAGCGGTGCCTGTCTTTCTGTAAATATCTTCTAAACCGTGTAGGTTTAGGAGATATTTCTTGGACCTACAGGTAAGCCTTAATCTAGGCTTACCAGTAGGTCAAAGTAGTTTGTAAGGGTTTACAACTACTTTAAGAACGTGTATATTTTAGTTTTCTAAACTTGTGCATTAGAAGCAACAGTTATGCAAGGGCTAAGGGAGGCAGTATGGGAGAATCCTGACACTTCCTTACATTGTGTATGGACTACGGAAAGATGATCACAAATCCCAATATGCAACACGAGTTGTAGCCATCAACAGGAATTAACATAGGGGCAATGGATGTGGGTGGTCACCCTTTGTATGCCAACATGACTGGCCAACTGGGGACACCCAGGTCCTCCCACCATTTCACCGCTGGTAAAAGGGAACAGCAAGGATGTTAAAAACAAAAATGGTGGCCTGGGGAAGGAGCGGCACAAAGACCACCAGTCCTACAAAGAGGAAACAAGGTACACCGAGCCCTTATTATACGGTTTTCTCAAAGTGATTTTACAGTGTATTACTAAAAAGGAGGCCATATTTGTTGACGTGAACAATGTCATTTATAAAATTACTTCGAAATTTCTGCTTTTAAAATAGCCAATGCTAACCTCTGCAGCTTTAGGCACTGTAGGGAAGTTCAGTCTCAGTTTACAGCAGACCCTCTGAAGCACTTCAAAATCATTATCTCAGCCACACATCTCACCCTACCAGGGCTGCCTCTCTATATTCATAATTGGGAGAGAGAGGGAGGGAGGGAAGACAACACATCATGATTCTGCAGTGAAGTTGTGAGAATAAATTGCTCCATAGTGGCTGCAGCTACAGGGGTCAGTGAAGGCTTGCTTTTTTAAAGCTACGTAGTACCGTTTGTTAAGAATATATAAATAATACTTAAAATGTCCAGGTCTTAGCCACAAGTGTTTAACTATAATGTGTTCAGAAATTACTCAGTCACAACTTTCTCATATTCGCCTGTTCTAACAGTATTGAAGAATTATTTTCCAATGTGATCCTCGCACCACCAAGAGTATTGACACATGACACACTATCAAGAATAGGTTTGGCTCTGTGCTCGGCTGATTTTATACCATATGTGTTGGATGCGAGTATCGAACCTCGAGGTATCTCAGACCATTCTCCTCTGTTATTTACTTTAACATCAGGGCGTCAGGCGTCTAATATGTCTTGGCGGCTGAATCCCTTTTGGATTGGAATTATTTCCTAAGGACGATGTCATTCGTAACCGTATCCTGGATTTTTGGTCCCTCAACTTAGGCTCCGCTTCCATTAAAGTTGTATGGGATGTGCTAAAGGTCCATCTTCGGGGATTTTTAATCCAGAATATAAGCATTATCAAAAGTGCTTCCCGTAGAGAGCTCGAGCTGGCGAAGGCTGACACCTCTGCGGCGGAAGCCATATATATTCAAAATCCTTCTCCGGATATTCAACAGGAATGGCTTTTATCTCAAAATAGGCTGAACAAACGATTGGAATCTCGGGCCAGGAATAAACTCTTTTCAGAAGAGACTTAGCTGGGCTGAGGGAGAAGCGAACGGTAGATTATTGGATCACATAGTAAGGTCCCAATCTAACCCTAAACATGTATCAGCTTTAATGAATGTAGAGGGGGAGTTTTGTAACCAGACTAGTTCAATTATATCTATCTTTAAAACCTATTATCAAGATTTATATACTTCCAGGGCAGATTTTACCCTTGCAGAGCTATCTAGTTGCATGGCCAGTATTGATCTCCCAGCTATTTCAATAGAAGAGAGAGAAATTCTCAATGCCCCACTCACTTTAATGGAAGTAGAAAATGCAGTGGCTAGTTTTCCCAATGCTGAGGCCACAGGGACCGATGGCCTCCCTATTGAAACCTATAAAAATAAAGAATTGCTTCACGCTCTTAACACTAAATGAGGCTTTTCATACGGGCCAGCTCCCAGACTCTGGGACAATCCGTAATAGTAGTCATTCCAAAATAGAATAAAAATTTGCTACACCCTGAATCTTATAGACCAATTTCACTATTATCTACAGCCGTTAAAATTCTTGCAAAGATATTTGCAACTAGACTAAATAAGGTTAACAGTATTATTCATATAGATCAGGTAAAATTTATGTCCAACAAATCAACTGCATTTAATATCAGACGTGCATATTTAAATATGCAGGTTCCGGCCCCGGGCCATTCAAACCTTGCTTTCTTAGCACTAGACACAATCGAGGCCTTTGCTTGTGTCGAATGGCCATATTTGTGGGCCATGCTTGATAAAGTCGGGCTTGGCTCTGGTTTTCTAAGTGGGTCCGGTTGTTATACACTGCTCCAAGGGCATCGGTTAGGATGAATGGCTTTCAAGCGGACTTTTCCGAGGCACTAGGCAGGGGTGTCCGCTGTCTCCCCTGCTTTTTGCCCTGGCCATAGAGCCCTTGGCATGTCTTATACGGGCCTTTCCTGATGTTAGTGGTCTGATTAGGGGAGACATGGAGGAAACAACTAATCAATGCGGATTAGGGCTGAAACAACTAATCGATTTATAAACAACTAATCGATTATGAAATTAATCGATTACCATTTTCATAATCGATTAACCACTTGCCGCCCGCCCTATAGGCAAACGACGGCTGCAAAGTGGTTTCAAAATCCTGACCGGACGTCATAGGACGTCCTCAGGATTCTGAGCCGCTGCGCGCCCCTGGGGGCGCGCATCGCGGCGATCGTTGTTGCGGGGTGTCAGTCTATATTTGGGTGATTAATATGGCGGAACAAAACCCCTCATATCAAACTGGAGACCTTAAAGCATCCCACAAATGCCGGCGGCCTGGCAGTTCCTAATCCAAGGCTACATATTTTCTCGCCTCCCAATTGCAGCATTTTGCCGGATGGGAGTCTGAACAGATATCCTTTCCTGCTCGATGATTATTTACTTTTGCATTTAAGGGTCGGTCTCCACTCTTTGTCCTCGATGGTGCAAGAGGGGTTGTCTAGCTTGTTGATATGCCTACTTGTATGTTAATCTGTAAAGTATGGGATACAGAAAAAAAAAAAAATGTTGGGTGTCTCATATCCCACTAGTTACACTCCCATTTGGGAAAATGATAGACTCAAATTTTTGGCTCGTAGAGGCTTTCAGAGATGGGCAAAACTAGGAATAATGACTTTAGCTCAGCTATATCAGAATGGTATACTTAAATCCTTTGAAGATCTGAGGGGAGAGTTCTCTGTAGAATCAAACTGGTTTTACCAATTCCTTCAATTAAGACATGCTCTACATGCCCAGTTTTCTTCTGCCAAGATATTTTTCCCCCTCTATCTCTGTCTTAGATAAAATAGTACAGGCAGGGTCAACAAAGGGTTTTACCTCGGTTACTTATAGGGTATTGTCAGATGGGTTTCTATTGAACTTCTCCATCCGCTCTCGGCTGGCTGGGAGAAGGACATTGGTCCCATCTCTGAGGAGATTTGGAACGATGTCCTCCGGTCCCCGTCTGGGGTGTTTCTTTCTCCATCACACAGATTGACCCAGATTTTTATTCTCCAAAGGGTCTATAGAACTCTGCAGTTTCTCTCTGCAATTGGACTAAAATCTGAGCCTGCCTGTGCTAGATACAGTAACACAGGTACATTAATACATCTTTTGTGGCGATGTCCAAAACTTCAAAGATACTGGGTGGAGGTGATTGGTACCTTAAATAGGGTACTGGATATTAATATTCTGGTTGAACCACTTATATGTATATTGGGTTACTGTGACACCTCTATCTACTCCTCCCCTATTGGTAATACTATAAAGGAGCGCACTTTTTGTTGCCCGTAAACAGATTGCTCTTAAGTGGACCTCTCCACATCCACCGACTGTGTTCGATTGGATTGTAGATCTCAATAGGATCATTCTTTTTGAAAAGCATACATATTCCCTAAGGAACTCCCTGAATGAGTTTGATGTTATCTGGTTTAGATGGCTTCAATCTATGACTTGGGTATCATGTCAACCAATGTGTACTGTGTACTTTGTAACAATGGATATTGTTATTCCTATTTTTTTGTGTTTCATATATACTCCAAGTGAGGGTTTGGGGTTTATTTTTTATTTTTTTTCTGGGGGGGGGGGGGTTTGGTTTGGTGCGATTTCTATTTTTGTGGTTTTGTCTGTATTGTGTCTATGTAATTTTCATATAAAATAATAAAAAGGATTTGATAAAAAAAAAAAAAAAAAATAAGTTTATTGACTTGATTTACATTCTCAAAAGCCGCCTGCAGCTTACAGGACTTAACACTCCAAGCCTTCCTCTGGCTGTTCAATGCTGACCTCTGTCTATGCAGTCCATTGGGAAAGCAGCATTGAAATGAGTAGAAGAGAAGAACGCAACTGAAAACTGGAGCAGCCAAGTGCTGTCACCGAATTAAAAGATGGTGTTTAAAAGTACAGGTACAAAACTTTCTACTGGCTGGTTCCTATTGGTTCATAGCTGATGAAACTAAGGGTCCCCATAAGTAACAAGCATTATTTAAAAAAAAAAAACTGCTTTGCTAAAAACGAATGTGGGTATTCATCTTGTTTAAATGACAAATATAACGGCTCTTTAAAATTCTCAGATATCTATCCTTGAAAGAGTAACAAACTCTGGGGTATAGTCTCAGCAGAAAGCGTGAAATAATAAATAGATGAGCCATCAATAAGGGTAATGACCCGAAGGCAGACAGTGCTGCGATGACGTGATTTTATATGAACGCTTCCAGACAATACAAAATGAGCAGCTTGTGGCTGGAGAAAAAAAAATGACTTTCCCACTTAGTGCTGAACAGGAAAAGCAAGGATTAGAAATCCCAAAACACAGCCAAGACCAACCACAGACTCAGATGTGTTTTCCAGTCACAAAAGGAGCAAGATTTCCCAACCATCTTTACTTTCAGAGTCCAGACTAGTGACATGCGAAAACTGCTAAATAGAAACATTTCAGGGGAGGAAAAAAAGTCTATGTGCGATTTACAGGATCAATAAGCCTCTAACTGTAATACACAAAAGGAAGAATTTAAAGAGGAGCTCCAGGCACACCCAAAAAAATAAATAATCAATGTCACCCGAACAGATTCGTCAATCAGCTCCGGTGCAGGTGACGGTATCTCTACTAAGGGAAACAGGAAGTGAAGCCTTGCCGTTTCATGACTGGTTTCTTACTGCACGTGTGCAAGCCACACTGTGCCTTGTGAATGGTCCGTAGTTTTCTGGGACCTGTGAGGCATCCCAGAAGACTGCGAGGAGGGGGGGGGGGGGGGGGCGGGGTGGACCAAACTTCCGGCTCATATTGATCGCCGAGCCAATCTGAGCCGTAAATAGGAGCGGGTACCTGTCAAAACCAGGTACCCGCCCAAAAAGTCCCGAATGTGGCATTGCAGGGTGGAAACAAGCAGACCTTCTACTTTTGGGTGGGCTTTAAAAAAAGCAGCACAGTGGCTTATTGGTTAGAGCTTCACTAGGGGCTTACTAATCCTCCTTACCATAGTTGCAAAAGTGGGGGGGCGCCTTATACATGGGGGCGTCTTATACACGAAAAAATACGGTATATGGGGCAGAGTGGACACAGCATGTTCTGCTCCTTCCTTGTTCTTATTTTACAAGGAGTTGCATACTGGCACACCAAGTACGCAAGTCAAAGGCTAGATCGAGGAGTTGGTCTCTAGAATAGCCATTCTCAACCAGGATTCTGTGAAACCCTAGGGTTCCTCAAGGGTTGGCTAGGGGTTCCTTGAGCTGTGGCTAACTGACCTCCCCAGCTGATGGTGCCTGCAAAGCTCCAGATCGAACACCAATTGGCAGAGCCAGTGGCATGACTGCAAGGGTGTCATTCTGGCCACCCCCTAAGGGTATCCTTCAGACTTACCACCAGCATTGTAAGGGACATTTTCTTAACGATCCTCAATAGACTAATCCCTCTAGGGGTTCTCTGAGATGTGAAAATTATCTCAACGGTTCCTCTGGGGTAAAAAAGGCTGATCTAGAGTTTTCCACCAGATCTGTCTCAGTTGGAGGCTTAGCAAACAGGACCTGATAGCATCTCACCTTACCTTATTGGAGTTGGACAGGTCCAAACATAATGTACAAGAACAGCTAATGAGAATTACAACCAGCATAAGGAACAAGAGAAGTTCTACAGTGCAGATTTCACACATACAGCAAACCAGTTGTTCAACTTCTGTGATTTTTATTGAACCAACACGGCTGAGACATTGGTTGGAATATTCAAATTAAAGAATTGAAGTTTGGTTAAAGTTGCCCTGTGCCCCATTGTTTGTTATGGCTCATTCAGACAGACGCTGGCACCTGTTCTGTGTGCATAAGCCATTTTTTATTTGTGCCTCAAGCTGCTTGCAGATAGCCTACAGAAATGGATACAGACGCATGTTAAAACTTGACAGGCATGCAGGAGTGGGTGCACGGACCTGAATGCACACTGACTGCACACTTTCATGCATGCACACATATGCTGGTTCCTGGCAGATAACCCTATGTGTGCTTTGCAGCTTACCGATGCATAAACAACCACACGTGTGCAGATGCACTGAAGGTCTCTGTCATATCTTAGAGGCCTGGGGTACTATTTTCATATTACTGAGTTTAGTAACACTTTACCTGGTTTGCCTCATCACTGTAACAAATACATCAAGAGAGCGTGTTCTTTTGAATAGCAACAGACTTACTGGTCACATCACCAGATGAAAATAGAAGAAAGCCTAAAGCAGAAATCTAATAATTGGTAAGCTGCAATATAATAAATGTTTGCTTTTGGATTTAAAGCGGTCCTTCACCCTTAAGTGGAAGTTCCGCTCATCTGATCCCTCCCCCCCTCCGGTGCCACAATCGGCACCTTTCAGGGGGGAGGGGGGTGCAGTTACCTGGATAATCCAGGTATCTGCACCCACTTCTGGGACAAGACCACCGCAGACCGCTGCAGATGCCCCACGCCCCCCCCCCCCCCCCATTGTGTTCTGGGAAACACACAGTTCCCAGAACCCAGCGGGGACCAGCAGAAACGCGCAGCGCGACTCGTGCATGCGCAGTAGGGAACCGGGCAGTGAAGCCGCAATGCTTCACTTCCTGATTCCCTGACAGAGGATGGCGGCGGGGGCAGCAGATAGATGAGCGATCGCTCGTCATCTTCCACCGACATCGCTGGACCCTGGGACAGGTAAGTGTCAGTGTCAATTTATTAAAAGTCAGCAGCTGCAATATTTGTAGCTGCTGGCTTTTAATATTTTTTTTTTAAAGGTGCAGAACCACTTAAATACCACTTTAAAGTAGAACAAAAAAAAAGCAAAACTTTTTTTTAAAGTTTTGGACAGAGGGGGGAGAGGAATTGGCACTCCTTTCGGTTTTTATTGCTATCTATGCCTCTATTTGGGCAAAAAGTCGAACCTGGCAAAATGCCAAACCCAGGTCACCTCCTACGACACTGCATCAGACGTTCAGCAAATCTGCACGCACTTCGCGCCATCGATTATGTCAGCGCTGATGTCAGTGCACTCATGCATTTGCATGTCAAATTCCTCAACCGACGATAAAACGCGTGTGCACGCAAATACACTAGCTACTGCGAAATTTAGGGCTACTCTGCCAACCACACTTACTGTGCATGCATGCAGTCGGCCTCAATGGATTGACTAACTGCACACAAAGAGGATAGGCGTTAAACACTGACCGCACACATGCACAGTTACAGTGGTTGGCAGAGTAGCTAGTCACTAAACACCCTTAATTTCACAAGCGCTAGTGTATTTGTGCGTGCATGAGCTGGATCATCGGTCAAGGAATTTGACATGCAAAATTCCTGAGTTCACCAGCGCAGACAAAACGGTTGATGCGCTGCGCATACATAGTGCATGCAGGTTTGCTGACTAGCTGATGCCACGTCACAGGAAGTGACATGGGTTCGACATTCTGTCCAAAAAAAAACTTAAAAAAAAAAAAAAAAAAAAAGGGGGGAGGAGATTTGCCTTAATTTTCATTTGTCATTGAAAGTAAAACTAAAAAGGAAAAAATCTAAAATTTTGGGCTGCCCCCAGAAGTAAAAGCAGGGAGATCTTGTAATGGAGACACTAGTTCTGGTGACCTGGGGGAACCCAAGGAAATCCTTTAATTTGCAGGGATTTTCTCTCACTTCCTGTTTGGCTATGGGACAGGAAGTGAAATATTCCTGTCACAGATGACCAAAAAGAAATCTGACAAGGGTTATAACCCTCCCATGCTCCATCGAAGAAAAAAAAAAAAAAAGTTTTAAAGCACTTCAGCCCCGGAAGAATTTACCCCCTTCCTGACCAGGCCATTTTTTTTCTATACGACACTGCGTCACTTTAACTGACAATTGTGCGGTCGTGCGATGTTGTACAAACAAACAAACTTGATGTGCCTTTTTCCCCCACAAAGAGCTTTATTTTGGTGGTATTTGATCATCTGTGTGTTTTTTGTTTGTTTTGTTTTTAAAACTAAAACAAAAACACACACACACACACACACACACACACACACACCGTATTCGGTACTTTTTTCTATAATAAATATCCCCAAAAAATAATAATAAAAAAATTTCCTTCGTTTAGACCGATATGTATTCTTCTACATATTTTTGGTAAAAATAAACAAAAAATCACAATAAGCGTATATTCATTGGTTTGCGCAAAAGTTAGTAATGCTAGTAATCAGAGATTTTTATCGTGACTGCGACATTGTGGCGGAAAGATCACACACACAGATCCCAGCTCTCGCTCTGTCACAAGCGATCACAGGTGCCAGGCGGTCATTGCACCCGTGCATCGGCTCCAGGGACACGCTATGGGCTCGTACGTCTGCTAAAGCGCCTACAGAGTCGGTGTACAGCTACAATGGCTCGTGCAGGGGAGCCAACCTGCCGCAGTATAATTGTAGCGGCTGGCCTGGAAGCAGTTAAAGAGGGACTGCAACCTATACTCACATAATTTGTACTAAAAACAGCTTTGCCATTCTGAGGTTTCCCTTCAATCACTTTGCATATTATTTTATATATACTGTGATTCTTGCCAATATGCTGCAGAAATCTCCCTCCACTGAGTCTGGCTGCAGCCATTTTAACTGTGGGCAACTGAAGCTGCTGCCTGTTCACTACCTGTATTTACACAGAGGCACACCTCCAGCTCTGCAGCTCTCATTGGCCCTTTTATAAAGAGAGAGGGGGAGAGAGAGATGTACATGATGTCATAAACCTAGGCTAATGACCAGACAAGAAACAGGAAGTGGGCTGTATAAGGTATTTACAAGCAGAAAAAAAAAAAATATGTTTTACTATCCAAAGTTAAATACACAAGGGCAGAAGGTTTCATAGATGGAAAGTTGAAGAAAAAAAATAAATAAATGACTGAAGGTCCGCTTTAAGGCCAGCCATGTGCCGTTCGAATTCTGGCAGCAGGAACCGGACAATATTTGAACCGTTAACAGGCAGGCTGAATGTACCACCGAGTTGATAGATTAACCTGGGTACAACCAGCCTGCCAGATTCTCCTGCGATTATCGCAAGCTACTAGCAATAATCACCATCTTCTCCCCAGCGGGAAAGGCTTCCCCCCGACCACTCCTGCCCCCATCGCCTGGCCAGGTAGAGGACAATTACGGATTCCCCTGTCAGGGATGTCTGTGTTAATGGGGTAATCATGCAAAATTTCTTTCTTGCAACCCGTTGGTTGCAGGAAAGAAGCGTGTTGTGTGTGGCCGGCCTAAGTTAGTAAATAATGCTAGCCATGCACTGTACAAAAAGTGGCTTCACCTCCCACCCAAAATCAGTTACTTGGAAAAAATAAAAAAAAATTGAAGGAGCCAGGCAGAAAAATGGTCGATTGAATCCAATCCCATGCAGCCACTGTTTGGGTATTTTGATAGCTGGAAGGGCCGTTGGCTGTGACAATATCCATAGAAGTAGATTCATCCATCCGTGCTGTATAGTGTGGCTGGAGGAATCGGTTAGTATCAGTGTATGGCCAGCTAACACTGAATTCTACTTTCACATAAACACTACAATAATCCAAACACACTCTCACTATATGCTGTGGTTTCCCTTTAAACAAGTAGGAAATCCATGTAGGTCAGTGAAAGTCATTACTTGTTTATATAGTGAGTCAGTGTTTGCCCGTGTCCTTGCCTTCCAGTGCCATGCACTCCAGCTTGTGTCAGCAAACACTGATAATCTGGTGAACACGGTTACTGAATGGCCGGATGATGTGCAGATGCCCTCTAGAAACCTAGAATAGTATTTGCCCGCATTGGCACCAGGCTGAGCTGGCACTAAATTACTGCACTGGAATTCTACAATATGGAAAAACGGAAGGTAGATCATCTTTACATCTGCTTCTTCTGTAATCACAGAGCTTCTAGGGATCCAGATAATCATTCCGATTAAAGTTAAAAATCAAAATGGGCAAATACAGTATCTCACAAAAGTGAGTACACCCCTCCCGTTTTTGCAAATATTTTATTATATCTTTTCATGTGACAACACTGAAATTACACTTTTGCTACAATGTAAAGTAGTGAGAGTGTACAGCTTTGTATTATGCCCTGTACACACGGTCGGAAATTCAGACGGAAAAGGTCCAATCGGATTATATTGTCGGAAAATCCGTTCGTGTGTGGGCTCTAATCTGACTTTTTCCGTTGGAAATTCCGACAGAAAAAAATTTTTTTTTTGTAGAGCAGAATCTAAAAATTTCCGTCAAAAAAATCCGATCTGACTTTTTCCGATCGATTGTAGAGAATTCCGGCAGACAAAGTGCCACGCATCAGATTAAATTACAACCAAAGCCCATTGGCTACTAGCCTCTATGTAGTCCCGTCGTACACAACGAACGTCACCACGTTCCAACGATCAGATTTTCTGCCAATTTTGTCTGACCGTGTGTATGCAATTTCAAGATTCGGACAAAAGCCATCGGAAAAAATCAGACGGATTTTGTGGTTGGAATTTCCAACCGTGTGCACAGGGCATAACAGTGTAAATTTGTTGTCCCCTCAAAATAACTCACACACCCATTAATGTCTAAACAGTCGGCAACAAAAGTGAGTACACCTCTAAGTGAAAATGTCCAAATTGGGTACAATTAGCCATTTTCCCTCCCTGATGTCATGTGATTCGTTAGTGTTACAAGGTCTCAGGTGTGAATGGGGATCAGGCATGTTAAATTTGGTGTTATCACTCTCACTCTCTCATACTGGTCACTGGAAGTTCAACATGGCCCCTCATGGCAAAGAACTCTGAGGATCTGAAAAAAAGAATTGTTGCTCTACATAAAAGGTCCCCTAGGCTATAAGAAGATTGCCAAGACCCTGAAACTGAGCTGCAGCATGGTGGCCAAGACCATACAGCAGTTTAGCATGATAGATTCCACTCAGAACAGGCCTCATCATGGTCGACCAAAGAAGTTGAGTGCACGTGCTCAGCCTCATATCCAGAGGTTGTCTTTGGGAAATAGACGTATGAGTGCTGCCAGCATTGCTGCAGAGGTTGAAGGGGTGGAGGGTCAGCCTGTCAGTGCTCAGACCATACACTTCACACTGCATAAAGCTGGGAAGACAGCCATGCAGACCAAAAGGAAACCTCTTCTAAAGATGATGCACAAGAAAGCCCGCAAACAGTTTGCTGAAGACAAGCAGACTAAGGAAATGGATTACTGGAACCATGTCCTGTGGTCTGATGAGACCAAGATAAACGTATTTGGTTCAGATGGTGTCAAGCCTGTGTGGGGATAACCAGGTGAGGAGTACAAAGACAAGTGTGTCTTGCCTACAGTCAAGCATGGTGGTCGGAGTGTCATGGTCTGGGGTTGCATGAGTGCTGCTAGCACTGGGGAGCTACAGTTCATTGAGGGAACCATGAATGCCAACTGGGCCGCAGGGCAGTATTCCAACAGAACAACCCCAAACACACCTCCAAGATGACCACTGCCCTGCTAAAGAAGCCAAGAGTAATAGTTGATGGACTGGCCAAGCATGTCTCCAGACCTAAACCCTATTGAGCATCTGTGAGGCATCCTCAAACAGAAGGCGGAGGAGACAAATTGCTCTGTCCGATACATGGCATAGAAGCCCAACGCACCTGTTGTGAATGAGCCCTAAGTAGAGCAACATCTCCCTAATGGGCCTTGGGCTTACAGTAAAGACCCAATAATGGTTCAGTGGAAGAGAATACAAGTTTGCTTGGGACAAAGATCTATATTGAAAAAAGTTTAAAGCGGAGGTCCACCCTAAAGTGGACCTTCCGCTCATTGGAATCCTCCCCCCCTCCGGCGCCACAATTGGCACCTTTCAGGGGGGTGGGGGGTGAAGATACCTGTACAGTACAGGTATCTGCACCCACTTCCGGCATAGCTCTCTGCGGAAAGGGGCGTAGATTACGCCCCTTTCCGAAAGTCCCCCGCTGCCTGCTGGGAAACACACAGATCCCAGAGGCAGCGGGTCCATCCTTATTGCGCAGCGCGACTCGCGCATGCGCAGTAGGGAACCGGGAAATGAAGCCGAAAGGCTCCACTTCCTGATTCCCATACCCAAGATGGCGGCGGCAGCACCCGAGAGACAATCGAGAGATCGGCTTCGGGTGCCGACATCGCGGGCGCGCTGGACAGGTAAGTGTCACTATTTTAAAAGTCAGCAGCTGCAGTATTTGTAGCTGCTGGCTTTAAAAAAAAAAAAAAAAAAAAAAAAAAAAAAAATGTGCACTCCCGGCGGACTCCCGGCGGACTCCCGCTTTAACCACTTCCCGACCAGCGCACGACGATGTACGTCGACAGAATGGCACGGGCAGGCATATTGGCGTACATGTACGTCCAATATTCAATGCCGCCCTGCCATCGGAAGCGCGCCGCCGGCGGGCATCCCCACGCTGGTCGGGACCCCCGTGAGTCCGGTCGCGGGACCCGATCGCCACGGGCATCCCCACGATCGTCTCACGGAGCGGCCAAATGGAGGAAATGCTGTATAAACAACATTTTTCCATTCTGCCTAGCAACTAGTGACGCTGATCTCTGCTCCATGTGATTGGAGCAGAGATCAGTGTACACTAAATGAAAGCCCAACCCCCCCACAGTTAGTAACACACCCCTAGGAATACTTAACCCCTACACTGCCACCCACTGGTTAACCCTTTCACTGCCAGTGTCATTTACACAGGAATCACTGCATTTATATAGCAGTGATTACTGTATAAATGACAATGGTCCCAAAAATGTGTCAAAAATGTCCGATGGGTCCCCGACAATGTCGCAGTCACAATAAAAATCGCAGATCGCCGCCATTACTAGTAAAAAAAAAAATAATAAAAAATTATTAATAAAAATGCTATAAAACTATCCCTATTTTGTAAACACTATAACTTTTGCGCAAACCAATCAATAATCGCTTATTGCGATTTTTTTTACCAAAAATATGTAGAAGAATAAGACCTAAATTGAGGGAAAAAAAATTTTTTTTTTATATATATTTTTGGGGGATATTTATTATATCAAAAAGTAAAAAATAATGCGTTTTTTTCAAAATTGTCGCTCTATTTTTGTTTATAGCGCAAAAAATAAAAACCGCAGGGGTGATCAAATACCACCAAAAGAAAGCTCTATTTGTGGGAAAAAAAAGGACGTCAATTTTGTTTGGGAGCCACGTCGCACGACCGCGCAATTGTCAGTTAAAGCGACGCAGTGCCGAATCGCAAAAAGTGGTCTGGTCTTTGACCAGCAAATTGGTCCGGTCTGAAAGTGGTTAAGGATCCCCTTCACCTCAAAAAAAAAAAAAAAAAAAAAAAAAACACAACACTTGGTCTTCTGCCGTCATTCTCCTAGGTTTCTATGTAACCTTATGCAGATAAAGGAATTCTGCTTGCCCATGTAACCATAAAAAAGAACACCATACGCTATGATGAATTGTAATTTGCTAAGAAAAGGTCAGCCTTTCAGTAGGATGAACCTGCATATATAAAGAATGGAAATGTCAAATGTGCATTCAATTATCAGGACAGCAGACGCGAGGAATAACACGCAGCAAGCTCTATTTGGCAATAAGTTGTAAAATTTTGATTTATGTTCAAACATTCACGGCTAAAGGACAAATGATCGAGTTGCTTCTGCTGCGCAAATCTAGTGTGTCGCTTAATGTCACACCGGCAGGACAGCCTCATTCAAAGGGTCCAATATAAGTGCTATCTGGGCTTATTTAAAGTGAAAGTGGAACGGTGGCACACGGCAACCACTTGCCGACCCCCACACGCGATACGTCGGCACAATGGCAGCGGTGGGCAAATGGGCATACCTGTAGGTCCCCTTTAATTGGCAGGGCTAGCAGTGCGCACACCCGCCGCGTACAGCATGACCATGCCCGCGAGACTGGGGAGATGCCTATGTAAACAAGGCATCTCCCCGTTCTGCCTTGTGGCATGACAGATCTACTGCTCCCTGTCATCAGGAGCAGTGATCGCTGTCAAGCGAGTTGTAGCCCATCCCCCCACAGTTAGAAACACTCCCTAGGACACAGTAAAACCCTTCATCGCCCCATAGTGTTTAACCCCTTCCATGTCAGTGTCATTTACACAGTAATCAATGCATTTTTATAGCACTGATCGCTGTATAAATGACAATGGTCCCAAAAATAGTGTCAAAAGTGTCTGATCTGTCCGCCATAATGTCACAGTCCCAATACACATCGCAGATCGCTGTCACTACTAATGTAAAAAAAAAAAAAATGAATAATAAAAATGCCATAAAAACTAGCCCCTAATTTGTAGACACTAACTTTTGTGCAAACCAATCAATATACGCTTATTGCGTTTTCTTTTTTTTTTTACCAAAAATATGTAGAAGAAGAATACATATTGGCCTAACTGAAGGAAAACATTCCTTTTTTTAAAAAATTTTTATATATATATATATATATATTTTTTTTTTTTTTTTGGGAGGATATTATAAATTGTCACTCTTTTTGTTTATAGCACAAAAAATTTAAAAAAACAAAGATGATCAAATACCACCAAAAGAAAGCTCTATTTGTGGGGAAAAACGTCAATTTTGTTTGGGTGCAATGTCGCACGACCGCACAATTGTCAGTTAAAGCGACGCAGTGCCGAATCGCAAAAAGTGCTCTAGTCAGGAAGGGGTAAAATCTTCAGGAGCGGAAGCAGTTAAAGTAGCCCTGTTGTGCTGAAACAGCCTAAACAGACCTCTGATGTCTCACATTTGAGACAAAGAAAGGGACTGAGGACACAGATTCCTTAATCTTTCCTCTGCAGCCTTTGCTGCACTGGAGATGACCAGGAAGCTCTCTGAACAGAGGCTCTCTGTTCATTCACAAACTGAAACATAGTAAACAGTTTACTATATTTCAGATCATGAACGAACCCAAGCGCAATCGTACCAAATCGCTCAACTGTGTTCATTCAGGAAAGAAAAGGGCTGGAGCAGCAGGAAAGGAGGGGTGATTAGAGCAGTAAGAGGTGTGGATACTGTAACCAATCTCCCTGTGGCACCCCCTGCAGCACAGAAGGGAGCCACAAAGAGAAAGATTCCAATATCTGCGCCTCCTGCATCTCCAATCTCCCCCATTCTTTCTGCTCTGGCTCCTTCTTGAATGAGGACAGTTGAGCGATTGGTACCAATCACTACTGTCCTCATTCATAACTGAAGAATAGTAAAAGTTTAACTGCTTATGGACCGGCCAACATACATTTACTGTGGCAGGGCGGCCGTCTGTGCCAGATCACGTACCTAATCTGACACTTGCAGGTCTGGGGCGTGTGCGCCACCGGCGACCCACTGTATAATTATAGCAGGAGCCCAGCGGCGGGTACCATTGACTCGATGTCTGCCAGCGCCCACTGATTACACAGTACAGATGCAGAACATAAACAAGGCAGACTGTTGTTCTGTCAGAGGGGAAGGTATTGATCCTGTATTTCTGCCAAGCAAGAACACAGATCTTTGCCTTCCCCTAGTCAAAGCACCTCCCCCACAGTGAGACAGCACAACTTAAAACATATATTTAACCTTTTGATTGCCCCTGATATTAGCCCCTTCCCTGCCAGTGTCATTAGTACAGTTTCAGTGCACATTTTTTAACACTGATCACTGTATTAGTGTCACTGGTCCCCAAAAAGCATCAGT
Source organism: Lithobates pipiens (assembly GCF_037356315.1). Taxonomy (NCBI): domain Eukaryota; kingdom Metazoa; phylum Chordata; class Amphibia; order Anura; family Ranidae; genus Lithobates; species Lithobates pipiens. Next base: position 289,752,254 of record NW_027507784.1, read on the forward strand.
TAGGTGTCCAATTTGTCCACTGCAATATCGCAGTTCCACAATAAGTCGCTGGTCGCTACCTTTACTGGTAAAAAAATAAAAAATAATATTCCATAAATATAACCCAGTGTTTGTAGACGCTATAACATTTGCGCAAGCCAAGCAATAATTGCTTATTGGGATTTTTTTCCAAAAATATGTAGCAGAATTTTGGGCTAAACATTGTTTTTTTTTTTTCAAAATTGTCATCCTTTGTTTATAGCACAAAACAAAAAACACAAAAAAACAACACGTATATACATATATATATTTATTTGTCACATGCCCGTGCAACTGTCAGAGCTGAACTTCCAGAGCTGAAGTGGTTAAAAAAAAAAAAAAAAAAAAAAAAAAAGTTTCATATATATGAAAAATAAATACAACAAAATGATGCTAAATTTAAGATTTTACCTTAAAAGCGTGGTTTATACCTAGTTTAGGGTTGGCAAAAAAAAAAAAAAAAAAAAAGAAGAAAAGGAAAGCAATAAAATGTCTGATCTCCTGAAAAGAGTCTTTAATTTCAATAACGCATTGCCTTTCCAGACCCACCCCCCCCCCCCCCCCCCAAAAAAAAAATATATATATATACTGTACTCCTGCACAGGAATGATAAGAATCTGCATATGGCTTTTCTATGAGGCACAATTCTATGAGAAAGGAAGTGGGTGTAAGCGTCGCCCACTCAGACCATCTACACTGCTCGATTGCCCGATTATTTCAGCAGATGACATCATACAATAGCTCCTGTAGTACAGATGGCTGCTTGTGAGCCATAGAATTCCATGGCCAGAGAAATGTAAAGTCTCATTCACCTGAACGGCACATAAAAACGTATTAAAGCCAAGTTCCAGACAAAAATACAACTTGGTCGTAAAACAAAGACCAACCCCCACCCCGAGAGAGATAGAGATAGATAGATAGATAGAGAGAGAGAGAGATAGATAGATAGAGAGAGAGAGATAGATAGATAGAGAGAGATAGATAGATAGAGAGAGATAGATAGATAGAGAGAGATAGATAGATAGAGAGAGATAGATAGAGAGAGATAGATAGATAGAGAGAGAGAGAGAGAGATAGATAGATAGAGAGAGAGATAGAGATAGATAGATAGATAGAGAGAGATAGATAGATAGATAGAGAGAGAGATAGATAGAGAGAGAGAGAGATAGATAGAGATAGAGAGAGATAGATAGAGATAGAGATAGAGAGAGATAGAGAGAGAGAGAGATAGAGATAGAGAGAGAGATATTCACTGGCTCAGATGGTTGTAGCATCGATCTGATGCATGCTGCAGATGTCCCTCACCTGCTCAACACAGAAAACTGAGCGATCAAAGACCACTGATCACTCGGGGGTCTGCTCGGAGCAGAGTTACAACTATAAAATCACTGCTCTCTGATCGGCCCCTCCAGCGCTCACTGGAGCACCGGACTGTGGAGGGGGTGGGAGCGCCTTGTGTAGATCCTCATCTGGGTGGATTCTAACATTACTGTAAAGATCTCTGCCGAGACTGGACCGGCTCTGATGTCAGCCGACGGCAGACTTTGGCCCGCTGTCTGCTGAATATGGGTCACAAGAGTGCAGGACTAAGTGCTCTCCTGTGATGCACAAAATAAGTAGGGCCAACACAGCTTTGGCCCTACTTCTCCTTTAAAATGTTTTCTCCCAATAGTACAGTCATCATTTAAAGTAAACCCTTACAAACCACTTTGACCTACAGGTAAGCATAGATTAAAGGGGTTGTAAAGGTAAATGTTTTTTCACCTTAATGCATTCTATGCATTAAGATGAAAAAACATCTGACAGTGCCTTCACCCCGAGCCCCCCCGTTTTACTTACCTGACCCCTCGAAAATCCCACGCTCGCCCCCGCCGTTCTTCACCGCTCAGTCTGGCCGCTGATTGGCTGGAGTGGATGGATGGAAAGCAGCGCAGCCATTGGCTCGCGCTGCTGTCAATCACATCCACTGACACGGAGCGCCGGGGGGTGGGGCCGTGTGATACAGCGAGCGGCTATAGCCGCCGGCTGTATCACGGGAGCGCGCCCGCAGATGCTTCTCACCATGCAAGGGAGTTCGTACGTGAACGTGAGAAGTACCTGCGGGAGGAAGCAGATACAGCCACCGAGGGACACCAGAAGAGGATGTTCAGGGCCACTCTGTGCAAAACGAGCTGCACAGTGGAAGTATGACATGTTTGTTATTTAAAAAAAATAAAAAAAAAAAAAAAAAAAAAAATTTACTTTACAATCCCTTTAAGGCTTACCTGTAGGTCAAAGAAAACAGCTGTCACTGTCTTTTAGTAAATATCTCCCAAACCGTGTAGGTTTAGGAGATATTTACTAAAAGACAGCGACAGCTGTCTACGGCGCATAGACAGCGGCATGCAGGCGCACTATCGCCGTTAGCAACATGCCGCTGATAACGGCGATATGCCATTAGAGGCGGCTCCCGTGCGCTGTGAGTGGCCGGAGAAGCGATACCCGGAAGAAGATGGATGCTCCAGACTACAGAATGTCCGACCGTGTGTAGAGGGCATTACTCTGAAATGAAGTCCTCCAGCGCCGCACTCATCGCTGCAGAGGCTTCCACCTTCAACCGGTCTTCCTTCAGGGGTTCACGAGCTATTGCCACTAGAATGACACTCCCAAGCATGCACAAGTCACAAACCGAGGCTGGGGGATCTGACGAGACAGCGTGGGTATGCCGTTCCTTCAGAGTGTATGCACCGGTGATGTCACCAGCTGCTACTCTCTAAAATATCTAAGCGGTGCACGTTTAGGAGAGATTTATTTAACCTGCAGGTAAACTTTATAATAAGCTTACCCGAAGCCAACAATAAAAATACTGTGTTTACTACCACTTGAAGCATCTCTTCTCCAGGGAGAAGAAGTTTAATTGAATTTAACTGCTAGGACTGCTCTTAAATGAAAGTCCTCCGCTGGCCAAAAAAAAAAAAAAAACGGTGTGATGCCTGCACAATTTGCTTGTAGTCGTTCCCCATACCTAGGGTTCTTCAGTCCCCTTATTAGCTTTGTTGCCTTTCTCCAGGCTCTCCCCATGTTCCACATGTTCCAGCACATCCTTCCTAAGGAGGTGTCCAAAACTGGACCACATACTCAAGAAGTGGCCTAACCAGAGTTTTGTAGAAGTGGTCCCATTGCCCTGACAGTGTGCACACAATAGCAAACTGCACCTGATCTCGTACAGTGCAGATGTGGGCTCAGTGGTCCAGCAAAGGGTAAGAGCATGGAGACTGGCTGCTGATGGAACTGAAAATGGCGGCACAGAATTGTGACCTGTGGGGGAAAACGAGGAAAACTGAGCCAAGTAATAGTGTGGTCCATTTTCTTAAGGAGGGGGGGGGGGGGGGGGGTCATAATTGCAACCACCCATTGGAACTTGGCCACTAGTGATCTGTATGGCCTCTGTGGGGTACTTGGCAAAGTAGCAGAGGAATAAATATTTGTAAGGCTTCCTGGATTGTGTTTACTAACAGATTTGACTTGGTGTTGCTGTAGGAGACATTGACAGGAACAAGGAGCATTTATCCCTGGGCGCAATGAGCAGGATATCCTGTACGGCTCACATTCCATACCGCGCTCGTAGTTCACAGAACCGACAGGCTGGATTCATCAATCAGCAAAAACGTAACAAACAAGTAAACGGGCCCCAGGCACATAAATCAAATACAGACTCACTGTACGCAAAAGATCACACTCTAATCCATTTTAATAAGGGGAACATAAAAAAGGAGGTTATGGATTTACGCATTTGTTTCTTGTGATTGTTCAGAAGGAACATGTGGTATAGGTTACTGAGAAGCATGTTGTATATTTATACAGGTACCAAGTGTTTTTTTCTTTTTGGGGTTCATACAAGACCATCCGAGCTACAGAAGGTAATAACAAAGTCATACATTACCGTAAAGTAAACTCATCGACTATTCTATAAAGTCCAAGTCCATAGAGCTTGTACATGGCCTTATGACTGACTATATGGCAAATAGTACGCAGGATCTGGCTGGCAGATGATGGTGGCAAGATTCTGGGGAAAAAAAATCTGTACACATGCAACGTCTGACCAATATTTATATGCATACAGTGTTACTATGTAAATGGCCTTTATTGGCTTCTGCCATTGCTTAGGGCTACCAATGTGTAGTCAGTGCCACCTGCACCACCGATTACACACTACTGATAAAAGGAAATTACAGAGCATCCTTCTGTTGCTAGGATGCAGATGGCCTATGCCATCTAGTGTCCTCCTGATGCTAGGACGGAGGCGGCTAGTGCTGCCCAGTGTCCTCCTGATGCTAGGACGGAGGCGGCTAGTGCTGCCCAGTGTCCTCCTGATGCTAGGACGGAGGCGGCTAGTGCTGCCCAGTGTCCTCCTGATGCTAGGACGGAGGCGGCTAGTGCTGCCCAGTGTCCTCCTGATGCTAGGACGGAGGCGGCTAGTGCTGCCCAGTGTCCTCCTGATGCTAGGACGGAGGCGGCTAGTGCTGCCCAGTGTCCTCCTGATGCTAGGACGGAGGCGGCTAGTGCTGCCCAGTGTCCTCCTGATGCTAGGACGGAGGCGGCTAGTGCTGCCCAGTGTCCTCCTGATGCTAGGACGGAGGCGGCTAGTGCTGCCCAGTGTCCTCCTGATGCTAGGACGGAGGCGGCTAGTGCTGCCTAGTATCCATCATTGCTAGAACACAAGCAAATTATGGATCTGAATGCAACACAAGTTTAACGGATCTTCATGCAGCTGTGTGAATGCTCCTGCAGCATTCTGGGACCTGCGACATGTCCCAGGCAAGTAGGGGGGAAACATCCAGTGGGTGCGCCGCAGCGATCCGATAGGAAATGGGAGCTTTTTCCTGTTAAAACCAGGTACCAGCTACCCAGACCCCCCCCCCAAAGTTGCAAAAATAGTAGGGGGGGCATAAAAGCAGAACTTCCCCCTAGGCTAGGTTCACACATGTCCGGCTGCAGTTTTCAGTCCGGAGTCTGGTAAGGTTTTGTTCACCGGTTCAGGTGCAAATTTCTACCTGAATTCGCACCTACACTGGACCCAAAAGTGTATGCAAACAAAAAAATAAATCATCTTTAATTTAGGCTTGTAACTTGTACAGTACAGGATTTCATATCATCTGTGTCCAATCTTCCCGGAATGAAGCTGCCTTCCCCTCCTCTCTGTTTCCATCCACAAAGGAGGAGGAGCCCGAGGGACACACACACACACTGTTGTGTGTGTGTGTGTGTGTGCGTATATATACACACGATTGCCGTTCTGAGGTAACTGGGTGTCTTCACTGGGGGGGGGGTGTGTCTGTACTGTTGGGGGTGTCTGCACTGCTGGGGGATCTGACGGAGGGGGGTGTCTGCAACTGAGGAGGGTCTGCACTGAGAGGGGGTGTTTGTACTGCTGGGGGGTCTGCACTGAAGGGGAAGGTTTATACTGAGGGAGGGGGGTCTATATTGAGGGAGGGGGGGATCTATACTGCGGGAGGAGGGTCTGTACTGAGGGGGGACTATGACACCATTTTATTTTTTTTCCCGCACCGGGTGACACCAACCCTAGTGACGCCACTGCTTGCCACTAAGAGTTAATCCAGCTCTGAGAAAGCCTCTTAGCTTTTTTCAGTGAGAAATACCAGTCTGTTCTTCCCCCCCCCCCTGCTGTGAGTGTGACAGGTGATGATGCCACCACCATGTTTCATGATGGTGCTCTTTAGGTGATGTGATGGGTTTTTTGCCAGACAGTTTTCCTTTGATGGCCAAAAAGTTCAATTTTAGTCTCAGACCAGAGCACATTCCTCCATACGTTTTGGGAGTCTCCCACATGCCTTTTCGCAAACTCAAAACGTGCCATTTTGTTTTTGCTGAAAGTAATGGCTTTCTTCTGACCACTCTGCCTTAAAGCCCAACTCTATGGAGTGTGCGGCTTATTGTTGTCCTATGTACAGATACTCCAGTCTCTGCTGTGGAACTCTGCAGCTAGGGGGGTAAATACTTTTGCAAGGCACTGTATGTGTGCGCGACATACGTCTGCTTCTGCATGTGAGCGCACAGGGATGGGGGCACTTTTAATAAGAATTTTCTTTTAAATTTAATTTTTACACTGTCCCTTTATTTTTAGGCCACTTTTTTGCTATTAAAAGGAATATAAACATCCCTTGTAATATAAATCAAATAACGATGTCAAGGTCTCTTTATGGAGTGATCTGGGGTCAAAAAGACCCCAAATCTCTTCTTTACCTTTTAAAGCAAAAAGCTTTAAAACAAAAAAAAATAAAATAAAAAACCTTTACTATCAGCCTGGACCAGAAGTCATTACGTCGCTCCGGTCCTCCAAGGCCATAGAGGTGATCAAAGAGAATCCACTCTTTGATCGCCTTTGGGACTAGCCAGCTGCACTTTTCAGGCTTCCATCTTCAACCGGAAGATGGAAGCCTGAAAAGCCAGCGGAAACGGTAAGCCAGAGAAGCCCTGGCGAGCAGCAGGGGGGTATAGGCAGGGTATGCCCCCTCCCACCGCTTCTGAAAGCATTCATGAGAAACCCAGCCGCCGGCTGTAAAAATCAATACCGAGGTGATGGCCGATCTCTTCAGCTGTAATCCCAGTAAACCACTTCAAAGTCACAACATATACAGTATATGATAAGTATTGCGGTCTTGAAGTGGTTAAGATGTGATAGCTACATTGTTTTTTTTTGTTTTTTTTTTACCTGGAGATCCTAAAAGTAACACACTTCCTGTTCTATGGTGACAACACTCACTCATTGCACAGTGTCTATGCAGAAGTTGTGTTGCGCATATTTTGCACGTGCATGCACGTAAAATGTATTCTCGTGGCTAAAATAAAACAATATTCTAGCCAATGAGTTGATGCTCATATGCTTATAAATGGCATATGCCTGTAAACGTGCATAAATACGTGCAAACACACAAGGTTGGAGGCATTTTTTCTGGCAGCGTATTTGGAGCGTACCTGTGCGCATGAGGCCCAAAACTTTTATAGCAGAATTTACTATTTCGAAGTCTACTCAAAAAACAAAAATTGCATAGACTTGAGATGCCAATATCTCTCCATCTAATGATCATTTCACCATAGTGTTTTCCTTTGGAGGGAACCTCAGACTAGACGTGTCGCCATCACATGATCAGTCTGAATCGCTGTGGTTTGTGATGTTTCTGGTTTAGACATGTACCTTACCCCTATTATTTTATACTGATATACACAGACATGCACTTTTATTGCCATTCTAATTATAACCGCCACAATGGAATGTCCAACCGCTGTATTGATGCAGATATATATTTAGCTTGGATTCAATAGCATCTCCCATAAAAGGGTGGATGAGAATCAATCATATTCATTATACTACCTATAAATGTTTATCTGCTAAATGGGAAACCGTAAACACAAACTCAATTATGCAATCAATACGCTCGCCGTGCTTGGCTGGCGCATGATTTGCTGGAGCTTCAGGTGACTTTTCCTGAAGAATTGTCTTAATCATTAAATAATTAACTTTTCTACTGGTGTATTACGGCTGCTCATTAACAGACTCATTCTAAAAAGCACTCACCAGAAGTCAGAAGAAGGCCTATAAAGTTGCGTTTCCAGCCAGATTATGGATCTCAAGAAAGGATCCAAACCTGAGATACAAGGGTAATCGACCAAAGAGGATTTTCTGAACTGACTTTTGTTGAATGAGCCGGGTGGAGAATTGATGACCAAACAGCAAATCGGAAAGAGGAAGAAACGCTCAGCTGTGTGTATGAACCTGATCCATATAGTTGGCCACTGGCGGTTCAAATTTAAGACGATTCCTGCTGAATTGGCCAAGATTGGACTTGTGGGTGGCCCTGATGGCACCTGAGCCAAGTGGAAAGTTATCAGCCGAACGGTAATTGCATCTCACCAGATGTAGTCATTGGTTGGGTATTCAGGCAGCTACGGGTGTCGTGGCTCCTGAATATAACAGCCAGCAGGCAACATTTCTTAACATTCCACTACCCACATTTTTAATGTGGATGGAGGCATCTACTGAAATACTCTCAGGGCCAGTTCACACCAGAACCCGGTGCGGGATCATCACGCCATGTTCACAATGAACAGCAGTTGAAATATGCAGCAAGTGTCAATGTTCGCTTAAAGGGTTACTAAACCCTTGTTTTTTTGTTTTAAAACAAACATATACTTACCTCCTCTGTGCAGTTGGTTTTACACAGAGTGGCCCCAATCCACCTCTTCTGAGGTCCCTCAGCAGCACTGGTGGCGCCTCCTCTTCGAGTCCCACGTCAGAGAAGCGCTCTCCTTGGGGACACCCGTGTGGGCACAGATAGCAGGACTCGGTGCCACGCCCGGTGCCTGCATCATTGGATTTTATTGACAACAACGGGAGCCAATGGCTGCGCTGCTATCAATCTATCCAATCAGGACACGAGACACCAGCCAGAGCTGGAGTTGCTCGTTCCTGACGCTGTAATTACGGGGCTCAGGGGGGCTGCTGCGTGACAGGAGGTTTTATTACCTTAATGCATAGAATTTGTTATGGTGAAAAACCTTGAGGGTATACAACCCCTTTAATGACATCCCAAAATGGAGGTTGAAAACACAGCGTGTTTGCCTGTAGCAGTAGTACCATGTAATCTAGTTGCTGTGAGTTTTGCAGTTGTCGTGCGTGCACAATTTTTGGTGCAGTTAAGCGTGAATTCAGCCCATTCAAATGAATGGGCTGAAGTCGCACTGCATGCAAATTCCATGTGAATTTCACAGTTCATTCATGGTGTTAACTGGCCCTCAGTCCACAGGCTAAACCAGTGTGTCAACAGGTCATGTTTTCAGGATTTCCATTATTTTGCACAGGTGGTTTGATCAGTTTCACTGCCTTAGTAATTACCACAGCCGTTTCATCCAAGGGAAATCCTGAAAACATGACCTGCTAGTGGGGGGGGCGCCTGGACTAAACGTTGGCTAATTAAATCTTTGGCCTCTTGCACACTATACTCCTTCCTGTTTGTGCATCTACTTTTTCAGACTTTTTAAATGTATTTTCACGCATATGCCTGCGCACAATTTTTGTGCAAATTCACGTACATTTTCGCGCATGCGAGAAAGCTTGTTCCTAGATTGACAAGGTCAATGGACAAATCTGTGTGCATTTGCACGAATGCGTGCATGAGGAGTAAATTACTGACCGAAAATGATGATTTTTCAATTTTATTTTATTTTTTAGCTGAAAAATACGCAGCGCTTGTTTACATGCCTGTGTGCATAAGCACATTACAAGTATTGGGCTGTACTTTAGCTCAGTAAAAAAAAAATAAGCTGTACTGAGCATTTTAAAGCTGCAGTGTGCAAGAGGCCTAAAAGACCCATTGACACTAGCCTCACACTAAAAAAAAAAAAAATCCTTTTTTTTTATTAAAACCTCAACATGACTGCATTTTTCTATAATGAACTGCAATCAACCTAAAAAGGTAGTGTTGCAGTATGAACAGGGCACTAACAAAACAATTGCTTTCTATGCACCCCTATAGTGACCAGAATTGATCTAGTGCAGGTAGCCGCCAGTCACCGCACATGGTGCCAACCGTTTATGACTAGCAATTTTTTTTTTTTTAGCAAGCCAGTTATAGCAATGCCTGGTAAACACATGAAAAGAAGCCTATTAATACAGAATATTTCATAGTTAGCGCTCTAAAAAGTATAAAAAAAATAAAAATAAAAAAAAAAGTATATATTTTTAAAATGTTGGTTTAATTCTGAATGGCAAGGCCCTTGGTTGCCAGCCGAACTCCCACTTTTTTGTACTCCAATAAGCTGTATATCATGTTATTCTCCACCCAGCAGCTCAAGCAGACTGTACGTGGGAAATGAGCCTGTCGCCAACTCATTGGGGTACAAAAAAAAAAAAGTCGGGTTTTAGATCAGTACAGAGGACTCCCAATCTCAACTCTAAGGCAGCCATGCACATAGCCAATTTCTTTCCTGCAACCAGTGTTGATGTGGGGATCCCGCTCCCTTCTGCCGAGCCAGTGCGGGTGAAGCAGTCGCCGCCGGGAGACAGCGATTATCGCTAGTGGCTATAGCAGCCGCTAGATATAATCGCAAGAGAATCTGGCAGGCTGGTTGTACCAAAGTACCAACTCGGTACATTCAGCCTTGCCCATTAAATTCCTGCTGAACCGACCAAGATTCGAACCTTTTATGTCCGGCCTAACCCTGAACATAATAAAGAAGCACAAAAAGGCCATACATCCCAAATATAATGGAGGGTTGGAGCTAGACAGGCACCATTTATATTGTGATATCACATTTGGATCTCCATGATAAATACATCAGTAAGTACAAATTACAGCCGGTTTCAGCTTGTGCCATGTTACCCTCCCTACTAGCGCCAACCTAATGAGCTCTGCTCTCCTTCAGACAAGTCCGGCAGGCACAAGATAATTGCAGAATCCCAGAGATGAGAAGACTGAGCAGTCATAAAAAGACAAATGGTGACATAAAGCTTTCATGATCTTTTACTGGCCTGCTCCTAAATCACAGTGACGGTTAGAGAATCATATAAAACAGTTAATACCCTATTGATTTTGCTGAAAAATGTTCAGATCTGACTGCTTGGAAGAGGGCAGTAAATTAAGTGGTAGGAGCTGGAGGACAGCGGCTGAATTCCAATACATGATGAGGCAAGAAGAAGTCAGTTCAAAAGACCATAATCAATGCCATCCCAGTGTCTCCCTTATAAAAGCGATTTACAGTAAATCCAGAAATCCTCTGATTGAGAACCCTCTGTATCGGGGGGGGGGGGGGGGGGGCACAGATATTCGTAAATACAGATCTCAAGTGAAGAGCTATTTGTTGGTGAGATCTGGTGCAATATCAGAAGGTCTCTGGGGGAAGACCTGGACTAAAAATGTTGCCCTGGGACTTTATCCAGACCGGCCCACAACACGCCCCCCTTATATTAGAGTCCCCAGAGAGCCCCAGCTGGAGTGAGGGCGGAACAGCGGTGATGCAGGGCGGGCCGTGAGAGATGTCATCTCTCTGCTCTCTCGCCCGCCTGGCTCTCCCATGCTGCCTGCCGCATGGCTGCAGAGGCCATGGCCCTGTAGTTGGGGACCCCTGGGACTCAGGGCTATAGCCCCAAAAGCCACCCCCTTGCAACACCACTGGCTGTCACTGAAATCTGCCCACTGAGCCATAGGTCCACCGGGAAACTCCCGATGGCCAGTACATCCCTGCCTTGGGCGGTAGAAGGGCCCTGTCTGACTACATAGCTAGCCTTCAACAGCTCGAGGGAAGATGGTGCAAAGTACTACATGCACCATGTTCCTGGAGAAGAGGAACATAAGAAAATGAAATGAGACTTCTTTAACATTGATGTAAAGCCCCATATTAAAATCAAATAAATGCAAGCCATCCGTATTATAGTTTTGTCAAGAAATAGTTTCTTTGTGCATTTTTGACCCATCAGATTTTGCTTGCCCTAATGTGACAACCCTTATAGAGTTTGTGCTCTTAAAAGACCAGAGATTTCACCCTCAGCCTGTGCACCCTTATGAACTAGCTGATGTTTAGCCAACATACGGATCTACAGAACACTTACCTTCAGCTAGGCTCACTTCGAGGTCGCCATGCATGCCTGCGCTCTACAGTGCAAGGCATTGTAGAACCCGTAGGCCTGGCTATGTCACTGACAAAAGATGTAACCGTGGACGTACATTTTAGAATAAGGGATGCACCGATATATTGGCTGCTGAAAATCATCGACCAAAAATAAAACGGTCTATTGTGGTTTTCGTCCAAGTGCATCCTGAATTTGTTTGTTTTGGTCCAGAATTTTCATTTCGCTGCACCACTATCCAGAATGGTTTTTAGGACCCCAAAGCAAAGATTTAAAGTTCACTAAAAGTAGGTTTCTAATCAATTTATTAGTATTAGTTTAAAATGCCATACACTGGACTCTATCCATCCTATACAGCACATATGGACGAATCTCCCCCTGAGGCTATTGTATTTTGTATTTTGAAAATCATACCCTTCAAAATACCCAAACGCTAGTTGCACCAGCTGTTCGGCTGAAAGTCTTCCACCCGATTCCCCTTTTCATTTGGGCTGGAGGGTGCCAACAAGGTCACCCATGCAGCCAATTATGACCAGTTGACCAAGAACTGACAGAAAATCCTACAGTTCATGGGCAGTTTAAAAAGGAGAAGTATTTTTTTGCCCATACTTCTATGGATCACAGAAGTGCAGTTCGTGCTGCACTTCTGTGACGTCCAGACTCTGGAAAGATCCTGACCAAATGGTTGGAATCCACCCAAATGCCTGGACAGGCACCTGGCTCAGCCTCTAAGTGATCTGCCGAGAGCCTGAACCAGCCCCTACCACCCTCTCTGCAGCCCAGCACTCCAGTGAGCGCTGGAGGGGACAGCAGAGAGCCAGGGACTGACAGGGTTTTATGCACCTCCACCTTTAAGCCAGGTACACACAGGCCAAATGTCAGGAGACATTTGCCGGGTCATAATAAATAAATAAATAAATAAAAAAAAAAAAAAAACTGCCCATGTGTATGTCGGTCTGTCGGACGAGCATACTGGAAAACCAGCAGCCGGCGACTCCCAATCCATGCTCTCAGCCAATGGCAGAGAACGCTGATCAAAGTGTTCTGGTGGGGAGGGACAAACACAAAAAGCTCAGCAGGGGAGATCACTGTACTAATGTTAAATGTTTAGTACAGTGGCTCTGAGTGGTCAGTTTTTTATTTCGTGCAACTCAAAAACTGTTATGCCGCGTACCAATTACATTGATCACATGATCAGGATGCCAGCGTTAGGAACTCCTTCAAGTGCTGCCAGCTGGAAGGAGCTAAGACCATTAGTACATAAATGTCCATAGATTGACCACAGGTTCAATTTGAGCAGCCAGAATAGGCAACCTGCAGTCCGTCTGAGCCAACATTTCATCTGCTGTGTATGGGGATAGTATTTAAAAAAAATTCTTGATGTGACATACCAAGACACCTGCTTCTATATGGTCAGTAGACAATGTATTTAATGTATATACTTGTCTGAAGACAAATTTTTATCTAATTATATGTCTTCATATATTCTTTAATTATTGTTTTTCTTTATGAATTGTAGATATCATAAATATTCATACCACTTGCTCCTGGTGATGAGGACTAACGCATGGTCTTGAAACGCGTTGAGTATCACTCTGTCCATTTGTGCAAGAGTGATGTAAATTAGTATTTTTTTTTTTTTTTATATATCTCATTTTGAACAACATGTTATATCAACTAATTTTGTAAATTGTCGATACAGCAAAAATGGTGTCTATAAATTTAATACAAAAGCTAAAAATATAAAACTTTTTATCTATTTTATGTCTTTTTCTGGAGTCATTGTCCTTTAAAGTCCCGCCAGAGGGTCTTCTGTTTTCTGTATGGGGATGGTGGGAATTCATCATAAAGAAAGATTACAGGTAATTACAGATAGTGCAGTTCAAACTGCACTAACGCCATAGCTTTTTAATTACAGCACAGTTTCTTTCTAGCTAATGAACTAATGAAAGGGGTAAAAAGCCACTGCAATCTACATTCCCAGCCGCTCTTCATTAGAGAGAAACAAACTTCAAGGCATGCATTAGACACTGTACATGGAGCCTGCTAGTAGAATTCTCCCCTGGGTATCATTCCCATATTGCTTGCAGATCTTCCACTGTGGACCTCCATCCCTATTCTCCCTCCTTACTTTTTGCGATTTTGAATGAAAAACAGATTTATACATTTTTTTGTTTTCCAGCTGGATATAACAAGCAATAATGCAATCACGTGCATCTGGGATCTAGCAAACAGTCCCTGCATTCACTCTAAACAAAGCTGGGAAACAGGAAGACTACATGAGGCTGCACAGACCAAACAATGGACACTTGGCAGGACAAAGTCCTTGGGAAACATACTGGAAGTCACATGACAGACAAGACAGTGACACAAAAGGGCTTTCAGTAAATGCCAGTTCATAATAAAGTTCAAGAAGTATAAAGGATACCGCCAATTGTAAAATTACTAGGAGGAGGAACGGACTATATACTGATGACCACCCAGCTAATATGGAGTATGTTCCCATTTTGCCACCAAAACCGTCAAGGCTTTGAATACACTAGTGTCCCAGGGGTCTTCAAACTATGGCCCTCTAGTTGTTCACGAACTACAATTCCCATCACGCCTAGTCATTCATGTCTGTGAATGTTATGCCGCGTACACACGACCAGACTTTTTGACAGCAAAGGTCCGACGGAACGGGTCCATCGGACAACTCGATTGTGTGTGGGCTCCATCGGACCTTTGCTTGCCAAAAATCCGGCGGACTTTAGAAATAGAATATGTTTTACATTTTTCTGCCGGAACGAGAAATCCGTTCGTGTGTATGCTAGTCCGACGGACAAAAACCGACGGTAGGGCAGCTATTGGCTACTGGCTATGAACTTCCTTATTCTAGTCCAGTCGTACGTCATCGCGTTTGAATCCATCGGACTTTGGTGCGATTGTGTGTGGCCAAGTCCATTCATTCGGAAAGTCCGTCGAAACTCTGCCGAAAGTCAGTCGGAAAGACCGTCGGACCTAGTCCCTCAAAGTCCGGTCGTGTGTACGTGGCAGAGTTTTACAATGCCCCATGGGATGTGTAGTTCTGCAATAGCTTGAAGGCCATAGTTTGGCGATCCCTGCACTAGACCGACCTATGATGGTATGTTGTGGTATCTGGCACCAAGCCATCAGTAGCAGGTCCCTTAAGCCTCGGCCAGGTTGCCTTCTTTCCATACTACATCCTGGCGTCATCTCTTCCCCAGGTAAGCGACGCACACACATTCCGCCATTCACATGATGTAAAAAATAAAAATAAAAATAAAAAAGGCGGGGGGGGGGGGGGGGGGGTTTGTTGTTGGTTATCCATCAGACCATTAGTTCTGATGCCCACGGGCCCATTGTAGGTTCTTTTGGCTGTGGACACAGGTCAGCATGGGTACCCTGACCAGTCTGTTGCAACGCAGCACGACATCAGAACCAGCATTAACTTTCTTCAGCTCCTCTATTGGATCTTACTGTACGGGCCAGACTTCACTCACCATGCACATAATTGAGCCTTGGCCGTCCAGGCTCCTCGCCCACACTGCATGGGTCAACTGCTCATTTTTCCTAAGGATGAGGACAAAGTTTATACTAACCAGACCCGCCATCCTCACCTACAATGCGCCTTAACATAGAGGCTTCAGGAGATCACAAAAATAGACAAAGTCTGACAGAATGGGGAATAAGGCAAGTATAGCTTATTACGTTACGCCCTGGACTTGATGAACATTTGACTTTAGCAGTGTGAAAGGGGGATCCAACCGCAAGGGTAATTTTTGTGATATTCCCGGAGTTAGGTTTTAAAATAATCTTCATACCATATCCACAATAGAGATACAATGACTCACTGTACAAAAGAAAAATAGTTTCAGTTTTAGACATATTCTCTTAAGCCCCGGACCATTTTGCAGCTAAAAAGGACCAGGCCCCTTTTTGCAATTTGGCACTGCGTCGCTTTAACTGACAATTGCGCGGTCGTGCGACGTGGCTCCCAAACAAAATTGGCATCCTTTTTTTCCCCACAAATAGAGCTTACTTTTGGTGGTATTTGATCACCTCTGCGGTTTTTATTTTTTTGCTCTATAAAACAAACAAACAAAAATAGAGCGACAATTTTGAAAAAAAATAAAAATATTTTCCTCAGTTTAGGCCGATCCGTATTCTACATGTTTTTGGTAAAAATCGCAATAAGCGTTTGATTGGTTTGCGCAAAAGTTATAGCATCTACAAAATAGGGGATAGTTTTATGGCATTTTTATTAATATTTTTTTTTTACTAGCAATGGCAGCGATCAGCGATTTTTATTGTGACTGCGACATTATGGTGGACAGATATCGGACAATTTTGACACATTTTTGGGACTAATACAGCGATCAGTGCGATTACAAATGCATCGATTACTGTAAAAAGGTCACTGGCAGTAAAGGGGTTAACACTAGGGGGCAGTAAAGGGGTTAAGTGTGACGTAATGTGTGTTTTTTTTTTTACTTTAGGGGGTGTGGCTTGGCGTGTGACGTTACTGATCAGCGTTCCCTATGACAGGGAACAGGCGATCAGTGACAAGCTCACTAGGAAGCACAAGGAGAGGTATACGTTTACACTTACCTCTCCCCGTTCTTCAGCTCTGTGACCCGATCGCGGGACACCGTGGGTCCTACGGTCACGGAGCTAAGGACCGGCGGCGCACGCAGGACCCGCGTCTGGGCTCTTAAAGCCGTGCCATTCTGCCGACGTATATCGGTGTGAGGCGGTCCTTAAGTGGTTAAGAGACTCAATAGACAAAAGCTCCAGATTTTAGGCATCATCTACAATTAAAGTGTTAGTCCCTTTCACACATGCGGACATTATGTCCGTATTTCATCCATCCGTTTGTGGAAGAAATACGGACATACATGCATCCCTATGGGATAGCGGGTGTCTGCGGATGAACATCCGCTATTGTCCGCCTCGACTATTGTCTGATTCTGCAGATGGAGGAAAATCCTATTTTTCTATCCGTCTGCAGAGCGGATCTGATGAACATGGACAGACGGTCCGTGCTCATCCGATCCCCATAGAGGAGAGCGGAGAGCTGACAGGGCGGTCTCTGCACAGTGTGCGGAGACCGCCCTGTCCGCCGCCGGCTCAGCAGGGACAACGGAGCGATCCCCGCTGAGCGAGCGGATCATCACGGGGCGGATCATTACTGATCCGCCCCGTGTGAAAGGGGCCTTACTAAACCCAGGACCCTACATTCACTATATCTGGTCTCCCACAGTACACGGAAATGCAATTATTTTAGCGAATATAAACTGCTAAATTTCTTTGGTCATTAGCGGTACATAGAAATTGTGACTTTTATCAGTGTCTGGTTAAAGCTTGTAGGAGTTTTCATTGTCCTCTGACAGTCCTATGAGGCTGCAGGACCCTTGACCTTCTGTCTGGACAGTGCCGATTGGCCCTGATCACTTGCACCCTCCCAAGAAAAAATAAATAAAAATCTAGAAATACACACCAAACTGAGCATGTGCAGAATGCCCCTAAGACTCTGTTCTACCAGGAGATGAATTGGGGAGAGTAGAAGAAGAAGGGGAGGATCAAACAACCTTTTTACACAATGCAGAGCATTAACCCCTCAGGTTCCACAGCAAGTATAACAAGCATGTTTTACTGCACATACAGACTGATTTTACTGTTGTGGGTTTAGTAAGGGCCGGTTCACACAGGGGGGCGACACGACTTGCCGTGCCGCGACCTGACAAGTCGCCCCCGTTCTGTACAATGGAACCGTTCTGAGAGGAGCGACTCGAGTCACTCCGACTCAGAAAAAAGGTTCCTGTACTACTTTTGGGCGACCTCGGGGCGACTTGCATTGACTTCTATACAGAAGTCATTTGCAAGTCGCCGCTGAGGTCGCGGCAGGTTGCGGCGAGGCAAGTCGTGTCGCCTCGCATCGCCCCCTGTGTGAACCGAGCCTTACACTTTAATTAATCGGCTTGTTTCTGGTTTGCTAAAGGGTGATCAACCAACTGTATTAGGCTTCACGCATACTAGGCCGGAAAAAAAAAAAAACACAAACACAAACACACACACACACAAACACACACACACACACACACACACACACACACACACACACACACACACACGTCACTTTTAAAGACAGGTGATTTTTTTTTTTTTTTTTGCACGTTAGCCTATGTGCCAAACCACACAGAGGCATTTATAGGTGTTGCAGAAGAGGAGCATTTAGCATTCACATGTTAACACATTCTAATGAGCAAAATAAATTAATAAATATTCTAGCCAACAGAATTCATTAACGGGCATAAACGCAAAAAAATGCATGCGTAATATGCGGCTTTACGCAGCTTTTCTCCTGCCAGGGAGCTGGGATGCTCGGTGCACATGAGGCCTTAGGCACCGTGCTCTCCCACATACTGTGCATATAAATGCTGATAAAGTTATAAAAAGAGTCTTGTACTATAAAAAACACACCTCATCTTTCCTACTCCATGTATAGACGCAGCTATACCGGCTACATTGCTGGTCACCGTCTTTTACAAATACCGGTTGCCTGGCTTCCTTGACCCTTCCCTGGTCTAGATACTTACTGAGCCATTCCATGTATGAAGAGAAGTTCTGACTTCACTGGTTTATTTTAGGTCAAATGACTCAGAAGGTATTGAAGCCAAAAAAACAAACATACTAGGTCAGCAAAGATTCCTCATGATGGAACTGCGCTCAGACGACTGAATGCTTTAGAGAAGTGAAAAGCGAAGAAAAAGCAGTTCTGCTTCCTCTAAAACCTGAAAAAAATTGCCTTCCGGGAGTCGTGACATGGGAGGTCACCTCTCCACCCCGAAACATTCCTCTGTGTCCACAAAACCTGTCAGAGAGAGATATGAAGAACGGCATCAGTGTCCTCTGCTTGAAAAGGATGGCCGTCATGCTGATCCACTGGCTTCAGTGTTCAATGTACATCACTGCTCAGTAACTGCTTCCCAATAGTGACAACGGTGGACCATGCATGCTCAATGTGTGTCGGCATGCCTGCTTCACCAAGGGGACAATAAAAATGTACACCTGAGAAACAGGAACAGAACGTTGTCACCCCATAACAGGAAGTACGTGAGCGAAGGCCTTCATGGCAGGATCCATCTCATGGTCACCACCAGGTATTTTTTTTTAACCAAATCTGGCGTCAAAAGTTGTTTTAAAAAAAAAAAAAAAAATTAAAATATCTGAACGCACAATCAGGGCTCATTTATAACCGCATTGTTGTCTGAAGAGCAATTTATCACTTTTCAGAGAGCATTGCATGCACAGCATTCAGGAGGCAATACTGCATCCTAAATGGGAATATCGTGAGCAACATTTGGATTGCAGTCACAGTGCGGCCCTGTTTCCTTGGGCAGTTCCGCTGCAGAGTACAACTGGGGATTTTTGCAACGTCACCAAGCAAAACATCACAGATACGCCATATGTACAACCCCATAAGGCTGCTTTGTAGCTCAAGGACCGTTTCACTCTGCCGCACTGCAGTTTGGCCACAACACGGGTGCAGCACATTGTACGTACGGTTTTCCATAGACTTCTATTATGTCCTGCCATCAGAGAATGGACCGCAGAACTAGCATATTTACCAACACGCAACATGGTCATGCTAATGTGCTTGGAATTGCGCGCAAACTTTGTGTACTGGTGCTTGCATGCACACTGGCATGAGCAATCGCCTATGTGCCACGGAGCACGCAAGGCGCGACAGATCCTGGTGTCTAGTGGCTCATTTAAAAACAGTAGTCTGGTCCACAAGTCGCTGGATGATCGCCATCCCACCCCCCATATCCTGTGTTGCAGTTTTCTTAGATTTGCCATTTCTAACCCGGCTTGCCCTTGGACTTGTCTTGGTATCTCTCCTAGCTCTGACCCCGGCTTGTTCACAGGAACTTCGCTGACTGCCCGCTTACTGTGCATTACCCCAGTTTGATCTAGATTACGCTTCTGCTCCTGTTCCCAACTGACCTCTTGTCTATGACCTTGTTTATGGCTTTGCTACCTGTTCCACTCATTTGTCAAGATCCGCCAATGCATCTGGAGCGCTAGTTCTCAATGCTGTCCTCAAGTACCCCCCAACAGGCCATGTTTGCAGGTTTTCCTTTATCTTGCACAGGTGTTTTAAATCACAGTCAATGACTTGGTATTTTGGACAGCTATTTTATCCAAGTAAGAGAAATTTCCAAAACATGGGCAGTGGAGTAGATGGTTGAGAACCACTGATCTAAAAGCGACACTTGTCTTACCGGTATCTCGGCACAGTCAAGACTTCACCTGCTCATCTTGTGTCTTCTGCTTTGCTAACACCACTGCATGGTCAAGTCTCCTTCTGGATTATTCTGATCCTTATACAACTCCACAGCTGGCAACCTGTGCTTCTTTGGGCACAGCACTCCCTGTCTCCACCTTAATGGGTGCGCTACACTCTGCCGCAAGGGAAGCCCCCTCGTCACTTTGGCCTCTGACCAGGTACGCGACACCTGCATTTTTGTTTGCATTGTTATTTGCTCGTTTTCTGAAAGCGCACAAAAAGTCCTACATGCTGCACCCTTGGTGCGCTCTCAGAAAGCGCCAAAAGCGAGAACATTATAGAAACTGTTGATGACCTGCATGAAAACCGCAGGTACACTGTGCTGCAGCCCACCTGCAACACTGCAGTGTGAAAGAGGCCTAAGGGGAGCAGAAAATAAAAAAAAAGCAAAGCGCTACAGGTTTCTGTTCAGCCAGTGGAAACCCCCCTTCCCCGCCAGGATATTGCATTCAAACAGCGCCATAATCAATTAAGGCATAGAAGAATGTTTTTAGCCTATTTTCTCCCCAAGTGGAATACTATTCTTCATACAGAAGAGCGAATCAGGAAAATACTGCATTGTGGCGACTAGCTGGAGCAGCTAATCCTAATGCCGCGTACACACGACCGAAAATGTTCGCCGGACTTAGTCTGGCAAACAATCCACCGGACTTTCTAACGAACGGGCTTGGCCACACACGGACACTCCGAAAGTCTGGCGATTTCTAACGCGACGACGTACAGCACGTACGACGGGACTAGAAAAAGGAAGTTCAATAGCCAGTAGCTTCCTTCTCGTACTTGCTTCTGAGCATGCGTCATTCTTAGTCCGCCGGACTAGTACACTGACGAATGGATTGTTCGCTGAAAGCCAAGTCCGGCGGACAAATTTTGAGTAAAAACTACTTTCTAAGTCCGCCTGACTTTATGATGAAAAAGTCCGCTGGAGCCCACGCGATCGAATTGTCTGGCGTAATGCGGTCCTGTGTTAGTGACTATAATGTGTTATTTTCCTGAAATATTTTGTATGAGAACAATGTTCCACCTGGAGTGAAAATGGCTTAATGGCGTTCAATTTTGCCCCCATTCACACATAATTACAAAAAAAATAAAAAAAATCACCACAAAAAAAATAAAGCACAGTGTGGTTATATATATTGTGAAGGTATAATTAAATCTAAATACAGCCTTTATCATAAATATTATTTATATATATATATATATATATATATATATATATATATATATATATATATATATATATATATATATATATATATATATATATATATATATAGAAAACTCTGAAAAAATGGTTCAACTCCTACAAAAGGTGAGTTAATCCATCAAGAAAAAGTTAAAAACAGCGCGTATTATTTCTAAATACAGACAGTAACAATAATAAGCATTCACATAGTTTAAAAATCTCCTCAAAATATTCAAACCAAACAAATGCTAAATGATTTCCAAGCTCAATGTTTTATATTGTGTCCATTTAAACCAATGTCCAGCTGAAAATTAGTGCTTGGTAACGGAGATATCGATCTCACAATTATTCAACATAGTTCATTGGAAATTATATATAGTCTTATATTGCACTATTGCCCGACATGCACCTCCACACGTGCATACATGTAAAACACTGCCCGAGATTGTTGCCAGTAAAGAGATAGTCCCCCTTAGGTATTACTCTTACCAGACGTTGGCTGGTTTCTCGCAGTTAATAAAGAAATCCTCATAGGCGAAAGATGCAGGCGTCTTCCTTTCTTCCTTCATATACTCCTCCACTCAATCTCCGTCGAAGGTATAATTAGAAAGAAAAGTGCATATAGCGTAATTCCGTAAAACCAATGAATGCTTTATTAGATTTAAAAACCCACAAACATTGCACTCACAAACGTAAAGAGATTTCAAGCATAAATTCAATATGCAGATTGGCAGCTAGGGTCAGGTAGAGATAGCTAGGCTAAACGATGGTCCTACCGCCCTCAGCGACAGATCACTCAGCTGATATTCCTCGGCTTAGCGCTTCTCCCCTTCTTACTCCTGTCACTCCTGCTGTGTTCAACCTCATATGGTTCCACCCTGACGCGTTTCGTCTTACTGACATCATCTGAGGGTGGGGCCATACGTTCCCATTCCCTTTTTATATCTATTCGGGTAAATTAACTCATTAACCCTTCGTAAACCATTTTCGTATCTATTCTAATAGACCTCTATGCTATATGTACCCTGCTTGTTACTGAGAAGTCTTGCAAAAATCATTATAGATAGTTCTACCAAATCACCTTATCTTATATTATTCTACCCTTCCTGCCTCTTCAAATAACATTTCTAACCGAGTCATGGCTAACATGAAAAAAATATATAATCTAAAAAAATTATATAAATACCTTCATGCTGCTAAGCATATACAATAAGTAAAAAACGACGGCAAGTATATGGAAAATAGACCAACAGAGAATAAACAAACAGAGAATAAAGAAGAGGCAATGAATCTGTTGTCTATCAAAGCATTCCACATGTGCGGAACACCATCACATTCAGCAGCGCGCTTCAGCGCTCATCAGAAGAATGTAATAATAAAATGATGAACATCCTCCTCGGGGAATGAGTAAATGGTCACCCTTAATGGTCACCCTTAATGGGGGACTCACCCGAGTGTTTTAACCTTTCAGGATATCTGCTCAAGGTGCTAACTTTTAGAAGCAGCGGTGGATACAACAGCGCGCGTCAGCGCTGATGGAAAGCAATATAGCATGGAGAGCGTATGATGATAGCCACTTTCCTTAAGAGGTTGCTGAATGGTCCTCCTTACTGGGAAATGTACATTACCCACATCAAATAATGTATTTAGGGAGACCGGCGGACTCCACAGCGCGCATCGGCGCTCATCTAAATGATAATACACATTCTCCTCCAAAGCCAATTTCATGTTCCTCCAGAGATGAGAGGGCATCTATTTGTATCTTCATTTTCCCGCTGCAAATACTACCATTATATTACTAATCTAGTACATGTCATCTGCTAATTCACCTTCCATAGATTCAGCCCCGTCCCACACTGCACAATGGGCGGATCGGCATTCCTCATCTACTATCCCATTAGTAGCTTTATACAAATACCACCCTTTTTGGCAGCAGGGATCTGGTGTGTATTTCGTCTAATCATACACTCCCCAATCTGAATCGATGGGGGGGATTGAACCAACTAGAAAACCCTGTTCTTATTTCGTTTTATCCCCTTATATAGTTTAATCTATTTTTATCCATACTTAAACCATTGATCACTCCAACTTTTATTCGAGCGTTGGTTTTGTATAAAAAAAAAAAATTAAAGCTACACATACCCGCATATTACCCCCTTCCCCCAAAGTTAAACCGATCTCATCCTAGTTCTACTATTTATTTAGTCCGAAACAATTATCTGTTCCAACTGTATTATTATATAAATCTAAAAAATGTAAAAAATGTCCAAATAAAATACTGTCCAAATAAAAATACCCTGAAGAGAGTATAAAGATACAATGAATCCGAATAAGGAAAACGGCAACAATATGTGATATTGCAACAACTGCTTCTTCCCACAACTTTCCAAAAGGAAGTATTGGAATATGAAAATCTATCCGCACATATATGCATACGTACATACACACACATACACACGCACACAAATACATACACGTACACACACGTTAAAATCAACATGCGTATAAGAAGTACATATATATGTATGCATATATGCATGCATATGTACCTGTTTCGCGAAAACATGTATCAAAATTACTAAAAAGTTAATTAAGAAGTGTATACTGCATATTATGTCGCCTGACCTTCTATATACAGTACTTCCTTATCAATAACGTGCAGATATTAAACGGAAAAGAAGATTACTTATAAAATGCGATTATTACTCCAGAAACGAAGGTGCATGTGTTCTGAATGCACCGTTATTTTGATATATTGCCTTTTTAATTTTATTTTTTGATCATTTAATTTTAATTTTAACTTGTCTTGAACAACAAACCCCCACAAAATCACTGTTATTATATCTCTAAAAATCACTAATGAAACAATTCACGTCCAGTTCCACGTTTAATCCGCTAGGCGTGAGCGTATTCATTTGATATATCCATTGTGTTTCTTTTTTGGAGATTTCCCGGACCATATTTGACCCCCGCCAGTTGGTATACACCCTATCAACTCCCCAAAATTTTAATAAAGAAGGGTCCTGATTGTGGTGTTTTTTAAAATGTAGGGACACACTGTGGTCTTTATAACCAATTTCTATATTATGCATGTGTTCTGATATGCGCTTCTTCAATGTCCTCTTTGTTCTTCCTACATACATCTTATTACATGGGCACTGTAACACATATACCACATGTGTGGAATTGCAAGTAATAAATTCCTTAAATTTCAAATCTCCTATTATTACCTGTTGAGGAGAATTCTGTAAGACCTCTGATCACATGGTTACTAGTGACACAAGGTTGACACCTCCTGCATGAAAAAAAACCACATCTATCCCAGAAAGTTTCCAATTTTTTGGGGGGATTCAGTATCTTTTTTACCAACCGATCACCGAAATTCGGTGCCTTTCTATAAATAAATAACGGTTTGGGGGGTAAAGCCTGAGCTAATGTTCTATCTAAAAGCAATATATGCCAGTGTCTTTTCAGTATGGTCTCTATTTCTTTATATTGCACATGATAATCTGAGATGAATCCCCATTCTTGATTAGTAGATTTCTCTTTTAATTTATTTTCTAGGCACTTATGCCTCGGGATATTTCCTATTTCAGCTACTACTTTATCCAAAACTTTTTTGTCATACCCTTTTTCCACAAAACGCTTCTTAATGATATCTGACTGGATCAAGAAATCGTCGTCTAATGTGCAATTACGTCGAATGCGCATAACCTGACCCTTAGGAATATTTTTTAGCCACTGCGGGTGATGACCACTCCTCAGAGGTAAATAACTGTTCCTGTCCGTGGGTTTAAAACACCAATAATAATAATATCCATTTGGAATATGAATGCAGTAAAGATACAATACACTATCTGGATGTGGAGATAACAAGGCAAGGTGTGGACCTCATCACAAAAGTGTATTTTAAACCCACGGACAGGAACAGTTATTTACCTCTGAGGAGTGGTCATCACCCGCAGTGGCTAAAAAATATTCCTAAGGGTCAGGTTATGCGCATTCGACGTAATTGCACATTAGACGACGATTTCTTGATCCAGTCAGATATCATTAAGAAGCGTTTTGTGGAAAAAGGGTATGACAAAAAAGTTTTGGATAAAGTAGTAGCTGAAATAGGAAATATCCCGAGGCATAAGTGCCTAGAAAATAAATTAAAAGAGAAATCTACTAATCAAGAATGGGGATTCATCTCAGATTATCATGTGCAATATAAAGAAATAGAGACCATACTGAAAAGACACTGGCATATATTGCTTTTAGATAGAACATTAGCTCAGGCTTTACCCCCCAAACCGTTATTTATTTATAGAAAGGCACCGAATTTCGGTGATCGGTTGGTAAAAAAGATACTGAATCCCCCCAAAAAATTGGAAACTTTCTGGGATAGATGTGGTTTTTTTTCATGCAGGAGGTGTCAACCTTGTGTCACTAGTAACCATGTGATCAGAGGTCTTACAGAATTCTCCTCAACAGGTAATAATAGGAGATTTGAAATTAAGGAATTTATTACTTGCAATTCCACACATGTGGTATATGTGTTACAGTGCCCATGTAATAAGATGTATGTAGGAAGAACAAAGAGGACATTGAAGAAGCGCATATCAGAACACATGCATAATATAGAAATTGGTTATAAAGACCACAGTGTGTCCCTACATTTTAAAAAACACCACAATCAGGACCCTTCTTTATTAAAATTTTGGGGAGTTGATAGGGTGTATACCAACTGGCGGGGGTCAAATATGGTCCGGGAAATCTCCAAAAAAGAAACACAATGGATATATCAAATGAATACGCTCACGCCTAGCGGATTAAACGTGGAACTGGACGTGAATTGTTTCATTAGTGATTTTTAGAGATATAATAACAGTGATTTTGTGGGGGTTTGTTGTTCAAGACAAGTTAAAATTAAAATTAAATGATCAAAAAATAAAATTAAAAAGGCAATATATCAAAATAACGGTGCATTCAGAACACATGCACCTTCGTTTCTGGAGTAATAATCGCATTTTATAAGTAATCTTCTTTTCCGTTTAATATCTGCACGTTATTGATAAGGAAGTACTGTATATAGAAGGTCAGGCGACATAATATGCAGTATACACTTCTTAATTAACTTTTTAGTAATTTTGATACATGTTTTCGCGAAACAGGTACATATGCATGCATATATGCATACATATATATGTACTTCTTATACGCATGTTGATTTTAACGTGTGTGTACGTGTATGTATTTGTGTGCGTGTGTATGTGTGTGTGTATGTACGTATGCATATATGTGCGGATAGATTTTCATATTCCAATACTTCCTTTTGGAAAGTTGTGGGAAGAAGCAGTTGTTGCAATATCACATATTGTTGCCGTTTTCCTTATTCGGATTCATTGTATCTTTATACTCTCTTCAGGGTATTTTTATTTGGACATTTTTTACATTTTTTAGATTTATATAATAATACAGTTGGAACAGATAATTGTTTCGGACTAAATAAATAGTAGAACTAGGATGAGATCGGTTTAACTTTGGGGGAAGGGGGTAATATGCGGGTATGTGTAGCTTTAATTTTTTTTTTTATACAAAACCAACGCTCGAATAAAAGTTGGAGTGATCAATGGTTTAAGTATGGATAAAAATAGATTAAACTATATAAGGGGATAAAACGAAATAAGAACAGGGTTTTCTAGTTGGTTCAATCCCCCCCATCGATTCAGATTGGGGAGTGTATGATTAGACGAAATACACACCAGATCCCTGCTGCCAAAAAGGGTGGTATTTGTATAAAGCTACTAATGGGATAGTAGATGAGGAATGCCGATCCGCCCATTGTGCAGTGTGGGACGGGGCTGAATCTATGGAAGGTGAATTAGCAGATGACATGTACTAGATTAGTAATATAATGGTAGTATTTGCAGCGGGAAAATGAAGATACAAATAGATGCCCTCTCATCTCGGGAGGAACATGAAATTGGCTTTGGAGGAGAATGTGTATTATCATTTAGATGAGCGCCGATGCGCGCTGTGGAGTCCGCCGGTCTCCCTAAATACATTATTTGATGTGGGTAATGTACATTTCCCAGTAAGGAGGACCATTCAGCAACCTCTTAAGGAAAGTGGCTATCATCATACGCTCTCCATGCTATATTGCTTTCCATCAGCGCTGACGCGCGCTGTTGTATCCACCGCTGCTTCTAAAAGTTAGCACCTTGAGCAGATATCCTGAAAGGTTAAAACACTCGGGTGAGTCCCCCATTAAGGGTGACCATTAAGGGTGACCATTTACTCATTCCCCGAGGAGGATGTTCATCATTTTATTATTACATTCTTCTGATGAGCGCTGAAGCGCGCTGCTGAATGTGATGGTGTTCCGCACATGTGGAATGCTTTGATAGACAACAGATTCATTGCCTCTTCTTTATTCTCTGTTTGTTTATTCTCTGTTGGTCTATTTTCCATATACTTGCCGTCGTTTTTTACTTATTGTATATGCTTAGCAGCATGAAGGTATTTATATAATTTTTTTAGATTATATATTTTTTTCATGTTAGCCATGACTCGGTTAGAAATGTTATTTGAAGAGGCAGGAAGGGTAGAATAATATAAGATAAGGTGATTTGGTAGAACTATCTATAATGATTTTTGCAAGACTTCTCAGTAACAAGCAGGGTACATATAGCATAGAGGTCTATTAGAATAGATACGAAAATGGTTTACGAAGGGTTAATGAGTTAATTTACCCGAATAGATATAAAAAGGGAATGGGAACGTATGGCCCCACCCTCAGATGATGTCAGTAAGACGAAACGCGTCAGGGTGGAACCATATGTGGTTGAACACAGCAGGAGTGACAGGAGTAAGAAGGGGAGAAGCGCTAAGCCGAGGAATATCAGCTGAGTGATCTGTCGCTGAGGGCGGTAGGACCATCGTTTAGCCTAGCTATCTCTACCTGACCCTAGCTGCCAATCTGCATATTGAATTTATGCTTGAAATCTCTTTACGTTTGTGAGTGCAATGTTTGTGGGTTTTTAAATCTAATAAAGCATTCATTGGTTTTACGGAATTACGCTATATGCACTTTTCTTTCTAATTATACCTTCGACGGAGATTGAGTGGAGGAGTATATGAAGGAAGAAAGGAAGACGCCTGCATCTTTCGCCTATGAGGATTTCTTTATTAACTGCGAGAAACCAGCCAACGTCTGGTAAGAGTAATACCTAAGGGGGACTATCTCTTTACTGGCAACAATCTCGGGCAGTGTTTTACATGTATGCACGTGTGGAGGTGCATGTCGGGCAATAGTGCAATATAAGACTATATATAATTTCCAATGAACTATGTTGAATAATTGTGAGATCGATATCTCCGTTACCAAGCACTAATTTTCAGCTGGACATTGGTTTAAATGGACACAATATAAAACATTGAGCTTGGAAATCATTTAGCATTTGTTTGGTTTGAATATTTTGAGGAGATTTTTAAACTATGTGAATGCTTATTATTGTTACTGTCTGTATTTAGAAATAATACGCGCTGTTTTTAACTCTTTCTTGATGGATTAACTCACCTTTTGTAGGAGTTGAACCATTTTTTCAGAGTTTTCTTTATACAATAGTGATAAGGTTGTATCAGTGTATAGAACCTAATTAAAACAGCTGCGAAATAGGAACATAATTCCACATCCTCCAGAAAACGCACACATACAGTTTTAGATGTGAGCGCTTGTTAATTTTTTTACATCTAGCTAGGCGGCGCGAAGTGTAGGAAAATTGTGGTATATATATATATATATATATATATATATATATATATATATAAAATATGGAATAGTGGCATCTAAAAATTGGAATATGTGAACTATAAAACATTTAGCATCATAAGCTCATATAAGTTCCAAGCATTTTTTTGCAGTTGGGAGCCCATGGGACACCCTTCAAAATTTAATTTAAAAATGCAATGAAGTCAGGAGTGAAAGGGAGAGATCTTTTTAGAGTCTTTAGGATATTACTTAAACATTAATGAAATGAAGGCTTAGTAATCATGACAAGCATACATACGCTATACACAAGAGGAAACCAGAGAGAGCGTTAGCAAGAAAACTAGACGCGATGTTCCATGAGGTCACATGTTCACTTATTCCAACGGTTACCTCCAGTCATTTTGCCAGTGATTTTCAAATTTTTATACACTTTGTTCCCGATTGTATTTCATATACATATTTGAGGTTTCTCCCTGAGTTGGCTGTCTGTTTTCCATAGTCAGCAGTTAAAAGAGGAACTCAAGCCACATGATCAGGTTCCTTACGTATCCTGAACTAATGAACCTGCCCATCTCTCCGCTGAATTGCGGTACAGGGTCAACCGTTTTCTATGTGCCCTGGCATTTGTCACATTCTGTGCAGAATTGAGGCATTTGTTCCTGGCGTGAACAGGTCCTAAAGGATTTGCATGGCAAACACCTCTAAGCTTATAGTGCCCAATCTGCGGCCTTTTGGTACTTGTGTTGTGTGGCCCTCGGGTGGCAGAAGTGGAAGCATTGCTCTGTAAAGGAATAATGGCATACTTCTTCTGTATATCTTCAGTCTCTAACCAAACTTGTAGTATATTCAAAATCTCCGATCATTTCACCTAATAAAGCTGGCCATACATGGATTGAAACTCGGCCAGGTTCAGCAGGGACCCGCCAAATCTTTGGTCCAAATAAAAGGCACGATGGTTGTACAGAATACGACCTACCGATTCACTTTTGTACAACTGCCCTATTGTATTTTTGCCACTCGATCAACACTAACGGTTATAGTTGGCAACGTTGATCAGTGTATGCTGACGGTGGGGAAGTCTCCCTACTGCAAAATACAGTAGCTCAGTGGGGAGGATTCCCCTATCCACCTTGAATGTGTTGATGGGAAAACAGAGTCAGATTTTTGTTCCATTAACCCAGTGGGTTGACTGAAAAAAACTGATTCATTTGTGGACTGCCTAAGGCATGCCATAGATGTTGCGACTTTGTTTCTGGCAACCATGGGTTGCCGGAAACAAAAAAAAAAAAAAAAAAAAAAGAAGAAGAAGAAAATATATCACATGACCCCCCCCCCTTCAACACACTCAGTACTGATGGGGGAAGTCCTCCTGTGGAGCTATTGTGTTCTTCTAGTGGTTGGGGAGTGGGGGGCTGTCCCTGCCGGAAGAACGCAGTGATCATTGCTAGTGGCTATAGACACTGGCAATAATCGAATGATCAACCCAAGTTGACTTATCGACCATCTTGGGTGCAATCAGCCTGCCTATACATGGTTCAAATCTTGGCCAGTCCCTGCTCAACAAGCAGAGATTCGAACCGTCTATGGCCAGCTTTAGCCTAAGTCTTATGCCCCATACACACGGTCGGACATTCCGCCAACAATATCCATCTGATTTTTTCAGACGGATTTCACCCCAAATTTGTCTTGCATACACATGGTCACACAAAGTTGTCGGAAAATCTGATCGCTCAGAACATGGCGACGTTGAACACATACGACAGGACTGTAAAAAGGGCAGTAGTCAATAGCTTTCGTCTCGGAATTTATTCTGAGCATGCGTGGCACTTTGTCTGTCGCAACTGTCTACAAACGATCGCAATTTGTTGTTGGAAAATTTTAGATCCTGCTCTCAAACTTTGTGTGTCGTAAATTCTGACGGAAAAAGTGTGATGGAGCCCACACACACACACACACGATTGGATTTTCCAACAACAAGATCCGATCGCGCATTTTCCATCTGAAAGTCCGACCATGTGTACAGGGCATTACAGTACATTATGACCGGCCTATTGGTAATCTCAAGGGCTGCATCTTAACCCCCTTATACCTTGTAAGTGGACAACCACTGCTTCAATGCAAAACAAAAAAATAAAATAAAAAACACAAACAATTAAACAGGTTTTGGGGGCTAGAAAATTCTTCCCCCTTCACTGGGGCTTTAGTTAAAATAAGAAATGCGATTGGCCTCAAAATAGGGTTTTTATGTGCAAATCTTTGTACAAAACCCAATTGCTGGGCTGGCAGGGTAAGCAGACAGTCATCAGTATCTGCATGAGCAATTTCGATTGCTCATGTAGATTACCCTAGGACAGGCCAGGCAAAGAAAAGCTGGCATTTATATACATGAAAGGTATGAGATATTACATTTACCGTTCCAGAAAGCACAAAAGCACCCACAACAGGGTTTATACCATCAAGGTCGTTTTCTGAAAAATTCTAAAATGTACAGGCACAATCATCATGCTTTGCACACAAGAACCCAACACCATCAATATTTTATTGATCTGTGTTATATAGCGATGTCTGTTAAATGGCGATTCATTTTAGTTGCATCAGTAGGATGCCTAGATCAGCTCGAAGTATTCTCTGCCTCCGCTAAGCACATCCTTCTTCTCTGACCTCATTCATCCTTTCATCTTCTATCAGCATCCCTTCATGCAGAACAGCCACATCCACATTCTAGCCTGCTTCCATCCCTTCCAGCCTTGTGCTGGGTGGATCTGCGGACATCTTTCATCTCTGCCATACAAGAATAAATCTAGAGAAAAAACATAGCATAGCTTCCATATCGCAAGCAGTAAAACATCATTTCTGGTACGTCACAGGCAGCTGAAGTAGTTTTTGTCTCCAACACAGGGAGATAATGGTTGGATTGGGCCTGTTGTGGCTATTAATTAGCCTCCATGTTGATACAGGAATCAGAAATCTGAAGGCCTTTAATAAAAAACTACCAACAGTAGAGCCAAGGAATTAGACTATATACACACACACACACACACACACACACACACTATAAACAAATTGTTAGAAAGCGACTTCCTCGATATCTCTACTACAGTGCCGACATCCTCCTGAAAATAAAAGTTGCTTGGCTGTCTCTAGCATCAATACTTGAGAAACTCATTGGGAGCAAGAATGCAGCTCAGAAAGGAGAGGAAGCAGAGAAGCTGCCCATAAATGGACTGAAAATCATCTGGTACAGCAAGGACTATCTATGACAGTTCTCCCTCAAGAGAAGTTGATCCAACGATTGGCTTCTCTCATGTGGGAATGCTGGAAAATTTTCATTCAATGAGAGCCTCATTTGCAGAGGAAACCAAACTATGCAGTGAAATAACATCCTTAAAGGATGTCTCCAATTTACAAGCCGACCTCAATGCTCTGTCTAATTGGGTGACTAAGTGGCAGATGAGGTTTAAGGTTGATAAAATTTAAAGTTATGCACTTGGGGGCTAAGAATATGCATGCATCATACATACTAGGGGGGGGGGGGGGGGGGGGGGGAGTACAACTGGGGGGGGGGATCCGTAGAGCAGAAGGATCTGGGGGTTTTGGTAGACCATAAGCTCAATAATAGCATGCAAAGCCAAGCTGCGGTTTCCAAAGCGAGCAATGTCCTTTCCTTGTATTAAAAGAGGTATGGACTCCAGAGAGATAATTTTGCCCCTGCACAAATCATTAGTAAGACCTCACCTGGAATATGCAGTTCAGTTTTGGGCACCAGTTCTCAAAAAGGATATCGGGGAACTTGAGAAAGTGCAGAGAAGGCCAACCAAACTGATAAGAGGCATGGAGGAGCTCAGCTATGAGGAAAGATTAGAGGAACGGAATTTATTCTCTTGTTAAGAGGTTATTGGGGGGGGGATATGATCAACATGTACAAATATATAAAGGGGTCCATATAGTGAACTTGGTGGTGAGTTATTCACTTCAAAACAGAGGACAGGGGGCACTCTTTACGCCTAGAGGAAAAAAGAGATTTCATCTTCAAAAATACAGAAAGGTTCCTTCACAGCAAGAGCTGTGAAAATATGGATTAGACTCCCACCAGAGGTGGTTTTGGCCAGCTCAATAGATTTAAAGCGGAGTTATGCTTAAAAAAAATAAATAAAAATAAGTTAAAAGCCAGCAGCTACAAACGCTGCAGCTGCTGACTTTTAATAAAAATCGGACACTTAACTGTCTCAAGGTCCAGCAATGCAGGGGAATGAAGCCCCACTCGTCTCCCTGTCTTTTCTACGGGGACGGCATTGTAACTGTGGCCACCCGACTGTGGCTTCACAGCCAGGCACCCACTGCCCATGCGCAAGCCACGTGCCATGACTGGCCGTGCAATCTGGGACCTGTGACGTGCCCCAGATGATTGCCGAGAGGGGGGGGGGGGCGCGCGAGGTGATCTCCCTTCCAGTGCTGCGGTGCACTGGGAGGAATTGGGGGCTGGGACCCTCTAAAAAGAGGGTACCCCCCCTAAAAAAAGGGGGCATGGCAAATGTGTGTCACCTCCCTTAAAGTGGAAGTTCCATTTTTGGGTGGAACTCCGCTTTAAGAAAGGCCCAGTTTCTTTCCTAAATGGACATATTATAAACAAGGTAACGATAGTTATAGGTAAAGTTGATCCAGGGAAAATCTGATTGCCTCTCGGGGTCAAGAAGAATTTTTTTCCCCCTGCTGTAGCAAATTGGATCATGCTTTGCTGGGTTTTTTCTTGGGTATATGGGATTTATGATATTATTTTTATTTATTATTATAGTTGGACTAGATGGACTTTTTTCATCCTGACTATGTAACCTGTAGCACTGCTGATCAGCGTATTCTGACGGCGAAGGAGCCCTTGTTGTCAGAATACAATAGCACAGTGGAGAAGATTTCTCCATTCACCTTGCTTGCGTAGATGCCAGAATCCATGTTTTTCTTCCATTGGCTGATAAAAAAAAAAAAAGAAGAAGATTCATCATCTATGGCCAACTTTAGAAAATAATAAAACAAAATACTCAAATAGCAGCCAAGTCATATGTATTCAGTACTCCAACAATGGCAGCCTCTTCCCAGTACGGATTTTCTTTACATGCTATTATAACCAAGTGTGAGCCTCTATAAATACCATTAGACCCAAGGGGTAACCCACCATATTATAGCTAAAACCAGGAAGTGGGCATCACGCATAAACAACTGTTAGCCTACATCAACAATTTTAGGGCATGCTTACGTTTTTAAACTACAGGATACATTTCTTAGGCTCGGTTCACACAGTGGGCGGCACGACTTGCAGCGCCGCGACCTGCACACGATCAGCGGCGACTTGCAAAACGACTTCTGTATAGAAGTCAATGCAAGTCACCCGAAGTCGCCGCAAAAGTAGTACAGGAACCTTTTTTCTAAGTCGGAGCGACTTGAGTCGCTCCTATTAGAACGGTTCCATAGTACAGAACGGAGCGCGACTTGTCAGGCGGCAAAGTCGCCTGGACAAGTCGCCCCTGTGTGAACCGAGCCTTAGCCATTTTGTTTTTGGAGATGGCTCACAAATTCTGCAAGCCTAAGCAGGCCTACCAGGAGGTAACCCAGGAACAGGAGTTTCCTTGGAAGCCATATCTCATGCCACTTGTGTGTACTTACCTCCTGGGCTTCTGCCCTAAAGAAAGAACCTTAAAAACAAAATCACTTCAAGCCAGTATTAACA
Organism: Lithobates pipiens; assembly: GCF_037356315.1. Classification (NCBI taxonomy): domain Eukaryota; kingdom Metazoa; phylum Chordata; class Amphibia; order Anura; family Ranidae; genus Lithobates; species Lithobates pipiens. Next base: position 289,786,909 of record NW_027507784.1, read on the forward strand.
AGCCAAAGGCTTGTAAAGATTTGGTCTGAAACTGGTCATTCATGATATCATCTCACAAATCATACCCTTGGGAGCTCTTCACCTCCACTATCCAATATCTCTATTCAATATTCAGTGCCTGCTGAACAATTTCCCATTACTGCCAAATGCATATTACAACACTTGTAAATCTCAGCTTCGTAATCATAAATTAAAGGCCACTGGACAAAATTTCATGGCCTTACATGGTGTGCTTACGAGGGTATCCTCTCTCCCTTTAGACTTCTCCCCGGCGCAATATCTCCTACACCTCTCTGAGATTCCCAGAAAACAGTATCACAGATCACTCGCGTTACATATGATTAATGCGGCTAGAATGTGTGTACCGATCCATTGGCGAACAGCTTCTGTGCCGACCTTAACTGAATGGTTCCATCATATCAACAAGACGGCAGAAATGGAGGAGCTGATTTACACCTCACTGGACAAGACGGCTTTATTTGCCGCAATTTGGGGCGATTGGTCGTCCTTTAAGGCCTCCCAGATGTATCTTGATACCATGGAGTCAACCACACGTAACGTGTCTTGCTGACCGTAAGCAAAATTTACTTCATTGTCATCCCTTGGGGATGTCTTTTCTGCTAAAGCCTAGGAGAGGGCAGCTGGTGAGGTTCTCACTCTCTCTCCTCACCCTCTTTCCATCATTCCACCCTAGGGAAAGACACTTCAGACCTCTCTTTACCCACGTCCCCCTATGTAGCACAACCTACTTGCCCTACCCCTATCCGCCCTTCCCTCTATACTTGCTCCAGTCTTCCTCCATAACTTTGAGACTTTCTTTACTTTCTTTATTTTTTTTTTATTTTATTTTTTTTTATCTTCCACCCCCCCCTCCCGTCTTACCCTGCTATATAGTCTATCCCCTTTTATGACTAGAGTGGTAACCACTCACCTCAGGTCCGGCATAAGACTGAGATATCAGAAGTGTTTACACCTGAGGTTTTCCTTTATGTTGCTATGTTTACGATAACTTTCCCTTGAGTCAATGCATAATTTTTTGTCTTATGTCGATGTATGTATGAGCCATGGGCCTGGCCCAGATTTACTGTTGCTATATATATATGTAAATGACATTGGATGCGACTGTTTTTCTTTGTACCCCCCTTTTTCTTGATTCAATAAAATGTTTATGAAAAAAATAAAAAAAAATAAAAAAAAATTTAATGGCCTACCATAACCTCTGCTGTGAAAATGGTAGCCAATTAATCATTCAGGTTTAATTTCATAGACAAAGCCAAACCAGAGAAAATAAAATGATGGTTTTTTGTTTGTTTTTTTGTTTTTTTAAGGTTGACCAACCACGTATGGCACTTTTCTGGAGAACTTTGGTTCTTTCATGGCTTCCCTTTTATCCTAAAATATGTTTTTTTTTTGTTTTGTTTTTATCAATTAGGAATCCGTTTACCAAGAGAATCAGGAATCAGATCTAGTTTTGAAAATGTCCTTCATTTAGGCAACCTTGTAGTCCTTCGCCTTATTACACATTGAGCACCAAACAGGGGTTTGGATGTTTTCTCTTGCCAAAAATATGCCATTTAAAAGATGCATTTAACATTTTACCAGTACACCAGTTAGTTGTTTGAACTGTCTAGAAATGGGGCACTATAATAATTGATATACAAATTTACAAAAAAGGGGCCAACAAACTCCAGTACCCCAACTGATAGACCACGGCTCTCTATCTGTATGGTGACATAACTGTATTCAGTTTTACAGATTAGACAACCTATGATCTTATCTACCATGTCAAAAGTGGCGGAAGAGGTAGAACAGGAGAATTCTGAGACCTGGGTTAAACAAAAACAGAAGGCAAGCAATACAAAGAAATGGAATGTGTAGTAATATGCACAGCTGGGTACAATACTTTCTGCAAATTTAAGAAAGATGGTAACAATTTCACTCTGCCAGAGCACACAACGGAGAAATAAACAAAAATGTAATGAAAATAAAATGCACATGGAAAGACAAAAGGAAAAAATAAAAAAAAGATTTAAAAAAGTGCACAATAAGCCTTTTACACACCATTTTAACAGTACATAAAACATATCCTGTGTACAGGACAAGCTGACAGAAGAGGTCTTTACATATTCCCACCATCTCCAATAATTCTGCTTGATTTACGTTCTACAAAGTTGGGTTGTACAATTTAAATAAGAGGTCTCACCAAACATTTTCTAAATTGCTGCTGTTCGGGGTGGATATAAATCAAGGATTTAAAAAAATAAAAATAAAATAAAAATCAGATTTTTTTGATTTTACTCAAAATTTATTTTAATAAAATGCTTTTGGAGTAAAAATCTATCTAAAAGATTATTTTTTTTGAATTAAGATACATTCATTATTTAGTTTATTCAGCATGAAATGAATTTAAGTTATGTAGCATGAGGCTGTATATTGTGCAATATTTATTTTATTTTTGAAAAACTCATTCAATGAATCCAAGCTGAGATAACACGCACTGCATTGATGCATTCACACAATGTCATAGTAACCATGAGATAAACCAAAGTTGGGGAATATTTCTTTATCCCATTCTTTTTCAAATCTATGTACACTACAAACTGTATGATTAAATTGGTTCTGATATTGCAGTTTTACTAACCTGACAGCTTATTCTAAAATGGAAACCTTCATTTTGTTTGCAAATATTAACGATTCTAACTACCAGCAAGAATAAAAGTCCTTACATTTAAAGAGCACCTGTCACTTCAGATCCATCATGGCAGCGCCTGTTAGCGGGCATCCACTCACCTGCTGCCACCATGTCCCCCATCTTGTTGGGACACTGCCGCATCACCAGCCATCCTAGTAAAGTGAATGGGACTGTCGGCGAATCAACAGCAGGTCAGAGGAGGAGCCGCTGCAGGTCAGTGATGACAGTTGCTCTTTAAAAAATATGGTTCAGCTGGATCTGCCACTCCAACTTTAGTGGTTGCAAAAAATGCAGGCGGTCAGGCTGTACAGTGTCAGTGGTTGCCAGGGTGCAAGTGGCTGATCCACACTGCTTCCCGCATGTCTATGATGGCAGTAGCCAAACTGCCTGCGCCACCAATGAAACTGCATCATTTTGTGGCATAGAGGAGGTGAAACAGGGGAACTGGAAGCGCTCCCGATAGGCATACTCACTGAATCGGGGACACTGGCAACTGAGCTCTGCATGAGCGCAACATTAGTAATGCACACAAATTGGGCTTCTATCAGGGGAGGAGCAAAGAAGCCAAAAAGCAAGGAAGAAGAGATGGTCTTCAAATTTCAAAAGCAATTCATGGGAGAGCTAGAGATAGAGACTCCTTTGTCTGCAAGCGCTGATCTTTGATGGGCTTGCAAATAACTTGAACTTATAAACGGAACTTGTTCGTACAGTAAGTAGGGGACTTACATTAAAGTGGTTGGAAACCCCTTACATATATCCAGTGAAGCGACTGGGCTCAGAGAGTAAACAACCCCTCTGATACACAGAGATTAAACAAGCCCTCCTACATAAATTGTACCCATTTATCTGTGGTCTTCTCTTCTCTACACCCATTGAAAGTCCAGAATTTATAAGCTTGGCTGAGAGTTCAGGAAAAAATAAATAAAAAGGAAGTGGAGAGCTGAAAGGGCAGAGGGTTTATATTAATGCATTAAGATAAAAAGCCTTCTGTGTGCAGTAGCCCCCTCCCCCCCCCATACTTACCTGAGCCCCATCTGAATCCAGCAATGTTGCATGAGAGTCTCGGCTGTCATGGACTCTTCCTCCTTATTGGCTGAGACAGCATCACGGCGCCATTGGCTCTTGCTGCTGTCAAAGTCTGGGAGCCAATGAGGAGAGAAAGGGGTGGGCTGTGCCACGGCTCTGTGTCTGACTGGACACAGGGAGCTACAGCTCGGCCCGGGTACCCTCATAGCAAGCTGCTTGCGGTGGGGGCACTCAACAGGAAGGAGGGGCCAGGAGCACCAAAGAGGGACACAAGAAGAGGAGCAGGATAGGGTAGTATAACATGGTTTGTTATTTAGAAGAAAAAAAAGAAAAAAAAAAAACACAGACTTTAGTATCACTTGAAATTGCACTCGGCAGAGCTCAGTGAGGAGAGCTCTGACGGCTGATTGGAGTAAAGGGTCACCAACCCCCCTCCTCCACATAGCTCACAGGAACAGAGCTGAAGCTGTCAATCAGCTGGAGCTCCCTCCCAGTCAACATTTTTCTCTTGGTGTCAGGAAAACTTGTCAGAAGTGACTCATGCTGATAGCTGAGGAATGAAGTAGCAGAGAGAAACGTCACTTAGTGCTTTTGAGACAAGCAAACATTCTTTTTCAAATTCTCCTTACCTTTTATCCTCAACTAACATACATACCCAGCAAATCCAGCATTGTTTTGCTGAAATCTGCCACCAACTTCAATTGTTACATCACCAGGAGTTGGCTTTTTTTTTTTTTGTTTTGTTTTTTTTTTAAAGGAAAGATCCGCTTTAAAGATCATGGTGAGCGGACTGGAAGGATTCTACCATTTTAAGATTGACGTAAGAAAATAATGTGGAAAAAATGAGAACCCTCTGCATGTAAATAAAATAGACTTTGTATCTCTTTTCCTCATCTGGAAAAGTAATATCCTTCCTAAAAAGTAAACAACCACAACCATGCCTGCAGACAGAACATGATACATTAGCAATGCAGCTGAAGGCCCTTCTAGAGAGAAGACTTGAGACTCCAAAACACAAAGGCCACATACAAGCCCCAGGAGGATAAATAAGGTGAAGGCGAGGGCTGGGCTGCCAGAGAAGACAAGTCTCTACTTCACTTTCCCACAGAAAACCCCCCATCCTAATTACTTGACAGACAAAGAAAAATAAAAGCCACCAAGACTGGAAGGAATGCAAGTGAGGTCACGTCATTGGATTCCCAGCCTGGGGACACCGGGCACATCAGGACCCTCATGCCTACATCTACATTGCATATTGTTCAATACAGGTGCCCGCCTTTCAATGAATGGCACAAAATAGAATTTGCTTTAACGTAAACATAAAACCCCAAATTCTGATTTGTATTCCAATCGATTCTTCAAGTCACCACCAGCTCCAATGAACTTCTACGGGGGAAATACATTCACAGTGCCTTGCAAAAGTATTCAACCCCTTGGCATTTTACCCTTTAGTTCAAAATTTTTTTTTTTTATCCGATTATATGTGATGGATCAGAACACAATAGTCTAAGTCGGTGAAGTAAAATTCGAAACATATACATAAAACTATTTTTCATAAAATTAAAAAACAGATAACTAACATGTGCATATGTATTCACCCCTTTTGTTGAGAAGCCCATAAAAAGCTCTGGTGCAACCAATTACCTTCAGAAGTCACATAATTAGTGACATGATGTCCACCTGTGTGCAATCTAAGTGTCACATGATCTTTAATTACATATACACACCTTTTTGAAAGGCCCCAGAGGCTGCAACACCTAAGCAAGAGGCACCACAAACCAAACACTGCCATGAAGACCAAGGAACTCTCCAAAACAAGTAAGGACAATGTTATTGAGAAGTACAAGTCAGGGTTAGGGTATAAAAAAAGATATCCAAATCTTTGATGAACCCTAGGAGCACCATCAAATCTATCATAACCAAATGGAAAGAACATGGCACAACAGCAAACCTGCCAAGAGACGGCTGCACACCAAAACTCATGGACCGGGCAAGGAGGGCATTAATCAGAGAGGCAGCACAGAGAACAAAGGTAACCCTGGAGGAGCTGTAGCGTTCCACAGCAGAGACTGGAGTATATGTACATAGGACGACAATAAGCCGTACGCTCCAGAGTTGAGTTTTATGGCAGAGTGGCCAGTAGAAAGCCATTACTTCGCAAAAAACAAAAATGTCACGTTTTGAATTTGTGAAAAGACATATGGGAGACTCACAAAATGTATGGACAGGTACCAACATCACAGGAAACAAATACCTTGTGAAAGGCGTGTGCAGCACAAATCCTTCCCCCCACTCCAAATCCCCTCTGCTACTCCTAACACAAATTCTCCCCCTTGCAACCCCCCCCCCCCCCCAACAAAAAAATAAATTCATTTAAAAAAGTCCCCTCCCCCATCACCTTTTCTAGCACAAGTCTCCCCTCCTAGCACAACTCCTCTTCCCCCATGTAACTAAGGGCTCATTCACAACATGCAGCAGGCACTGCTGCGCCCCTGAAAAGCGACGCAAGCATGTTTGACAGCTGCTGTGGAGGAGATATGTTGCCTCCTCACCACCTGATGTCAATATACGATTGCCGTGCAATGCATGCAATTGCAAAATGGTAGTACAGCAATTCAACGTTTTTAATCAGGTGTGACGAGGTGACACTGTGCCTGGTGATCTTTGACTTCTCCCATGTTGTGCAGGTAGATCTCCACCTCTTTAAAGATTGCCTACCCCTGCAGTAAGGTATGCACCCCAAAGTCTCAAACACACGTCTTTCTCTGCAGCCTCAGCTGTACTGGACAGCGAAAGAATAGGAACGTGCTCTGTGCTGAGTGGCGTCCTGGTCATTCAGAAACTGAAGCATACTAAACAGTTTACTATTCTTCAGTTAGTAATGGACACAATGAGCATGTGTGTTCACTCCCACTCTCCATCTTGAAACACCCTCCGCAGAAGCTGATGGGACAGGAGAGGAGGGAAGCCAGCGTCACTGCATGGCGGGGGGCAACACTGGGGGAAGCCCGGGCAGTAGGGGAATTGGCACTGCATGTAGTCACTAGGGTATGCCCAGGCACATCCCCTGCGCACGCCTAGGTACCTTCTACATATTAGATGGGACTTTTTAGGTATCAAAATTACGTATACCAAACACATTATTGCAGATAAAATGTTTTGTTTTTATCAAGTTTTAAAAAGGCCAACTTCATGGACTATTGCGTATCTTTACACATACACAGAAAAAAGTAAAACCACCTTTTAGCTTGTACATCATATTGTGGTTTACATCACATTAGAAGTACAGAATTATCAAAATATTGTTTATACATACCGTATAACACACACTTTTTTCCCCCTTAAAATCAGGGGAAAATTGTGGGTGCGTTATACGCCGATCTCCCGCCGATTGTGAGCTTCTCTGCGGCTTTCGGCTATTTTTGGCGGCTTTCGGAAAGCCTAAAGCCGCAGAGAACGGCCGAGCGAGGCTGAAAGAGGCCAAAAATATCTGAAAGCCGCCAGGAATGGCCGAGAGCTACCGAGATAAACAGGACATCCCCTCTATCTTGGCGGCGCCGTTTTTAAACGGCAAGCCTGCAACGACACTGACAAGGTGGTATTAATGGGCATTTAAAATGGAAGTTTTTTTTCCTTAAAGCGGGAGTCCGCCGGGAGTTCCGCTGTTTTTTTGTTTTTTTTTTAAAAGCCAGCAGCTACAAATACTGCTACTTTTAAAATAGTGACACTTACCCGCCCCAGCGCGCCCGCGATGTCAGCACCCGAAGCCGATCTCGCGATCATCTTTCGGGTGCTTCCGCCGCCATCTTGGGTATGGGAATCAGGAAGTGGAGCCTTTCGGCTTCATTTCCCGGTTCCCTACTGCGCATGCGCGAGTCGCGCTGCGCAATAAGGATGGTCCCGCTGCCTCTCGGATCCATGCGTTTCCCAGCAGGCAGCGGGGGAATTTCGGAAAGGGGCGTAATCGACGCCCCTTTCCGCAGATAGCTATGCCGGAAGTGGGTGCAGATACCTGTACTGTACAGGTACCTGCACCCCCCTCCCCCCTGAAAAGGTGCCAATTGTGACGCAGGAGGATTCCAATGAGCGGAAGCTCCATTTTAGGGTGGACCTCCGCTTTAAACTTCCCTCCTAAAAGTTTTTTTCTTTAAAATTCCCTCCTAAACTTGGGGTGCGTGTTATACGCCGATAAATACGGTAACTACATATTTGATTTTAGTCTTCTTGGCTTGAACCCTGGACAATGGTGAAAGGACTTGATATGCAGAGACTCTACACACGTTTCATTGAAATCGACTTCAATAGGAGATGGTGGACTATAAAAATTAGTAAGGACTTGTTCACACTTGTGCAGCCCTTTCCGCCCTCCTTTTCACCCCCGCCCGTGTAAACAAGGCCGACATGTCCCTTGTTTATTACTAGGTATGCCATGGGGGGGAAAGGGAAAAAAAAAAAAAAAGAAAAGAAAAAAAGATCCCGTCTGCTCATACCAGTACGGTTCAGTCATATAGCCTCAAGGCATACTAGGAAAAAAAAGAAGAAAAAAAAAAAAAAAACACACATCGGATTTTTTTTTTTTTTATGTTTATGTTTTTTTATGTTTGTTTTTAATAAAATGCTTTTGGAGTAAAAATCTAATCTAAAGATAGTTGTATATTTAACCACCTCAATACAGGGCACTTACACCCCCTTCCTGCCCAGGCCTTTTTTCAGTGCTGTCACACTTTGAATGCCAATTGCGGTCATGCTACACCGCAACCATGTGAAATTGTTATTTTATTCACACAAATAGAGCTTTATTTTGGTGGTATTTAATCACTCCTGTGTGTTTTTTTTTTTTGTTTGTTTTTGTTTTAGTTATTTTTTTAGGAAAAAATAAATAAAAATAAAGGGTTTTTCTTAGTTTCTGTCAGTAAATTTTGTAAATCAGTAATTTTTCTCCTTCCCACAGTACATAAAACATGAAAATGCAATTATTTTAGTAAATATAAACTGCTAAATAGTAAATACCTTTTGTCATCAGTAATTTACAGCAGTCTTGTGACTTCTATCAGTGTCTGGTTAAAGCTTATATAAGGAGTTTTCATTCTACTCTGACTGTCCTATAAGGCTGCAGGACCCCTGACCCTCTGTCTGGAGAGTGCTGATCCCATGCGACCTCCCAAGAAAACAAAAACGCTCTAGCAATACATATCAAACTGAGCATGTGCAGAACAGAGCCTTGGGGTCATTCTATCAGCAGATGGATTGGGTACTGTGGAAGAAGGGAAGGATCAGAGAAGACAGGATCAAACAGCCTTGTTACACAATGTGGAGGATTAACTCCTTAGGTTCCACAGCGAGTAGAACAAGCAAGCTTTACTGCATATACAGACTGATTTTACTGTTGTGGGTTTAGTAACAGTTTAAGGATTAAAAATGGTCATTGTTGAGAGAGAGAAGTTCTGTATTTACACTTCCTGGAGTTCTGAAGAACTTTTGCAATCAAGAAAAGCAAAACTGTCAGCTTTACTCACAGTCCAAAAATAACTTACAGAACAACAACAATGTGACATATATGCATCCGCTGCAGCTTATCAGGAAAACAGATGTTCATAAACAAAAAACTCAAATGCCGAACACCAGCAGTGGTCGACGTACTAGAAATAAAAAGGCCAAAAGTGCGGCCCTTGACACCATACCAGGGCCACATATCATAATCAATGAATGTAATGGTACAGGAAGATGGCGGCCATGCCACAGGATGTGGCCAGAGCCAGCAGGCCACGCCACAGTAGACAGACTATGGGCGTGATGCAAGAAATGGTCAAAGCCTGTAGATATACTATAGGAGTGGTTTACAAATCAATGCTTCCACATACATACAGTACTGCGAAAGGCCCATTAAAAAATAAAATAAATAAAAACCCATGTTTGCCATATTTGAGATTTTCCTCAACAAGGTACATTACAAAAAGATCAAAAGGGGGAAAAAAAAAAAATTGATGGACATCAAAAACATTAAGACAGTATGAAAACAAAATCAAAAGCATTTAAATACTGGAAGCCAGTCTAAGGAATATTTTCCTCCATTGGATTAAAGTGGATGTAAACCCCATTCATGAAATCTGACCTGGGCGCATATCTGTCTCTCTCCAAAGCCCTAGGTCCTGTGTCTTTCTGCTGCTCCGTTCTTCTGTTACCAGCAGGATAACGTCTGACACAGGAGATAAAAGCAGCTGCCAATTTGTGTTGGGGTGGGTGCATAGAGATAGATTAGCAGAGAGCTGGTCTATTCACAGCACAGCTCTATTTGTTTCTTCACGCCACTGCCTATGTGGAGGGGGGGTGTGTGTGTCTTTCCTCTAATCAGCTCACACAGTGTGTGCCCAGACTATCCTCCCACAGCTGGAACAGAAAGAAAAATTTATAACACGATCTGCACTTTCTAAACAGTTTATAAAGCTGAAGACAGCAAATATACATGTAAAATGTGTGTAGGGAGATTTGTTTCATCTCTGCATCATCTGAGGCTGGCTGTTCACTTCACTGGGTAAAGCCTTCTCCTATACATTCGCTTTAAGGCTTGGTTCACACTGGTGCGCTCTGAAATATTGCATGTGATTCGCACCGCAGTGCAAATCACTTGCGCTGTCTGTGCGATGCAAATTCAGCCATACAGATTGTAGGCCAAAGTTGTGCAGGACTTTTTTTTGGTCCACACCGGAATCGGATCGCATTGGGTGTTCACACCCATGGGATCCCATTCAAGTCAGAACCGACAGTCTCATTAACTTTTTATTGACACTCCCATCGGTTTGCATATAGCAGTGAGAGCTGCCTGCGAGTCGAGTGCGATGCGGGAACCCAGGATGGATTTGCCCGGGTTCTCGCATCGCACCAGCTTGAACCCAGCCTAAGGGACCAGAAAACACGACGGTCACTCATTGTGACCCATAGGTCACAGTTAAAGTGTAACTACACTGAATCTGAGCACCACAAACAAAAAAAAAAAAACACTGTTTCATTAAAATGTTTAATATTCAAAAGCAAAACTATCCAAAAATAGTCAATGTTAATTGAGAGAGAGAAGTTCTGCTTAAAGTACCAAACAGGGCCACAGGTTGGGCACCAGGGTCCTCCTACACTGTAGAGCAGAACTGCACTACAGGGAACAGGCTTCACTTCTTACATGGGCAGCGATCATTTGATGCTTCCAAAAGATTTGAACCAAAATTGAATCCTCACATAGCCAGATCAGTCTAGAGATTTTTTTTTTTTTAAAGCACACGACCACGTGCTGAATTTAAGATGACAATGTTTACTTTGTTCCCGTGTCTGCAAATTGCAGCTCTGGCCTGTCACAAAACTTCGGCGCTGACCGCATTTTGTCAAACTATCAATTATCTAGTTTGCAAACAAAACCGTAAATGCCCTGGCTTGTCTGATGCCCACAAGGAGCTTTATGGTTGAAATTCCTTTGGAGAGATAAGGATCTGCATATAAATGAAAGAAAAAAAAAAACAGGGCCTTTGCATAAACTGTAGTTTTTCTGTGCTGTCACTGTCCACCTGAAATAAGATTGGTCAACATGAGGTTGATTTAAAGATAACCATATATATTTTAGACTCCTCCATTCCCCATCAACACAAAACAGAGGAATCTCCACCGCTAACCATTGTAATCAGCAGCCACAGCTGTCTGAATATCCAAACAGTGGCTGCATCTGACTTGATACAGTTACTGTTCCGCTAACAATTTTCTAACCGGGTAGTCACTGCTCAACCAACAAATTTTCTGACCAGATACAGTCGCTGGTCCACCAACAATTTTCTGACCTGATACAGTCGCTGGTCCACCAACAATTTTCTGACCGGGAAGTAAAGCCCATCTTCAGTCTCCCACCCCAACCTTCAATCACAACAATTTTTTTCAAAATTCCTTACCTTAAAGCAGGAGTTCAGTCCAAATCTAACTAAAGCCTTGTACACACCTAGCGGGCTGAACAAAGAAAAAACTGACAGCTCAGGTCAGAGCCAGTGTACTAGCAATCCAATGTTAGTACAGCAATCTTCCCTGTTCTATTGTGTTCTGACAGGGGGATGGCCCTTCGGCAGAATACCCTGGTCAGTACTCTCGGCCATTGGCTGAGAGTGCTAGTCAGGAGCCGGTTGCCAGGTTATTTTTTGGTCATGCCCATAAAATGTCAGTCTTCTGCAGACTGGCTGCAGTACACACGGGTTGAATGTCGGACTGTGTCTATTGAACCGGTCGATGCCGCCCAACGTTCAGCTCATGTGTACGAGGCTTAAGGCTGGCTAGACCTACTCCCATTCCCAATTTGGCCATGCCGCTGCTGGCTGTAGCTGTTTTCTCACACTGGGGAACATTTCTATGCTGGCAAGAACCGTTGATTCTCAACACCAGCCTCTGATGTGAATGGGCCCTTGCTCCTCTGGGTTAATCACTAGCGATTTTAATAGCATGAGTCAGCAACTCTTCTGTGCATCTCTAGCCCAGCTAGATGACCACCACCAGCAAAAGGTTAAATATCTCAGCAGCAAGAGAATAAAATCACAGGTAGCTCTAGCCTTTCGGTTTATTCAATAAAGCAATGCAAACATCGATGCTAATGTGGAGACTGCAGCTGATCAGAGCAATCAGGTCCCAGGATTGATAAAGGGATTGAAATGCGTGACCAAAGTGGGCAGCAGTTGAAGGGCCATGTAGCCACTGCTCCCCAAAGTGACCGCTCACATTGAACTTCTCCTGGTCTTTTCCTTGTCAGTGCAAGCATTAGAATTCCTGGTCACTGTCATTAGAAAAGTATAGGGGCTCCCATTACTTCCTTCTTCTGGACCCCCAACATCCTGTAGAAGTCATTGCTTCCATTATCCATTTGCAGTTGGATGCCTCAACTTTTAGCCCATGTCAAATTATGGGGAATCCACAAGCAAAATGCGACTATTTATCTTGACTCATAATGGTCATGGCAAATGTAAAATATTCTAATGGGGAGACCTTTCCACCAAATCCTAAAAGATCAGTTCTAGGTGAAGCTCCCCCGTTTAGGTATCCAGTTATAGCCTCTCGAAAAAGCCATTTCACAAAAAGGAACAACCGCTTTAGCTTCTGCTTCGTGGTTCTGCTCCTTGTAAAACCATATCTAAATGGAGCTTACTGAAATGTATTCTGCCTTTGCCTCTGGCTGCTAAGCAGATTCCCAGCCTCATCCCCCAACTGCCTTCCATAGCCTGCAGTTTATCTCTCTCTGCATTTCAAACCAACCTAACCAATAAAACAGATGTAATTCCAGCAACCGGAGATTAACCCATTACAGTCCGCCACAGAGAGATGTCTCCTAGAGAACGACAAACCACGAGACATACCCAATTCTCAAACGTATCATCTCCCCAATAGCAACCACTGATCTTCCCTCAGATTGGTTAGGACATGAACACCCATAGGCCCAAAGTGAAATGCCCTTTATCTCTATATGAAGTACCCACTTAGCAAATCGCTCTGGAAGAACAAGCACTTTCAGTATTTCTCATTACTCTCATGGGATTACCTTTACATAGACTATCCCCCCTTCAGTCCATCGTGAATGTTGCTGCCAGACTCATCCACCTTACCAACCATTCAGTGTCTGCTACTCCTCTCTGCCAATCCCTCCACTGGCTTCCTCACACCCAACAAAATTCAAAATGCTAACAACTTACAAAGCCATCCACAACTCGGCCCTCAGCTACATCACTAGCTTAGTCTCAAAAGATCAACCTAATCGTTCTCTTCGTTCCTCCCAAGACCTCCTTCTCTCTTGTTTCCTTGCCATCTCCTCCAATGCTCACCTCCAGGTCTTTCCCCGAGCCTCTCCCATCCTCACCTCCAGGTCTTTCCCCGAGCCTCTCCCATCCTCACCTCCAGGTCTTTCCCCGAGCCTCTCCCATCCTCACCTCCAGGTCTTTCCCCGAGCCTCTCCCATCCTCATCTCCAGGTCTTTCCCCGAGCCTCTCCCATCCTCATCTCCAGGTCTTTCCCCGAGCCTCTCCCATCCTCATCTCCAGGTCTTTCCCCGAGCCTCTCCCATCCTCATCTCCAGGTCTTTCCCCGAGCCTCTCCCATCCTCATCTCCAGGTCTTTCCCCGAGCCTCTCCCATCCTCATCTCCAGGTCTTTCCCCGAGCCTCTCCCATCCTCATCTCCAGGTCTTTCCCCGAGCCTCTCCCATCCTCATCTCCAGGTCTTTCCCCGAGCCTCTCCCATCCTCATCTCCAGGTCTTTCCCCGAGCCTCTCCCATCCTCATCTCCAGGTCTTTCCCCGAGCCTCTCCCATCCTCATCTCCAGGTCTTTCCCCGAGCCTCTCCCATCCTCATCTCCAGGTCTTTCCCCGAGCCTCTCCCATCCTCATCTCCAGGTCTTTCCCCGAGCCTCTCCCATCCTCATCTCCAGGTCTTTCCCCGAGCCTCTCCCATCCTCATCTCCAGGTCTTTCCCCGAGCCTCTCCCATCCTCATCTCCAGGTCTTTCCCCGAGCCTCTCCCATCCTCATCTCCAGGTCTTTCCCCGAGCCTCTCCCATCCTCATCTCCAGGTCTTTCCCCGAGCCTCTCCCATCCTCATCTCCAGGTCTTTCCCCGAGCCTCTCCCATCCTCATCTCCAGGTCTTTCCCCGAGCCTCTCCCATCCTCATCTCCAGGTCTTTCCCCGAGCCTCTCCCATCCTCATCTCCAGGTCTTTCCCCGAGCCTCTCCCATCCTCATCTCCAGGTCTTTCCCCGAGCCTCTCCCATCCTCATCTCCAGGTCTTTCCCCGAGCCTCTCCCATCCTCATCTCCAGGTCTTTCCCCGAGCCTCTCCCATCCTCATCTCCAGGTCTTTCCCCGAGCCTCTCCCATCCTCATCTCCAGGTCTTTCCCCGAGCCTCTCCCATCCTCATCTCCAGGTCTTTCCCCGAGCCTCTCCCATCCTCATCTCCAGGTCTTTCCCCGAGCCTCTCCCATCCTCATCTCCAGGTCTTTCCCCGAGCCTCTCCCATCCTCATCTCCAGGTCTTTCCCCGAGCCTCTCCCATCCTCATCTCCAGGTCTTTCCCCGAGCCTCTCCCATCCTCATCTCCAGGTCTTTCCCCGAGCCTCTCCCATCCTCATCTCCAGGTCTTTCCCCGAGCCTCTCCCATCCTCATCTCCAGGTCTTTCCCCGAGCCTCTCCCATCCTCATCTCCAGGTCTTTCCCCGAGCCTCTCCCATCCTCATCTCCAGGTCTTTCCCCGAGCCTCTCCCATCCTCATCTCCAGGTCTTTCCCCGAGCCTCTCCCATCCTCATCTCCAGGTCTTTCCCCGAGCCTCTCCCATCCTCATCTCCAGGTCTTTCCCCGAGCCTCTCCCATCCTCATCTCCAGGTCTTTCCCCGAGCCTCTCCCATCCTCATCTCCAGGTCTTTCCCCGAGCCTCTCCCATCCTCATCTCCAGGTCTTTCCCCGAGCCTCTCCCATCCTCATCTCCAGGTCTTTCCCCGAGCCTCTCCCATCCTCATCTCCAGGTCTTTCCCCGAGCCTCTCCCATCCTCATCTCCAGGTCTTTCCCCGAGCCTCTCCCATCCTCATCTCCAGGTCTTTCCCCGAGCCTCTCCCATCCTCATCTCCAGGTCTTTCCCCGAGCCTCTCCCATCCTCATCTCCAGGTCTTTCCCCGAGCCTCTCCCATCCTCATCTCCAGGTCTTTCCCCGAGCCTCTCCCATCCTCATCTCCAGGTCTTTCCCCGAGCCTCTCCCATCCTCATCTCCAGGTCTTTCCCCGAGCCTCTCCCATCCTCATCTCCAGGTCTTTCCCCGAGCCTCTCCCATCCTCATCTCCAGGTCTTTCCCCGAGCCTCTCCCATCCTCATCTCCAGGTCTTTCCCCGAGCCTCTCCCATCCTCATCTCCAGGTCTTTCCCCGAGCCTCTCCCATCCTCATCTCCAGGTCTTTCCCCGAGCCTCTCCCATCCTCATCTCCAGGTCTTTCCCCGAGCCTCTCCCATCCTCATCTCCAGGTCTTTCCCCGAGCCTCTCCCATCCTCATCTCCAGGTCTTTCCCCGAGCCTCTCCCATCCTCATCTCCAGGTCTTTCCCCGAGCCTCTCCCATCCTCATCTCCAGGTCTTTCCCCGAGCCTCTCCCATCCTCATCTCCAGGTCTTTCCCCGAGCCTCTCCCATCCTCATCTCCAGGTCTTTCCCCGAGCCTCTCCCATCCTCATCTCCAGGTCTTTCCCCGAGCATCTCCCATCCTCATCTCCAGGTCTTTCCCCGAGCCTCTCCCATCCTCCGACACTTTCTACCTCAATCCATCCAACTATCTCCTACTCTGTTTGCTTTCAGATGTTCCCTGAAAACCCTTCTCTTCAGAGAAGCCCATTTCACCCATACCCAACAACTGTACTTTTTATTTTCTCCATCACATCATTCTTCACAGTTATAAACTTTTGCATCACTTGACCCTCAGATTGCAAGCTCTAATGAGCAGAGCCCTCTGATCCCTACTGTATTGAATTGTATTGTAACTGTACTGTCTGCCATCATGTTGTAAAGCACTGCGCAAACTGTTGGCACTATATAAATCCTGTATTATTATTGCTCTCCAGGGACTTTCAACATGACTCAATTCTTTTCCCATAGGAGTTGGCTTGCTAAAACTAGAGTGCAAAATCTGCTGCAGCCCTGCATAAAAAACAAACAAACAATCAACTTCCAGATTTTTTTCGTCCAAGACCAATTGAACAAGCTGAAGTTAAACGTCGATTGGCTACCATGCACAGATGCACTTTCCAGTTTTAGTAAATCAACCCCAGTGTTACAAATAATGCTTAAAAGGAGACGTATGGGAATTGTTTTTATTTTATTTTAAAATCATACTTACCTAGGTGGATGCCACATCAGTCTGATGTTGGCATCTGTCCCCTGATGTCTCCAAGGCTGAGAACCGAGCGATCAATCACCGCCGATCAGTCGGTTCCCACAGCACCCTAAGCAGAGAGCTGGTAACTGTCGTTCACTGCTATCTGCTCGGTCCCTTCGCAATCTTTCCCGAGCCTGGACCGGTGCGGTGACGTCAGCTGACAGTAGGCTTTAGCCCTTTGTCTTCTGAAAAAGGGTCACAGGAGTGCAAAACCAACTGCACTCATGTGATCAACAGCCAAAACAAGCTTCTCCTTCAAAGCAGAGCTTCACCTCGTCTATGCAAGCAAAGTGGAATTGGGAGTGACCACCTGTCAAAAATGAACCCCCAAAACACAATGGCTGTTTTTATACAACAGTTTTTTTTTTTTTTAACCAACAATAAAACCAACCTGGAATTTTTCCATCTGGTTGTGGTATGACGCTCTTTTCTGTATTCCTAAGGTCTGCGCCAATCGAGGGAGGCCTTGCTGTGCAGGAACTGCCTTACCAGAGCTATTGGGCATGTTTTCCTTCACCTGGATGATATTCAGCCCATGTTTACCAGCCTTAAAGTGGTTGTAAACCCTTACAAACACACTTTGACCTACAGGTAAGCCTAGATTAAGGCTTACCTGTAGGTCCAAGAAATATCTCTTAAACCTACACGGTTTAGGAGACATTTGCCGAAAGACAGGCACCGCTGTCTACGGCGCATGCGCCATAGACAGCGGCGCGCAGGCGCACTGAGAGCGGCACCGTCAACGGCGAATATGCCATGCGTGGCAGCTCCCGTGCGCATGCGCGGGAGTAACGTCATCACGGCTTCGCCGAATGACAGCGGCGGAGCGAGACCGACCGAGAAGATGGATGCGCCGAACTACAGGGGACAGCGGTGACATCGCTGGCTCCTGTGTCAGGTAAGTGACACATAATGGACTACTATGCGATGCATAGTAGTCCATTATGCTTTGCCTTTGCAGGGAAATGAAAGAGGAAGTAAACCCATCAGGGTTTACTTCCTCTTTAAAAGCTCGATGAGTATTTTTATTATTTTATTTATTGTATTATTCTGCACTGTGACTCCATAGGTAGACGGTCATCTTGATGGATGCCAATGAAAAAAAAAGGGCATCCAAAAGTCACTAGAACTTTGATATGGAGTTTAATCACTTGCCTACGGGGCACTTACACCCCCTTCAGGCCCATGCCATTTTTCAGCTTTCAGCTGTCGCACTTTGAATGACAATTACGCAGTCGTGCTACAATGTATCCAAACATATATTTTATAATTTTCTTCACAAAAATAGAGATTTCTTTTGGCGGTATTTAATCACTGCTGGGATTTTTCATTTTTTTTTTGTAAAAGTCCAAAAATTTTGGAAGAAAAAAAAAAAAAAAAAAGTTTACTTTTTTTCTTGTCAGTAAATTTTGTAACTAAGTAATTTTTCACCTTCACTAATGTTCGCTGATGAGGCAGCAATAATAAAGGTGAACATTGATGAGGTGGCACTAATATGCCGCGCTGATATGTGGCACTGATGGGCATTGATCGACAGCAGTGATGGGCAGCACTGACTGCCAGCACTGACTAGCATCGTTAATGGGCACTGATTGCTGCCACTGGTGGGCACTGATTGGTGACACTACTGTATATTGCTATATTGTAATCCGGGCAACTGATGTTGTGTTAAAAGACAGTCAACACGTTTTGGGGATCAAAAGGAACTCCTCCTTAATTATGGCTTCAGTTAGAAATGAAAACCTTGAGTGGACTCAAATAAAAAAAGATGTCCGCTGCCAACTTCTGACTGCAGGCTTACTGCGGCCGAGTGCAACATGTACCAAGATGGGCGCCACATTGTTCTGACGGAACACCACTTCCGGTACATAATCTGATGGGTCGCCGATTCTGTAGGAACAGGTACAGGCATTTGTCATGCTAGCAATTAAATAATACTGTCTCCTTCATTATATGCCAATTGCCAATCAGTGCTTGCATTTCAATGAAACTTATTGCCCATCAGTGCCACCCATTAGCGATGCATATTAGTGCCGCCTCACCAGTGCCATCCCATCAGTGAACTTTTTATAATGTCTTGAGTTATAGTTCTTTATAATTATAAAGAAGAAGATAGTTTTCAAAGCACAATACAGACTGTCTCATGACATACAAAGTTATCAGTAATCGATATAGGCAAGTATTTGAAAACAAAATCAATACTTGTACTCAGTCTTAATTTAAAGAAATGGTATTGGTGCAACCCTACCTGTGACCAGTGGCTGGCGCACTCCTACAAAGCATTTATACAAGCGGTGGGTGGGGAATGCCTTGACTGCTTATGATTGGCCCAGATCAGGTGACAGCTTCATGGGAGGATTGCTCAGGTGGGTTCAGACCAGGAACCATACATGCCCAAGCTCATCCCTATTGGTGAGAGATCTACCCATCTTCACTTGGCCTAAATTGCAGAGGTTACCTGAACTCAACAACAAGATACTTCCTATGTGTTCCCAGGTTCAGGTATACCCCCTGCGCTGGTCACAGAGGTCCCATCATTGCAGTTTTAGGAAAGGCAGATAGATTAAGTCCAGGGACATACGGCGTCACACATGTGCAGGTTTATGGAAGTAGCGGCATTAACCTATGTAGAGCCACATACATGAATTCATTACTATGGTCAGCTGTACATAGTATCTGTGTATGCCAAGTATGGAAATGTGCCTGTAATCTACATTAGATGACAAAAGCACCCATGAGCGGTCCTGAGATGTCTACAGATGTTTCTTTATCAATGTTATCCAAACCCAACGTCTCCAGCCCATTGTTTCCTAAAAGAACAACCACCATCAATTTTCCTGACTGGCACAGCGCTGATCACCAAAGACGTCTGATGCCACAGGCGTTTACTGAGTGTGCACACCTGAGCAAAGCAAACATCAAAACCATCCTCCCCTTACACCAGTGCTGTATACAACTATAGGAAACGAAAACCAGCTGTGTTCCACTCACTGACCAATAACAATCCATCTGTCATTCTTTCCCAATATAGGCAACTGAAAGGAACCTGGACAGCCGACTATGGACAACCTCTACACTTTATATTGACGTCACACAACAACCTGGCTGGTATCTTTGAATGCCACATCGTACAGAAAGAACAGAGCTCCAATACAATCTGCCGGTCATACTTGGAAAATTAGTGATAGAGAGAGATAGAGAGATATATATATATATATATATATATAATCACTGATGTGACTTCTCATCCACTTATTGTTCTCTCTTATCCTGATGGAACGCTCGGCTCCTTTCCAAAAATCAACATAAAATATTGAAATATAAAAACAAGCACTATCCTCAATTAAAACACATAAACCAAAAAACGTGCCCATCTTCATCCATGCAGCTACACGGAGCTCTCCAACATGCAGCTACAAGGTCGGCCATTTTCAGAATTCACAAATATCAGAGTGTGATTTCAGTTTTTGAGCAGACATTTTCAACCGCACATGTCATTAACTACCTACAGATGTATGAGGGGAAAGAAATAAAAAAAAAAAAAAGAAGGAAATTGCAAAAATAAATAAATAAATAAAAACACAGAAATAAAAAATACATATACTACAAAAAAGCAACTAAAAAAAAAAAAAAATAGATATAAAAAAAGAAATAGAAAAAAAATTACAGTATTTAGAAAAAAATAATGAATTAAATATAGATAAATTGATATAAAAAAAACTGAAAAAAAAAGTAAATCTATAAAAATTTAAAAAAAAAAATTACAATAATTAAATCACTAACAAAAATAATAAATCAGATTATAAAAACAAAATATAAATCAGTATATAAAAAAAGCAAAACAATAAATATATATTTTATCAATATAAACAAAGCAAGGCGATACAAAAAAAAAATAGGTACATAAATTTATATATATATATATATATATATATATATATATATATATATATATATATATATATATATATATATATATATATATATATATATATATATATATATATATATATATATAAATAAAATAATATAGCAGTTAATGGAGGAGAGGTAAATTGCTGTGATCTGATTCTCATCCATAGGTTGTAGACACTGGTTATCCTGATATGTCCCCCCCCCCCCTACAAAACCCAGGTAGAGGCACACTCTTCTCCCCCCTGTGTTTACACTGTCATCCTAGGGGCCACTTCCTGCCATTGTATCCTAATCGGACACCATCTGATATGGATAGGGGCCAATATTGGGGGGGGGGGGGTCCTCATGAATAAGGAGCCGGGCCATATAGATGAGGCAGGGGAGAATACATCATCCACACTTATATGGATATAGATTTGTAAAACAAAAGCCTGATGTGATGTGATGTCAGGGCTGAGAATGGTAGAAGTGGTGCAGATGACAGGTAGACATGGCTGATACCAGTACATTATATATATATATATACACAGAGTACAATGTCCCCCTATGGAGGAGATCTCTATACAGAATGTCACCCTATGGAGGAGATCTCTATATATACACCCTATGGAGGAGATCTCTATGCCCCCCTATAGAGGAGATCTCTATATATATATATATACACCCTATGGAGGAGATCTCTATACAGAATGTCACCCTATGGAGGAGATCTCTATACAGAATGTCACCCTATGGAGGAGATCTCTATATATACACCCTATGGAGGAGATCTCTATATATACACCCTATAGAGGAGATCTCTATATATACACCCTATGGAGGAGATCTCTATGCCCCCCTATGGAGGAGATCTCTATATATATACACACCCTATGGAGGAGATCTCTATATATATACACCCTATGGAGGAGATCTCTATATATATATACACCCTATGGAGGAGATCTCTATATATATATACACCCTATGGAGGAGATCTCTATATACATATACACCCTATGGAGGAGATCTCTATATATATACACCCTATGGAGGAGATCTCTATATATATATATATATACACCCTATGGAGGAGATCTCTATATATACACCCTATGGAGAGGTGACACAGGTGTCTGACCTGCTGGTAGTCGGGATCGTCGGGCTTGAAGTCCCCGCTGAGGGTCTCCCATCGGAGGTTGAGGTGGGGTAGTCGGTGGAGGAGGGTGACCCACCAGGGTGGGCTGTAGGTGATGACAGCAGCCATGATTGCGGAGCTCAGAGCGGCGGCGGCCTGCCTCTCATGGGGTTCGGGGAGATGTGTACAGGGAAGAGGGGGGGACGAGGATCTCTCAGGCTCGCCCCCACCGATCCATTCTCCGGCTTGTTACCCGGAATTAGCCCGGAGGCGGCTACTGGTCCCCGGGTGTCCTGCGCTCATCGTCAGCCCTCCGCCGGGGGAGTGTGTGCCCGGTACCCGGGGAATCCTGGAGCAGATCACCAGCCGAGGCTCCCCAGCTCCGGCTCTTTGTTCCCTGAGACTCGATCTGCTCCATAGACCCCGCCTGTGGCTCTCGGAGCGCCCCCCTGGCCCCGCCTCTTGTCCCGCCCAGGCACTACTAGCCCGCCCCCCTCTCGTTCATATCGTTCTACCCCCGGACCGCCCACACTGTACTCGGTCACCTTTTTCCCTCCCACACACGGCTAGATAGCCCCGCCCTATCTTAGCTCATACTTATTTGGCTCCGCCCAGCCTCAGCCCGTCGCCTTCTTTCCTCGCCCCCTTGAGGAGGAGTCTGCTCCCTAACACCGCTCTGATCGGCCTCTTACCTCCGCCCCGCCCCCCGGCAGTCTCTCTCCGCTGAGCTGTGTAGCGGAGAGAGATGTCAGTGGATGGAGATGCTTTGTACACCATAAGCGAGCACACACACAGGTGAGGCCCCGCCCCTCCGCACAGGAGTAACATGAGCGCTCGGATTGTGTTTAGGGGTGTGCTGGTACAACCAGATCCAGGGAGAGGGTGGGGGGCTGTGCCTGTGCTTCTAATACCCACGGGCACCTTAAAGGGTTCATTCAACATTGATAATGCAACTCACTACCGGGCCAAAGAGCTAACAATCCACGTCCTGTCATATCTTTATAGTAAAATGTAATTTCTCATTTATTCTAATTAAAAATCAACATTTCCATTCTCCTGCACATGCAGACCCATGCCGTGGTGGGGGACTTACCAGTGGCGTCACTAAGGTTGGCATCACTAGGGTTGGCATCACTAGGGTTGGCGTCACTAGGGTTGGCGTCACTAGGGTTGGCGTCACTAAGGTTGGGGTCACTAAGGTTGGCGTCACTAGGGTTGGCGTCACTAGGGTTGCCGTCACTAGGGTTGCCGTCACTAGGGTTGGCGTCACTAGGGTTGGCGTCACTAAGGTTGGCGTCACTAAGGTTGGCGTCACTAAGGTTGGGGTACACTAAGGTTGGTGTCACTAGGGTTGGCGTCACTAAGGTTGGCGTCACTAAGGTTGGCGTCACTAAGGTTGGTGTCACTAGGGTTGGCGTCACTAAGGTTGGCATCACTAAGGTTGGCGTCACTAGGATTGGTGTCAGTAGGGTTGGCGTCACTAGGGTTTGTGTCACTAGGGTTTGTGTCACTAGGGTTGGCGTCACTAGGGTTAGCGTCACTAAGGTTGGCATCACTAGGGTTGGCGTAACTATTGGCATCTCTAGAGTTGGCATCACTAAGGTTGGTGTCACTAGAGTTGGGCTCACTAGGGTTGGTGTCACTACAGTTGGCATCACTAAGGTTGGTGTCACTAGAGTTGGCATCACTAGGGTTGGTGCCACTAGAGTTGGCGTCACTAGGGTTGGTGTCACTAGGGTTGGTGTCGCTAGGGTTGGCATCCCTAAGGTTGGTGCCACTAGAGTTGGCGTCACTAGAGTTGGGCTCACTTGCATTGGCATCACTAGGGTTGGCGTCACTAAGGTTGGCGTCACTAGGATTGGTGTCAGTAGGGTTGGCGTCACTAGGGTTTGTGTCACTAGGGTTTGTGTCACTAGGGTTGGCGTCACTAGGGTTAGCGTCACTAAGGTTGGCATCACTAGGGTTGGCGTAACTATTGGCATCTCTAGAGTTGGCATCACTAAGGTTGGTGTCACTAGAGTTGGGCTCACTAGGGTTGGTGTCACTACAGTTGGCATCACTAAGGTTGGTGTCACTAGAGTTGGCATCACTAGGGTTAGGGTCACTAAGGTGGGCATCACTCGGGTTGGCATCACTAAGGTTGGCATCACTAAGGTTGGTGTCACTAGGGTTGGCGTCACTAGGTTTGTTGTCACTAGAGTTGGTGTCACTAGGGTTGGTGTCACTAAGGTTGGCGTCACTAATGTTGGGCTCACCAGGGTTGGTGTCACTATGGTTGGTGTCACTAGGGTTGGCGTCACTAGGGGTGGTGTCACTAGGGTTGGCGTCACTAGGGGTGGTGTCACTAGGGTTGGTGTCACTAAGGTTGGTGTCACTAGAGTTGGCATCACTAGGGTTAGCGTCACTAGGGTTGGTGTCACTAAGGTTGGCGTCACTAAGGTTGGCGTCACTAATGTTGGGCTCACTAGGGTTGGTGTCACTATGGTTGGTGTCACTAGGGTTGGCGTCACTAGGGGTGGTGTCACTAAGGTTGGCGTCACTAGAGTTGGCATCACTAGGGTTAGCGTCACTAGGGTTGCCGTCACTAGGGTTGGCGTCACTAGGGTTGGCGTCACTAGGGTTGGCGTCACTAAGGTTGGCGTCACTAAGGTTGGCGTCACTAAGGTTGGGGTCACTAAGGTTGGTGTCACTAGGGTTGGCGTCACTAGGGTTGGCGTCACTAAGGTTGGCGTCACTAAGGTTGGTGTCACTAGGGTTGGCGTCACTAAGGTTGGCATCACTAAGGTTGGCGTCACTAGGATTGGTGTCAGTAGGGTTGGCGTCACTAGGGTTTGTGTCACTAGGGTTTGCGTCACTAGGGTTGGCGTCACTAGGGTTGGCGTCACTAAGGTTGGCATCACTAGGGTTGGCGTAACTATTGGCATCTCTAGAGTTGGCATCACTAAGGTTGGTGTCACTAGAGTTGGGCTCACTAGGGTTGGTGTCACTACAGTTGGCATCACTAAGGTTGGTGTCACTAGAGTTGGCATCACTAGGGTTGGTGCCACTAGAGTTGGCGTCACTAGGGTTGGTGTCACTAGGGTTGGTGTCACTAGGGTTGGTGTCGCTAGGGTTGGCGTCCCTAAGGTTGGTGCCACTAGAGTTGGCGTCACTAGAGTTGGGCTCACTAGCATTGGCATCACTAGGGTTGGCGTCACTAAGGTTGGCGTCACTAGGATTGGTGTCAGTAGGGTTGGCGTCACTAGGGTTTGTGTCACTAGGGTTTGTGTCACTAGGGTTGGCGTCACTAGGGTTAGCGTCACTAAGGTTGGCATCACTAGGGTTGGCGTAACTATTGGCATCTCTAGAGTTGGCATCACTAAGGTTGGTGTCACTAGAGTTGGGCTCACTAGGGTTGGTGTCACTACAGTTGGCATCACTAAGGTTGGTGTCACTAGAGTTGACATCACTAGGGTTAGGGTCACTAAGGTGGGCATCACTCGGGTTGGCATCACTAAGGTTGACATCACTAAGGTTGGTGTCACTAGGGTTGGCGTCACTAGGTTTGTTGTCACTAGAGTTGGTGTCACTAGGGTTGGTGTCACTAAGGTTGGCGTCACTAATGTTGGGCTCACTAGGGTTGGTGTCACTATGGTTGGTGTCACTAGGGTTGGCGTCACTAGGGGTGGTGTCACTAGGGTTGGCGTCACTAGGGGTGGTGTCACTAGGGGTGGTGTCACTAAGGTTGGTGTCACTAGAGTTGGCATCACTAGGGTTAGCGTCACTAGGGTTGGTGTCACTAGGGTTGGTGTCACTAAGGTTGGCGTCACTAAGGTTGGCGTCACTAATGTTGGGCTCACTAGGGTTGGTGTCACTATGGTTGGTGTCACTAGGGTTGGCGTCACTAGGGTTGGCGTCACTAGGGGTGGTGTCACTAAGGTTGGTATCACTAGAGTTGGCATCACTAGGGTTAGCGTCACTAGGGTTGGTGTCA
Source organism: Lithobates pipiens (assembly GCF_037356315.1). NCBI lineage: Eukaryota > Metazoa > Chordata > Amphibia > Anura > Ranidae > Lithobates > Lithobates pipiens. The sequence goes on from NW_027507784.1 coordinate 289,812,540, forward strand.
CTAGGGTTGGTGTCACTAGGGTTGGTGTCACTAGGGTTGGGCTCACTAGTGTTGGGCTCACTAGACTTTCAAAATTTTTTTGGTGGGGGGGGCTGGAGCTACGCTTTAATATTAATTGAACATTGCATAAACATTTTCTTGCCCCCCCATGCAATTTTTCTCTCCACTGCAACATCCCAAAACACAAACACACACATAGATTTATGTAAAAAAAACAAAAATTTAAACATAAAGAACTGGTCCACAGTAGTCCAGGCTCACTGATTGATTGCTAGAGGTTACTGCACATCATTACCACTCACTTATTGGTTGCTAGAGGTTACTGCACATCATTACCACTCACTGATTGATTGCTAGAGGTTACTGCACATCATTACTGCTCACCCATTGTTTATTAGAGGTTACTGCACATCATTACCACTCACCTATTGGCTCCCAGAGGTTACTGCACATAATTACTGCTCACTGATTGGTTACCAGAAATTACTGCATAGTTTTACTGCTCACTGATTGCCTACAATTCAGTGTCCCTCTCTGCAAACTGCTCAATCCTGCTGCTGCTTTATTAATCTCCCCCCACTGCTGAGAGGAGAAGGGTGAGGGAGAAGCCTGTTCTGTGTGTCTTTGATATCCATGCTGCTCCCCGAAGAAGGGGGCCATCGGGGGAACACAGAGAGCCAGCTCTGCCTCACTCCCTGTCAGCTGCTCCAGTCCTGATGGAGGGAGAACCCCTGTCACAGTGTGTCACAGTGCTGTCACCGTGAAACATATTTGCAGGGCTTGATGGTGTCCCCCCTCTGGCGTGTGTCATCCTGGTGCAGTCCACACCCCCTCCGACCAACTGACGCCACTGGGACTTACAGGCTTAAAACAGACAGGGCCAGACTGGGACAAAAAATTGACCCTGGACTTCATCCAGACCGACCCACTTTAATTTTGCAAACACACAAAAACAGTATATAAATAATGTGCTATTTCAAAAAAAAAAAAAAGTAAAAACATTCCTTCCCTTACATCAGTGTCCCCAGAGCCAGCCCCCCTTATTACATTAGGGTACCCAGAGAGCCCGACCTTACATCAGGGTCCCCAGAAAGCCTCCCCCTTACATCAGGGTCCCCAGAGAGCCCCCCTTACATCAGAGTCCCCAGAGAGCCTCAACCTTGCATCGGGGTCCCCAGAGAGCCCCCCACTTACATCACGTTCCCCAGAGAGCCCTTCTTACATTGGGATCCCCAGAGATCCTCCCCCTTACATCAGGATCCACAGAGCCCCCCCCCCCTTACATAAGAGTCCTCAGAGAGCCTCAGCCTTGCATCAAGGTCCCCAGAGAGCCCCTCCACTTACATCAGGGTCCCCAAAGAGCCCTTCAAGCATCAAGGTCCCCAGAGAGCCTCCCCCTTACATCAGGATCCACAGACCCCCCCACTTACATCAGAGTCCCCAGAGAGCCTCAGTCTTGCATCACGGTCCCTAGAGAGCCCTTCGAACATCAAGGTCCCCAGAGAGCCTCCCCCTTACATCAGGATCCACAGAGAGCCATCCCCTTACATCAGGGTCCCAAGAGAGCCCCTCCTTACATCAGGGTCCCCAGAGAGACCCTCCTTACATCAGGGTCCCCAGAGAGCTCCCCCTTACATCAGAGTCCCCAGAGAGCCTCCTCTTACATCAGAGTCCTCAGAGAGCCTCAGCCTTGCATCAGGTTCCCCAGAGAGCCCCCCACTTACATCAGGGTCCGCAGAGAGCCCCCCTTACATCAGGGTCCCCAGAGAGCCTCCCCCTTACATCAGGATCCACAGAGAGCCCCCCCCCCCACACCAAAGTCCCCAGAGAGCCCCCTTATATCAGAGTCTGTATAGACCCCCCCCAATGTATAGACCCCCAATAAGTACAGACCCCCCCGCTAAGTACAGACCCCCTCAGTACAGACCCCCCTCCCTCAGTATAGATCCCCCTCAATCAGTACAGACCCCCCTCCCTCAGTATAGACCCCCCAATAAGTACAGGCTCCCCTCAGTACAGACCCCCCGCTAAGTACAACCCCCCCACTAAGTACAGACTCCCCGCTAAGTACAGGCCACCATCTGTACAGACCCTCCCACTAAGTTCAGACCCCCCCTCCACTAAGTACAGACCCACTTACTCTCAGGCGGGAGGCGGTCTCAGCTGCCCTCGGCTCGGGTGGGCTCGGCTGTGCTCGGGCAGGGGGGTGGTCTCAGCTCCCCTCGGCTTGGGCGGGCTCAGCTGTGCTTGGGGGGGCGGTCTCAGCTCTCCTCGGCTTGGGCGGGGGGGCAGTCTCAGCTCCCCTATGCTCAGATGGGCTCGGCTGTGCTTGGGGGGGGGGGGGGTCTCAGCTCCCCTCGGCTCAGGCTGGCTCGGCTGTGCTTGGGCGGAGGGGTGGTCTCAGCTCTGGAGGCAGATGGAGCTGGAGGCAGAGCAAGCGCCAGCACTATAGCGGGGTTTGCTCGCTCTGTCGATTTCATTCCGGGACACTCTATTGTCCCGGAATGAAGGAGCCGGGACAGACCTGCTAATTGCGGGATGGTCCCGGGAAATCCGGGACACGTGGGCACTCTACAACCAAGTAAACCTGTCTAACAGCATGTGTTAATAGGAGGGGTTTAGTCAAGTGGCGTACCCTTTTTGTATCACTGTTGTGTTTTATGGTCAGGCAACTCACTGACACCTTTGCAGCCATTGTGCTATATGCTGGGTGTTCAGTGTGTCCCTGTACCTTTAAGAAGGGGTGGCTCCTCTTCAGTCCACCTGCTCTCACCTATCCATCAGAATGCATGTGCCTCCACTGTGGGGACACTTATACTGCAAGTTAGTGTTAGGTACCACAGATACCATGGTGCCTTGACGAGGCTCTGTGGCTTATGCATGCATTTGCAAATGTGTGAAGACTAAACCCCTGCTTTTAAAGCATACTGTAATGCCGCGAACACACGACCAGACTTTCCAGCAGAATAGGCCCGATCGTGTGTGGGATAGTTCGATCGTTTTTCTTAAAAAAATTCTGACGGACCTAGAAATAGAACATGTTTCAAATCTGTCCGACGGACTCGATTCCTATCGGGAAAACCATTTGTCTGTATGCTAGTCCGACGGACCAAATACAACTCAAGGGCAGCTATTGGCTACTGCCTATTGAACTTCCTTTTCTAGTAATTTCCTCATACGTCATCACGTTCAAAATGACCAGACTTTCGAATGGACTTTAGTCCGTTTGTGTGTGGGCAAGTCCGTTAGTTTGGAAGTCCATCGTAACTTTGGCAAAAGTCTGTCGGGAAGACCGTCTGAACTTTTCTGCCGGAAAGTCCGGTCGTGTGAACGCAGCATTAGACAGGTTTACTTGGTTGTCTGTGGGCTGGTCGGTAAGTTAAGCTTGGTTTTTTTCTTGGATTTATCCTTAGCCTTGTTTATTAAGATAATGTGAGCTTCCTTCATGGAGGGGGGTAAAGAGCCTGCTAGTAAACCAGTCTTGGAGCAAGCAATTCAGTGTGGGCTCTATAGAATTCAATGGGTAAGCCATCAGGGCCAAGGGCCTTACCTGCCTGGAAAGGCTGTATGGCAAGTGTAATTTCTTCTGGGGTGAAGTCTGCGACCAGAAGATTCCTGTCGTAATCAGAGAGCCGAAAGCATCCTGCAAGGAGGAAGTGTACAGTGTAGTCTAGAATCTAGTGAATTCAGTCAGGATGTCTTCCTGTGAGACGGCCGTCATGCCATCTGCTGTGAGGATTTCGGAGACAACTGCAAGGGGTCAATCTTGTTGTGCTAGTAGTGCCAGCAATCTGCTATTTTTGTCCCCATACTCAAAGTACTCCTGTCTCCAAGACTGTGTGCCAAGTCTAATGACTTCAGAGACGTGAAGATGCAATTCCCTTCTTAATGAGGGGAGGTGATCGAAGTTTGGGGCAGGGTGTGATGCGGAGTACTTACCTAAGGCCGTATTAACCTTGTGTTGCAGTGAGCAGACAATATCACTGTGCTCCGCCTTCACAACAGAGATATACTGTCCCCTGGTGTGAGCCTTGAACAGGGGAGTACCAACAGGTTGGGGGAGACTGGTGCCCGCCAGGGGCGCAGGCCAAGGAGGGGGGGGCGCAAATTGGCAACAATCTGAGTTTTTCTTGTTCATTAAGTTCAGCCAGTGGCGTAGCATGGGGGGGGAGGGGGGGCTGTGGCACCGGGCGCAACATTGGGGGGAGGGGGTGAAAGCCTGTATTAGTTTGTGTCACTTTGCCTCAGTTCTCTGAAGTTCCATTAACTGTGTCCCCTGCAATCCGGCCGTCATGTTGTGGCAGCTGGTGCCCTGTGATTGGGTGAATGTGGTCATGTGCTGCGGCGGGGCTGGCCAGTCCTAGAATGCCGCCGCCTTCTCCTCCACCCTTCCTCCTGACCACGCCGAATCTGGAAGTGCAGTGGGAATTTAGAATGAACACCAACGCTAGGGGGGATTTGCACTGACCACCAATGTCGGGGGGATTTGCACTGACCACATGTAATGGGGAATTTTATGCCACCCACTAATATAAAGAGGGATTTCTACAATGTAATAGGAGCATTTACACCAACCACCAGTGTAAGGGGGAATATACAATAACCTCCATGTAAGGGGGAATTTACACTGACAAGATCTGTACTGACCACCAACGTAAGGTGACACTTCTACACCGACCACCAATGTAAAGGAGGATTTACACTGACCACCTGTGTAAGGGCAATTCTGCACTTACTAAAAATGTAAAGGAAAATGTACACTGATCACCAATGTAATGAAGAATTTACACTGACAACCAATGTAATGGGGGATTTTACATCAACAACCAATAAGGGGAGGATTCTACACTGTCCACCAATGTAAGAGGGGATTTACACTCACCACCAGTTTAAAGAGGGCTTCTACATGGACCACCAATGTAAGGAAGGATTTGAAACTGACCACAACAGCAAGTTCTTTTTTTTTTGTTTGTTTTTTACAGATTACCAATATAAAGACACTGGCCACTAATGTAATGGGGATTTACACTGATCACTAATGTAATAGGAGCATTCACAGTAACCACCAATGTAAGAAGGGATTTACACTGACCACCAATGTAAGGGGGGCGTTCACACTGGCCACTAGTGTAATAGTAACCACCAATGTAAGAAGTAACCACCAATGTAAGAAGAGATTTACACTGAACACCAATGTAAGGGGGACCTTCACATTGGCCACTAGTGAAAGGATTGTACACCAAGTCCCAATGTAATGAGAAGATTTACACTGACCACCAATGTAACTGAGACATTTAGCCTACGTTCACATTTGTGTGTGTTGGGAATGCAAGCAAAATCCCCTTCCTGACACCACAGAAACATACTGCTCTTTATCAGATACACAGTAGTGCTATTAATTGTTAATTACACCCTCACACATCTGTCAGGCAGGATTTTCAAGCATGCCCCTTTACCTCCACAGGGGGCAGCATTCAGCAGAAGTGATGGTGGATATGACTTTGGAAGGGGGGCATGATATACATATATATGCCGCCTCTATTTACATATCACTGCTGCCTGTCCGGGGCTATCTACATATTAACCACTTCAGCCCCATAAGGTTTTACCCCCTTCCTGACCAGAGAACTTTTTACAATTTGGCACTGTGTCGCTTTAACTGGTAATTGTGCGGTCATGCAATGCTGTACCCAAATTAAATTTGCATCCTTTTTTCCCCACAAATAGAGCTTTCTTTTGGTGCTATTTGATCACCTCTGCGGTTTTAATTTTTTGCGCTATACACAAAAAAATAATGTCAATTTTGAAAAAAATATATATTTTTTACTTTTTGCAATAATAAATATCCCCAAAAATGTTTTAAAAAAACAAATTTCTGCATCAGTTTAGGCCAATATATATTCTTCTACATATTTTTGGTAAAAAAATAAAAATAAATCACAATAAGTGTATATTGATTGGTTTGCTCAAAAGTTATAGCGTCTACAAACTATGGGAAAGATTTATGGAATTTGTATGGCATTTTTATTATTATTTTTTACTAGTGATGGTTGGCGGTGATCTGCAATTTTTATAGGTATTGCGAAATTGTGGCGGACAGATCGGACACTTTTGACACATTTTTGGGACCATTGATATTTATACAGCGATCAGTGCTATAAAAATGCACTGATTACTGTGTAAATGACACTGGTAGGGAAGGGGTTAACACTAGGGGGCGATCAAGGGGTTAAATGTGTGTTCCCTAGGTGGGTTCTAACTATATGAGGATAGGACTGAGTAGGAGAGGAGACATTTCCCTGTTCCTACATATTAGGAACAAATGACAGCACAGGAATTTACACACACAAATCCCTGTGCTGGTGCTCATGCGCACGATCATGCATCAGGCTCCCCGCCGTGCTGCGGGTACGCACACACCTGGACTAAAGACCCTCTGGCGGCTCTTAAAGGGACCCTGTATATATACAGGGTTTTGTGCAGGGTGCCACAGCGATGGGGACACAAATGTGCAGAAGACTCTGACGGGAACACAAATGTGCAGAAGACTCTGATGGGAACACAAATGTGCAGGGAGACTCTGATGGGGAACCCAAATGTGCAGGGAGAATCTGATAGGGACACAAATGTGCAGGGAGACTCTGATGGGGAACACAAATTTGCAAGGAGACTCCGATGGGAACAGATATGTGCAGGGAGACTCTGATGGGGACACAAATGTGCAGGGAGACTCTGATGTGCACACAAATGTGTAGGGAGACTGATGGGGACACACACATGCAGGGAGACTCTGATGAGGACACATATGTGCAGGGAGATTCTGACGGAGAACACAAATGTGCAGGGAGACTCTGATGGGGAACAAAAATGTGCAAGGAGACTCTGACGGGGACACAAATGTGCAGGGAGACTCCAATGGGGACACAAATTTGCAGGAAGGCTCTGATGGGGAACATAAATGTGCAGGGAGACACTGACTGGCAACACAAATGTGCAGGGAGACTCTGATGGGGACACAAATGTGCAGGGAGACTCTGATGAGGACACAATTGTGCAGGAATGCTCTGATGGGGACACAGATGTGCAAGGAGACTCTGATGGGGACACAAATGTGCAGGGAGACTCTGATGTGCACACAAATGTGTAGGGAGACTGATGGGGGACAAAAATGTGCAGGGAGACTGTGAGGGGGGAAACAGATATATTGGGTGGTACTGGTGGGAACACATACAGTGGGAAAACTATTATTTGATCCCCTGCAGATTTTGTAAGTTTGCCTACTTACAAAGAAATGAAGGGTCTATCATTTTTATCATAGGTGCCTTTTAAATGAAGATCTCCATGAAGCAGCTGTAATAGAACAGTCTTTAGGCCTAACTCTTCAGCCGGCTAGCATTAGGACCCAGGTGTACCATTGGTGTACCTTGCTACAATATCAAGTTAAAACTGCAAAGAATTTAATGGACAATGCATGCAGCTTTAAAGCTTTAAGTATACTTATTATCCATATAGCACCCCCTTACCCCTGCGAGGTGGGTTAGAACTTCCAGACAGCTGGATAAATTAGCATATAAAACCTTGGGGCAAAATTCTTGACACTTTGTGGAGTGGAATAATTTGGGCTCCAGTAACTTTAGAACATTTAAGAGAGTTTATTAAGACACAATAAAATCACGAGAGGGGGTTGAGGAACATACCCAAAAACTGACCAAAGGGAACTCCAAACTTCTCCAACAGTAACAGTAAACACAGAAATAAAATTTAAACCAAGACAATCAATTTGTGCTCTTCAGTCTGCAGATTCAAAAACATGAATACCTCTACAGTTGGCCAATACATGTCCTGCAATGTCCATTGGAAGCAGTTTCTATCCGGATTTCCAGGACACTCTTCAGCAGTTAAGCTCTAATAAGATACTCCAGCAAGGCAGTGCAAGGTTTTACCCTCCCCAGGCAGCAAGGCTAGAAGGCAGAGGCCTCCAGCAAAGCCTCCTCTCCTGGCAAAAGCCCAGGAGGCAATGACAAAAAAAAAAAAACACTGGAAGGTCGCCCCAAATATTTAGATCTTTCCCCAACTTACATCTCTGGCAATAAACCTCCTAGTGATTGACTAGAAAGACATAAATATTCATAATCCAGCACTATTGTTTCTTAATACTTTATCTTTTGAGGAACACTCGCCTTCAACAGACAAGAGCAAACAATATCCTGAGCTTACAGAAAACCCAACAAAAGCAGAACAATACAAATTTAAGCTTAGTCTGACTACAGCCTAGCCGCAACACTAAATTTAGACTAAAGACCCTCCTTATGGCATGGTCTCCACACGTACAAATATACTAATAGGCATATATACGTATATCAGGAACCTAGTAAAGTCATTCTGACATAACGCGCGGGGCGGAGTGCTGGGTCCCTGGTGTCTATGCAGAACAGGGGCATTTTGTCTCATAGCAGCCAGGATAGAGGTACCTCTCAGAGGACATTGTACCATATCCTAGTCATTCACTTATGCCGCGTACACACGGTCGGAGAATCCGTCGGAAAGCGTCTTATCGGACCGTGTCGTCAGATAATCCGACTGTGTGTGGTATGCATCGGACTGATTCCGTCCGAATCTCCGTCGGACCCAATTTTCCAACATGTTGGAAATATTTCCCGACCAACTGGGCCGGTCGGACGTAATCCGATCATGTGTAGAGAATTTTGATCGGACAAAGTGCCACGCATGCTCAGATCAAATTCCTACATCAAAGCTATTGGCTACTAGCCTGAATGTAGTCCCATCGTAACGAAATTACGTCATCACGTTCTGAAAGATCGGATTTTTCGACAACTTAGTCCAACCGTGTGTATGCAACAGTTTCGGACACAATCCGTCAGACTAAATCTGACGGACAAAATCCGACGGATTTGGTTGTGGAAATCTCCGACCGTGTGTACAGGGGCTAAGAGTGCATGCTAGGCTAATAATAGGATTCACATTGCTGTTAATTCTTATATGCACTGTTTATTGCCGACTTTGCTGATTCATGAGTTAATCCCAGTCTAGTCGTACAGAACTCTATTCTAAGTTATCCTGGCATATTGATTATACTGTCTAGAAGGCTGTATCTGAATCTTTCATCTGTGTGCTAATTTATGCTCAAACCATCATTTACCGTAACCCATACTAATACATTGACTTCATTCACCACGAAACAGTCTTGTGTCTATTTCCTGATACTAATTCACAGGCAAGATAAGGTATCCACACTTGTGTTCCTATAAGTGCATGCAGTAACCTTCGCCCAGCTGAGTGTGCCAAAGGGGCTGATGTACTTTGAGTCGAGGAGCAGGACGGAGAACTCGAATTACCAGGTGGCTACTTCTTGGGTAGCGCTAAAGTATAAAAATATTGTATTTCTTTAATTTATGTATTTCATTGATGAGCAAAACTTAAAGAGGAACTGTAGTCCCCTCACATAATTTGTAATAAAAACATTTTTGCCATTCTGAAGCTTCCCTCCAACCACTTTGCATATTTGCCAAATATGCTGCAGAAATTTTCCTCCACTGAGTCTGACTGCAGCCATTTTAACTGTGGGCAGCTGAAGCTGCTGCCTGTTCACTTCCTGGATTTACACAGACACACAGAGGCACACCTCCAGCTCTGCAGCTCACATTGGCCCTCTTATGACTCACCCCCCCTCCCTTCCTGGCAAACTCTCACGAGAGAGAGAGAGAGAGAGAGAGATGTGCATTATGTCATAGGCCTAGGCTTTTTACCAGACAAGAAACAGGAAGTGGGCTGTATAAGGTATTTACTGGAAGAAAGAAAAAAGTTTTACTATCCAAAGTTAAAACAACAAGGGTAGAAGATTTAATAGATGGAAAGTTGAAAAAATGACTGAAGTTCAATTAATTTAGGACGCCATTGAGGGTACATTTATCTTCTGTAGCTGTGTGACACCAGAACAGCTCATTTCAGCAATCTGGATCTCCATCTATCTTCTCAGGGCCAATTTGGGTGCAGGCGTTTTTGTGGCGCTTTTGTGGCGCTTTTGTGGCGCTTTTGTGGCTTGAGCACAATTCATAACGGCAAATGTCCTCCACCTCCTCATGTATACTCAGATGATTCTGACAATGAGTTCCCGAAAAACCAGAGCCAAACCTAGAGGTAAGTTTGGATGATGACTCGTTTCTGGCTGTGAGCAATGACAAAAATGCACCTACCTGTACTACCCAACCCCAAAAGAAGGTGTTTGTGTCTCTCCTACTAAACATAATCACATGGAGTGCATCACATCATCTCGGCACCATGAAGTACCACGTATTTTCTCTGCTCCCTGTGGTGGAGAATAGGGGTGGTGGGGCAAAGGAAATTCTACTGGGGGACCGGTGGTAAGGCCTATCTAAACCTAAGAATAAAAATTCATAGTGTTGTAGCTTACCAGTCCTTAGATGTGGTGATTACATTTATTTTTTTAAACTTTATTTTAACCTGCTAATTAGACATGTGCAAACCCAAAAAAAATTGTTTTGTTTAATCTCTGATCAATTTGTTAAGTTACTAATTTTGTTTTGTTGCATTCATAACGCAAATCATTTTGTTTAGTTTCGTTTATTAATTTTCAACCGGATTCTAATTTTCCTAATAGATTTGAAGTATTCAAGTTGAATTTGAATAGAAAATACTGAATCGATTAAAATTGATTGTGAAGAATAGCTGGTTCTATTTTATTCAAAATTTGAATTTTGGAAGATGGTAATATTCTTTCTTTTTTATTCTATTCTATTCTAATCTATTCAATTGTTTTCTCATCTATTCTTTTCTAATCTATTCTTTTATCCTGTTCTATTTTTCTATTCTTTTCCTTTATTTTCCATTTTATTCTATTATTTTCTATTCTATGCTATTCTGTTTTATTTTATTCTATTCTATTCTTTCAAAATTAAAATTTCAGAAGATGGCTATATTCTTTCTATTTTATTCTATCATTTTCTATTCTGTTTTACTCTAACTTTTTTATTCTATTCCTCTATTTTCTATTCTATTCTTTTATGTTCTATTCTATTCTGCTTTACTCTATTATTTTCTATCCTATTCTATTCTGTTTTATTCTGTTCTATTTTTTTTTAAATGCGAATTTCAGAAGACGGCTATATTCTTTCTATTCTATTCTACTTTACTCTATTCTATCCAAATATATTCTAGTTTTTATTTCTATTCTATTCTGTATTATATGACTCTATTAAATTCGAAAAATCTAATTTCAGAAGACAGTTATAGTCTAACACCAATACACATTGGATTTGATTTACTAAAACTGGAGAGTGCAAAATCAGGTGCAGCTCTGCATGGTAGCCAATCAGCTTCTAACTTCAGCTTGTTCAATTAAGCTTTGGCAAACAAAATTGGAAGCTGATTGGTTTCTATGCAGAGCTGCACCTGATTTTGCACACTTCAGTTTAAGTAAATCAACTCCTTAGTCTTTAAAGGAAATCAGCAGTATAATAAATAAAATAAAATTTGGATGAAACAAACCACACATGTAAACTGCTAATCCTACCATTAAAAACCATACTGCGTAGTGTTGTCACCATAGGACAGACAGTGTGCTAGAACTACAAGACACCTCCGGGGGGGGTGTTTTGTAGGTCACTAAGATAGCAGGGAACAATGATATTTGATAACAGTTTTGAGGCAGAGTATAGGAAGTTACCAGCTCACAAGAATTCTGGTGGATGAACAGTTGTTTTCTTGCACTTGTTGAACCAATATGATAAAATGCTTTCAATGATTTAACTGACAGTTCAAAAGGGACAGAATAAAATAAATGTATTGTTAGAATTTACATACACTTTATTCGCATCCGGGCCACCCACCGCACATTTACTACAGCAGGGCGGCCCGCTGCGCAAAACAACGTACCTGTACATTGTGTCTTCTTCTGGGCCTGCTCCCACTGTGATTGGACACAACCACAGCCAATCAGCGGGTCCGGTGGACGTGATGCCGCCGGGACCTGCTGATCATTGACAGGAGAGGCAGAACATACTCACTCATTGTTCACCTTGTTAGTGCGAGGGATCTCCCCTTATTATTAGAACAGAGGTTCTGCCTATGTAAACAAGGCAGACCGCCGTTCTGTCACAAAATGCTAAGCAGAAACACAAATATCTGTCTTCCTCCATTAAGCCATCCCCATACAGCTAGTAATCACTCTCTAGGAGCGCACTTAACCCTTTGATTGCCCCTGATGTTAACCCCTTCCCTGCCAGTGTCATTAGTACAGTGACAGTGCATTTTTTTTTAGCACTGATCACTGTATTAGTGTCATTGGTCCCCAAAAAGTGACTTAGTGTTAGATGTCCCACTAAAAATCGCTGATCGCCACCATTACTAGTAAAAATAAAAATAAAAATGCCATACAAAATATCCTATAGTCTGTAGACATGATAAGTTTTACGTAAACCAATCTATATATACTCTTATTGGGATTTTATTACCAAAAATATGTAGCAGAATACATATTTGCCTAAATTGATGAAGAAATTATATTTTTTACATTTTTTTTATTGGATATGTTTTATAGCAGGTAAAAAATTTTTTTTTTCAAAATTGTTGATCATTTTTTGTTTATAGCACAAAAAATAAAAATCGCAGAGGTGATCAAATACCACCAAAAGAAAGATCTATTTATGGAGCAAAAATGACATAAATTTTGTTTGGGTACCACGTTGCAGGAATGCGCAATTATCAGTTAAAGCAACACAGTGCCGTATCGTAAAAAATGGCCTGGTCATGAAGGAGGTGAAGTGGTTAAGGGCTCATTTATACCATTTAGCTGCATCGATCAACACTATAGACATAGACAACAATTGTTTTTTTTATGTGTTGTGTCTACATCATAATGCTGCATTGAGCTGCGTTGCAATATGCTGCATATACAGCCTGCGTGTCTGCATTTTTGGGGTCCATTCACACAGGTATATGTGCATTTTCTGTATGAACGCAGGTTCTTGCTGGCAGAAGATCCTGCAGAAAATATGCATTGAAAGTACTCACATTTAGATGCATACACCATTTAGATGTGTAAAATTCTTCTTTCATTCAAATGAATGAATTACTGCACATTTATGTGAATATGTCTATGCGTGTTTTTGCGTGTTCACGCAAAAATATACAGATCTGTGCGGCCTTGGATGCAGAGGTGTACTTTTTCTGCATAGTTAAACGCTGTGCAAAATTTTGAAGGTAGGTGCAGCTATGTGTACTTACTCATTAATTACTATAGCACTGCATTTAGATGTGCGCAAAACTATGCGCAGTGTGCATCTAAATGCAGCAGGGGTTTTTTTGCCTGTATAAAAGAGTCCCCATAACAGACCTGTTGCTTTACCCTACATAGTCAAAGCAGGGCTGTCTTACCGAGCGGACACACCTGGGCACAGCCCAGGGGCCCCAGATGCACATGGGGCCCTATCAGCGACGATGGGATCTAGAGCGAAGCTAGTGGAACTGCCTCCGCTCTGCTCGCCGTCACACACAGCCCCGCCTCCTCCTGACCCCGCACCTGTGATAGACAGAACATGGGTCCAATGCTGGGATGTGTTCTGTCTATAACAGGCATGGGGTCAGGAGGAGGCGGGGCTGTGTGTGACGGCGAGCAGAGTGGAGGCAATTGCAATGTAAGCTGTAACAGTGGCTATCCGCTCTGTGATCCCCCCCCCGGCTCTCCTCTTCCTCCATTCATGATCGGGCCACCCCCTCGGTTCATCCGCCCTGATGAGTCTCCAATGGGAGCACAGTGAGGCTGCAAGGGGCACAATGAGGTTGCAATGGGGGCACATTGAGGCTGCAAGGGGGGCACATTGAGGCTGCATTGGGGGCACAGTGAGGCTGCGTTGGGGGCACAGTGAGGCTGCATTGGGGACACAGTGAGGCTACAATGGGGGGCACAGTGAGGCTGCAATGTTAGGCATGATGAGGCTGCAATGTTGGGCACGGTGAGGCTGCAATGTTGGGCATAGTGAGGATGCATTGTTGGCACAGTGAGTCTGCAATGTTGGGCACAGTGAGGCTGCAAGGGGCACGGGGAGGCTGTAATGGGGGCACGGTGAGGCTGCAATGTTGGGCACAGTGAGGCTGCAGTGTTGGGCACAGTGAGGCTACAATGTTGGGCACAGTGAGGCTACAATGTTGGACATGGTGAGGCTGTAATGTTGGGCACAGTGAGGCTTCAATGTTGGGCACGGTGAGGCTGCAATGACAGTGAGGCTGCAATGTTGGGCACGGTGAGGCTGCAATGACAGTGAGGCTGCAATGGTGACACAGTGAGGTTGCGATGTTGAGCACAGTGAGGCTGAAATGTTGAGCACAGTGAGGCTGCAATGTTGGGCACAGTGAGGCTGCAATGTTGGGCACGGTGAGGCTGCGATGACAGTGAGGCTGCAATGTTGGGCACGGTGAGGCTGCAATGTTGGCACTGTGAGGCTGTAATATTGGCACAGTGAGGCTGCGATGTCGGACACAGTGAGTAATTATACTTAAATTTTTGAGAAAATGGTGCGAAAATTGGGACAAGCTTGTAGGGGCCCAAGTGCATTACTTTTCCCAGGGGCCCATGATGCAGTTAAGATGGCCCGGAGTCAAAGGACAGGTTTGCTATAAAGTAGAATTCTGTTCAAATCCTAACCACTATTAAAAATGTCCCCCCCCCCCCAACACCTATTCTGCCTGTGGAGAAGATCTGAATACTTACCTATTTTCAGGCTGCTCTGGACCGGTCATGTCATCTCCCCTGTGTTAGCCAGTGGCGACTGCAGGTGAATGGAGAGAGCACTCAACAGCGGCTGGCAATGCTTGAGAGCTGTGATGTCACTCTTGATCTTCTCTTGTCAACACTCTCTCTTCTCCCCTGCAGCCAGCACTGGCTGACACAGGGGTGCTGATCACATGACAGGACCGGGGCAGCCTGAAAAAAGGTAGGTATACAGATCTTTTCTTACATTGGTTATTCAGAATAGATGTTAAGAGGGGGAAGGGGGCATTTTTAAGAGTAGTTAGGATTTGAATGGAAGTCTATTTTAAGATGGATCACCTAGAACAGAGGTCTCAAAACTACAGCTCATGGGACAAATCTAGCCTGCAATAAGATTTTATCCAGCCCGCGGCCAGGGTCAGTGGCATATCCTCAATGTGCACAGATGGATGATTCAGGTCAGTAGATGCTGCCTATGGTCTCTGCTTCAACCTGATGTAAGGGGGACTCTGATGAGGATCCCAATGTAAGAGGGACTCTGATGGAGAACCCTGATGTAAGAGGAGACTCTGATGGAGGCCCTCATGTAAGGTGGGGGGGGGGGGCTGTGATTGGGACCCTAATGTAAAGGGTACTCTTATGTTAGGGGGACTCTTATGGGAATCCTGATGAAAGGGAGAATCTTATGGGGACTCTGATATAAGGGGTACTCTGAAGAAGACTGTGATGTAACGGGAGAGTCTGATGGAGACCCCAATGTAAGGTGGGGACACTGATATAAGGGTGCTCTGATGGGGACCCTGCCGAGAATCCTGATGTAAGGGGGACTTTGCTGGGGATTCTGATGTAAGGGGGGATTCTGATCTAAGGGGGACTCTGATGGGGACCCTGAAGTAAGAAGAGGCTCTGATGAGGACCTTAATTTAAGGGGGGCTCTGATATAAGGGGGGGCTTAGGAGACTGTATTGTAAGGGCAGACTCTAATAGGGACCCTGATGTAAGTGGGGGGCTCTGATGGAAACCCTAATGTAAGGGGGAAATGATGGATGTAAGGGGGGACTCTGATGAGTGCCATGATGTAAGGGGGGACTTTGATGGGGACTCTGATGTAAGGAAGGAATCTGATGAGGGCCCTAATGTAAAGGGAGACTCTGAGGAGAACCCTGATGGAGGCCCTAAAGTAAGGAGGGCTGTGATAGGGACTCTAATGTAAGGGGGACCCTTATGTAAGGGGGGAATCTGATGAGGACCTTAAGGTAAGGGGGCCTCTGAAGGAGACTGTGATGTAAGGGGAGACTCTGATGCAGACCCCAATGTAAGGGGGGACACTGATATAAGGGAACTCTGATGGGGACCCTGATGACAATCCTGATGTAAGGGGGACTCTGCTGGAGTAAGAGGCAGGTTCTGATGAGGTCCTTAATGTAAGGGGGACTCTGATATAAGGGGACTTAGAAGACTGTAATGTAAGGGCAGACTCTGATAGGGACCCTGATGTGAGTGGGGGGCTCTGATGGAGAAACAATTATGTAAGGGGAGCTCTAATGGGCACTCTAAGGTAAGGGGGGGCTCTGATGAGGGGCTTGATCTAAGGGGGGACTTTGATGGGGTCCCTGATGTAAGGAAGAACTCTGATGAGGGCTCTAATGTAAAGGGAGATTCTGAGGAGAACCCTGATGTAAGAGGAGACTTTGATGGAGGCCCTGATGTAAGGAGGGCTGTGATTGGGACTCTAATGTAAGGGGGACCCTTATGTAAGAGGAGACTCTGATAGAAATCCTGATGTAAGGGAAACTCTTATGAGGACGCTGATATAAGAGGAACTCTGAAGGAGACCACAATGTAACAGGAGACTCTGATGGGGACCCCAATGTATTCTGTTCTGTGTACTAGTCTGTGTAGTAAAATATTCTATGCAGCCCGCGTACTGCAAAGTTTGGTCACCCCTTTCACAGAATGAAGATGATATAGGAGATTGCCTTGCGTTCTTTCACTCTGGCCTGTTTTCTGGCCTCTGTGTATCTCTCTTCCTTATGAGGCACCGGGGCTGATTTGTAGAGAGGAGCTGCCATGCTGCATTTGTTAGTGTGACAAGCGAACGCCGTATGTTTTCAGGCACTTTCATAGAAATGTGTTCAAATAACAATCTCCAGAGGCGCAGGAGTAATAATAGTTTTTTTTATGCACCACGGTCCTACCAACAATTACTGTGTAATGTGTTTCACGATCCTTGCAAGCTATTTCATCCCCGCATTGCCTCTACTGTGCGTAGAAGAATGTGTCATCGGCAAATCCATACCACAGCATTACCGAGGAAACATATTAACCACATATATTCTCTATTATCCACATATATTCTCTAACAAAGATCAAAAATGCATAACTCCCTGCAGACTCCAATATTCTACAGCTATGACTACACTTTCTATACCTGCATCCCCAATCCATCACTTCAAAGGTCAGTCCACTTATTACTAACATTGTGAACTTTTTCTGGTCATAACTATAAAGTGGACCTGGCTTCCAATATATGTTAAAGGGGCTGTAAAGCTTTGTTTTTTATTTTCTAAATAGGTTCCTTTAAGCTAGTGCATTGTTGGTTCACTTACCTTTTCCTTCGATTTCCCTTCTAAATGTTTTTTTTTTGGTCTGAATTTCTCACTTCCTGTTTCTCCTCAGTAAACTTCACACCATCCTCCGAGCGGTGTTTAGTCAGCCAGAACAGCTTACTGAACAGCTTACTGAGGAGGAACAGGAAGTGAGAAATTCAGACAAAGAAAACAAAGAAAAAAAAACATTTAGAAGAGAAATTGAAGGAAAAGGTAAGCGAACCAACAATGCACTAGCTTAAAGGAACCTATTTAGAAAATAAAAAACGAACCTTTACAACCCCTTTAAGTACATACATGCTATGTAGCCAGGGTCCGCTATTATGCCTATAATCTAGAGACATTTTCTGTGTTGTTAATGTGGGGTTGGCTCCCTCTAGTGTTGGCTGTTCATTTCCTTTTTCCTGTGTGCGGATGTAGAGCAAAGCATCATGGGATGTGTAGTTCTGAATGCTGAAGTGAATGTGCCAGCAGGACTGATCAGAACTACAGAATGCTGAGTGAACAGAACAGACTGCTGGGAAAGGATATAAAAGGGGCTGGCACGGCCTAGATCAGCTTCTCTGGATGGCGTTTTGACTCTGCCAGCAGGAAGTCTGTGTGACAGTGAGTTGCTGATGATTCGTGGCCTACACAGTGGGGAGCCGGACAGCTATAGCCAGAGGGATCTCTGCGGACAGCATCGATTCTTCAGTGCAGTGGACCGGAGGGTGTTCCAGGTCATCCAGAGGTGCCTGCAATTCAAATTCCCGTGGCATGCAGTGTGGCATGGCGGATGCCATTATCCAGAGCCAAGATAAAGAAAGATTTAAAATAAACAAGGTGGGGGAGGCGCCTCTCTAAGTGTAGTATTAAAACAGTACACTTGTCACACTTACAAGATACAAGTGGGAGTCATGCTCAATATAAGTATGTAGTCCTGGCACTTCTACTGTGTCCCACAGGCTCCTTGCACGATCCGGGTATGTGGAAAAGGTCTTCCCAGTTACCCGGATTGTGCAAGGAGCCTGTGGGACACAGTAGAACTGCAAGGACTACATACTTATATTGAGCATATCCCACTCTTACCTTGTGCCTTGCTACAAAGTTACAGTATCTCACAAAAGTGAGTACACCCCTCACATTTTTTCTAAATATTTTATTATGTATTTTCATGTGAGAACACTGAAGAAATGACACTTTCCTACAATGTAAAGTAGTGATTGTACAGCTTGTATAACAGTGTAAATTTGCTGTCTCCTCAAAATAATTTGACACACAGCCATTAATGTCTACACCGCTAGCAACAAAAGTGAGTACACCCCTAAGTAAAAATGTCCAAATTAGGCCCAAAGTGAGAATATTTTGTGTGGTCACCATTACTTTCCAGCACTGCCTTAACCCTCTTGGGCATGGAATTCACCAGAGCTTCACAGGTTGCCACTGGAGTCCTCTTCCACTCTTACATGATGACATCACAGAGATGGTGGATGTTAGAGACCTTGCTCTCTTCTACCTTCTGTTTGAGGATGCCCCACAGATGCTCAATAGGGTTTAGGTCTGGAGAAATGCTTGACCAGTCCATTACCTTTACCCTCAGCCTCTTTAGCAAGGCAGTGGTCATCTTGGAGTGGAATGTTGGAATATTGCCCTGCGGCCCAGTCTCCGAAGAGAAGCTGCTCATGCTCTGCTTCAGTATGTCACAGTACATGTTGGCATTCATGGTTCCCTCAATGAACTGTAGCTCCCCAGTGCCGGCAGCACTCATGCAGCCCCAGACCATGACACTCAGGTTGCCTACAGTATGTTAGGCAGTTGGCTGGTCCAGGCTAGGGAAGGGGTTACTTCTTTTCCTGGGATTTTTGGTCCCAGCCTATCCACCCTGTGATGTAAATAAGGGAGAAGGAAATGCTCCGGAGCTTCGGGCTGCTCAGGAAGATGCAGTGATTGCTGTGGAGCACCAAAGGGAGGACCGCTGTACCCTGCAGTCCATCAGAGGGAATTTGGAGAACTACCAAGTTTTGAAAGATGCCAATAATGGACCATCACCTTGCTGAGGTATGCCTAAGCAACTTAGTCGTGTTGGTTAGGGACTGTTGCACTGTACTGTTCATGTTGAACAGAGAGCCCTCGGGAATGGACAATCCCGGAAGGGGGGGGGGGGTAATGCAGGGGCGGACATGACCTTTTGTGTTCAAGGGAACCTGCACCAGAAGGGTTAAGGGACTAGGAGGTGGGGCTGGAGAAAATGAAGAAAGGGGGGAGGAGCAGTATAAGAAGGGGGCGGAGCCATGCGGGAGAACTGCGTGCGAAGTGAAGAACGGGAGGAGGCAGCTTTCCCACCCTCCCTCCCTATGGTTGCGTGGTTTGTTTTAGGATCCTGTTGTTTTTTTCTTGCTTGTATTTTTATTTCAGGGGAAGATGGACAGTCATCACAACAGTTGAAATCGGCCCTTTTGGGGGCTGCAGCGTTATCTTTCTGGTGGTCTTTGACGGTGGCGGTAAACAGAGGTGATCTAAAAGGTGTGGGGGGGCTCATTGGTAATATGGGCCCCTCCAGTGTATTCCTGAACGGTGGACGGAATACTGGAATGGTTTTGCTGCAAGAATTGGTTGTCTCCAAGCGGTCACTGCTGGAGGCCTGTTATGGTAAAGGTACTGCAATGAGGTGGTGTTATGTGGTAAAGTGGGTCACCGTCAGAGATCACCAGACTGGGTTTAGTAAAAGTGTTTTTGTTTAATGTTTTTGTTATGGTTGTATATATATATTTATATATATATATATATATATATATATATATATATATATATATATATATCTTTGGAGTGAGTAATTCTTGGTTGTGTTAATAAAGACTGTTGTGGCCAGTTTACTCCAAAGAGAAAGTGTGGTCTCATTATTATAGGGGGTAATAAAAGGGTGAAGAAGGGTAACAGTTTAAGAAGGGGACATTTGGACTACACGGGTCAAGTGCAGTAGAAAGCACTGGAGATATTGGATGAAGTATCACATTATTCTCAATGGACCTGTTCACACCTGACGATTTTGTTGCTTGTTGTCTGTTGTTACATTACACTCGAAAAATGACATGTACTTTTACTGGGGCAGAACTGTGTTTTTTGTCCCATAGACTTTAAAGCGAGCACCACATATTTACCCGTATTTTACAGGCTCTCCTGTCTCGAAGTCTGTGGGGCCAAAAAAAAAAAATGCATGATTCTGCTCCTCTACTACAAGTTGTGCATGATGCACTACTGTATTATAAAAGGTGCAATGACAGTCACTGGCCACACCCCTGACAACGTCTTTTGATGATGAAACGCATAGGGTATCGTCATAGAGGATCGCGGCCACCTTGTTGATTTGAAACTCTGGACATTTTTGTGATATGCCAAACTCATTTTGATCTAGGTTAGTGTATTGAGTTTATAATAAATGTGAAAGTTTGTTTTTACTATACTACTACGTGGCTTTTTTTCCTCTTTTGATCTGTATGTTCTGGAGAGGCAACTCTTTGTTCTGGTGGAGCAATCTATCAACCTGGGAGTGTGCCTGCGGTAAACAAGTGTCAGAGGATTGGGATCCTGGAAGTCCGGTTAGGCCATTATGATACATGAGTGCTTTTTGACGCTTAACTTTAGTGGTCAACATCATGGCTGTATGTGCTGGTTGGAGGTGGAGGATAACTTTTTTTGACACCTAGCCTCCTTTCCCTGTGGAAGCCTAATATGGAGAAACGCAGCGTCGGGTGGAGCTAGCAGAGTGGACGTTCTCACACATTACGCCCCAGTCAGCAGGCGCGAACCGCTGCTGTGTTCTTTCGTTTTTTTTTTAAAGTGCTTGCTGTTTCATGTTTTAAAGTTTTACAGTTCTGTGGTGCAGTTTTGTGCCAAGGTTATGAATAAACGAACTTGGATTTTAAACATATTACACTATGAAACCCTAATTTTTTCCTCCCATGATGTTCCTATTGAAACTGCCTTACCCATAAAACATGGGTCCCATGGAGTGCACCGGAGGTCGGTCCTATTAGCGGAGGAGTGGATCCAGATAGATGTCCTTGGCGTGTCAGCCTGAGTGATCCCTACTGCTCTGTCTCCGTAATAGAGATCCAACTTTTCTGGTAAGCGGCCATCTGGCTTTTTATTATCCTTCGGCTGTTACATGAGGAGTGTTACTGTGAAGAAATCATCCTATTTGGGAATCTCTATTTAAAGAATTAATGTCAATGGACTTGTATTGTACTTTTCATGGACTTTCTTCTGAGTAGAATTATTATTTTATTAAGTAGTGCACTTTTGGCTTTTTAGCACAGGTGTAGCACAGACAGGGGCGTAACTATAGGGGGTGCAGCAGTCGCGACCGCAACTGGGCCCTGTGCTGCAGGGGGCCCATGCAGCCCCCTCTACATATGGCCGGCAGCAGCATAGGCAGCTAGGGATACCAGTGCACTACACACGGGTGGCTGGAGGTGGAGGGTGACTAGCAGAGCTCCTTGCTCGACTATCGCACTGGCTGCTCTTTAGTTGTGCATTCCCCGCATGACCTGTGTCCTCGGCTGGCTCCTCAGAGTACCCCTCTCCTGCTCCATGCATTGCCGCTCAGTCCGATGTCTGTTCTCCCCAGCCAGAGTCCTGCCCCCCGAATCCAGCCCACACTGCACTGCATACTTCTCCCGGGTAAACAAACTTTAAGCACACAGATGCATAGCAGCCCTATGAGAGCCAGCTCCCCGGAGGACACTGCAGGCTTGTCTGCTAGCCCCCCTCCTCCCCTGTCATACACAGATGATGAAAGGTCTTTCTGGGAGATATGCTGATCACCCGTCCTGCACACTGGATGGAGCCCAGGCCAACATGGATGAGTGTGTGGCCTGCAGCTTGGTCATGGTGAGTGAGAGGACCCCATCCCTCCCACACCATTACTTACCCCCTCCATCTCCCCTTGGGGACAGGGGCCCCTTCTCACGTGGGGACAGGGACCCCTTCTCACCTGGGGGCAGTAACTTCATCTGCCCTGGAGAAAAGGACCTCATCTCTTCTGGGGACGGGGACCCCATCCTGCCTAGGGACAGTCCCCCAATGGGGCACCTAAAAATTAAAAAAAAAATTAAAAACTACTGATGCCAGTGGTGGAACTACAGGGTTCACAAAGGTCATACCTGTGACCACGCCCTGGAGTTCCACCGCCGGACTCGGAAGGAAGGGCCCTGGCTGGGGTTCAGGGAGGCCCTTCATGGTTTCTTGCATCGGGGCCCTGAAGGTTCTAGTTACGCCACTGAGCACAGATATTATGTAAATTGCACTAGGCATTTAGTAGCGCATCTATTCTTATTTTTACACGTTTTTTTGAGCACACTCAAAAGTGTTTTTTTACTAGATATTTTCCAGGAACTGCTTTGGAGGACTTTCTTGTTATCTGTTGATAAACTTGTTTATTTTTATATTTTTTATCTACTTTGTTGCACTTTATCTATAAGCTTATCTATATCTATACGCTGCACTTTATCTATAAGCATAATGCAAAAAAAGCCTCTGTTATGCCTAGCTATGCTTGAGATAAACAGTGGCGGCTGGTGCGCAATTTTTTTTTTTGGGTGGGGGATGGGGGGGGTGCAAAAAACCCGAAAAATTATGAAAAAAAACCCCCCATCAATTGCAGCCTCACTGTGCCATCAATTGCAGCCTCACTGTGCCATCAATCGCCGCCACTGTGCCCATCAATTTCTGCCACTGTGCCATCAAATGCAGCCACTGTGATGGCACAGTGGCTGCATTTGATGGCACAGTGGCTGTGTTTGATGGGCACAGTGGAGGCAATTGATGGGCACAGTGGCGGTGTTTGATGGCACAGTGGCTGCATTTGATGGCAAACGCAGCCACTGTGCCCATCAAACGCAGCCACTGTGCCCATCAAACGCAGCCACTGTGCCCATCAAACGCAGCCACTGTGCCCATAAAACGCAGCCACTGTACCCATCAATTGCCGCCACTGTGTCATCAAATGCAGCCACTGTGCTCCATAAAATGCAGCCACTGTGCCCTCAAATGCAGCCACAGTGACCATCAATTGCCACCACTGTACCATATCAAATGCTGCCAGTGTGCCCCCTGCTGGCCCGCTGTCTGCACTTACCTGTCTTGGTGGGATGGCTCCTTGATTTCTTCTCCCTTCCTTTCTTCCCGTCCTCTGCTATGATTGGACGCCTGGTGTCCAATCGCATCGCCTGTCGTTTCAGCCAATCAGGTGACAGTTAACAGATCCGAGCACATGATTGCCGGAGAGGTGGTTGTGTTAGGAAAGCGAATATTTATTCGCTTTTCTAACACAGCTGAGTGACCCACGAGCACCCAGCATGGCACTCGCAGGCCACCTTTTTTGACGCATATTAGAGCCTATGGCTCTAATCGGGTGCTTCAAAACCCTCCACCCCTGCCGCTGTAATTCAGGTGCCCTGCGCCCAAAAAGGGGAATCTATCTATTGGTGCTAGAGAGGGTGGCAGGAGAGAGGGGGCAGCGCCTGTGCGCCCTTATGGACGCACCGCCACTGGAGACAAATGTGAATAGGGGCTTAGTCCAACGTTTGCCAAACTTTTTTTCAGTACAGGCACCCTTTGTAAAATCTTGAGGCACCCCAGTCTAAAATGTAAAAAACGTAAATGTTATTTATCAGTGGGAAACCCGATCCCGGGACAATAAACAATAGCCTTAATGAAAATCATTTTACATCAGATGTTCCTCTATCACAGAGATATTCAATTAGCGGACCTCAGCTGTTGCAGGACTACAAGTCCCATGAGGCATAGCAAGAAGCATGAAACCCAAAGGCGGAGGCATGATGTGACTTGTAGTTTTGCAACAGCTGGAGGTTCACTAATTGCATATCCCTGCCCTATCATGTCAGAGATTTGAGGTTCCACCATGGTATTAGAGATGAGAGTTTCCCCCACATCTTATCAGAGGATTCATCATCATATCAATGGTCCCCCATCACGCCAGAGGTTCCTCAATCACGTCAGAGGGCCCCCCTTCACCACAGAGCCCCCTAAGCACACAGTCCTCTCTTTACAGAGCCCTAGCATTTGGCTCCAGCAGTGTAGCAGAGGGAAGTAGGTGGAGAAGGTCTGGAGGTGATGGGCTTCTCTCTTCTCTTGATTGCTGGGGGTGCCCCTGCATGCTGCTTGCCCTGGATCAGAGTCGTGTGTTGCCATGGTGGGCGTGAGCCAGCCGCCACCACCATAATAATGAATGATGCCATGCTTCCTGGCTCTAGAGTGTCATTGGTTGGTATGGTGCTGTCGGCTGGCCTGCCCACACCATGGCAACTCATGATGCTGATCCAGGGCAAACTGGGTCCCATACTTATGGTAACCCATGGGGAATCCAGGCAGCACCCCAGTTTAGAAACATTGATTTAGGCGACTGACATTTCATAAAGAAGGTCAGAATTAATTATACTCAGCACGAGTCTCCTTTTAAAAATGAGGATATATACCACAAGCAGTATAACTCCCACACCTTGGGAAACACGGAGTTAAAGGAATCATCAGATGGTTTCTGACAAGAAAAAAAAATATGAAAGCCAGTTTAAATGGTATCCGTCTAAGAATGCACAAAGCTCACGGAAGAATAATTTCCTGGCCCAATGCAGAAAGTGGCACAGCAATAACAGCAATAAAGAGATAGAGGATAATGTGATGTTTTCTGCAGATCAGCACTGGAAGTCAGGCTTACAAAACAATGATCATAACACAGAGGTGTGCTATCTGCTCATCAGGGTCAGCTCCAAAGGCAATACCTCCGATTCCTCATAATAAGAGCCTCAAATGTGTTCAATGATAGGACATTTTAATAACAAAATTGATTCAGATCTTTTATGGTGTAAAACTTTACTTTTTACAAGTTTGATTTATTTATTTATTTTTAAAGCCTAACTCCAGGTTTACAACGGTGTGTTCATGCAACGGTACAGGGACTTCCTGTCCCACTCCCCTAACATAATCATGTCAGGCTGAGTGCTGCTCGTCCATTCACAGGAAGCTTTGTACAATATTTTATGAATGAATACAAGGCCTTTCTCTGACTGGCTGAGTTGGAGAGAGGGGCGGATGACTTTGCAACCATTTAAGACACTCAGAGGAAGGAGGAAGCCTTGTAACCAGTGGCGGCTGGTGCTCTAAAGTTTTGGGGGGGCACAAACTGAAAAAAACACATCAATTGCAGGCTCACTGTGCCCATGAAATGCAGCTACTGTGCCCATCAATTGCTGCCACTATGCTCATCAAACGCAGCCACTGTGCCCATCAAAAGCAGCCACTGTGCCATAAAATGCAGCCACTGTACCCATAAATTGCCACCACTGTGCCATCAAGCGCAGCCACTGTAACTATCAATTGCCGCCAGTGTGCCCCATCGGTTGCCGCCAGTGTGCCCCATCGGTTGCCGCCAGTGTGCCCCATCGGTTGCCGCCAGTGTGCCCCATCGGTTGCTACCAGTGTGCCCCATCGGTTGCCACCAGTGTGCCCCATCAAATGTTGCCAGTGCCCCCCCCGCCTGGCACTTACCTGTCTCGGGTCAGCGCATTCCTCCATGCTCCCCCTGAGTCCTCGATGTCTTCTCCCATCCTCTTCTGCTATGATTGGACACCTGATAGGCATCTAATCACAGTGCCTGTCACTTCAGCCAAACAGGTGACAGGTAACCAGACCCAGTGCACCCGATTGCCTGAGAGGCGGGTCAGGGAAGCGATTTATTTGATTCCCTAACACAGCACTATGTAAGCAGCGAACGCACAGCAGTGCGTTCGCTGTTTACCAATTTGGAAGCCTATTAGAGCCCACGGCTCTAATCAGGATGCCTATTAGAGCCGATAGCTCTAATCAGGCACTTCCGAAAACACCCCCGCCGCTGTAATTCAGATGCCCGACAAGGGGCCGGACACCTGAATAGGGGGCGGGAGCGGAGACAATAGATTGAATCTATTGAAGATTGACGGATGCAGGAGAGAGGGGGCGGCGCTCCTGAACCCTCTATGGATGCACCACCACTGCTTGTAACCATTCATAAAATACAAAGCTTCCTGTGAATGGCTGAGCAGCTCTCATCCCTACTCTATTTTGTTCCAGGAAAGAGGCAGAAAAACCCCAAACTACTGCCCCAGCACAGTGCTGTATACTGTATGTAGCTGATGCTACATATCGTTTATACAGAGCTCACAGCAATCACATCTATTAGTAAAGGAAATAGTTCAGCTTGGCCCAAACTAAATATTTAAAGTCATAGTAAACTTGGAGTTAGGTTTTTTACGGCGGTAGTAGAATGCTGCTTGATTAATGCAAAAACTCCAAACGTTCCTTATATTTCAAGTATAACTTTTTTTCAGTTCCGGTCAGTGTAGTGTAGAAGTATTAGAACCCCTGTCAGGTTTTTATTGCTGTCTGTGCCCCCATTTGATTCCCCCTATCTATTTGTCCTGTTTACCGTTATCCTCGAGAATGGAAGTGAAAGCAAAACCCAAATTTTGGATTACCACCAGAAAGAATAGAGGAGAAATCTTCCAATGGGTACACTAGTTCTGGCATTCGATACTTCTCTTATGGCAGAGCTGATAAGAGGGGAATCCTTCCCATCTCCCTGCCTGCACACAGAGCGTTAATGCTAATGCTCACAATGTGATTAGGATGTACCCAGGCACACCTTGCACATCCTGTGTGTACGCCTATGACAGTAAGTGAAGAACAATCTCCCCGATGGGACACAGTAAAGTACAGAGCACTCTTTAGCTTCATATCTAGAGCCCCTTCACACCTGTCTGCATGAATTTGTATGTGTATTAACCGCTTGCCGACAGCCGCACACAGATGTACGTAGGCAGAATGACACAGGCAGGCAAATGTCCCTTTAAATTTGCCACCTATCAGGCGCGAGTACGCCGCAGGAGCTTGCCTGTGGGTCCCGGGAACTCGATGTTCGCTGGCAGCCTGCCATTCCGGTGTGGAGTGGTAGAACGGGGAGATGCCTATGTAATGTAATGTATTTCTCTGTTCTACTGCTCCCCGTCTTCGGGAGCATTGATCACCGTCATGTCAGTGGAACCCCACCCCCCCATATTTAGAACACCTCCCTAGGACACACTTAACCCCTTGATCGCCCCTAGTGTTTAACCCCTTCTCTGCCAGTGTAATTTACACAGTAATCAGTGCATTTTTATAGCACTGATCGCTGTATAAATGACAATGGTCCCAAAATAGTGTCATAAGTGTCCGAGTGTCTGCCCTAATGTTGCAGTCACAATATAAAACTCGCAGACTGCCGCCATTACTAATAAAAAAAATAATAATAATAAAAATGCCATAAATCTATCCCCTATTTTGTAGACATTATAAATTTTTCACAAACCTATCAATATACGTTTATTGCGATTTACTTATTTATTTTTTACCAAAAATATGTAGAAGAATACATATCGGCCTAAACTGAGAAAGAAATTAGTTTTTTTATATATTTTTGGGGGATATTTATTATAGCAAAAAGTAAAAAAAATAGTTTATTTTTTTTCAAAATTGTCGCTCTTTTTTTGTTTATAGCGCAAAAAAAACGCAGAGGTTATCAAATACTATTAAAAGAAAGCTCTATTTGTGGGCAAAAAGGACGTTAATTTTGTTTAGGTACAATGTCGCATGGCCACGCAATTATCAGTTAAAGCGGCGCAGTGCCGAATTACAAAAAGTGCTCTGGTCAGGAAGGGGGTAAAATTTTCCGGGGCTGAAGTGGTTAACATGCACAATACAATATGCCATGGATGTGCCTTTAAAATGAATGTACAACACACATTGGTACACCAAGAATGCATACAAAATATGTCTGTAGGCTGGTCATGGGTCCTCTTTCTCTCCAGCAATGGGCAGCGATTTAATATTGCAAAGAGTAGTGCTGATATGATGATGTAAGCACCTCTTTCTGCATCATCACATTGTAAATGAAGAGCGGCATGGTAAACCCTCTTTGGGGGCAGGCCTATGACACCCTAAATAAATTGACTTCTCAGCCACTCAACCCAGAAGACATCTTGTGGTGAAAATGAATTACTGCAGTTGACAACTCCTGATTGAAGGTGAGCAATTTCTTTAAACCACAGGATCTTTTTGACAAGCATAAAATTAACCCCGAGTTGGCCTTATTTGACTGTAGCACAGTTGCTGTGTTTACAAGCTTGCAGAAAAATGATTAGAAGATTAAGGATTGGATGTACTTGTTGCCTGGAGTTACTGTTTCATAAGTGCAAAGAGCAATGCTGTGCAGAAGCCCACAATCATAATTCACCAGTGCCTTGAAAAAGTATTCATACCCTTGGAAATGTTCCACATTTTGTCATGTTACAACCAAAAACGTGTAGCACCCTGGCATTTAGGCAGGGTCGCTAACAAATTTAGTCTGCCAGGTAATAAATGTCCTTGCTAATTTTTAGACGATCCACTGTTTTTTCTCCTTAAAGGCTGGATTCACACCTATGCAGTTTTAGTGCTTTTTGCATTTCGCGGATTTGCACTATAGTCCATTTACCATTGTTTCCTATGGAATAGGATCTGTAGTGCAAATCTGCAAAATGCAAAAAGTACTAAAACTGCATAGGTGTGAATCCAGCCTAAATCTGGATTTGCCACACTTCTCGCTTCTGTTACAGGGTGGCACTGTTGCCATTGACATTGCATTGACAAGAGCTTAGCAAAGCCAGACTTTAAGTGGATGGGTTGTCTCGGCCAATTGGCAGGGGTCTCCTTGGTTCCTTGGCCTTCTGGGAGAGCCTATTTATTTGTGCGGAGTCAGGTGATCGCTGTTCTGTGTCACCTGGACGGCTGTCTGGTTGGACATGTGTTGAAATGCCCCGGGTTGCTAGGCCAGAAGCCTGAGGCCTATCCTGGGAGTACCTGGTTGCTAAGCTGTCTGAGGCCTATCCAGGAGTAGGAGAAGCAGTGGGGGGTTGGGACTTCAGGCTTGGAGTCTGACCAAGATGCAGAGGTTCAGCTGGATGGGGAACCAAGTTGTTGCTATCGGGAACGATCATTCCAGGTTGCCATCGGCAATCATGGATCAAGGCCAGAGGTAAAGGAAAAGAAGTTACCACTAAGAGACCATCCTTTCCTGTTATCAGAGGCCAGTTATGGAAGTCTGAAAGAAGTACCAGAGCAGCCTTTTTCACTAGTTGGGGATGGTGAAGAAGTGCGAAAGCTTCAGCAAGTACCAAGCAAGGGACCCAGTGGGTTAGTGGGGGGTGACACTTGAGGAGTATACAGTGGGTTAGCTGTGGAAGAGCTCAGAGGATCAGATGACGACTGGGATCTTGACGTCTAGTGAGAGATTGGGAGCTCAGTGAGTGATCCACCTTGGGACATTGTGATACGTAAGAAAAGATCTATACCAAGGTATATGTAACGCCGTGTACACATGGCCGGACTGTTTCCTGACAGCAAAGGTCCGATGGAATGAATCCGTCGGACAATTCAACTGTGTGTGGGCTTCATCGGACCTTTGCTGTCAAAAAATCTGACGGACTTTAGATATAGAACATGTTTCAAATATTTCAGACGCACTCCATCACGTTCAAATCCGTCTGACTTTGGTGTGATTGTGTGTGGGCAAGTCCATTCGTTTGGAAAGTCCGTCGGAAGTCCACCGAAAGACCATCAGGAAGACCGTTGGACCTAGTCTGCCGGAAAGTCCGGCCATGTGTGCATGGCTCAAGGATCACTATTGACTGTTGCTAGTTCAGTTGCCACAGGAGACACCAGTTCTACAAATACAGTGACCTTATCCGGCTGGAAGGCCCTTAGCCCTTATAGCGGTCTGCCTATTTGGTCTGGAAGTCTGAAAATTACCATTGCATCTGCCTAATGCCCTGTACACATTTCCGACGGGAAATGTGCGATCGGATCTTGTTGTCGGGAAAATGTGTGTGGGCTCCATCTGACTTTTTCCGTCTGATTTTCCAACACACAAAGTTTGAGAGCAGAATCTAAAATTTTCTGACAACGAAATCCAATCATTTAAATTCCGATCGTGTATAGACAATTCCGACGGACAAAGTGCCAGGCATGCTTAGAATAAATTACGAGACAAAAGCTATTGGCTACTGGCCTCTTTATAGTACTGTCGTACGTGTTGAACGTCACTGCGTTCTGAACGATCGGATTTTCTGTCAACTTCTTGCAACCGTGTGTATGCAAGACAAGTTTGGGCCAAAATCCATCTGGAAAAAATCAGACGTATTTTGTCGACGGAATGTCCGACCGTGTGTACAGGTCATAAGGGTGTGCTGGCCCTAACCCTCTCTCCTCCAGTTCTTGTTAAGAGACAATAAATCTCTTCTGTTTACATCCAAAAAGTGACTGGAGCCCAATCATTCCATCTTGCATTACACCCACTATGCCTAGTAACCCACTCTACAAGGAAGGTTGTCAGCTCTCTCTGATTCTGGAGGTCACCATTAGGCCTTTGGAGGCCAGGGCCAACGCTACACACGTAAATGTATTTTATTGGGATTTTATGTGATAGACCAACACAAATTGGCACATAATTGTGAATTGGAAGGAAAATCATAAATGGTTTTCAACATTTTTTACAAATACATATCTGAAAAGTGGGGCGTGCATTTGTATTCAGCCCCCTTTACTCTGATACCCCTAACTAAAATCTAGTGGAACCAATTTCCTTAAGTTTCCTAATTAGTAAATAGAAACCACCTGTGTGTAATTTAATCTCATATAAATACAACTGGGTTAGGTTATAAAAAAACATCCCAAACTTTGAACATCTCACGGAGCACTGGTCAATTAATCATCCGAAAATAGAAAGAGTATGGCAACATTGTAAACCTACCAAAACAGGGGTGGACTGACAACTCATGGGGCCCCCAGGTAATAGGAGATTATGGGGGCCCCCAGGAAATCAGAGATTATGGGGCCACATAGTATACACACACACACATACATGTACACACAGACATATTTCTATTGGCTGAGAAGGTACTGGAGAGGTGGGGCAGCTATAATCTCAGGATTTTTAGACCAAAATGATGTTGGTAAGGGATATTTCAGAGAGAGATGTAAAAAAAACAGATTTTTACATACTGTCCCTGGTTTTACTGAGGCTGGCAACCCTGATGGGGCCCTCTAGTGGCCCGGGGCCCTCGGGCAGTGCCCGAGTGGCTGAATGGTCAGTCCGCCCCTGCCGTCCACCTAAACGGACAGGCTGGGCAGCCAAGAGGCCCATGGTAACGCTGGAGGAGCTGTAGCGATCCACGGCTCAGGCGGGAGAATCTGTCCACAGGTCAACTATTACTCGTGCACTCCACAAAACTGGCCTTTATTGAAGACAAGCAAGAAGAAAGTTATTTTTGAAAGAAAGCCATAAGAAGTCTGTTGGAAACAAACATGAATTAATGTTATATTTCTAAAGTTTCTACACATCTGTTTGTACAACCAAGATCAGCCATATTGACACTGGCAGTCCCACACTTTTAAAAGGTACAGAGGAATGTGGCACCAAACAGAATCTACATAGCAAAAGGAGTTATCTTCAGCCCACCTGGTGTGCACAAAGCTTCAAATAGATTGATGATGAAGACAGCTCAGGGTGCATAGACTGCAATACTGTCCTCAGAAGCCAAGTATGGCAGGACAGTCAGTAATATAAGGAGGATTGTCATGTGAACACTGATTGGTCCAAAGCAAATGGGACTGGCAGTGGGATGAGGTGTGTTTGTCAAAAAGGAATGCTTCAAAGAGCTCTCGCTGTCTCTCTCGGTTCGCTGTGGCCTTACCATGAAATTGTGTCTCTGCTAACCTCATGGCTCGGCAGTGCTACAATTCTACAAAGCCTCACGGAGGGCCTTGTGATAAGTATCTTTCATATTCTTGCATTAATGTATTTATTGGCGTATAACACACGCCAGCGTATAACATGCCCCCGAAGTTTAGGAGGGAATTTTAAAGAAAAAAACTTTTAGGAGGGAAGTCTAAGGAAAAAAACATACATTTAAATGCCCATCAATGCAGCCTTGTCAGTCATTTGCAGCCTTACATGTCATTAGCAGCCTTCCATTGCAGCCTTCCCAGTCATTTGCAGCCTTCCATTGCAGCCCTGTCAGTTTCTTTTGCAGGCTTTCCGTTTAAAAATGGCGACACCGAGATACAGAGCGGATGTCCTGTGTATCTCGGCGGCGCTCTGTAGCTCTCGGCTATTTTCGGCCGCACTCGGCCATTCTCGGCTATTCTCGAGAGCAATCGGAAATAGCCGAAAGCTGCCGAGACCGGCAGAAAAGGCAGAAGAGCTCGCAATCAGCGGGTGATCGGCATATAACACGCACCCACTATTTTCCCCTGATTTTAAGGGGAAAAAGGTGCGTGTTATACGCCGATAAATATGGTATATGTTCTGATTGTACGTTTTGTGATATTGTAACGTCTTTTTAATACTTTATGTTAGCTTTCCTAATGTCTTGGGAAATAAATAAGCTAGTGTTTTACTAGAAGTGTGTGTGTTTTCATAGGTAAATTTATATCAGTGTGCCTAGCAGGGTTTTATAAACTAGATGACTATGGGAATAGACAAGTTAATAGTAGTTTGTAGAGTACATAATGTCCTTCAAAGTCCCATTTGCAGTTTGTGTCAAAGCCATGTGGGGGACACAGCACACATGTGGAAGGAGATGCTCTAGTCAGATGAGATCAAAATGTAACTTCTTGGCCTAAAAGCAAAAGCTAAAGCCCCATAAACACTAATCAGATTTTCTGCTGATTTTTGTCTTCAGAATTACCAAAACCATGTAGTGCAAGGGCCTGCCTGATTGCATACAAATTGAAACTCCTAAGGTTCGACCTCATATTATATGGTTTTGGTAAATCTGAAGGAAAAAATCTGCAGAAGATCTGATAGTGTGTATGGGGCTTTAGTGTGGTAAAACAATTCACACTGCACATTACCCTGAACACACCATCTCCACTGTGAAACATAGTGGTGGGAGTTGCATGTTGTGGGGATGCTTTTCTTCAGCAGGGGCAGGGAAGTTGGTCAGAGTTGATGGGAACATGGATGGAACCAAATACAGGGCAATCTTAGAACCTGTTAAGAGTCTGCAAAAGACTTGGGGCAGAGGTTCACCTTCCAGCAGGACAACAACCCTAAACATATAGCCAGAGCTATAATGTAATGGTTTAGATCAAAGTCAAAGTTCAGACCTAAACCTGTGGCAAGACTTGAAAACTGCTGTTTAAACACGCTCTCCATCCAATCTGACAGATCTTGAGCTATTTTGCAAAGAAGAATGGGTAAAAATGTCACTCTAGATGTGCAAAGCTGGTAGAGACATCCCCAAAAAAAGACTTGCAACTGTAATTGCAGCGAAAGGTGGTTCTACAAAGTATTGACTCTAGTATAGAAAAATTTGAAAACCTTTTATCATTTTCCTTCCACTTTACAATTATGTGCCACTTTGTGTTTGTTTATCACATAAAATACATTTAAGTTTTTGGTTGTAACATTACAATATGTGGAAAATTTCAAGGGGTATGAATACTTTTTCAAGGTACTGTAAGCTTAGAGCTGTCAAAACAATGGGACCTATCTCTTACCTTACCTTTTTTTTTTTTTTTTTTAAATAACAAACATATAATCACCTGCTCTGGGCAAAACAACCAGCCCAAATGCTCCTCTTCTTGGGTGCCCTGCTGATGCTTCTGGCAACTCCCCCCTCCGAGTGCCCCCATAGCAAGCAGCTTCTCTGGGAGCACTGGTGCATGCTCACTCCTGAGCCAGCTCTATGTGTCCATAAGACACACAAAAACTCGGCCCCACCGTCCCCCCACTGGCTGTGATTGACAGCAGTGGAAGCCAATGGCTCTGGCTGCTGTGTCTGAGCCAATGAGGAGTGAGAAAGTCGAGATGTGCACATCGCTGGATTGAGATCGGGCTCAGGTCAGTATTTGGAGGGGCTGGGGGAGGGAGCTGGAAAAATAAGGTTTTTTTCCTTAATGCAGAGAATGTATTAAGATAAAAATAAACCTTCAGGCTTTAGAACAACTTTTCAGGGCCTGGACCGGCTCTGTGATGTCAGCTGACAGCGGACTGAAGCCCGCTGTCATCTGAAAATGGATCACAGGGGTGTAGAACGAACTGTAGCTTTGGCCCTACTTCTCCTTAAAAAAAAAAAAAGAAGTAAATACACCCCACTATTACTATTGTAACACTAAGCAATCTATTGCTTTGATTTGTCAATGAACAAGTATTTTAATGCAAGCGTTCGTGGAATACAGAGAATGAAATTGAGGTGCTTTAAGTCAATTAAAGGCAGCAGAGCAATCAAGAACGCCACTTATGGCGAGATAATGGAAGTACTTAATTCATCGACCTATGTGGCTTCTTACCAAACCGTGAAACATCTGCTAATAAGATCATTAGTTAATGTGTGGTATCTATGCGCCATACGGATAGTACTGTTTCCAGGAAATATGCTCTAAACCATGCTAGGAAAAGACACCAAAGAGGAAAATAAGGATCTTTAGTTGAAAAAAAAAAGTACACTCTGCTATTATGCCTTTTTGCTTTGAAAATCTGAAACATACTGAGTCTGATGAATGAACAGTAGACAAATTCCAATCTTTCTTAAAGTGGACACTTAAACTCCAAAATAAAGATTTGCTACCTTTTAGGAAACATATGAATTCTGCCCAAGCAGTACCCCGAAAATGCACCTTTTGTCTGGAATTGATCTTGAACTATAGCAGTCCAATCACTGGTGTGTGAGTGTGCCTAGGCACTCCTGTGCTTGCAATCTCACAGCTGTATAATTGCTCCAAAAGATCCAAGGTGCTGTACCTTTAACTGCTAGTCTCAGCAGATTTTAAAGTGGAGTTCCACCCAAAAATGGAACGTACACTATACGGATTCATCCCCCCCCTCCGGTGTCACATTTGACACCTTTCATGGGGAGGAGGGGAGCAGATACCTGTATAATACCGGTATTTGCTCCCACTTCCGGGCATAGATCACCACGATCTACGCCATGTCCGGCCTCTTCTCCGACCCCCCACTGTCTTCTGGGAGACACACGGGTTCCAGAAGACAGCAGGGACCAGTGAGGACACGCAGTGCGACTTGTGCATGAGCAGTAGGGAACCAGGCTGTGATTCCCTTACTGAAGATGAAGGCGCCTCCACCCAAGAGCAGAGGGACAGATCGGCTTCGCGGGCACCCTGGACAAGTAAGTGTCCATATTTTAAAAGTCAGCAGCTGCAGTATTTTTAGCTGCTGACTAAAAAAAAATTTTGGCGGGACTTTAAGTGACATTTGGTGATGTCACTACTGTGCTGCTCATTGTTCTCCTTGCTGGAGGCTGACATGAAGAAGAAAAACTCTGCCTCCACCAAGATGGCCACCTCCATACAGAGCAGGTCAAGGCACAGTGAGTCAGTAATGGTGGAAAGAACAGCTGCAGGGAGACCACATGCAATCTTGGTGACTAGTCCTTTGCCTCCTACTTGCCTTCTTTTGGCACAGCTTCCAGAGTTTCTTTTTAAATGCAACCATTAAAAAATGTTCCCAGTCCCTAGGTGGAGCTACAGTGGTGACGTCATCACGCCCGCCGGGGTACTGATTGTGATTATCTGTGTTATGTGTCATTTTCTTTCCTGTCTATTGCAAGATTTTACAAAACTACTACACCATGAGATCCTTCTTTGCCTTTGTTTTACATTGAGTTTCATATGTGGATTGCTTTGGTTGATTGGTAGTTTTTCACTTGAGTCCTGGATCACACTATCCATCCATCCCAGTGGGTTATCTCCCAAAAGCGCAGCCAGACCTCCACCATTGAGGTCTTACCTGCTGGTAAGTGGCTTGTCAGTGGGGCTGTGCACCCGGGTGAAGTGTTGTTCACTTACACTGGACCGCTGGAATTTGGCGTTTTATGAACTTGCCTATGGACTTTTTGCACTGAGCACTTTTCTGTTCCCTCTGGACATTTTTCTATAGCTTGCACATATTAATTATTGATTTATATGTTTAAACACTTGTTTTATTAAGTTATCTGATGAATTTCTGATATTGGTATATTTATGCATTTTCACTTTATTTGGATAGCGCAACACAATTTTGGTTATACTGGTCACTTAGATACAGAATATTTTTATGTGGATATTTAGTGAGTGCGGCTACCATTGAGAGATTATTTAAATTGCTTTGTCTTGTCACGGCTCCACCGATCCCCAGCGGCTTCCATGTTAAAGTGGTTGTAAACTCTTACAATCCACTTTTTTGCTACAGGTAAGTCTATAATAAAGGCTTACCTGTAGCTACCGTCATCGACACATGCTCACTGAAGCAATGGCACGTAAGTGCCATTTGCTTCAGTGAGTGTGCGGTTACCGGTGCCTCCCGCGCAGGAGTGATGTCATTGCGGCTCTGGCCAATCACAGCGGTGGAGCCGCGATACCAGGAAGTAACTCCAAGGAGAATTGTCGCCGGCCAGTGCTGTGTACGGGCACTGCAGCAAGGGCTTCGATCTCAGGTGAGTATTACATGATGAGCTAGTATACTAGCTCATTATGCCTTTGTCTTGCAGGTATTCGTTTTTAAAAAGAAATTTCAAAGTGGGTTTACAACTACATTAACCCAGTCTTCTTTCCGGGTTTTGAATCTTTAGCCACTTGATTGGTTGGTCTGCAGTGACGTCACTCCCCCATGCGCCACGACATGCAGAGTATGCCATAAATGCCGTCTGAGCTGTGCGGGTGTGGCCCAGATCGCATTACTGCTGACAGGCAGAGGGGACATTTATGACAGAAGAGCCCTCTGGGGTCTCTTCCGTTATGAAAACCCTGCCTGTTAGTGGATTTTGGCATGCAGCATTTACTACCACTTTAAAGGGTGCCATTGACATAAGTGTATCGGAGACCTTATGTTTATTTCCTGTAGAGGTGCAAGACATAAGTATAATTCAAATCTCTGGGTTTTTGTACTTTCTATATTAACTGATAGCAAAGAGTCTATGACTAATGCCCTGTACACATGGTCGGAATTTCCGACGGAAAACGTGCGATCGGATCGTGTTGTCGGAAAATCCGATCGTATGTGGGCTCCATCTGACTTTTCCCGTCGGAATTTCCGACACACAAAGTTTGAGAGCAGGATCTAAAATTTCCGACAACAGAATTCCGTCATTTAAATTCTGATCGTGTGTAGACAATTCCGACAGACAAAGTGCCACACATGCTCAGAATAAATTAGGAGATCACAGCTATTGGCTACTGGCTAGTTTATAGTCCCAACGTACGCTTTTGACGTCACCTTGTTAAGAACCATGGGATTTTCCGACAACTTTGTCCAACCGTGTGTATGCAAGACAAGTTTGGCACAAAATCCATTGGAAAAATCTGATGGATTTTGTTGTCGGAATGTCCGAACGTGTGTACAGGGCATAAGAATATGTTGGTGATTTTACTTATATTTACAGTAAAAAAAACATGGATAACACAGAAAGTTGGACAAATAACACTCAACATAATATACAAAAAAAGTAATGTAATTTTCAAACAAGGGAAACAATTCATGACATTATGAGACACAGATTTAGATAAATATTTCCCTATATATCAAAAGATTCATGTAAAAGTAGAGAATTGGATCAACAATATCACCCATTTAAAGCCCTTATTACTGGATGTGTTAAAATGATTCAATATAAGAGAATGGGACAGATTTCTACACTTGAAATTCAATGTAAGTAAAAAAGGGACAGAAGTGCTTAGGGACCACAAATGTCAACCTGTAGTGTAGATCCTTCCTGGGCAGACATAAATAAAAGGACTGCACATGAGATCAGACTTGCATATAAAAAAGGAAAAATACATTGAAATCTAATCGCTGAAACATTAATCAGTCCAAAATGTATTTATTTGATTTTTCCAAGTATTCTGATGGAATTAATTCCTATTAAGCTCGGATATCTCTTGCGGTCTCCAGCTTTGAGATTATTTCACTGTAGCGTTCTATTCTCCTTCAAACTTGGTGCTTTCAGTATTGAAAAAAATAAAAATAAAAAATAAATAAAATTAAAGTGAGACTCTCCTTGTTAATCTGGTGGGTGGAGCTGGGAACACAGAAATCTTGCAACGCTAAGGACAAAGAAAAAGTCTGGGGGTGAGCTAATCTTTCTGTAACAAGACACTTGCCCCTTTAAAGTGGTTGTAAAGTCAGAAAGTCTTTATCTTAATGCATTAAGATAAAAAAAACCTTCTTTGTGCAGCAGCCCCCCTAATACTTACCTAAGGTGCATCTAGATCCAGTGATGTTGCAGGAGAGTCTGGGCTGCCTAGGGCTCTCCGTCCTCATTGGCGAAGATGGCAACACGGTACTATTGGCTCCCGTTGCTGTCAAAGTCAGTGAGCTAATGAGGAGAAAGTGGGGGTGGGGCCAAAACGGGGCTCTATGTCTGAATGGACACAAAGAGCAGCGGCTCGGGTGCCCCCATAGCAAGCTGTTTGCTGTGGGGGCACTAGGCAGGAGGGAGGGGCCAGGAGCACCAGCGAAGGACCCAAGAAAAAAAACACTGCACAGAGCAGGTAAGTATAATATGTTTGTTATTTTTAAAGAAAAAAAAGACTTTAGTATCACTTTAAGTTTTGGATGTAGAGAATGGTTAAAATCTCCTGCCATTTTTTTTTTCTTACAGTATGTAAATATTCCCTGTTGGGAAGATTTCCCCGCCTCAGAGGAATTAAACGGCCAATAAAAAGTGAGGAGAAATACCCTCTTAACCACTTCAGCCCTGGAAGGATTTACCCCCTTCCTGACCAGAGCACTTTTTGCGATTATGCACTGTGTCGCTTTAACGGACAATTGTGCGGTCGTGCGACGTGGTTCCCAAACAAAATCGGCGTCCTTTTTTTCCCACAAATAGAGCTTTCTTTTG
Source organism: Lithobates pipiens (assembly GCF_037356315.1). NCBI lineage: Eukaryota > Metazoa > Chordata > Amphibia > Anura > Ranidae > Lithobates > Lithobates pipiens. The sequence goes on from NW_027507784.1 coordinate 289,851,839, forward strand.
GTGGTATTTGATCACCCCTGCAGTTTTCATTTTTTGCGCTATAAACAAAAAAAATGCGAGAATTTTGAAAAAAACGCATTATGTTATACTTTTTGCTATAATAAATATCCCCTAAAAATATATATAAAAAACATTTTTTTCTCAGTTTAGGCCGATACGTATTCTTTTACATATTTTTGGGAAAAAAAAAAATCGCAATAAGCATTTATTGATTAGTTTGCGCAAAAGTTATAGCATCTACAAAATAGGGGATAGTTTTATGGCATTTTTATTAATCATTTTTTTTACTAGTAATGGCGGCGATCAGCGATTTTTTTTTATTTTTTTATCGTGACTGCGACATTATGGCGGACACATCGGACAATTTTTACACATTTTTGGGACCATTGCCATTAATACAGCGATCAGTGCTATAAAATTGCATTGATTACTGTAAAAATGTCACTGGTAGTGAAGGGGTTAACCACTAAGGGGCAGGGAGGGGTTAAGTGTTCCTAGGGGAGTGATTCTAACTGTCTGGGGGATGGGCTTGTGTGACATGGACACTGATCGCTGCTCCCGGTGACAGGGACCAGACGATCAGTGTCCTGTCATTAGGCAGAATGGGGAGATTGTGTTTACATCGGCATCTCCCCGTTCTTGAGCTCTGTGACACGATCGCGGGTATCCCCGCGGCGATAGAGCCCGCGGGACCCATGGACGCGGTCACGGAGCTCGCGGTGGGCAAGCGCACACAACAGTGGGAATTTCAAAGTAACGTACAGGTACGTTACTTTGCCCAGCCGTGCCATTCTGCCGACGTATATATGCCGACAGCGGTCGGCAAGTGGTTAAGCTGGCCATAGATGGGCCTTGTTTTTTGATCAGCGAGCTGACTGACCAAAAAAAAAGGGACCAGATTCTCCAATCCACACATTCAAGGAGGATGAAGGAATCCTCCCTGCTGCACCACTGTATTCTGACAGTGGGGACTCCTCCGCTTTCAGAACAGAATATACTGATCAAGCGCTAATGGTATGAAAATATACCAACAGTCCCATTCAAGAGAAGTCAGTCATTAGATTGACTCTTCTCAAATGGCAATGGCCATAGATGATTCGAATTTTGTTCAGTCCTTGTTAGAATGGTCAAATTATGATCCATCTATGGCCATCTTTGAACATTAGAAAATGTCCCATCGTTTGCTTTTCCGGTGACAGTTTTCCATCACTTTCAGGCCCTCCGATAGTGGAAAGTGGGACAAATAGAGAGGTTGAATCTTAGCAGCTAAGACATAGACAGTAGAAAAAACCTGGAAGATGTTGGGAGAACAAGAGGGCCACACCGATGGGTTAGGAGCCCACGACTATTTATTTCATCACAGAGGTCCATAGACAACAAATCAATGTGTTTCAGGGGCTATAAAGTTCCCCCTTCATCAGGGCTTAAACTACTGGTTTCAGTTCCCGTAAATGCTGGACTTGTGTGAGTTAATAGGGGGTTGATTCAACTCGGGAATAAGCTGGATCCCTAAACTGCATGCTTCAGCAGATGGTTGTAGAGGAAGAGCTTCTTCTTCTTCTGCTGTCTTTGGACTTCTGGGATGAAAAAAATACTCTTGGACCCCTAAACGTTCAGTGTAGCACTCTTATTCATCTTACACTTTCTAGTGTTTGTACCTTTGAGGTCACTATGTGTTAGAGAGCTGCCTAACCAGAGTCGCTGTACTCTACAGCAGTGGTTCTCAACCTCAGTCCTCAAGTACCCCCAACAGGTCATGTTTCGGGAACTTCCCTTAGATAAAATAGCTCTTATCAATACCATGTCATTGATATTGATTTAAAGCAGCTATACAAAGTAAAGGAAACACATGGCCCATTGGGGGTACTTAAGGACTGAGGTTGTAAACCACTGCTCTACAGTATGGACTTATCTTCACTTTGAAGAACTACATTGTGCAGCACCATCTGATTGAAAAATAAAGATGGTTGGTGCTGTATCAAACAGCTAAAACCTGACAGGGCTTCTAACCTCTCCCCACTGTGTCCCAAATGTAAAAAAAATGTGTTTGGTCTTAAGATTTAAATTTTAAAAATGGTCTTGATTGTTTTAGCTTTGAATAGATATTATTGATAAAAGATAATAACCAAAGTGATGCCTGTCCCAGTTTTTGCAACAGAACATGTTTCCAAATAAACGAATTCCTGAGGCTGTGATGGGCTCAGCACACAGTGGAATCAGCTTATTTTTTTTACTTCATACAACAAGATTTTCAGATCTCTGCAATTTATCACTAGCCCCAAGCTATAGATGATTCACAGTACCCAGTACAACATAACCCAACCAGAACTGATCATAATTTATAATGGTGAAATCACTGGAACAGTAGTCAGTACAAGAAAAAAAGTGTGCACCAGTGGCGGTCACTCCATAGGCCTGCCTAATCCATGCACCCTACCCCTAATCTACATGCAGGGCACTGGACACAAAGATTCCAATGGGGGTTTTTTTTTTTACGCACGTGATTAGAGCCAGGGCTCCAATTGGCTTCAAATAAGGGTGGGCTTGGGTTGCAAAGCACTGCACACCGAGCCCACTGACTTGTGTGACAATAGTGAATTAAAATTCACTATTGTCTTCCTGATTCTCCTCCTGGCCAATCAGAAAGCTGCTCCTGAGACCCGATTGGGCATGGAGTCTTTGGACCCACTTCCTGTTTGGCTGTGAGGAGAAGCAACAGCCTCACAGCGAGGTGTTATCACGGGCAGGACTCGTCTGCCTCCTAAGGTAAGGGGGCCCTCCGTCCTTCCTGTCTCCCACGGGGGGGTTGGTGGTGCTGGTGATTGCCACCTTCATGTCCATATCCCGGGGGGGTGGGTGTTGTAGGGTGGAATGGCCCCCCGCATCTCCCACCAAGGGGGGGTGGTGTTGGTTTGCCCCCCCCCCAAAAAAAAATATGGAGCACCAGCCACCACTGGTGTGCACACATTTTTTTAAATCTCCTAAGCCCCAAAAATATATAAATTTGGTAGTTACAATTAAGGTAAAGTTCGGCCTGAATCCGTGGGAAACTGTCATATGGCAGCAGGTCGCCATCCCAATTAGCTGCAACTGTGGAATTCCTTGCCCCATTTAAAGTATAACTAAAGGCAAGCCTTTTTTATTCCATTTTGGAAAAAGAAGTGAGGGTTAAAACCCCATCCTTTTTTTTTTGCCATCTGTGTCCTATTGGGGAGATTTCCCTTCACTTGCTGTCCCATAGCCAAAACAGAAAGTGAAAGGAAATCCCTCCTGTGTGAAGGACTCCCAATGTGTCATCAAAACTAGTGTCCCCATTGGAAGATTTCCCTTCTTAGTGTTCTGATGTCAACCTAAAAATTTGGGATTTTCTTTTACTTTCACGGATAATGGTAAACAGGACACAGAGAGGGTGAATCTCCCTAAAGGGGACAGCAATAAATCTGGCAGGTGTTCAAAATTCCTCTCCACGCTATCCAAAAACATACAAAAAATAAATAAAAAAAAAAAAAAAAAAGGTTTGTCTTTGTTACACTTTACCAATGGGGCGGGGATGCTGGTGATATCACGGATTTAATGACATTGTCCAAACACGGCCATGTGGTCATATTAGGTCAATGATGGGATGGTGGCCAGCTATTATATGATAGCTTCCCATGGATTTGTGCCAAACTCAGTTCGGACTAAACCTAAGCCCAATTATAAGTGACGATGACATCCTAAAACGGTATGTGGAAGTAAGCAACGTTCATGAAGCAAATAGCAAAATGTACAATGCTGTAAGCCAAAAACAATTCACCTTTCACTGACACTGATCAGTTTTTGCACCTTGCACTGCCTCAAAAAAAATCTCAGCATGGTCTGTGGAATCACACTCATGATATTTTTTAGTATCCAGTAAGAAATAATCTGGTTAATGCAAGTTACACCATTTTCTAACTACTGAGTAATTTAAGAAGGATCTTAGTTTCTGCCGGTATCCTATCACATTGTGTCCCCCATCGGATAGTGTCCGCTGTGTACAGCGTATGCGCAGTACACAGGACACACAGATTCTGAAAATAGCCGAAGATGAACGGCGCCTGCGCCGTGAGTCCAGATTCTAGCTCTACCATCCAAGTGGACATAGAGTTGGAATAAAAAGAGCTGAGCGCAGCGAGGCCATGCCCGTAGCGTGGCGAGCGAGCCCGCAAGGGGCCCTCCAATATTTGCAGCCCTATGTCCATTTGGATGGTGGGGCTAGCACCTCCACTCACGACGCAGGCGCCGTTCATCTTCGGAGATTTTCCGAATCTCCTTCTGCTCCGTACTGAGCAAGTGATGCGCCTGCGCAGTACGGGGCGGACACTATCCGATGGACGGATGCTATATGCCAGAACACCGGCTACAAAATACACGCCCTCCTCCTGCTCCTATTGGCACTCCTCATTTCACTCTCTGGATCCTTCACTCCTCATTCTTCCCTCTCCTTGCCTATGCCACTGCCTGCCAGCTGCAGCAACTGAAATTCAGAAATATAAGGCTGCTTTCACACTAGAGGTGTGTTACAGGCACTATAGCGCTAAAAATAGCGCCTGCATAGCGCCTGTAAAGAACGTCTCCCTCTCGCTCCAGTGTGAAAGCCCGAGTGCTTTCACACTGGAGCGGTGCGCTGGCAGGATGCTAAAAAAAGTCCTGCAAGCATCATCTTTGTACACACCGCTCCTAAGGTGCCCCTGCCCGTTGAAATCAATGTGCAGCGCCACCAAACCTCCGGCAAAGCGCCGCTACAGGCGGGCAGTTTTAACTCTTCTTGGCCGCTAGCGGGGGGTTAAAATCGCCTCACTAATGGCCGAATAACGCAACTAAAACGACGGTAAAGTGCCGCTAAAAAGAGCGGTGCTTTACTGTCGACGCCCCCAATGCCTCAGTGTGAAAGTATCCTAAATATAACAGACAAAAAAACATTTAAAAAAAATCACTGCATCTTCAGTGGCCCTTCAGATGTGAGATGAAGGTTCAGATGTAACCAAACTAAACTAAAAAACATTTCTGGAGTTCAGCTTTAATATAAAGATAAAGCTATGAAATTAAATCTTGCTGGGTGGTTGAATGAAAAGTAATAGGGCTAAGATGCTTTACTGAAGAAAGTGCTGCTACATATTTCCATCAGTGCTGATCACATATCGGAAGGCCTATATATATTTATAGTATATAGATCTACAGTATATAAGAAAATGTAATAATTTGCATCAAACTGAATGGCTTATAAGCGTTACCGATTCTCTTTAAAAATCCAGGAACATTTAGGAATAAATTGAAAACCTGTATATCTGTATATCTGTGTCCCTAACAAAACCAAGTTGAATAAATAAGATATGATATATATAAAAAAAGAAGTCTTGAAGGCACTTTATGGGTGAGTTCAGCTGGTTTAAAAGCCTGAGTCTTTCCTTCTCGTTGGCCGTGATGGAGACACGATGATGTCATCGGAATCGTCAGACAGTACCTCTTCGATGGGTTGTCGCACCTTCCCTGAAATTATGAAAATTAAAGGAATTTTAAGCTATAGTAGGAGACCTTTAAATTGTAGCTTCACTTTCCCTAAAAGGCATTCAATTGTACTTGTTCCCGTAGCCACTGAAACCAATGTGAAGTGTTACCCGCTGCCTGCAGCTTTCTGACTCCAGTAATTGTTGCACAACTCTGAAAATCTACTGCAGGGAGATGGATTTGCTCGTTCAGTTTAATGAGGGGCAAGTCTCCTGTCACCAAGCAGCGCCCTCTAGTGGCAGCCAGAAATAGCTGCTAGAACTGTGGACAACCTATAGAAGTTCAACATTTACATATTCTTAAAGTGGTTCTAAAGCATTCTATGCATTAAAGGTAGAAAACCTTCTGTGCTAAAAGATCCCCCCAGAACCCCCCCCCCCCCACCCCCTTATACTCACCTGAGCCTGATCTCGAACCAGCATCGTGTACAAGAGCAGTGGCTCTATCGGCTCTCTCCCTCTTCATTGGGTAGATTGGTAGCAGCAGGAGTCATTGGTTCCCGCTGCTGTCAATCAAATCCTGTGATGAGGGACGGGGGGGGCAGCTGCCCTGTCTGTATCTATACATGCAGACAACATGACTCAGAAGCAAGCCCACATGAGTGCCCCCATAGAAAGTTTAAGGATCAAGTAGAAAGTGGACAGGATAATTCAGTTGGTTGCAGACTGGTTGGTAAGTTGAGCTTGGAATTTTCTTTGGTTTTGTTTGACATGCGTCACCCTTGCATGTGCTCCTTGCTGCAAAGGGCAGTTATAGGTGGGGGCAGTGGCCATTTGTTTTTGTACTGTCGGAATACTAGTGAGGGGATGCACTGGACACCTTCACTGTCATTGTGCTATATGCTGGGTGTCCAGTGTGTCCCTGTGCCCTTAAGGAGGAATGGGCTCCCTCCAGGCTCAGCTGCCCTCTGCCTATCCATTATAATGCATGTGCTTCCAATGTAGAGGCTCTCAAAATTTAATTAGGACTGCACATAATATTGGGGTGCTGTGAAGTGGCTCTGCATCTCACGCATTTATTTGCAAATGTGTTTTAACATATATTGTTAGACAGAATAATTTGGTTGGTTGCAGACTGGTCGGTAAATTGAGCTAAAAATTTTATTTGGTTTTGTCAGGACAGTAAGCGCTCATTTACAGCTGCAGTTTGGGGGGGGGGGGGCAGTAACCTCATAGTTTTAATAATACAAACACCCAATAGTTCATTATGGCCAATGACTGGTTACTAAATCACTAAAGTGGCCCTTGCTCTTCAAAAGGTTGCTCACCCCTGTATTACACCTGAGTGGGCTCCCTCCAGGCATACTTGCCCTTAATCTATCCATTACTATCTATGAATGTGCTCCTGCTATGGCTCTCAAAATGTATAAAGTTAGGACTGCAGATAATACTGGGATGCCTTATCTCTGCCTCTGCAGCTTAAGCATTTGTTTGCCATTGTGCAAACTAAACTCCGGTTTTTAACATGCAAACATATCTTTTTTGGCACACTGGAGGTTGGGTTGGCCCATATGGAGTATTCATAGTATATGAATAATGGACAAATACTGAACAGTCCATAAAGTTCCATGGTGGATAATAATTGGAACAGATAGTCCAAAGTTTTGTTGGTCTCAGTGGCTGCCAGCTCTTAGAAGAGCTAGGAAGAACTCTGGGAAACAAGACACTTTTATTCTAAAAGCCAACTCACAAGATGGAGAAGTAGAAACACTTTGTATAGCAGGTTATCTGCTTAGGAGTTGGAGTCTGTGCCGTTGTGAGTGTAGGACCGATGGTGCTGGTGGCTTCCAACGCTTCCTGTAAATTCGGGGTATTCGGGCCACAGTCATTTCTATCTCCCCTTCACAGGAGAAAACTGATAAGAACAACCCGCAAAACATTGCGTTTGCCTCGGCCAGCCATTCCATTCCACATATGGGTCCAATAACGCCACTGGTTTATAGTCGTAATGTTTCTCATTCCAATAGATGCCATAATAGTCCTCCAGATCAAGTTTCTAGAACAGCCCCCACCATTATTGAACTGGCAACATCCACCCACTCAGCCAGTCACTCCAGTCCCAACGTTTCTCAGACCACCAGATTCCACGATTGTCGATTAGATCAAAATTCCATTACAGCCCTCACCACTGTTGAACTGGGTATTTCTACTCACTCAGAAAGTGATACATGTCCCTAAAACACCCAAGGACTTGATTCTTTTTTGGACCAAAACCCCCCTGTCCGGCCCAAAAAAAGAAAACTTGCAGACGACGCAGGAGGGAGAATCCGACACAAAAAGAAAAGTTTGCAGACTATAAAAATCTTTACCCTCTCAGATCACATTCTTTCCCAACCCGAAATATCCTGATTAAGTCAGGGTCTCACGTTTGCCCCCTTCCGCCACTCCCAACCCTTTCACACTTTTTATAGACGAGTTCATCAGAAATTTGACTGTCAAAGGATACTGCAACACTAAGCCGCTATACTCTCTATGTTCTGTTTTTAACACATACTTTTAGACAGGATAATTCGGTTTGTTGCAGGCTGGCTGGTAAGTTGAGCTGGAATTTTATTTTTTGTTTGACATGTGTCACCCTTCCACGTGTTCCTTGCTGTTAATGCCAGTTATAGGTGGTGGCAGTTGCTGTTTGTGCTCACCCCTGTATTACACCTTATTCCTCTATCTACCCTAATGCCCCGTACACACGATCGGACTTTCTGACAAAAAAAACGTGGATTTTCGTTTGTAGGGTGTTGGCTCCAACTTGTCTTGCATACACACGGTCACACAAATGTTGGCCAACAATTTACGAATGTAGTGACGTATAAGACATACGGTGAGCCGATAAAAAGGAAGTTCAATAGTGATATGATATCTCCATTATGAACGTTAGTTTTACAAGACCGAGCGCTTCCGGCTCGTACTTGATTCTGAGCATGCATTGACTTTTGTGCGTACACACAAAAATCTTTTGGCGGAAAATTTGAGAACCTGCTAGCAAACATTTGTTGGCGGAAAGTTCAACAACAAATGTTTGATGGAGCATACATACGGTCGGACTTTCCTCCAACAAGCTCACATACAACATTTGTTGTCGGAAAATCCGATCGTGTGTACGGGGCATTAGACTCAGCAAGCATTTTACCCTTAAGATGCAGGGGGCTTCAGTGCAAGGGTAATTACTTTAGGTATTCCAGGTTCATCCCAAAGTACTTTAAGTCTGGTCAGGGTTCTATTTTAAGTGCTGTGACAGCGAGTCTTCTACCTGAATTCAGCTTTGATAATGAACGACGAGAGGGTGGTCTCTTAGCAGCGATGTCATCTTCCTCTTCAGATGCCAGCTCCTCAATATACTCTTCAACTGCCTCTTCACCGCTGTCACTGTCTGTAAGAACAAGAAAAAATTAATGTTTTGTGCTTTTTCTTGTAACATTAGTATCTTAAAATGCACGTGAGGCAAATTAATAAAGTGGATGGAATACTGGAACTTCTTACAGATCTTTCTACATAGTAATAAAGCACATTCGCTAACAGTAACAGTGTTTGTAAGATCACTTTCATATATATATATATATATATATATATATATATATACACACACACACACACACACACACACACACACACACACACACACACGTTACAGTCACAAGCCCCAATCTGTTCTTAACTCTCAGAATTTTCAACTACTACTATGGAGGACCTACCATTCTCACTAATGCTCACCCAATGTTGCACATAATCAATGCCAATATGTATTTTAGCCAAAAATCCTCATTAACATTTATTATGCCATAGACCAGGGATATGCAATTAGTGGACCTCCAGCTGTTGCAAAACTACAAATCCCATCATGCCTTTGCCTCTGAGTGTCATGCTTGTGGCTCTGAGTCTTGCTATGCCTCATGGGAATTGTAGTTCAGCAACAGCTGGAGGTCTGCTAATTGCATATCCCTGGTCTATGGCATAAAAAATGTCAATGAGAATTTTTGGCTAAAATACATATTGGCATTGATTATGTGCAACATTGGGTGAGCATTAGTGAGAACGTTGATTCCTCCATAGTAGTAGTTGAAAATGACCCTGAGGTTATACCCAAGGTGAAAAGGAGAAACTACAGTGTGACTGCAAGTAAATATGCAGTATATACAGATGAATCTTCCCAACTGAAGGCACAGAGATTCACCAAATATAAAACAGAATAACTGCCCTCCTAGGATCGAGCCACAAACAATCTTCCTTCCCCAGAACAGCAAAACTCATTAAGGGATTCTACCAACAACTTCGATAATTCTGTGGGTTTCAATAGAAACTGTTGCATTCATCCCCCAAGTCATTTCTGCAATTAAAAGCTGGCTAAACTTGCCCAAACAATGCCGTTTGAAGCCAGGAATAGACTAGAGTGGGCAGTTTACCTTATAATATAATTGTAGCAAACAGAAACTAATAAATAAATGCTGTTGGGAGAAAAAAACTTGGAACAAAACACAATAATTGTTGTGCTAAGGTATTCCAGCAGGCAAAGCTGTGTCATCAGGGGTTATGAGGCAATGATTTTGATGTCAGGATCCTGAATATGTAGTCCAAAGTTCTGACCAATGAGCAGCAGAGTCAATATATACATAAGATGATGTTGGAAATTACTCATGATGGGGTAGTGGGTTTTTAAGTCCATAGCCTGGGTGATTACCACAGTAAGAGTATAGCTGGCACAGGGAAGGCAGCATGCTGAAGAGTAGAAGAACCTCTGGGAAGAATACAAAAAAAACCCAGGAAAAACAGACAAGCAGCGCCAATCTAAGTACAGCAATATTGTAACATATTTAATTTAGCAGTAATGCACTCACTTGAAACAGGATAAAAGGAGGCACGTCTTGGTGAATGTCAGATGGACATCAGGGATCCAAAACGATCATTCAGACAGTGCTGTTTGGTCTTGCTCGGCAGTGCCAGTGGTTTTCAGTGTTCCGGGCTAGAACGTGCAAGGCACAGAATGACAGCTTCCTCCTGTGCCCTGTATGCTGTAGCCCGGAGCACCAGCAGGGGACCCATGAAGAGGAGGTTCGGGGCTGCTCTGCGCAATACAAGTGCACAGAGCAGGTAAGTATAAGGCCGCGTACACACGGGCGGACTGTATGGGCTACTTAGTCCGTCGAAACACATTTCAGCGGACAGTCCGCTCGTGTGTGGGCTTCAGCTGACTTTTTCAGCGTGCAGTCTGGCGTACTAAGTATTTCGGATTTTTCGAAATTCTGTCCGTCATACTTTGGTTTCAGCGGACAATCCGCTCGTCAGTAGGCTAGTTCGACGGACTAAGAATGGCGCATGCTCAGAAAGGATTTACACGGCGAAAGGTTGCATTGCTGTGTATTGGACTTCCTATTTCTAGTCCCGTCGTACGTGCTGTACACGTCATCGCGCAAGCTTTCGACGGACTGTTTGTGCATCCGTGTGTGGTCAAGTCCGTTCATTCGAAAGTAGGACGGACTGTCCGTCGGATTGTATGACGGACTAAGTAGGCCATACAGTCCGCCCGTGTGTACGCAGCTTAACATAATTATTATTTTAATAAAAAAAAAAAATGAAACTTTACTATCACTTTAATGTAAACTCTGCCCTTGGGTAGGCAAAGTACAGGTCCCCTTGAAAATGGACTTCTTCACAGAATAAACTTGTTAAACAAATCCTGGGAATTCAGCACATAACCTTGGGTGCTCTATTCTGCAGATACTGTCTTCAGTTCCTCAGGTCCAGTTCTGCCCTACACATCTCATTAATGGTCCTTTATTGTAACTGGTGGCTTCACTAACTGAAACAAGACTAAACAGGTCATGGGAAACTTTACGTTCTAGCAAGGTTCTAAAACTTGAAGGGTGGGAACCATCAGTGTTTTTTTATTTATTTAAATTAGTGCAGGTATTAAAATAGAACCAACAATTTACTGTATTTATTGGCGTATAACACTCACCTTTTCACCATGAAATTCAGTTGCAAAAAGCATGTGCGTGTTATCTGCCGATACTTCAATTTTCGCTGCCTCGGAGGGGAAAGGGAGGGGCGCAGGACGAGAGCCATCGGATCACATACAGTGAGAATCTCCTGTTTACTTGGTGGCCCCTGTAATAGGAAGTCCTGTCTCCTAGGCCACCATTGGACCACTGTTCTGTCTATCATAGGAGATTCTCACTGTATGTAATGTCCCTTCTAGGCCGCAGATGGGCATCGATCAGTAGTGTGAGTTTCTATTAGAGCCATATCTCAAAGATACAAGACCTACATTCAGCACCTTATCTATTCCCTTGTTTGCTGCTAAGAATATGATTATGCCTTGGGAAAGTAGAGACAAAAGCCAATAACATTTTACCAAACAAATATTGGGCGGTTTGATTGGAAGGTTTCCGGGATCCCGGAGATCTTGTGTTTTCTCTGGAAGAGTTCCTAATTGGGCTCTCTCTGCCTTTCATGTCACTGGGTCTAAGACAGAATAAAATGTACAGGTAGTTACATTAATGGTTAGGACAAAAAAAATGTTTTCACAGAGTATGACAATACAAGATGCATTCTTTCTCTGCATCTGAAACCTAATAGAAAAACATCTTGTGGATTTTGATGAATGGGATTAGTATAGGTTGAAGCCTCAGGAGATATCCCAGCATGCGAAATAATTCCTTGTGACACATTTGTATTTGTTCTATATTAAAAAGCAAAGAAGGAATAACCATTTAACATGTCAGAAGCAACTGTCAAAAAGATACTTGGCAGAGCAAGTCTTTGCAAGCAGGCATATCCCATAATCATCTGTGAGGGGCTTAAAGGGAAAAGCTGTACTTACAGAAGTATGAAGGTTTTTAGTGACCTCTTCTTTTTTTTAAATGATAGTTGCTGGTTGTTATGTTTTTTTTCTCAATAGTTTCCAAAAAAAAAAACTGACCCGGAATTAACCAGGAGTTCTGATTATAGTCTGAATGTATCTGCTGCATGAATAATTCCAGGTCAGCGACTCAAAGTATTGAGGTGATACACAGCCAGACAAATGCTATAAGCACAGGTAAACCCTTACAAACCACTTTGACCTACAGGTAAGCCTAGATTAAGGCTTACCTGTAGGTCCAAGAAATATCTCCTAAACCTACCCGGTTTAGGAGATATTTGCCGAAAGACAGGCACCGCTGTCTACGGCGCATGCGCCGTAGACAGCGGCAAGCAGGCGCACTGAGCGCGCCGCTGTCAACGGAGATATGCCACGAGTGGTGGCTCCCGGCGCATGCCCGGGAGTGACGTCATCGCGGCTTCACCGAATGACAGCGGCGGAGCAGCGAGACCCACCGAGAAGATGGATGCTCTGGACTACAGGGGACATCGGTCACATCGCTGGCTCCTGTGTCAGGTAAGTGACACATAATGGACTACTATGCGATGCATAGTAGTCCATTATGCTTTACCTTTGCAGGGAATCAAAGAGGAAGTAAACTCATTAGGGTTTACTTCCTCTTTAAAGACCACCTAGGATTGAATGATTGGTGTTTTTTCTTTATCATGCCCCTTTCTGGTTGGTTGTCAACTTGGCACAGCTTGGATCTTAGCCAATTCATGCTGAGTTATCCCCAAATTGAGCCATGGGTGCACCACATGGCTCAACAGAAGTTGACCAAACAGACAAACAGATCAATGGAAGGACATCTGAAAAACAATTTCCAATGTGTCCTATTCACACCAAAATGCTGCACATGCATTTCAACAGACGGCAAAATATATGCCAATGGACATCAGCGCGTGTTAAAACGTGACTAAAATGGATGGAAATGTACATGCATTTTCCATTTATTTTAGCACAAGTTATTGTGAATTGGCTCTAAACGTCAGCAGTTACAATTACAGTCGTTGCTGACTTTTAAGAAACAGATACTTACCAGCCCAAGAAGTCCAGCTCTCTTCCCTGTAGCCCAGTGGTTCTCAAATCCGGTCCTCGGGATCCACTAACAGGCCAGATTTTAAGTATTACCTTGGGGAGATGCAGACTAGAATACTGCAATCACTGAGCAGCAAATGATATCACCCGTGATGTATTTCAATGATCTTGTAAACCTGGCCTGTTAGTGGGTCCTGAGGACAGGAGTTAAGAATAGGCTTCAGCAGTGGTTCTCCTTAGGGCTTTGAATCTTTGGCTCTGCCCTTTTGGCTTTTGGAGCCTACTGTCACTTCCTGATGGCTTACAGCCGGTTCCCCACTCTGCATGCCCGAGATTGAGGGGCACAGGGAGGTCCTGTAGCTTTCTGGGGTGCGTGACATTATCCTAGGAGGCTGTGGGAGTGGGAGAGAGTATCTGCGATTTAGATGGAAGCTGGGGAGGGAAGGAAAAGGATGAAGGTAAAGCCCCGTTCACACAGGCTGCATGTCAAGAGACATCGTCCAGTTAACAAAAACAAAAAAAAAAACAGATGATAATCTGCCTCTGCATATGGCAACCTGTCTGTCAGAAGTCGGCTTCTGTTGGACGAGCATGCTGAAAAACCAGCAGCCAACCAACTCAGACAATGTCAGGAGTTCTAATCGGAGAGTTCTGGCAGAACACAATAGCTCAGCGTGGGAAATCGCTGTAATAACTTGGATCGTTAGTAAATCGGCTTGCGACTGGAGCTGACAACCCGCTGGGTTGAACGAAAGAAAAAACTCATAGTGTATATTAGGCTTTACTTTCAGTTTTAGGTGATGGTCTGCTTTAACGTGTATAGCCAGCTTTAGGGAGGATGCAAAGTGAAAAATGATGGAGCACAATTCAAACTTCAAACATTTTTCGTCTTAGTGTACAGATAAGCATAATCTCATATGGGTATACACCTAGTACAGTGTCTTGAAAAAGTATTCACACCCCTTGAAATTTTCCTCATTTTGTCATATTACAACCAAAAACATAAATGTATTTTATTGGTAATTTATGTCATGGACCAACACAAACTGGCACATAATTGTGAAATGGAGGGAATATAATAAATGGTTTTCCAAATTTTTTACAAATAAATATCTGAAAAGTGTGGCGTGCATTTGTATTTAGTCCCCTTTACTTTGATACCCTTAACTAAAATCTAGTGGAACCAATTACCTTCAAAAGTCACCTAATTAGTAAATAGAGTCCACCCGTGTGTAATTTCATCTCAGTACAAATACAGCTGTTCTGTGAAGCATTCAGAAGCTTGTTAGAGAACCTTAGTGAACAAACACCATCATGAAGGCCAAGTAACACACCAGACAGGTCAGGGACAAAGTTGTGTAGAAGTTTAAAGCAGGGAGCTTCCTGACTATGCAAAACTGCAAAACGCGTAGAAGCTGTGGGAGACATACTTTCTTCAAGGAATAGCCAGGAACAGGTTGGCCGAGTGGAGGGAGGAGAGTACCACCTGCAGAACATCATTGGCTTGCCTGATTCCATGCTGTTCTTGTATGGCTGGATAAGCTTGGTGTCAGCTAATAGACACACTGAAATGTGAGTGCAATATGTTTTAAAAATAATTTCTTAATTAAAGGTGAAATGGTTTTACACTATGTTGGTCTTATTTACCTTTGTATGAGCATACGGAAATTGAGGAATTGCTAACGGGAGAGTTGATTGAGGATTGGTTATCCCTTGAATGAACCAAAGGCTTACTGTATGGTGAAGTCTGGTGAGTGGCCATTCTTTAAGGTGGTGGTGGCACGATTTTGCTTTTCCTTTGGTGACACATGTGAAATATTCATCAGAAGATGTACGTGAATTGAATTGAAACAGCTGGATCCGATTGAAAGAACCATTGCATGAAAAGGACTATGATTTAATGAGATATAAATTTACACGAAAATTCATGTTTCATAATATAAACTGTGATTTTTTTGTATATTCTAGGGGGTTAATTTGGGGTGATCACTTTTTGAGGTAACAGAGTGAGTGATTATAAGTGAGTTTGGTACATATTTGGTTAAAGTATTTTTTATAATTTGGGGGGAATATCAGAAGGAGGTGCAACCCCCAAGTATATATTGTAAAGCAGGGTTCGGTTATAAAAAAAATATCCCAAGCTTTGAACATCTCACGGAGCACTGTTCAATCCATCATCTGAAAATGGCACAACTGCAAACCTACGAAGACATGGCCGTTCACCTAAACTAACAAACCCGGCAAGCAGAAAATTCATCAGAGAAACATCCAAGATGCTGATGGTATCTCTGGAGGAGCTGCAGAGATCATAGCTCAGGTGGGAGAATCTGTCCACAGGACAACTATAAGCCCTTGTACACACGGTCGGAGATTCAGACGGAACGTGTCCTATCGGACCGTTTTGTCGGATAATCCGACTGTGTGTGGTCTCCATCGGACTGTTTCCGTTGGAGTATCCGATATTATTTGTCCGTAAAATTTTCGACCAAAATGCCTCAATTGGACGGACAAAGTGCCACGCATGCTCAGATCAAATTCTTAGACCAAAGCTATTGGCTACTAGCCTGAACGTAGTCCCATCCTAACAAAATAACGTCATCACGTTATGTACAATCGGATTTTCCGACAACTTTGTCCGACCGTGTGTATGCAACAGTTTCGGACAAAATCCGTCGGACAAAATCCAACGGATTTGGTTGTCAGAATGTCCGACTGTGTGTACAAGGGCTTAGTAATGCAGTCCACAAATTTGGCCTTTATGGAAGAGTGGTAAGAAGAAAGCCTTTGTTGAAAGAAAGTCACAAGAAGTCCCGTTTGCAGTTTGTGGCAAAGCCATGTGGGGGACACAGCAAACGTGGAAGAAGGTGCTCTGGTTACATGAGATGTGTGGCAAAAAACTAACATTGCACATAACCCTGAACACACCATCCCCAGCGCGAAACGTGGTGGTGGCAGCATCATTTTGTGGGGATGCTTTTCTTCAGCAGGGACAGGGAAGCTGGTCAGAGTTAATGGGAAGATGGATGGAGCCAAATACAGGGCAATCTTAGAAGAAAACCTGTTAAGAGTCTGCAAAAGACTTGAGACTGGGGCGGAGGTTCACCTTCCAGCAGGATAACGACACTAGACATACAGCCAGAGCTACAATGGAATGGTTCAGATCAAAGCATATCCATGTGTTACAATAGCCCAGGTCAAAGTCAGACCTAAATCCAACTAAGAATCTGGGGCAAGACTTGAAAATTTATTTTCACAGATGCTCTCCATCCAATCTGACAGAGCTTGAGCTATTTTGCAAAGAAGAATGAGCAATGATTTCACTCTCAATATGTGCAAGGCTGGTAGAGACATCCCTAAAAAGACTTGCAGCTGTAATTGAAGTGAAGGGTGGTTCTACAAAGTATTGACTCGGAGGGCTGAATGCACGCCACACTTTTCAGATATTTGTAAAAAAAAAAAAATGTTGAAAACCATTTATCATTTTCCTTCTACTTCACAATTATGTGCCAATTTGCTTTGGTTTATCACATAAAATCCTAATAAAATACATTTATGGTTGTAACATGACAAAATGAGGAATATTTCAAAGGGTATGAATACTTTTTCAAGGCGCTGTACGTATCACAAGATTATGAGACGTTTAAATAAAGGAAAGTATCTATGTATAATGCTAGTTATAAATGGAAAAATTGAAAGAAGGTGTAAATGATTTAGCTCATGTCAAAAGTTTCATTCTTGTCTAGCAGTGATATCCTGCATTTATTTTACACTGTCAGGTGACAGAAGGAAGACACGCAGACAGGAGCAGCAGACACAGCGATAATGAACAGATCCCATCCTGTGCTGCCACAACTTGCAGAGATGAACAGTGAATGGATAAAGCGCCCATTGTGTATGCTCAGTTGCGGGTAAGAGATGTACCTTGATCTCTGGCCCAGCACTTTTGTGCGCATCAGATGAGCTCTGAATGTGGACTGCAGGAGAGTCACATGATCCTCTTCTTCCACGCTGGGGTTTTGTAAAAGTTTACCGTCAGATCCAGTGCTGTCCTGCAACAAAACCACAGATAGAGCCAGAAGATTAAAAGGCTGGTAACTGAAACAAGATCTCAAATATTTTCACTAACTCCAATGATATAGTGAGAAGAGAGTGTATTGTGCAAATAATCACCTTCATGCCTCTGTGCTGTCAATTTAAAAATGAACCTTTCAATAACTTTACAAGTCTGCATGAATACATTCCTGACATGTCACAATATACAGAAACATGAAAAACATGAAAAACAAAAAAAAATACCATTTACCATTTAAAAGTATTCCTCGCTGTCATGTGCTGTCTGGGACGCATAGCTGGAGCGAGGATTGGGAACGTAGCGGTTACCAAAGGTTCTTTGTCCATCAATGTCCAGGAGAGTGGGTACAAACGGAGATCAAGATGGTACGAAACCCCATCCCTCTTACATAAAATCTTTACTACCTTGAACCTTGAGTAAACCCCTCACATTTTTAAAAAATATTTTATTGTATCTTTTCATGTGACAACACTGAAGAAATGACAGTTTGCTACAATGTAAAGTAGTGAATTTACAGATTGTATAACAGTGTAAATTTGCTGTCCCCTCAAAATAACTCAACACACAGCCATTAATGTCTAAACCACTGGCAACAAAGGTGAGTACACCCCTAAGTGAAAATGTCCAAATTGGTCCCAAAGTATAAATATTTTGTGTGGCCACCATTATTTTCCAGCATTGTCTTAACCCTCTTGGGCATGGAGTTCACCAGAGCTTCCCAGGTTGCCACTGGAGTCCTCTTCCACTGGTCCATGATGACATCACAGAGCTGGTGAATGTTAGAGACGTTGCGCTCCTTCACCTTCCGCTTGAGGATGCCCCACAGATGCTCAATAGGGTTTAGGTCTGGACACATGCTTGGCCAGTCCATCACCTTTACCCTCAGTCTCTTTAGCAAGGCAGTGGTAATCTGCGTGTGTGTGAGGAGGTGTGTTTAGGGTTGTTATAATGTTGGAATACCGCCCTGCGGCCCAGACTCTGAAGGGAGGGAATCATGCTCTGCTTCAGTATGTCACAGTACATGTTGACATTCATGGTTCATAAAGCTTATCTTGGTCTCATCAGACCACAGGACATGGTTCCAATAATCCATGTCCTTAGTCTGCTTGTCTTCAGCAAACTGTTTGCAGCCTTTCTTGTGAATCATCTTTAGAAGAGGCTTCCTTCTGGGACGACAGCCATGCAGACCAATTTGATGCAGTGTGTGGCATATAGGCTGAGCACTGACAGGCTGACCTCCCACCCCTTCAACCTCTGCAGCAATGCTGGCAGCACTCAAACGTCTATTTCCGAAAGACAACCTCTGGATATGAGGCTGAGCATGTGCACTTAACTTCTTTAGTCGACCATGGCGAGGCCTGTTCTGAGTGGAACCTGTCCTGTTAAACCGCTGAATGGTCTTGGCCACTGTGCTGCAGCTCAGTTTCAATGCCAATCTTATTATAGCCTAGGCCATCACTATGTAGAGCAACAATTCATTTTTTTCAGATCCTCTGAGAGTTCTTTGCCATGAGGTGCCATGTTGAACTCCAAGTGACCAGTATGAGAGTGTTAACACCAAATTTAACACACCTGCTCCCCAATCACACCTGAGACCTTGAAACACTAACAACTTGAGACAAGATGACACCAGGGAGGGAAAATGGCTATATGAGCCCAATTTGGACATTTTCACTTAGGGGTGTACTCACTTTTGTTGCCAGCAGTTTAGACATTAATGGCTGTGTGTTTAGTTATATTGAGGGGACAGCAAATTTACACTGTTATACAAGCTGTACACTCACTACTTTACATTGTAACAAAGTGTCACTTCTTCAGTTTCTTCATTTCTTCAGTGCTGTCACATGAAAAGATGGGGGGTGTACTCTGGGAAAAATTCTGGGAAACATTCAATGAGGTTATAGCCAGAGTGATTACATCTGACCTAGACTTTATACCTGTATAATATGCAATACTTGTTGCACCATACAGCTTTATCTTCTAAACAGTATTTTAGGGCACTAGCCATGCATATGGCCAACACAGCCAGAATGTGTGTGCCAATCCAATGGAGCTCTAACCAGGTACCCACAATTGCTAAATGGTTCTCTTACCTAGATAAAATATATAGTATGGAAGAACTGGTTTACACTACCCAAGACAGGATGCACAAATACATGGGCATGCTGGTAATTCTTCAAAACAACTTGACTTAGTTTGGTAACATGTGCAATATTATGAAGCTTGACCTAGTAGGTGAAACAAGTTAGAAATGAGCAGCTTCCCCATCCTTACAGTGTCTAATCCTGGAGCCTGAGCAAAACTTGGCTATATTCAGATATCTTGCACAGATCAGCCCCTGGTGCACGCCCTTTCACATAGAGGTTGCACCAGGGGCTGATCTGTGCAAGACATCTGAATATAGCCAGGAATTGCACAGGCTCCAGGATTGCATGATTGCTTTATCTCTGGCACTGCATCTAAGGCTGGGTTCACACTGTTGTGCTTCAGTAAGGTATGCATTGAATGGGCTGCCCTTACAAATTGCACATTACCACACAAAGAAAGGTGATGTGCACTGCAACAATGTGAACCCAGGTCCAAGGAGGAGTCTTCATGAAAGAAAAGCAGATCTGAAAACACTATTAAAGGGAGTACTGTGATCTGTGTGAAAGGTAATAAGTATATACTGATCCTGAGCTCAGAACTTAAGTTGGACCTGGCATCAGATATTGAAAAATATGCAAGTATAGCAAAGCCCATAAAGAGATCTATATGTAAGAGGGGAAGCTGATCTGCTGGGACCCTCGATTCCAAACCCAAATACACAAACATTTTTCATGGTTATTCAACTTTTGCATCCAAAAAAATTAAATGTAACCTATCAAAACCCTCCCTACTCCTTGGGCCCACTCTGCACTTTCTTGTGGTTTAGAAAGTTCACCACCGCCCACATCTGCCTATTAGTGGATTCATACACTTCTCAGCCCATGAGTCTGTATTTCAGAATAATAGCAGCAATGGTGTGCGGTGATGAGGATCTCTTCTTTCTCTCAAAATAGAAGTGCTTCTTATTGGTCAGTGCAGTCACGTGACCACGCTGCACAATTACCACATGCCATTGCTGGCATCGTTCTGATACACAGCCTCCTGGGCTGTGTATGGAGCAAGAAGTGCAGGAATCAGTAAATGGGTATCAGAGAACTTACTAAAGAGCAAGTGAGTGCAGCGGGGACCTGAAGAATAAGTGTTGATGGGTAACATTTACATTTTTGGATGCAAAGTAGAATTACCCTTTAAGAAATGACAGTTTTTAGTTTTTTTCAGGGAATGTGTACTTTTTTTTGTGGTATTCACTCGCACTAGACGAGGATGCCATCTCCTCAGCCTGCTTGCAGTCCCCTAGGATAATGTCACACATACAGGACTAGTCTCACTGCAAGCCGCCAATTTGCACATGTGCAGTAGGGGGCCAGCTGTGAGTCATCAGGAAGTGACAGTAGGCTCCTAAAGCCAAGATGGAAGCTTTGAGGTTGTGAACATGGGCAAATATATTTGGCAAACACAAATGTTGATTCTACTTCCTACTTAGTAGCGCGTCACGGTGATTGTAACTTGCGGGGTCTTATTAGACTGTGATCGCCTACTGTTTCATTCAATGCATGTCAAAGAACCTAGGCTGGGTAAAATCACTGAGCTGTGACAAATTGTTTTATTGCATCAGTTATTCAGTTGGCCGTGCTGACTATACTTCCTGAAAAACATATAATGAATAGCATTTCATTTTCTAACCTGCTGTACGAACATAAAAATGTGATACCGAGAAGCCTCAAATGGGCAGCTTGTTGATGTATAGGGCCCAATCTAGAGGTGGCCTGGGCTGCCCGGATCTTTGGAAGTACTTCCTGGCCTCACACTTGATATAACTAGCACAATGGAACACCTCTTCAATCTCTATACCATGGTTACAATTTGAGAGGATTTCCGTTGTCCCATTCTACCTTCCTGGTCTCCTCTGGTCACACTCTATTTCTCCAAAGGATATTGCACTACTTAACGGTATTGTGAGCCAACTCTGATCTCACTATAAGGAGAAGTTTAAGTTACTCTCTAGTCCTCTTTTTTGGGCGAGCCTGAGTTCCCTCCAGCCTTCAATACAGGCCTGGAGTTTTCCAGCTGGACCTCACAAGGCCTAGTGACTCTAGACTCCCTATTGCAAGGCTCCTCCATTTGGTGTTTTTTGCATCTTCAACAGAACCATGCCTTCCACTGTTCTGAATTTTACAAATACTTACAAATCCAAAACTTTTTTTTCTAACATTTTAACACAAGATGTGGAGTTGGCTAATCACCATTTGAAAATCTTTGCAGGGAGGCTTCTAGAGATAAAGGGAGTATCTGAATCTTATACAAATACCTTAATGATCATAATACTATAGCCAAATCAACAGCTACGCTGGGGTGGGAAGTAGAAACTGCCCAGAAGATCTCGGTAGAGGACTGGCATGACATGGTCTCCAATATGCATAAATGCACACGGTCTATCACTGTCAGAGAGACTGTAGTCAAGCTTCATACCTGCTGGTATTACACCCTTGTTAAGTTGCACATAACTTACCCATTGGTACCTGACACATGCTTCAGGGGTCGTCGAGGCAGGGGTACTCTCCTTCACACATTCTGGAGCTGCACAGTTCTGAGGTCTTTATGACAACGAACCACCATGATGGTGCACCAAACAATGGGGCTACCTATGACACTGACTTACCAGATGTGCATTTTATTTGCCAAACTCTCAGAGGTCTCACCCCTCCCCTGTTAAAAGTTGACACATACAATTTTTAGTGCCACCTGATGGGCAAGAGCCCTTAATTGGTGGTCCCCCTCTGTACCAGTCACAAGTGCTTTTCCACATGAAGTCTTTCGGATTGATGGAGAGGGTGCATCATACTCTCATGGACTCCATGCACATTTTTGAACGTAAATGAGAATATCATTCAGCTTACTAAGTATATACTGTATTTGGGAGTTTCTTTCTTCCCATTTGTAATAGCTGGATATGTTTGATGTCTCTTATTGTAATACATCTAGCACCAATGATTCTTTTATATAGATGCTTTTGACCTAAAAATATTTCACAAGTAGTCAAATATTTTATCTCGCAGATGCAATGTTGTTTCTTTAGTTATATATTTTTTTCTTGTGTTCCATTTTCTTTCAAAGTTATAATGAGAGATGTATATTTGTATAATCATACCTTGTCTCTCGAATGTACTTACCGATCTCTCTGTACCTATATCTTTTGTACTTGCCTAAATACTTCAATAAAAAATTTGTAAACAAAAAAACGTGATACTGATTACTCAGGGCAACATCTCTCACTTTATTTTCTTTCAGTTTTGAAAAGCATCCCTTTTAGTATAGGAAGAACAGGCTGGCTGGTCCCAAAATAAAAATTCATCTATAGGATGTTCTTCACGCAAGAACATTGTTTTACCAGATGGTCATAGATACTGCAATGCAACCACAAAATGCAAACATTCTCTATGGAAGAAAAAATGGGCGACCTGACTGCCGACCGGGGGCGGGGGACTGTTTGTTTGCCGCCCCCCCAAAAATAAAAAAACACCAGCCGATACTGGTGATGAGCATCTCACTGCGGGAGGTGGGAAATGTTAATCTAGGAAATGGCTCCAGTCTAATACTGGAAGTATATTTGTTTTTAGACATCCCCTTTAATGAGGATACAGAAATTACACACATAAAACAATAAAGATGATAAATATCTTTACCTGTCTGCTCAGGCTATTTGTTCTTGGTGACTTTACACGTGGAGTCGAAGACGATAACATTTTCTGCCTGGCTAGGTGACCTCGCAGAGCTGCCTGGAGAAACACGGTTGTCTAATGAAGAAAAAAAATGAAATAAAAACAAGAGTGGGATAAGGAAAATCATCTATGTAACCAAACTGAGGGTTTAGAGGACATTGGCAAACATTTATGTTGGTGAATATAGGGAATTCCCCTTTCAAACCCTAACTCTAGCCAACATGTTTTTCTTTGAATGGGTTGGGAAGAATTTTTTTTCTGTCTGCAGCCTCACTGGGAGAAGTTTTCCTCATTTCCTGGTATTGTGGCACCTGTACAATAAAAGGTTGGGGGAACGGTCACTGGAACAGGAAGTCACAGAAAGGCAATAATATATTGTTAAAGGTTATGAAGCTGGCCATTCATAGCTCACATTTTGGCTGATTGCTGCTGAATCAGCCAAAATACAAGCTGTGGTTGGTCTGGCACTGTGCCAACAGGGTACTGGGCCACCGGGCTTGACAAAAGTCACATGAAAATAGAGCCGGGTGGAAAATTGTCTGCCACATAATGACTGCATCCAATTAGATGCAGCCACTTATTGGGTATTCAGCAGCCATGTGTTCCTGATGTAGTTGACAAGGAAAGAATCAAGCTCCATAGTAGGACTGGGTTGCAGACATGGAAACTGGGAAACAAGCAATTGTACAAGGAAGACCTGTCAGTCTAATTAAAAAGACTCAAGCTTCTACTCACCTGACCCCATAAGGGTGCCTAGAGATTGTCAACACAGACAACCACCTTGCCAAGGCAAGACTTACCAGGATAGATCCCTGAAACTGACTAGAAACAGCAAACTGCTAAAGAAGTGAATGATTCTCAAGCCCACCTAGAAAACCCAGGATTCAACCCCTCAAAGTCACCATAAATAAATGGGGGCATCCTGACAACGGTATGAAGGATGGAGGTTAGAATCGAATCAAACTAGTGAGACTGATTTCAACCCCGATGGAAACTGAGAAATCCTGCTGACTTCCCAGATCCAACAAAGCAGCATCATCCATTGGATGCGGAACCTTATCAGGGCAGAAAATATTTGAGTGAATCCAAAACATGAAAAAAGGTGTAGAAAGGCCTACTTCAAAAGTCCGCAATCCAGTCAAGAAAGAGGAGCATAACTCCAGGTGGACAAGTCACACAATGCCATTAAAGTATTTTCTGTTCCTGTCAGAGGATACCCGCAGTAGAAGACTAGTTTGCTCTGCCCACAGACAACCCAGGGTGACATGGAGCCCTCCTCTATGATCCTTCACTCATTTGAGATGCACCTTAGTATGTGAGCCTTTCCTCCATGTCCATAACCTACCAGTTGGGAAGAACTGGCCTCCAAATAATCCTCCTTAGGTGGTTTAGTGTTGGAAGGATAAAGACACATGGTACTGTCAACAACTACCTATCCTGACGCAAAAAAGACTCTTGTTCCTCCTCAGTGGTGAAGACACATCAGTACCTAGAGGGTGTAAAGTGGTGTCCAGATCAGGAGACCTGACTAAAGAGAAATCACATGATGTAGAAGCAACCACCTGTTCTGGAAATCCAAAATGTGGCCCAGAAAAAATTTCCAATGAGAGGAACTACCTGGAGATGGGTAGAGACTGAGTGATTAGGCCAGGCTGAGTGATTAGGCCAGCAAAGGAGAGCAAATTAGTCTATACATCTCTATGTCTAACAGATCCATATAGGACACAAGGTAAATGCTTCTAGCAAGCCATCACCATCAAAATGTGGAACTCCAAATACCCGCTGCACACTCTATCAGGTAGGGGACCATCATTGTGGTGTAGAGATCTCTTTTGAGAAATTTTTACCCATTCAGCCATACTTTGACAGAATACGATCATAGCCAGAACAGGGTAGGGGGAGAGCCCACTAGGGGTTAGGTAAGGATTATAGCTGTTGATCCTTAAAACACTATATACTAGCCTATTGATTTCCATGTAAAGGTGGGTCACTGGCAGATCCACGAGCAGTATGAACCACTGTTTGACAAACTTCCTGCCAAAAGGGAACAGTTAAAGCAAATTATCAGGGGTCCAGGACACTTCAGGGTACATTACCCACACATGGGCATGTTGGCTCCACTTTCAAGAGTTGATGAATATTATGGCGCAACAAACCTACACATGGGTAAATGACTGACACCCGTTTGGGTTCATAGATGGACTCATGGGAGATGGAGACATTGAGATACTCTACTCATCCTAAATACGTCATCTCCATACCTTTGTCTCCATGCGCTCTCTTTCTTTTAACTTTTAAACACATTTACCCCTATACTCTCCTACCCATCCTCCCTTCACTCAACTGCCTTCCATAACACTACAGCTTCTTGACTCCTCTTGGGAATTTGTGAATTCCAGCGTTTACCACTGTAAAAAATGTGTACCATGCCATTTCTGAACCTGCCTATTAGAAAGCTTGAATATTTTAGATATTATCCCTTTGTCTTTAATTGTGAAAATATTTACATATACTCAACCCAGTGTCAGGTCACCTTGAGGCGAGGTGACAGGTGCACACCGTAGGGATCCGGAGTGCACCGCAAGGTTGTGGACCCTACGGCTGACTGCTGCAGACGGGGGACAGATCCCACTAGGGATAGAGCGTGACATTCCCTGGGGCGCGGAGTCTAAGAGCCAGCAGGTGTTCACCAGAGCCTCCAGTGGTGAGGATGGACTTGGCTGCAACTGGCTCCAGGTCGCGACCCCCAGGGTCCCCCAGCTCACACCCACAGTAGGCAACAGGAGGATAGGGATGGTGAGGGACAAAGCCAAGGTCGGGGCCACAAGCAGACAAGGATAGTCGGGTACACGCCAAAAGGTCAGGGTCACAGGCAAGCAGGGATAGTCAAGACACGCCAAAGTTGGTAACGGAAACCAGTAGCAGAGCACACGGCAGGAAACAGGAAGCTAATACACAATGGATACACAATGGTTGATCAGCACTGAGGCCTGCAGTGCACAGGTTAATATAGGGCTCCCTGATAGGGCTTGGGGTGGAGTCATGCTTAGAGGAGAGGTTATAAAAACCCCCAGGTGGAAGTGGCTGGCTTCTTAGTCTGAAGACATGGGGGAAGGTAAGCAAACACAGGAAGATCACTGCATAACCATGACAGTACCCTCCCTCTTACGAGGCCTCCCCCTCCCCCGCCTGGGTCCAGGCTTAAAGGGAAACTCCAGATGGAACCTCCTAAACAGACAGGGAGCAAAGACCTCAGATGCAGTGATCCAAGACCTCTCCTCAGGACCCAGCCCTTTCCAAAGTACGAGGTATTGAAGAATGCCTTTATGGAGCCGGGAATCCAAAACTTGACTAACCTCGTATTTTAGATTATCCTCAGAAACCAAAGCAGAGGTAGGGAGAGGACGAGAGGACTTGAGGACTAAAGGCTTTTTAGGAATGGGTAAGGGCATGAGAAGATCAGGAGTCTGAGCAGGGACCCCCACACCCTTAAAGTTGAGTTGGGCATCCATAACAGGACCACCAGACTGGGCAGAGGTCAGTGGATCCCTGAGGTCAGGTTGGTTAGAGGGTGACATGTCGCAAGAGTCAAGCTGGATAGCTGAAACACAAACAGAACCCTGAGAAAAAGATCGAAAACCCCTCCTGGCCGAATGAGGTATTCTATCCAAAGAATGGATTGAGCCTCTTAAATGGGTTTGAACGGACATAGTAGTAGTAGGGTGAGGCTGGGTCACAGAAGGTCCTGAACAAGAAGCAGGAAGCTCATTGGGCATGGGCTGGACTAGCATAAGTGGTGTGGAGGCCGACTGAATAGTATTGTCAGGTGTAGCGACCATCTCAATCGCATCACAAGGCATAGCGACTCTGGAACTTGCAGACAAGTTAGCCTGGCTGTGCGTCCAAGGGAGATTAGGGACAGGCAGAGGTAATTGGTTATGCGAACTGGAGCGAATGATCAACTCAGGTTCATAGGTGGGCTCCTCATCCAGAGTACCACATGACCCAGAGAGTGCACCAGTCCGACTATTGCAGGACGCGTCCCAGAGATCGCCATATACAGCAGGAAAAGCAGAAGATACTGGGATGGTGGTAACGGGAAGTCTCTCCTTTGGGGTACCCTTGAGTAGGCAGGAAGAGGAACAGGAGGAACCCCAAGCCAGGATCTGTCCAGCAGACCAGTCAACGTGTGGAGAATGGAGCCGAAACCAAGGAAGACCTAATATGATAGGAGATGAAGCCTTAGGTGAGACAAGGAAGGATATCCACTCCTGGTGGAGTGTCCCTACTGACATCTTAACAGGAATAGTCTGGAAGCGGATAGGACCCCCTGGGAGAACCGTGCCATCAATCGCCAAGACCACCAATGGTGTTGTAAGGGGCAAAAGGGTAAGTCTCATGGAGGATGCAGTTTCCCAATCCATGAAATTGGAAGCGGCTCCGGAATCCAGATGTGCTGAGACCGAACGAGAGGAAGCACCGACATGAAGCAACACGGAAAGGAGAAGACGAGAAGGTGAAGGTGATATTTCAGGGTCTAATACTCCACCTTCCAGATGTATTAGCCCTGAGCGTTTTTCCTGACGAAGAGAACAAGTGTCAAGGAAATTACCTTTGGCCCCACAATAGAGGCATAGGCCCAGAGTTCTGCGCCTAGCGCGTTCTTCGGGAGATAACTTAGTCCAGCCCAACTGCATAGGTTCCTCGGTAGGCAGGGGGTGCTCCTCGGATCGAGGAGAAGGGACTGGGGCTGCCTAAAGAACGGGGAGTGCTGGCGTCTTTTTTCCAGGGCCCTCTCCTGAAAGCGAATATCGATCTGGTTACACAAGGTGATGACACTGTCCAGATCAGCAGGAAGGGATCTTCCTGCTAATTCATCCTTCACTCTATCAGAGAGGCCATGTAAAAAGGTTGCAACTAGGGCCTCATTATTCCAGCTCAATTCAGCTGAGAGGATACGGAACTGAAGAGCATACTGTCCCACAGAAGCAGACTCTTGGCGGAGACGTAAAAGAGCGCTAGCCGCTGAGGAGACACGACCCGGTTCCTCAAAGATATTCCGAAAAAGTTTCAAGAAATCAGACAGGCTAGAAACCACTGGATCATTCAGTTCCCACAGAGGGGCGGCCCAGGCTAACGCCTCGCCGGACAGGAGGGATATGATATATGCGACTTTTGCCCGATCGGACAGAAAGTTTTGGGGCTGAAGTTCAAAATGAATTGTGCACTGGCTAAGGAACCCCCTGCAAGCCTTGGAGTCCCCAGAGAAACGGACCGGAGCTGGTAGTTGTAATGAATGTGTGGCTGCGACTGATGCGATAGGTGCAGTGGCAGATAGCGGTTGAGGTTGTTGAACCGGGGGTCCTAATGAGGCCTGAACCTGTTCAACACGGGATGCCAAATCCTGAAGGAATCGCATCACCTGGGTCTGATGTGATTCTTGGGTCTCAAGTCGCCGAACTAAGCTCTGCAATGGATCATCTGCAGGAAGCGGCACGTCAGCCGGGTCCATGGCTGATCAAACTGTCAGGTCACCTTGAGGCGAGGTGCACACCGTAGGGATCCGGAGTGCACCGCAAGGTTGTGGACCCTACGGCTGACTGCTGCAGATGGGGGACAGATCCCACTGGGGATAGAGCGTGAGATTCCCTGGGGCGCGGAGTCTAAGAGCCAGCAGGTGTTCACCAGAGCCTCCAGTGGTGAGGATGGACTTGGCCTCAACTGGCACCAGGTCGCGACCCCCAGGGTCCCCCAGCTCACACCCACAGTAGGCAACAGGAGGATAGGGATGGTGAGGGACAAAGCCAAGGTCGGGGCCACAAGCAGACAAGGATAGTCGGGTAAACGCCAAAAGGTCAGGGTCACAGGCAAGCAGGGATAGTCAAGACACGCCAAAGTCGGTAACGGAAACCAGTAGCAGAGCACATGGCAGCACATGGCAGGAAACAGGAAGCTAATACACAATGGATACACACTGGTTGATCAGCACTGAGGCCTGCAGTGCACAGGTTAATATAGGGCTCCCTGATAGGGCTTGGGGTGGAGCCATGCTTAGAGGAGAGGTTATAAAAAACCCCAGGTGGAAGTGGCTGGCTTCTTAGTCTGAAGACATGGGGGAAGGTAAGCAAACACAGGAAGATCACTGCATAACCATGACACCCAGATATCCATTTTCTGTATGTATGCGATGTACGCAACATGATTCACTACGTCATATGCGACTTTCCTGCTACATTACGGAT
Organism: Lithobates pipiens; assembly: GCF_037356315.1. NCBI lineage: Eukaryota > Metazoa > Chordata > Amphibia > Anura > Ranidae > Lithobates > Lithobates pipiens. The sequence goes on from NW_027507784.1 coordinate 289,881,379, forward strand.
ACAGTTTCTTTTGATATCCTTGTTATGTTGTTATTCTTACTGTAAAAAAAAACCCTAATAAAATTCTTGGAAAAAAGAAGAAAACAGTTATCATGACCATGTGCTCCTCAGGAACAGAATTTTAAGATAGGAGCCTTTTAAAGCTACCTTCAGTCTTTAGCTTTCCATCCACCAGAATTTGGTGTATTTGTTGGGAAAAAGCTTTTGTATGGTCAGGGAAGGACGTTGAAAAAGAAGACCCAATTCGCAACTGGCGCTTCAATTCATTCTAAGGTTTCCTAGGGCTGAGGTCAAGGATCTGATCAGTTTCTCCACACCAAATCATTCCTTTATGGAGCTGGATTAGCTTTGTACATCTTTGAGTGGTGGCTCATAAAAACAGACAATCATTGGAAAAGAAGTTCTAAAATGACATTGCTACCAGCCATCTGCCTGTGTATGGGGATGTTAAAGAAGTGAATGTACAGTACTTTAAAAGCCCATTAGATCAAGTTTGCAGCTTTACCAGCAACCTTTTATGATCCAGATAGGTTAATTTAAAGAATGACATCTCAAATGACTAACATATGCTGGAAATGATGCTGTGCAGAAAATGAAGTGCGCCGAACAGGCTATAAAAGTCACGTTAAATCGAGACGGCAATGATATAATAATCAGCCAATCATCTACGCTGTCCTCCGGGCCATCTGTCTAGTATTTTCATTTAATAACATGACACTAGGTCAGGGAGCTCAGATAACACAGCTGTCGGTGCTGCTAGCTTTTAATAAAGTGCCATGTATTTATATTGTGCATTGGCAAATGATACTTACTTTTATAAGCTACACTGCTCAAATAGATTTCTATAACAAGCTTCTTAGCCCACTGAATATAACTTGTAAATAGTTCCAGCCATTAAAGGGAACCTGTCATGTTGCTAAAAGCATATAGCAAACATTACAGCCCAAAGTGTTTGTAAGCTCTGTTACCACCTATACTAAGGCTTACCTGTACATACTGAAAATATCTCCTAAACTTGCACAGTTTAGGAGATATTCACTATATGCGCTGTCTAAGGCACATGCACACTGAAGAAAGGGCCCACTCGTGCTGTTTCCTCAGTACCCGTGCCATGACTTGCGACACGCGGCGTGACGTCATTGTGGCTTCGACCAATCACAGCGCCGGAGGCCACAAACCCAGAAGCAACTCCAGTAAAATATGTCGGCCATGGAATCGGACTGCGGGCAGCACTGCAGGGCATTAAAGTTCCTCCACCCCAAACTCCCTCATCCATGCCTTTATGAACCTTGCTTTTTGCACTGGTCCAAATCATATGGTGGAGGGGGAATTATGGGGTGGGGTTGTTTTTCAGGGGTTGGGCCTGGCACCTTTATTTCACTGAAGGGAACTCTTAAGGCGCCAGCATACCAAAACATTTTGGATAATTTGATGCTCCCAACTTTGTGGGAACAGTTTGGGGATGGCCCCTTCCTGTTCCAACATGACTGCACACCAGTGCAAAAACAAGGTCCATAAAGACATGGATGAGTGAGTTTGGGGTGGAGCACCTTGACTGGCCTGAGTCCTGACCTCAACCTGATAGAACAACTTTGGAATGAATTAGAGCGGAGACTGCAAGCCAGGCCTTCTTGTCCACATCAGTGCCTGACCTCACAAATGTACTTCTGGAAGAATGGTCAAACATTCCCATAGACACACTCCTAAACCTTGTGGACAGCCTTCCCAGAAGAGTTGAAGCTATTATAGCTGCAAAGGGTGGGCCAACTCAATATTGAACCCCATGGACTAAGACTGGGATGCCGTTAAAGTTCATGTGCGTGTAAAGGTAGGCGTCCCAATACTTTTAATAATATAGTGTATTAACTAATCTAGAAACAATCAGTGCAAACTTCTCATACTTTAAAAGGAATTATTTCATAATAAAATACAGCATCGCACTTACATCTTCCACGTCATGACTCTCTTCTTTCTGTAAAAAAAAAAAAAAGATCTTGGTAAAGATTTTTGGATTCACCCAAGGTAAAATGCAACTTGTATCCATAAAGAACACACATGAACTGCCATATTGTTACTCCGCTACAACAATGAACTAACATCCATGTTACAAGCAGCTGTAGAACACTGGTTCTAAAGAAAACAGGTCATGTCAAACACAAGGGCTGATGTTACTGAGCTCTTTGTGGAAATTATAGGTCTAGACAGTGGTGGCTGGTCGGTTTTTCTTTTGGGGGGGGGGGCGCAGCACTACTACCAACCCCCCTAGGCTGTGCAGCACTAATAACACCCCCCCCCCCTCCAGGTGGCCAGCACTACTTACCTGATCTATGTGGGGGGCTGTGGGGTCCTAGCGGTCGGCAGGGTGCAGATAGAGGCTCTGGTGTCTGTTCCTCCAGCGGCTTCCTCCACCACGTGTCTCCTTTCTCTTGTGCCTAAGCGCTAGGCATCCAATAGGATCGCCTGACGCCTTGGCCAACAGGTCTGACAACCTGCCTCCTGATTGGCAGGGAGGAACTTTAAATGTGAAAATAGCGAAAATTTACTGGGTGGGCTTGGAGAGCACTCATTATTTGAAGCCTATTAGAGCCGGCTGGCTCTATTCAGGTGCTTCAAAATAAAACACCCACCCCGCATTATAATCCATAGTCCGGTGCCCTGGTATGTAAATCAGGGGGCCGGACACATGGATAGGGGAGGCGGCACGCGTGCGCCACCTATGGACGTGCCGCCGCTGGGTCTAGGTATTGGACTTCCACATCTCTGAGTAGCTGACCTGGAAGAAGCATGCAGCCAGTAATGTTAGAGTCCTTTATTTACAGGTTTGTTCCAAATCAGCATCTTCGAATGTACTGAGGCGACAGAATCGGCACGAGGGCCAGGAAAATATAATTTTCAAAAGGAGAGGAGAGCAATTACTGCTTCCTTAGGTCTCTCATTACAGGTTTTCCTTAAAGGTGATCTTTCAAAATCTATAAGAATCTTTAGGAATACATTCCTGAAATTATACAAAAAAGTAGTGTTTGTTTTTAAATTTCATTCTTTTATCATAAAAAAAAGACCTCCCTAAATTTCAGCCAGTTGACTTTGCCTAGGTCTGGCATTTGCTGCAAGCAGTAAGATTTATTTAGGCTCGATCCACATCTATGCAGGTTTGCTATTGGGGTGTTCTACAGTGCATTTTGCTGAGTGTTTTTGCACATGCGATTTTACCCCGATTTTACTTGCTACATGCTTTTCTACAGCTTCTCCATTGAAGTCTATGGAACCAAAAAAAGCACTGTTTTGCATATAAAAAAAATCCTGACCCTTTCCAAAAATGCAGTAGCTGAAAAAAGCATAGATCTGAACATTTTCCATAGGAAACCATGTTAAATTGAATGGACGGTGTTTCTACAAAAGGCACCAAAAAATGCATAGGCGTGAACTGAGCCTTAGTCACCTCTTCCCCAGTGATTGAACCACAGCAATATAACTTTATTGATAGTCACAAGGTTAGAGGCTACAGCTTGGGTTGATCTGTTCAGACATTAGTGAACACCGGAAAAACTGTACAGGCACCAAGATTTACATGACTGTTTTATATCTGAACTGGCATCTCAGTTAAGGAAGCAGCTGCTGAACCTAAATGATGCCTTAACAAAGATGGTGCCTTCTTTCTGAGGAGATAAGCAGATGAAGGTATCATCAGGGACAGTACTCTGAGAGGCAATAAATGCCTGCGATTGTTACAATTAAACATGCATTTACCGAACATGAAGTCATATCTGATGATAGGACTACTTTAAAACAAACCTGTACTTTGCAAATGCAGAGCAAGCCAAGAGGTTTGTTTTAAAGTCCTCCTCCCAGCATCATATACTCACCATTGTTCCCCCACTGCTCCATTCAGCTGCTTTGAAAGAAAAAAAAGAAAATACCCCCAGTACTTCTGGGTATGGGGAAGCTACATGAAAGAACTGGTGCTTGTCATCACATAGGGGCAGCAGAACAGTCATATCTGTATGAGCTCTAATTGGACATCCCGATTTGAGCTTACACAGGTATGTCTTTCCTCATGCCCAGCTGCTGAACTGAGAAGGAAAAGATTAGTGTCTGCTTGTTGAAAGGAAGTCTGCTGTCCAAGTCTCTTGCTGATACTATTTCCAGTTGTGAGGGACCGATAATCCAGTACTGCAGATGCAACCCTACAGTCCACTTGAGCTGACACTAGTCCGCTTTTGGATCATGAGTGGACTCCACCACTGAACAGCGAATAGGAAGTTTTCATGTCACACAGGCAGTGATGTGGACACCCAAAGAAGGACAATAGAATAGAGAAGGGAGCATTACAAGGATGGGAAGTGTTATCATAATCAAGGACGGGAACTGTTATGATAATTGGGGATTTTAATTATTTAATTATCAAGACATAGACTGGGCGGAAGGAACCACGCATTGTCTAAGGCTCATCGGTTTATAAATGTCTTGCCAGGAAAATTTCATGGGTCAGATGGTAGACACACCAACTAAAAACAAGGAGTTGCTAGATCTACTGATTACCAACAATACAGACCTGATCACGGATGTGGAAATACATGGCAAATTAGGAAACTGCAATCCCAAGTCAATTGGCTTCAGGTTAAATCACACAAATAGGAAACACAAGGGGAACACAAAGACGAGCCAACTTCCCTAAACTACGATCCTTGCTAGAAGATATAGATTGGGATAAAATCTTATAAACAAAGAACACGGAGGAGAGATGGGTTTGTTTTAAGAGCATATTAAAAAAGGGCATTAGCCAGTGCATCCCATTGGGAAATAAATTTAAAAGAGCGAACAAAAATCCTGGATGGCTTAACTCCAATGTAAAAATTCATATAAAAGCAAAGGAGAAGGCCTTCAAAATATACAAAGGCTGAGGGATCATTATCAGCATTCAGACTTTACAAAGAATGCAACAAGATATGTAAGGGTGCAATTAGGACGGCTAAGATAGAACACGAAAAACACATAGCAGAGGACAGCAAAAAAAATCCCAAGAAATCCTCAGTCTTCACGAGGGAATTTGGGGGCTTCAGTAGCCAAAACTGCAGTGTTTGTCCTCATGACACATCACAGGAAGCACCCTCATGGCTAACAGAGGATCTCAGACTGGAGCAAAGGTTCATCTTCCAACAGGATAATGACACTAAGCACACAGCCAAGATAACAAAGTAGTGGCTACAGGACAACTCTGTGAATGTTCTTGAGTGGTCCAGCCAGAGCCCAGACTTGAACCCGATTGAACATCCCTGGAGAGATCTAAAAATGGCTGTGCACTGACACTCCCCATCCAACCTGATGGAGCTTAGGAGGTCCTGCAAAGAAAAATGGGAGAAACTGCCCAAAAAATAGATTTGCCAAGCTTGTAGCATCACACCCAAAAAAGACTTGAGGCTGTAATTGGTGCTAAAGCTGCTTCAACAAAGTATTGAGCAAAGGCTGTGAATACTTATGTACATGTGATTTTTTTTCATTTTTTTTCATTTTTAATAAATTTGCAAAGATTTCAAAAAAACTTCTTTCACGTTGTTGTTATGGGGTCTTGTTTGTAAAATTTTTTACGGAAAATAATGAATTTAATCCATTTTGAAATAAGGCTCTAACATATCAAAATGTGGAAAAAGTGAAGCATTGTGAGAACTTTCCAGATGCGCTGTGAATACTTTCCAGATGCACTGTACACATTATTGCAATTGATATTTTGCAGTTTTCTATTCTGCCAGCAGGTTGAGGCGGTTGCTTAAAATGGTTGTAAACCTCATTCATGAAATTTGAAGTCCATATATCTGTAGTGTCTACTGATCTCTCTCCAAAGAGAGCTCTAAGTGTAATTTCTCTCTGGTGCTCCGTTCCTCTGTTATCATCAGAGTCACTTCTGACAAGCTCTCCGACACAGGAGATAGCAGTAGCTGAAAATTTGTGTGGGAGGGAGCTTAGAGGTAGATAAGCAGGGAGCTTGTCTATTCAGAATACAGCTCTGCATGTTCCTTTGTTCCTCTGCCTATGTGGAGGGGTGTGTGTCCCTTTCCTCCAATCAGTTCACACACAGTGTAAGCCCATTCTCCCCACCCACCCCTATGTGCTGCTGAAAGAGGAAGCAAGATTTTTAAAATGATCTACACTTTCTAAAGAGTGTAGAAAGGGGAAGACAGCAGATATACATGTAAAACTTATGTAGGAGGATTTGTTTTATCCCTGTGTATCATCTGAGGCTATTCACTTCACTAGGTATATGTGAGGGTTTTACTACCACTTTAAGAGTACCTACCAATTACTAGCTAGGCCTATAGCAAATGAATATTATGCAGTCTTCTGTTGTGCCAGCAGGTGGCTCTGGCTCCTTAAGAGTACCTTGCTGATTGCTAGATAAATATGGCTGGCCTCTGAATTATGTGTAATTCAACATTAAAATAAAGATAAGCTTTGCCCATTAAGGCTATTTTCACAGTGTAGCCACTCTGCGTTAACGGTAAAGCCCCACCAGCTGCGCTTTTCGACCACTAGTGAGGCGATTCTAACCCCCACTAGCAGCCGAAGAAAGGGTTAAAAGCTCCCGTGTTGGCGGCTCTGCCGAAGCACTTTGCAAGTGCTTCGGCAGCGCTGCCCATTCATTTCAATGGGCAGAACGTTTTGCCGCCCAAAAGATGCTGTGTGCAGGACTTTTCAGAACGTCCCGTAAGCGCAGCGCCCCAGTGTGAAAAGTCACACTGAAATGAATGGCGAGGCGGTTTTCAGGCGTTAGAGGCTATTTCCAGGGCGAAAAAACTGCCTCAGTGTGAAGCAGCCTTATGCCCGGTACACACGATGAGATTATCGGATGAATGATTGTCTGTTCTATTTTTTGCATGCTAATCTCAGATCTAATCTGATGAGTTTACCAAAGTCATGAAAATTCAAGTACGACAAAAAAATAATAATTCAGAAGTGATGTCACGCGTTGTAATGCATTTGTATTGCATTTTCGAACTAACTGTGCTGATTAAACGAAAATCGTATGAAATTCTTTTACGTGCATGTCCGATAGAATAATATCAGATGAACTGTTACGATCGGGTCTCAAAAGCTCTGTACTAATGATCCAATTATCGTATGATCGCTTTGAAATCTGTATTTTCTGTATGATTTTCTGTGCGTACGGGACATTAGGGAAAAATAACAGTTTCATCTACCGGAGACAGGTGTAGTGGTGCTGCTACCTTCCTGTAATCCTCAGCTCCACCCAGTGCTCAGACTGAAAGGCTGCTGTACTGTGAAGCACTGGTGGGACATTCGGCACTCAGGTTAATGTCAAATGACAATTTCTTTATTGAAATGACATGAAACAGCTGTAAAACAGCCCACACAGTTCGGTCATCAGTCCTTTGCCATGACTAAGGCCTGACGGCCAAAACACATTTCATGTAATTTCAATAAAGGATATTGCCATTTGAAGTATACCTGAGTGCCAACTGTCCCTCCAGCAGTTCATCTAATGGAGACCTCTACAGATGTCTACACTTACCTTTCCTTTTCTCCCTTACTGCTTTGTCTAAGCCCTTTGAAGCCAAATGAAACACCCGATAATTCAAAGTTTGGCAGCGTATACTGCGACTTACTCCATGTGACCGTGTTATTCACATGCTCCTATAGAGAATTTCTTTTGACTTCCAGTAACTGAACAGGGCAGCAAAAGAGCAAAGGAAAGGTAACTATATACACCCGCAGGGGTCTGAATTAAAAGAATCATACCTATACAATCTGATTGTACACTTTTCTTTTGCTCTACCAACTACTATAATATGGGGGGGGGGGCTGGCTGATTCAATACAAATGGATTGGCTTGTTTAAGTTTGTCCACATGTTATATCATCTTTTTAAAGAAGAATGAACAGAGATTGCCCAATCAGATTGTAGCAGCTACCCTTAAAGTGAATCTGATGCTTTTGCTTGTATGGACACAGCAGTTTCACTTTAAGGGCCCTATTCTACCCAATAGAATTCTGTGTTGTAAGTGGTGATCCCTACATGGAGCCCTAAGAAATTTCATTAGGATTTATTGTTCATAAGATCCAAACAGGAGTCCTTCTGAATGCAGTAATCTTTATTATGTATCTCATCATTCTCTACAAATCCGTAGTTTTTTTTAAATTTATTTTAAAACTAAGCCTTGGATATCTTACTTTGAACTTTACTACATTATTTAAAACTTTGTATTCAAAGAAGTTGAAAAGTAACAATGTTTATTAAAATAACAAATAGGTTTATACTTACCGGCTCTGTGTAATAGTATTGCACAGATCGGTCCCTTACCTCCTCTTCCGGTGTCCCTCACCCACGTTCTCCACTGCCCTCTTTTCTCTGTGTGCCCCCCATAGCAAGCTGTGTGCTAGGGGGGCACATGTATGGGTGCCCTCCCGAACTGGGGTGTGTGCGTCATAGACACACACAGTGTGGCTCGGCGCCGCCCCCCCACTCCATCCTCAGAGGATCTGCCTGACAACAGTGGGAGCCAATGGCCTGTGAAGCCTTTGAGAGCGGGCAGAGGGGAGAGAAGAGCTGCAGACAGGCACAGTGCTGCAGGAGCAGCTAGTGGAATGTTTAACTAAATGCATAGAATGCATTAACCACTTGCAGACCACTGCACGCCGATATACGTCGGCACAATGGCATCAGTGGGCAAATGGGTGTACCTGTACGTCTCCTTTAATTGGCGGGGCTAGCGGGCGTGACCATGCCTGCGGGATCCACAGACTCTATGTCCGCCAGTCTCCTGGCGATCGTGTCACGGAGCCGCAGAACGGGGAGACGTAAACAAGGCATTTCCCTGTTCTGCTTAGTGACATGACAGAGATCATTGCTCCACGTCATCGGGAGCAGTGATCACTGTCATGTGAGTTGTAGCCTACCCCCCACAGTTAGAATCACTCCCTAAGACACGCTTAACCCTTGATCGCTCCCTAGGGTTTAACCCCTTCCCTGCCAGTGTCATTTACACAGTAAATCAGTGCATTTTTATAGCACTGATCGATGTATAAATGACAATGGTCCCAAAAATGGGTCAAAAGTGTCCGATGTGTCTGCCATAATGTCACAGTCATGATAAAAATCACAGATCGCTGCCATTACCAATAATAATAAAAAAAAATAATAATAAAAATTCCATAAAACTATCCCCTATTTTGTAGATGCTATAACTTTTGCAGAAAAACCAATCTCAATATATGCTTATTGTGATTTTTTTTTTCCAAAAAATATGTCGAAGAATACATATCAGCCTAAAATGAGGAAAAAAAAATGTTATTTTTTTATATATATTTTTGGGCGATATTTAATCTAGCAAAAAGTAAAAAATATTTTTTTTTTTCAAAATTGTCGCAAATTTTTTGTTTATAGCGAAAAAAAAAAAAAAAAAAAAAAAATCGCAGAGGTGATCAAATACCACCAAAAGAAAGCTCTATTTGTGGGGAAAAAAAGGACGTCAATTTTGTTTGGGAGTCACATCGTACGACCACGCAATTGTCAGTTAAAGCGACGCAGTGCCAAATCGCAAAAAGTTCTCTGGTCAGGAAGGGGGTAAATTCTTCCGGGGCTGAAGTGGTTAAGGTAAAAAAATTTTATAATAATTTAACTTTAGAGCCACTTTAAAGTTTTATTTAAAAATTTCCAAAAAAACTGATAGTTGGCTTTTTTATTATCTGTAATGCTCAGAGAAGTATAAAGCAGCCCCTAGTGGCCAGAAGAGGTTATAAATAATGAAACATGCTCCAAATGTATTATTTTTCATAGTTTGGCTCTACAAAGAACATTCTGGAAGGAAAATGTCACCTTGCTTTTATATTGTCTCCAGTTCTTCTGAATCACTTGTGCTGCTTCTTGCTGCTTTTGCTTCTCTCTTCCCCCAGAGGAACCAGCAGACCCCCTACCAGATGTCACACTACTTCTAGCAGAGCTTGGACGGGACCCTGTTAACTCACTCTGCGTCTGGAAAATAAAGCAGATTTCACTTTATTAACAGTGTTTTGGTTTATCATCATAAGAAGGCTTCACCAAATTAAAACCATTTTCTCCATCATTTTCAGAAAGGCTTAATACACGGGACGTTTTACAATCTATCCGGAACTATTTAATTTGACAGATAGTAACCGACATTTAAAATAAAAACGTCAGTTTTGCATGCCGCGTTTGCGTTTAGAGGCGTTTTTAATCCTCTCTTTTTCAAATAGTCAAAAATGTAGCTCCATAAATGCTTGTAAACGAAACGTGGCTAAACATGCGTTACCGCGTTTACAAGCTGTTACAGGCATTTGGTGTTTCAAAGGCCTCTGAACATCAGTCCTGAATGAATTTTTTCTAAACTCAACTGCCTTGAAATGACAATAAACGACCATTTACTGATAAGATAACATAGAGGAGAGTTCAGGGGCTGCTGAAAAAAAAAAGCCCAAATGCTCCTAAACATCTGTTTACCAGCAGCAGTGTACATGAAGCCTTGGGCTTGTGATCTCCAGGTTTGTGGGAGCGCTGAAGGCTGCTATGAGTACAGCTTACCCATAGGAAGGAATAGGGCCACAGTGCAGTATAAAAAGGTGTTGACAAGGACCTTGTTGGTGAAAATGTCCCTGGATCAGGGAGGAAGGCAAGTATAATCCAAAGGGAGGTGCATTCAAGAGGAGGAGGGGGGGGGGATCTATTAAAGGATAAGTTCACCTTTAAAAAAAAAAAAAATGCACATTTTTTTGCAGGAGCCTGGAAGGCATTGCACCAGTGATCAGCACATCATGCCATGCAGGTCTCCTGCAGACTGTTAGTGTGAGCTGTCTGCCCCATACATGGTACAGTCAGGCAGTTTTACACTGACGGGAATACTCAGCACTGTGGTAGCTCATTTAAAAATACAAGCCAATAGCCGCAAAGGATGTTGGGACTTGTAGTTTATCCATTCACGGAACTCTGTGAATGAAGGACACAGTCGTGTGGGCCATGCTCTTTTCAAAAAGTGACAGCTGGTATGGGAAAATGCTCCCTATACTACTGTCACACCGAGGGCTCTGATTGCTAAGCCACTGCAGGAGCGGAAATAGGTTACGTGTTCCACCCTAAAAATGAGTAGAACATGTGACATGTTCCTGAAGCTGAACTTATCCTTTACAGGATGACATTGGCTTAAAATACTTTATGCCTCTTTCACACGGACGATCCGTTCAGGTCCGCCTATCAGTTATTTAGGTGGACCTGAACAGAAGCTCCATAGACCACTATGGAGCGTCGGATGTCAGCGGTGACATGTCCGCTGACATCCGACCCGCTCTGATCCAAAAAAGTGTGAGGGGGAAAAAAACTACTTTTCCATCCGTCTGCGGATCGGATCGGGCTACGATGGACTCTGCGGTCCGTCGTCATCTGATCTCCCATACAGGAGAGCGGCACTCTGACAGGTCTGCCCCTGCACAGTGTGTAGAGACAGACCTTTCATTTTCCTGCTCAGCGAGGATCGACGGAGCGATCCCCGCTGAGCAAGTGGATGTCCACAGGGCGCATTATCAGGGATCCGTCCCGTGTGAAAGAGCCCTTACAGTTCCTCTTTACAGATAAAGGATGTTTAAAGTTGTGCTATAAAGCACAAACAAACAGAAACAGAAAGTAACCTTTTTCACAGTCCCCAGTGCGGCCTCCTTTTCCCTTTTCTCATCCTCTAGTTCAGCCTCCAACCTTTTTATCTTTTGATTAAGTCGATTCATTTCTTCTCTGTTGAAAGAAAGAAAATAACAGGTGATAAAATGTTAGTACACTGTGTTCTACAAAAAAAAAAATTAAATAAAAAAAAAATAAAAAAAGAAGAAGGAGAGGCAAATTGTTCTTACACATAAAAAAATTCTACAATTTCCAGGAACATGAGCAGAAAGATCTCAGCTTTGCGTAGTCACAAATACGGCAGCTTTTAGGCACATTTAGCTTCTAATTGCAATGGGATGAATACAACGTGCTGCCAACATTTACTCTTAACAATGTGAAATGATTTAGAGCTATTGATAAGCTGCCCTGATCTATGCAGTTGATTGGCTGGTTGTCATTGGTTTAATTGTTAGTTGGTGTTATTAAAAGCTGGTTGAAATTACCTGAAAAATGCCATTTGTGTGGCCAGCAGTGGTGTGCCAGTGAAGTATAAGTAGCCTGGCCTGTAATATACCAGCCGTATAAATTTCTGATGGACAAAGCCCTTTAAACCGTCTGACTACCTTAAATTTTAAACTTAGGGGTTAAGTTACTAATGGCAAATAGGCTGACCCAGCCTGACCAAAAGCAGGTTACTAGGGAACATTCTGGTTCTGCCAATATTGATTTCTGTCATATCCCTGGGGCATCAAAGTACCAATAGGCCCTTACCTTAGGACAGGTGTCTCAAACTGGTGGTCCTTCAGCTGTTGCAAAACTACAAGTCCCATGAGGCATTGCAAAGCTGACAGTTACAATAATGACTCCGACAGGCAGAAGCATGATGGGACTTATAGTTTTGCAACAACTGGAGGGCCACGGGTTTGAGACCCCTGCCTTAGGAAAAAGGTGGCTCGCTAAGTTTGCAGAAGAGAAACCTTACATTAGCCCACTGTGGCATATTGCCTGGAGTTCAGCTTGAAAATGGAACCTTAAGCTAAGTAATTAAAATTGGCAGACAGGCAGGATTGTTAATGCAGAAAAGGCACCGTTTGTCTTTTCTGTATTAAAGCTACTTACCTGCCTGCCTTCCTGCCCCATAGACAGTGAGCTGCGCACACAATACACAACAATGACATCATCTCCACCTGGCCAATGACAGCAGCTGGCATTTGAGGCAAACAGCTGCCAGGCGGGGAGCTTGGGGACTCCACATCGCTGAAGTGAGTATTGTTCTGCTTTAGGTTTGTTGACGGTTTGACTCGTATGACACAGAACAAGACTTTTTTTTTTTTTAATCCAACAACACAGCACAAGATTTTAAGTAGAACACCGAACTATAACTATTCTTAAAAATGTTCCCTCCCCCTCCTAGAAAAAAAAAAAAAATATGTGCACTTGTTTATTTTCACCCGCTCCAGTACAATCATGTGATCCTGCAGCTCTGTGTAAAAGAAGGTTCGACAACAGCTGTGAATTCTGGGAGCCATGACGTCACCCATTGGTTCCCATAACCCAACTGTTGTCGGCACTCCCTCCTCTCCCCTGCAGCAGGCATTCACTGACCCAGGTAGCCAGAGATGTAGGATCATGTGACCGGAATGGATTAAAAACAGGTAAGTACGCATATCTTTTTTATACGGGGTAAGCAGGATTTGTAGGAGGGGGGAGGGAGGGAACATTTTTAAGAATAGTTATAGTTGGGCTTTTCTTCCACTTTCAGTTCTCATGCTGGAATGCTAAGAGCCTGGATACTCATCAGTGCTTTGCAGATTAGAAGGAATGGCTGCCTAAGAATAATATATAAAAGCTCAATTACTGGATTATTCCAGGCATATCATTTTTACGCAATGGGTTCGACTTTTTGTAAAATTACACAGTGTGGTTCTGTTACGTAGGAATTTTAGTGCTTAACAGACTCCCTCTTGAACATCAGCCTTTAGGTTAATTGGGAGCAATTGCCATCATGGAATTGCGAGACACGGTATTCTCACTAGACGCCTATAAATTAGGCCATTATCTTCTCATTCAACTGTTCATCTCACAAACTGCTGCTTTTGAGGACTGCAAATGCACACTCCAATCTCTTACCTCTCGTCTTTTCTGTCCTTCAACCCTTGCAGCTTCCCCTCTATGTCTGCCTTTTCTTGTTGCAGTTTTCTGATGTCTGATCTATAGAAGAGAAAGTTGAATTACATTTTGTATTTATGTGTTAAATCGCCTTACTGACATCACCAAGTGGCGCACTCACTCCTTGCCGGCAAGCCTCTCCTGTAGTGCAGTTCGATCCTCTTTTACTTTCTTGAGGATGTTCCTTAGCCTCTCACATTCTTCATGAAGATTGGTTGTTGGTCCATCTACCTCATCAGCATTAGGAATTGCACCAAGTCGAGTGGATTTGTCCAGTTCTGTATTAGATGGATTCGACTTTTCTGCTACTTCTAGCTTCTAAAGAAAAGAAAAAACTATGTATGTTTACAAAATTCATTTATACTTTTCATTTCTGTTCTTACGGTGTTCTGGACGGTGTCTTTTTTTTTTTGTCTTTTAAATATTTATAAATTTTTTATTTTTTTCTTATCAGCCCTGTTGAGGGGGGCTTCGGTGGGATGCCAGGGGTTTAAACAGACCCCTGACATCTCCCCTTTGGGATAAGGAAAGGGACTGAAGACACAGATTCCCCAGTCCCTTTCTCTGCAGCCTTAGCTGCACTGAAGATGAATGGTCAGGAGACAGCGGCTCATCTCCATTCATAAACGGAGACATTGTAAACACAGCTTACAATGCTCAGTTATGAATGTACAGAGTATTGCATTCAGGAAAGGAAGGAGCCCTTAAATGACAGATTTATTGGCTCCTTCCTCGGCTCTCCATCCCCAGGGCCAAGACAGGGGGGGGGGGAAGAGGAACACAGAGGGGGACCCGGAGGAGCACGGAGTACAGAGAAGGACTGGAGGAACACAGAGGACATGGAGGTGGGCTGGAGGAGTACGGAGGACATGGAGGAGGACTGGAGGAGCACGGAGGGCACAGAGGGTGACTGGAGGAGAACGGAGGACACAGAGGGGGGCTGGAGGAGCACAGAGGGGGACTGGAGGAGAACGGAGGACACAGAGGGGGACTGGAGGAGCATGGAGGGGGACTGGAGAACAGAGGAGCACGGAGGGGAACTGGAGGAGCACGGAGGACACGGATGGGGACTGGAGGAGCACGGAGGACACGGAGGGGGACTGGAGGAACACGGAGGACACGGAGGGGGACTGGAGGAGCACGGAGGACATGGAGGGGGACTGGAGGAGCACGGAGGACACGGAGGGGACTGGAGGAGCACGGAGGACACGGAGGGGGACTGGAGGAGCACGGAGGGGGACTGGAGGAGCACGGAGGACACAGAGGGGGACTGGAGGAGCACGGAGGACACAGAGGGGGACTGGAGGAGCACGGAGGACACAGAGGGGGACTGGAGGAGCACGGAGGACACAGAGGGGGACTAGAGGAGCACGGAGGACATGGAGGAGGACTGGAGAGGGACCGGAGGACCACGGAGAAGGACACAGGAAACAGTCAGAGATAATCGGTGAGGGGAGTTACTCGTGCAAATGCTCGGCAATGATACTAGTTTCGGAGCAAGCCTAATTAAAACATTGTGATGTGGAGCCAATAAGAAGACAGCAGATAATTTATCATTTGCATCCAGTTGGAGACATCTGGTGGCTGTATATTGACTTTGCACAGAAAGCACTTAATTTTGAGCACTATTTATGTATTTATTTATTTAAACACTTGGTTTGTTTTAATGAATTGTTTTTGATGAAATTATTGATGAAAATTGTTGAAGAGTTTTAAAATTGAGAGCACGGTTAAATAAAAACACACATTTTTCACTTATAAGTTTTTCACCCTTCAACGGGCAGCACTGATAAGATTGTGTCAGTTTGCACAAAATACAACACTGATTTATTTTGCAGGTCAAGGGAGATTTCCTAAATGTATCACAATTATATATATTATATATTTATTTTTAAGCAGAGCCCTAGAGAAAAAATGGTGGGAGTGGCAATTTTTTTATATCGCGTGGTATTTACGCAGCGATTTTAAACTTTTCTGGGGGAAAAAAATACAATTTGATACATTTTATTGCAATAAAACACAATATATAACTGTTTTGGTAAAACATAAAAAGATGATATTAGATACCCAACATGTCAAAGTTTAAAACCGTGCGTGGAATGGTGCCAAACTACGATGCTTAAAAAATCTCCAAAGGCGACACTTTAAACGTTTTTACAGGATACCAGTTTAGAGTTACAGAGAAAATCGAGCGCTATAATTATTGCTCTTGCTATAACACTGCAGCAATATCTCACGTGTGGTGCGAACACCATTTACATATGCGGACGTGACCTACATATGTGTTCACAACTGTGCACGAGCACAGGGGATGGGGGGAGCTTTGGAAAAAAAAAATGATATATATATATATATATATATATATATATATATATATATATATATATATATATATATATATATATATATATATATATATATATATATTTTTTTTTTTTTTTTTTTTTTTACACAGTCCCTTTTATTTTTTTTAAATCACTGTTATAACAATCACTAGAAATGTAAACATCCCTTGTGATAGATATGAGGCTTTACAGGTCCTCTTTAGAGAGACACCATAAGACCCCAGATCTCTCCTCTACCTTGGAAAGCCTGAGATAAAAAAAAACTAAAACATTGATCTCCGTTTTCCAGGAAAAAAATGACAGTGCTTATGTCTGCCAGAACCGGAAGTGACATCAGGACCATCTGGTCATGTGGAAGAGTTATGGATTTCTATTGGCATACAAGAAGACAGCAATTATCTACCCTGCACTGCTCATTTGGGTGTTGGATCATTTAGATATACAAACTTATGTCTCAGTATGTTGCTAGGCTTGAAAAACACAGGGGATACTCCTGAAAGTCCACAGCTTTAAGGCCACCTCCCTCCTTCTCCTCATTTTGACAGATACCGCTCCCACTTCCGCTCCGATCGTCTAGGTCAGCCTTTCTCAACTTTTTTAGCCCAGGCAAATTTGCATGTTCTATGGGTTCAAATTGCAGGGAAGCACACAGAAGCCTGGGACAGCAGAACAGCGATAGGGAGGCGGCGGGTGCGGCATGTGGAGGAATCGATGCCCTCCATTTCCCTCCTGCAGCCGCTGAATTTCTGTGGGAGGGAGAGCAGGAGAAGTGGGCATTCAGCGGCTACATGGAGGGATCAGTTCCTCTATATGCCACCACCCCCACCGCCCTCTTCTCCAGGCATGCAGGGGAGCCGCACAGGCCCCCAGAGTATTTATTGAATCAGATATTGATACGTTTATCAAAAATCACACTAGTTTGTTTTAGGTTGCACTCTTTTACTTTTATAATAATAATAAAAAAAAAAAATTACAAAAAAAAGTATTATTACTCAGATAGGTAGTGATCATTAACTTGTGATCTGCCTGATTTTTTCTGTTCATAGCTATCCTTATTGTTAAGCTGGCCATACACAGGTTGAGAAGGAGCCAGCCAAGATTTGAACCTTTAATGGGCAGGCTGAATGTACCAAGATGATCAATCGATTGATCGACTTGGGTACAACCAGTCTCCCCGGATTCTCTTGCTATTATTGCTAGCGGCTGCAACAGCTGCCAACGATAATCGCGGTCTTCTCCCAGCGGGAATGACTTTCTCAACCCCCCCTCGCTGGGAGAAGACAGGGCCCGGCAGGAGGGATTCCCGCATCAGTACTGTCTGTGTTGATGGGGGAACCAAACAAATTTCTTTCCTAAGAAATCTGCTCCATGTATGGTGGCCTAAGTGTATTTTATTTATGGCACAAAACAATTCCCCTTCTTCCAATGTGGCCCAGGAAGGTCAAAAGGTTGGACAACCCTGCATCATTATAGAGGGTGTTTGATGGGTGTTGATAAGTTGTGCAATGTTATATTCAAAATTTCACCTTTTCCAGCTCCGAGATCTTCCTCACCAACCTCTGTTTGCTCCATTCGTTGTACCCTAAGCAGAAAATACATATCTGAGTAAAAAATATGAACAACATGGCTACAGAGAAAGACGTAGCCAAGACAGCACTCTGTAGACTGCACATTGCCCTGAATACAATACTTCAAATTAGCTAACAAACTATGAACCTTCCTTATATGATACAATTGGTATTTAAAATGCATGTACATATTTACAATGGAATTATTAAAAATAATTAAATACAATTCTACACATGGCATTTAATCACCGTTGGGTTTTTTTTTTGTGCCAAAAAAGACCAAAAATTCTGTAAAAAAAATAATTTTTCTTCGTTTCTGTTATAACATTTTGAAAATTAGTAATTTTTCTTCATAAATCTTGGCCAAAATGTATACTGCTACATATCTTTGGTAAGAGTAACCCAAAATTAGTGGATATTATTTGGTCTTTGTGAAAGAGTCTACAAGCTATGGTACCAATCTCTGAAAATTGATCACACCTGATGTACTGACGGCCTATCTCATTTGTTGAGACCCTAACAAGCCAGGAAAGTACAAATGCCACCAAAATGACCCCTTTTGGAAAGTAGACATTCCAAGATATTTAGTAGGAGGCATGGTGAGTTTTTTGAAGTTGTAATTTTTTCCCATAATTCTTTGCAAAATCAAATATTTTTTCACAAAATTGTCATATTATCAGGCTATTTCTCTCACACAGCACATGCATAACAGAAATTACACCCCAAAACACATTCTGCTACTCCTCCTGACTACGGCGATACCACGTGTGAGACTTTTACACAGCGTGGCCACATGCAGAGGCCCAATATGTAAGAAGCACCGTCGGGCATTCTTGTAGCATATATTATACATATACCGTAATTTCTTGACTATCTCTTACACTTTTGAAGGCCCTGGAGCACCAGGACAATGGAAACACCCCAAAAATGACCCCATTTTGGAAAGAAAACAACCCAACGTATAATCTATTAGACATAATGAGTCTTTTGAACGTTTCTACAAGTTTTTGGAAAATGTGTAAACTAAATGAAAACACATTTTTTTTTTCACAAAGTTGTCATTTTATACAATATTTCTAACAAATAGCATGTACATGCCAAAAATTACACACCAAAATAGATTCTCCTACACCTCCTGAGTACGGCGATACCACATGTGTGAGACTTTTACACAGCCTGGCCACATAGAGGCCCAACATGCAGGGAGCACCATCAGGTGTTCTAGGGACATAAATGTCAAATCTAATTTGACTACCTATTACACTTTTGTGAGGCACTGTAGTGGCATGGATGTGGCATGGATGAGAACTGATGTGGCATGGAGGAGCATGAATGGGGATGGATGAGCATGAATGAGTATGTCCGAGTACGGCCGAGTATGGCTGGGTGTGGCTGGGTATGGATGGGATGGCTGAGCATGGATGGATGGATGAGTATTGCTGAGTATAGATAGATGGATGAGTATTGCTGAGGATGGCTGAGCATGGATGGCTGAATATTGATGAGGATGGATGGCGGAGTATTTATGAGGATGGATGGCTGAGCATTGATGAAGATGGATGGCTGAGCATTGATGAGGATGGATGGCTGAGTATTGATGAGGATGGATGGCTGAGCACGGATGAGTATTGCTGAGTATGGATGGATGAATGAGTATTGCTGAGTATGGACAGATGGATGAGTATTGCTGAGGATGGATAGATGGCTGAGCATGGATGGCTGAGTATTGATGAGGATGGATGGCTGAGTATTGATGAGGATGGATGGCTAAGCATGGATGAGTATTGCTGAGTATGGATGAATGGATGAGTATTGCTAAGTATGGATGGATGAGTATTGCTGAGGATGGATGACTGAGTATTGATGAGCATGGATGGCTGAGTATTGATGAGGATGGATGGCTGAGTATTGATGAGGATGGATGGCTGAGTATTGATGAGGATGGATGGCTGAGTATTGATGAGGATGGATGGCTGAGTATTGATGAGGATGGATGGCTGAGTATTGATGAGGATGGATGGCTGAGTACTGATGAGGATGGATGGCTGGAGTTGTCACATATCAGCGCTGTGGACACTGCACATCCAGCCCACAGTGCTGCTGCCTCTGATTTCTCTCCTCTCTGTGCCGATCGATACAGAGAGGAGAGAGGAACTGGATGCGACGCCGGTTTGTTTACAAGTGATCGCTCCGTTTCGGACACCCTACCCCCCCCTCTGCTGCCGGCGGCTCCAGTAAGAGGGGTGAAGGGGGTCCGAATCCGCCCCAGAGACCACTTTTACCTGAACGCCGACCATCCGCTCTTGAAGAGGATACCGGGGTTATGGCAGCTAGCTGCTGCTATAACAACGATATTCCTCTTCAAACAGCCGATGTATAACAACGGCGGGCGGTCGGTAAGTTGTTAAGATAAAAAGCCACCTGTGCGCCCCTCTAATACTTAGTGGAGCCCCATCTCTGGCCAGTGAGGTCCACGAGTGTCTCGTTCTCCTGGGACTCTACCTCCTGATTGGCTGAGACACAACAGCAGCGTCATTGTCTCCCGCTGCTGTCAAATTCAGTTAGCCAATCAGGAGAGAGAGGGGGCATGGCCGAACCGCAGGCTCTGAGTTTGAATAGACACACAGAGTTGCAGCTCAGTTTGGGTGCCCCATAGCAAGTTGCTTGCTGTGGGGGCACTCAACAGGGAGGGGCCAGGAGCACAGAAGAAGGACCCGAAAAGAGGAGGATTGAGGCTGCTGTGTGCAAATCCACTGCAACAGAGCAGGTAAGTATAACATGTTTGTTACTTTTATAGATAAAAATTAGACTTTACAATCACTTTAAAGTGATTGTAAAGGTTTGTTTGTTATTTTTGTAAAAAAAAAAAAAAATGCCACACTTACCTGCTCTGTGCAAGGGTTTTGCACAGAGCGGCCCCAATCCTCTTTCTGTGGCGTCTCGACGGCGCTACTTCTCTTCATCAGGTTCCCCCACGGAGAGCCGCTTTCCATGGGGCCACCCATGCGGACATGCCGCCAAGTACTGCTGCTGCGTCCATTGACACAGACAGCAGAACCGGCCCCGCCCCCGGCCTCCATGTCACTGGATTTGATAGACACCAGCGGGAGCCAATGGCTCCTGCTGCTATCAATCTATCCAATGAGGACCTGAGACAGAGGCCAGAGCTTCTGGGCTCGAGCTTGTCACTGGAACAATTGGGTTCAGATAAGAAAAAGGGGGGCAGCTGCAGCGCAGAAGATTTTTCATCTGAAAAACCTTGAGGGTTTACAACTCTTTTAAGATACGCAGTGGTGTCATGTCTCCATCCCTGATCAGAGAGCAGTAATAGACCGATTTCATCCTTCTGCTCATCCTGCACTCCCTTTCTGTCAATATCCTCCTTGTCAGCACATCTACATGCAGCACACCAGACTGGCAGCTTGCTGCTGTACAGGGGACTGCAAGACAAATTCAGGTATTTACACTAATTGTAGTAACGCTGTACTCCAGGTAAATGGATGCAACTCTGTAATCAATAAAGCGGTAGTAAAGTGTAAAGTAAAACTTTGACCTACAGGTAAGCTTATACTATTGTCTTACCTGTAGGTCCTATTGAAATGGCCTAAATTTGCGCCAGCCGATGAGGTCACTGGCACTGCTCTGCGGTCTGGGCACGCTGAGTATGTCATGAATGCAGATAGCACCATGCCGCGATGGTACCTCCCAACAGGGCTGGTGCAAGGATTTTTGACAGTCTAGGCGAAACCTAATTTTGCCGCCCACTGGCTCCACCCCTGACCCCACCCCCTTTTCCCTGCAACTTTTTAATGAAGCGCCCATCAAATGCAGCCTCACCAGCGCAAATCAAATGCAGCCTGCCTCATTAGCGGCCACCCATCAATGCAGCCTACCAGCCCCCATCAATGAATGTCTGCTTGCTTACATTCATTCGGGAGTCGGGACACAGACACAGTCCTCCGCTACCATTGTGCCTCAGAAAATATGTGCAAATGGAGCGGCGGCTGCATGCTGATGCTGAGACTTAGTTGCTTGCTGCAGAGAGAAGAGTAGGAAAACCAGTGTCCGGGTGCCCTAGGCAGCAGGGCGCCCTAGGCGGCTGCCTAGTTTGTCTAGTGGTAGCACCAGCCCTGTCTCCCGTTCACACACATGGGAGTGACGTCATTGCAGCCCGGCCATTCAAACAGGCAGAGAGTGAGAACTCGGATGGAAGGGAGAAGATGGGAGCAACGGAAACGGTGACAGCTCAGCACTGGAGGGCTCTATTTTAAAAGGTAAGTCTGTCTTAATGCACTAGTATGCAGTGCATACTAGCACATTATGACACAACCCAAAAGAGGGGGCCATTACAAAAAAAAATCTTCGTACAGTTTACTACCACCTTAATACAGCATCAAATGGATTTTTAAATGCAAGCAATGTAAGTAACTGGAGTTGAAGCACAAGCAGACAATTATTTCATGTGCTGACAAGGAGAATGCTGCTAGGAGGAGAAAGCAGTGTGTCAGAAAGGAACACATTATTGTGCTGCTTCTCATTTCACTGTCCAGTCGGGGACTGGGGTGGGTCCAGGATGGGCTCTGAGAAAGTGGGTTGAATGATGCTGGCTATCAGAGTGAAGACATCTAGCAGCAGAAAAAAAATATGGTGAGGAAAATATCTGGCTTTAACATGACTACTGCAGCAAAACTAATTTTTTGAATTTTTTTTTTAATTGATTATCATTTATCTTGTTATTTTTGTCTGGAGTTCTGCTTTAGTTTTTTTTTTAAATATATCTAAAGATTCATTAATGAATACAGAGCTGCATTAATGTGTCTTTTATATCTGTGTGGAGTTCAGCTTTAGGCACATTAGTAAACATTTCACATCTGAATGCTGTGAAAAAAATATATAAAAAATATAAAAAAATATAATAAAAAAATAATCAACTTCAGAACCATTCATCAGCAAAAATGCTGCACTCACCTTTCGTTCTGGTTGAGGTAGGTGACTGGGCCATGGCTCTGTCCAGGTCTGCCTTCAGACTCTTGTTCTCCTCCTGCAGTTCCTTCACCTGTTTGGAGAGTTTGAGTAGAGCCATATTCATGGCTTTCTGTCTCTTCTGGGACTCTCGAGTCTCTGCAGGAGGTCTGTCATAAATCAATAAAGTCAAAGTCCTACCTAATAAATGCTATGGAATTAGACAGGAAATATTTAAAGCTGTGCGACTTTTTGTTGATCAGAAAATGCTGTAATTACCTGTTATTCTGCACTGCCCCTGTGAATAGGTGACAGAAGTTATATTTACAGGGAGAGAAACAAACAATGACACAAAGGGGGCTGATTTACTCAATCTGACTTTGCCCTGCGACTTCATGTGTTACTTACATATGGCTTCAATGAAAGGGATCAGACTTTAAACTGACCATACCAGGCCCTTTGAGTCTGGTATGAATCTTGAGGGGGGAACCCCACGCCAAAAAAAAAAAAAGGAGGAAAAACCGGAGTAGGGTCCCCCACAAAATCAATACCAGACCCTTATCTGAGCAAGCACTCCAGCAGGTCGGGGGGGACAAGCGAGCACCCTCCCTCCTGGACCATACCAGGCCACATGCCCTCAACATGGGGGGGGGGGGGTGGCTAGGGGTACAATGTAACCTATACTCATTCATATAGGGAGGTGGGTGGGATCTGGGGCCCCTCTTGTTAGAGTCTGAGAAGCCCCTTGCCTGTAGACCCCAAAAACCACCTGGGTTGTCACGAAGATGCCCTTGTCCCCATCAACATGGGGACAAGGTGCTTTAGGTTGGGGGACACACCCATGTGGCCTGGTATGGTCCAGGAGGGGGGGTGGGTAACTTTTTTTTTGTGGGGGTTTCCCCTTAAAATCCATACCAGACCCTCTAGTTTGGTCTTGGGTGGGGGACGGCCTTTTTTTTAAATACATTTTGGCATTGGGTCCTCGCCTCAAAATTGTCAGAGCACAAGTTGCATGCCACAAGTCAAGATATGATTCAGACAGGAAGCATTTTCAAAGTCGGACTGACATGAGTCGGACCAGTTCAGACGGCTCTCATAGGAAATCATCGATTTTGACATGTCATGTGACTTGTGCACTGGAAGTCGGAGCACATGTCGGACAAGTGTGAACCGACCCTTAAACTAGTACACACAGAATCTGGTGCAGCTGTGCATAGTAACCAATCAGCTTGCAGGTTTTATTGTTAAAGCTTAATTGAACAAGCTGAAGTTAGAAGCTGATTGGTTACTATGCACAGCTACACTAGATTCTGCGTGCACCAGTTTTAGTAAGTCTCTCCCAAAGGCCATCACACCATCACGAGGAGAGGATGCCAAGCAACAGCTGGCAGATACCCTTGGTCCCTGGGTGACCAACAAGTGAGATTGACCTCTTTTGTTATATAACAAATAGGTCAACACAATCTGGTGAGTGCGGACCTTCACTTGAGCACGTGGGGATACAGCAGAGGGCATTATTTTGGTGACACGGCACAGTACACTTTTCTACAGTTTATGGAATAGGCTTTCACTTTGGATTCAATTATAAGTACTATTGGAACTGAGCACTTTATATATTAAATTGATACTTATCACAATAGTAATAATTTATCACAGCATTACCAATGGTGATCAATTCTGCAAGCGCTGTTTTAGCACATATTATATTTGGGACAGTTGCTGCACATAAAAATATATTGGCGGTAGTGCTTATACAATATACATTTATTCACTATTAATTTTCTAAAGGAATACAAAGCGTTCTCTGTCTGATTGGACATGATAGAGCACGTGATGCCCCACCTCTCCAGTTCATCCATTCATAGAACGCTTTGTATTCACTCAGATAATGCAAAGCATTATCTGAATGGTGACAGCGCTGAGTGGCCGACCCCCTGTGTTCAGAAAGTAGCAGTCCAGCTGTGGGCTTAGGCTGTTGGAATGGCCAAGCCACGATGATTTCACACTCGTGCATGCGCAGGGGAGTCACAGTTGTAGCACAGCTCTCTCAATGGATGGCATGGCGTCTACTTAAAGTGCAGTGCGCATGCACTGGTAATGTCACTGGCTGATACACATGTAAATGTCTCCTAAACAGTGCAGGTTGAGGAGTTATTCACTGTACCTACAAGTAAGCTTTATTAGAGGTTTATCTGTAGGTACAAGATAAAAAGCGGAGTTTACTACCACTTTAAGACTCAATAGTGAAAGCATATGTCAGTCAAAATTAAACAAAATTAAACCTTGAGATGCATACCAGGAGCACAGCCTACTTACGATTTCAGTTTTAACTGCAGATGTTACTTTAGTGCATCCAATCAATTACGGCCCATGTTGTTGTTAGATCTGGTGATCTGAGAACCAGGAATTCACAAAACACACCCAATGCAGGACTTTGCATTTAGGCTGGGTTCACACTATCGTCGCATGCTGCTCACAGCAGGGGTCCAGTGTGTCCTGATTCACCGTTTCAGGTCTGATTTCAGCCCAAATTTTGGGCTGAATTCGGACCTGAAACGGAACAAAAGACGCACAGGACCCCTGTGCAAATTTGCCCTGGAGATATGTGAACCGGCTCCATAGAGAGCCGGTGAAAATCTCCTGCTATTATGAATTGGATGCAGGGAACCCACATCCAATTCGCAATGGTGTGAACTCGGCCTGATCATGCAGTTTTAGGCTAGGTTCACACCTGAGTGCCCACGTGGGCCAAAGTTTGTGTGGACACAAGAGCCCATTCATTTGATTGGGCTGCCGTGCCCTGTGACACGCAAGAAAGAAGTCCCTGCACTATTTTTCAAATTGCAGCCCGCATGGAACTTCGGTTCCTAGTTTGTTTGCTATTTCCAGTGATGGCGGCGTGCCATTAGAATTAATGCCACCCACCCGCGGGTCCCACATTTCTCTGTGTGGGTGGTTGTGGCTGCTGGTATTTGTGCGGGTCCCCCAGTGGCACCACCCAAACAGATGTGAACTTGACAATAGCCACAGACTTAGGGCCCGTTCACACTATTGCGATGCAAGAACCCTGTGGATCAACTGCGGGTTCCTGCATTGCACCCGACACGTACGGCAGTTCACACTCTCATAAGTGAACTGCTGGGGAGTGTCATTATATGTTAACGACACCCCCATTTCAGCTCGCATATCGCACTGCGAACGGACAGTTCTGACATGAATCGGATCGCATATGTGTGCAGTTGCAGTTTTTTAGTTGTCATACCAGCACAGTTTTTTTCTTTATCATTTATATTTGCCTGGAGTTTAGCATTAAAGTATAAGCAAGATACAACACAACATCTATCGTCGACTTACCTTTTTTCTTGCGTCTCTGCTTTAGCCAACAATAGCTGTAGCCGTTGAATCTATAGTATAGAAGAGAACACATTTTTCAATGTAATTAATTGTTTGCACCTCGAGCCAGCAGAGGAGCTGCAGATTTTAGGCAAACCAGAAGTACTGCAATTGCACAGTCAAACAATTTTGTTATATATGTTTATGGCACACAGTAAAATGATTATTAATATGTAATTTTACCTGAAAAAATAAAAATGTTCCATCTTTATTTTTTTATTATTAACAATGTATTGTCCAACAGGTCAGGAACAATCTTTGGGGATGATTACCATGATTATTTTTTAAGCTCCCATTTCTGTGTTCTAAATATATTAAAGGATGAGTACATTTTTTTTCTCCTAAATTCCAGCTCCCCTATGTACCAATGTAGCATTAATGTACTTCAATTGGACATGAAGGTAGGATAAAATGAAAGCTTTTTTTTTTTATTTCTGAAAAAGAAGCACATTAATGCTATATTGGTACTGTACATGTGAAGCTGAAATTTAGGGCATAAAAAAAGAAAAAAAAGGTGAACTTAACCTACGAGCTCCATTTGAAAAAGTGACCTTTTTGTGACCATTCTAGGGCTTATCAGACTGACCTGCTCTCACTGCTGCTGGGAATTCTGGCTGGTAACCAGGGTTGATGGAAGTTGTGTACTGGCTGGATCTCTGTTAAAGGGTTAGGTCACTTTTACAAAAAAAATAAAAAAAATAAGGGGCACCTGTATACAAAAAAAAAAAATGCAGCTTTGACTAAAGTTAAAAATTCTCACACATGGCACCATCCCACCTGCCTTGTTGCCGAGAAAAAGAGGACCACTCAAAACCAACTGCACAGGGGAGGTAACTATAACATGCAGGGGTGGACTAACAACTCATGGGGCCCCCGGGCAATGAGAGACTATGGGGCCCCCAGGCAACCAGACACACTGGGGCCACACAGTATACACAAAACACACACACACACAGTATACAATCACACAGTATACACAGTGGCGGAACTATAGGGGTCGCTGCAGTCGCACTTGCGACTGGGCCCTGCCATTCTGCCGCTGTGGGGGGGCCCAAGACCTGGCATCTCCCCTGCACCTCTGGCTGGCACTTTAGAAAGCACCGGGGGGAGGTGGAAAGCGGCGATCGGCAGCTCTATGGTGCCTGTGAGCTGCGGGATCTGCCTGGGGCTTGTAGTTCTCTCTTCCCGATTGTCAGTGTATACAGTGGAGAGGAAAGGGGAGGGGCCTCTGACCCTGGCAGGTATCAGTTTCACTTTCAGTGAGTCGCTCTGTTTGTACACTGTTTCTGATACATGCCCTGGTCAGAGGCCCCTCTCTTCTTCACTGTATACACTCGGGAGAAGAACTACAAGCTCCAGGGAGATCCCCCTGCCTGTGGACACCATAGAGTTGCCGATCGCCGCCTTCCTCCTCCACCAGCCAGGTACAGGGAAACCTCTGAAAGGGGGGGTCAGCTGTCTGGGTACCCTGATGTAAAGGGGGGGGGGCCCTCTGGGGACACTAATGTAAGGAAGGGGCCCTTTGGGGAGACTAATGTAAGAGGGGTTGCTCTCTGGGGACCCTTATGTAAGAGGGGGCTCTCTGGGGACCCTGATGTAAGGGGAGGCTCTCTGGGGACCCTGATGTAAGGAGGGGCTCTCTGGGGACCCTGATGTAAGGAGGGGGCTCTCAGGGTACCCTGATGTAAGGAGGGGGCTCTCTGGGGATCCTGATGTAAGGAGGGGGCTCTCTGGGGACCCTGATGTAAGGAGGGGGCTCTCTGGAGACTCTGATGGAAGGGGAGGCTCTCTGGGGACCCTAATGTAGGGGGAGGCTCTCTGGGGACCCTAATGTAGGGGGAGGCTCTCTGGGGACCCTGATGTAACAGGGGCTCTCTGGGGACCCTGATGTAAGGGGAGGCTCTCTGGGGACCCTGATGTAAGGGGAGGCTCTCTGGGGACCCTGATGTAAGGAGGGGCTCTCTGGGGACCCTGATGTAAGGAGGG
This sequence comes from Lithobates pipiens, assembly GCF_037356315.1. Lineage (NCBI taxonomy): Eukaryota > Metazoa > Chordata > Amphibia > Anura > Ranidae > Lithobates > Lithobates pipiens. Next base: position 289,909,418 of record NW_027507784.1, read on the forward strand.
GGCTCTCTGGGGACCCTGATGTAAGGAGGGGGCTCTCTGGGGACCCTGATGTAAGGAGGGGGCTCTCTGGGGACCCTGATGTAAGGAGGGGGCTCTCTGGGGACCCTGATGTAAGGAGGGGGCTCTCTGGGGACCCTGATGTAAGGTGGGGGCTCTCTGGGGACCCTGATGTAAGGAGGGGGCTCTCTGGGGACCCTGATGTAAGGAGGGGGCTCTCTGGGGACCCTGATGTAAGGGGAGGCTCTCTGGGGACCCTGATGTAAGGGGAGGCTCTCTGGGGACCCTGATGTAAGGGGAGGCTCTCTGGGGACCCTGATGTAAGGGGAGGCTCTCTGGGGACCCTGATGCAAGGAGGGGCTCTCTGGGGACCCTGATGTAAGGAGGGGGCTCTCTGGGGACCCTGATGTAAGGAGGGGGCTCTCTGGGGACCCTGATGTAAGGAGGGGGCTCTCTGGGGACCCTGATGTAAGGAGGGGGCTCTCTGGGGACCCTGATGTAAGGAGGGGGCTCTCTGGGGACCCTGATGTAAGGAGGGGGCTCTCTGGGGACCCTGATGTAGGGGGAGGCTCTCTGGGGACCCTGATGTAACGGGGGCTCTCTGGGGACCCTGATGTAGGGGGAGGCTCACTGGGGACCCTGATGTAGGGGGAGGCTCTCTGGGGACCCTGATGTAACGGGGGCTCTCTGGGGACCCTGATGTAACGGGGGCTCTCTGGGGACCCTGATGTAACGGGGGCTCTCTGGGGACCCTGATGTAAGGGGAGGCTCTCTGGGGATCCTGATGTAAGGAGGGGGTCTATGGGGACTCTGATGTAAGGGGGCTCTCGGAGGACCCTTATGGAAGGGGAGGCTCTCTGAGGACCCTTATGGAAGGGGAGGCTCTCTGAGGACCCCTTATGGAAGGGGAGGCTCTCTGGGGACCCCTTATGGAAGGGGAGGCTCTCTGGGGACCCCTTATGGAAGGGGAGGCTCTCTGGGGACCTTGATGTAGGGGGAGATCCTCTGGGGACCCTGATGTAAGGGGAGGCTCTCTGGGGACCCTGATGTAAGGGGAGGCTTTCTGGGGACCCTAATGTTGGGGGAGGCTCTCTGGGGAACCTAATGTAGAGGGAGGCTCTCTGGGGAACCTAATGTAGGGGGAAGCTCTCTGGGGACCCTGATGTAAGGATAGGCTCTCTGGGGACACTGATGTAAGGGGGGCTCTCTGGGGATCCTGATGGAAGGAGGGGGTCTATGGGGACTGATGTAAGGGGAGGCTCTCTGGGGACCCTGATGTAAGGAGGGGCTCTCTGGGGACACTGATGTAAGGGGAGGCTCTCTGGGGACCCTAATGTAAGTAGGGAGGTTCTCTGGGGTCCCTGATGTAAGTAGGAAAGTTCTCTGGGGTACCTGATGTAAGTGGAGGATCTCTGGGGACCCTGATGTAAGTGGGGGACCCGTACTCAGATATGTAATGACATAGAGATATATATATCTAATTTACATGTGTATGCCCGCCCAAGTGTATGACTTTCTTTTCTTCGCTGCTATGGGCTCTAGCCCGAGATCTTTTGTAGACCTAGCAACAACCTTGGTGGGGGCCCTTCATGGTTTCTTGCACCGGGGCCCTGAAGATGCTAGTTACGCCTCTGAGTATACAGCTTGACTACGCTACGTATTTACTACAATGGGACATTGGATCTTGTTTTGTTGCCACTATATTTCAAGCTCATCATGTGGTCCGCCAGGCCTTGTGGCTAAGTGGACCTGAGTGTTCCCCAGGATGGTGGTGTCTTGGGAAAACTGGTACTGCCACCGTGCAAAGCTTTTTGATATTAATGATAAGGAGCAATACAACATGAATGATATTAAATTCATGTCAGCGACGTCTCAGGAAACTTTTTTCCCAGCTTCTAAGGCCAGCTTGCCGCAGGTTCAGACAGTCCTTACCACATGGATTCCTGGCTTGCTGCTTAATGCCGCGTACACACGTAGCGGACTATCCGGCGGACTTAGTCCAGCGGACTTCCCGCCGGACTTTCCGAACGGGCTACTTGCCCACACACGCCACTTTTTCAGCGGACTAATACGGCGTACTAAGTCCGCCGGACTATCCGCCGTACTTTTGAAATGAACGGACTCGCCCCCACACACGCGGAGGAAAGTCCGCTCATTTTGAGCACGTCTCCAGGTAAGCATCCTCTGGGACTGTGACACCATAATGGGCGGGGACATCATCCGTGATGTCCCTATATAAGTCGCCGCGCGTCGTGTCCGTGCCACTGTGAGCGGAGGATGCGATGAGGCAACATCTGAAGAGAAAAACAGAAGAACAGAAGGCGGCGACAGAAGACCGGGCCACCGCCTGTAAAAGAGCTAGAAGAAGGCGCGGTGGCCCGGCAAGAAGAACCGAAGAGGGGGGCAAGACCCCCGAAGAGGGAGACAAGACCCCCGAAGTCGGAAGAACAGGGCGGCGGCGAGGAAGAAAGCCGGGCTCCTCCGCTAGTAAAAGAGCTAGAAGAAGATAGCGGAGGAGTCCGGTGAGAAGACCCCCGAAGACGGAAGACCCCCGGAGCTGTGCAATAAACTATTTTAACCCTTGTGTGTTGTGTTTTTTTTACTTTTTTTTCAGATGAATGGGTAGGGGTACATTGTACCCCATACTCATTCACATAGGGTGGTGGGCCGGTATCCGGGGGCCCCCTTATTTAAGGGGGCTCCCGGATTCCGATAAGCCCCTCGCCCGCAGACCCCGACAACAAACGGCCAGGGTTGTCGGGAAGAGGCCCTTGTCCTCATCAAGATGGGGACAAGGTGCTTTGGGGTTGGGGGGGCTGCGCGGCCCCGCCTACCTGGAGACGTGCTCAAAATGAGCGGACTTTTCTCCAGGCGGGAAAAGTCCGTTCATTTCAAAAGTACGGCGGACTGGCATACGCACGGCCAGATTGTCCGCCGAAATGCAAGTCCGGCGGGAAGATTGTAGTGCAAAACTACTTTCTAAGTCCGCCGTACTTTCGGGTCAAAAAATTCCGCCGGAGGCTACACACGGGGGGATTGTCCGGCGAACTTGAGTTTGCCGGACTTTTGCACCCGATTGTTTGATCGTGTGTACGCGGCATTAGCCAGCGTTGCTCTGATCCTCTCTGGCTGGCTTTCCAAGGGGATTTAGAAGGTCCCCCTGGACTTCTCCCAAGCCAAGGCTGACCCCCTGGAAACCCCAGCAAGCCCCTTTTCTTCCCGACCAGCTTGTAATGAATGCCCGGCCAGCTCTGCCAAATGCCTAGGGCAAACCACTTTTCATCACCTCAACCTGGCCCTCACCAGCTTTTTTTTTTTTATCAATAAAATTGATAAAACAGAATGGCATACACTTGGATGGGTCAGAAGACTTTATGGAGATTTGGCCACCCAACATTTCTCCTACAATAGGACTTTGGATATTGTTTGGAGGTTTTAGCAGATACTTGTATACCCCCCGATTATTGTAAAAATTGTGACATGAACTCTGCTATGGCCAGTCATGTGGGCCCTTGTTTTGAAGGCAAAGCTATTTGTCGTTCTGTACATTGCCCTACATCCTATGGACCTTAGTACATGCCCTAAAATCCTACTGACTTCTGCATACTGCCCTACATTATACTATCTGTTCTGCACCTTGGTCCGCCAGCTTGTCATTTTTTTCTTCAGCACTGACCAGTTTACTATACCTGTTGTTCAAAATCAAAGTTCAGCTTGAAGAATGTAAATGTGATTCTTTGGCAGAGGGCAGTACAAGGAAAGGAAAGTTGACTGTCCCGTCACACCCAGCTGCCCCTCACCAATCCCAGCCTGGTGGCTATCGCTGGGGTGACAGTGTGACTTTCAGAGACTGGAAAAATGCAAGGACAGGAGCATGAAAGCAAAAAAGCAAAAACAGCTTATTGGCCTTTTGATTGAATGGTGGAAAATTAACATTTAACCCTTCAACCGACCAACCATGATGTAATGTCACTGGATTAAATGAGATACTGGGTGAACTGGGATACTGGGAGAGAAGACCAAGGTGGGAACAGTCTCCGTATTATCGAAGGTAAAGCTAAAACAAAAATTTGAGGAATGTAAGAGTCGTAGGCATTCCGAACCAAATGAAATCGCTCCTTATGAGGTTAATACAAGATACCTGCCAAGTGAAAAACAAGTGAATATATTGAAAATGGCCATTCCTTTGCGAGACAACCCATGATCAGCAAGAAGCTGTCAAATCATTATCAGTGAGACGACAGAAAAAGAATGCAAGGAAAGAAAAGGGGCCATTAAGCAGGGGATTGAAGATATTGTATCCATGAGTTCCAAACCTTTTTAAACCTTGAGGAGGTGTCTTGCAAAAGCTAACCATCTTTTCTTTTGTTATGATCCACATTTGGTTCTGTTTCATCGCTGCCAAGTCCACAACAGCATTCTTCTAGGCAGTTGCGATCCAGCCCCTATTTCTATTATGCCACACCACCATGGCTATACCACAATACAAACTTTTGCTATAACCACACTTGCTGAACGCAGCCAAATCCCTAATCGAGCAGCAGTGAAAATTACAATTTTACAAAGTATTATTGGCGTGATTACCAATTTTCTGGCGACAACAACTACGTGTTTTTTTCCTATGTTGACTTGGCTGAGTGGAGTGGAGTGAAAGTGGCCTGAGAGATCAAGGAGGGAGTTGGTGTATCCTGCATTATACATACATTGGAAACTTAAAGTGGATCCCTTTTGTGTGGGTCAAAGGTGCAGTTAGACCATACTAGTGGACACATATCCCAGGTGAGGGCACATCTGGTGAAGGAAACCTCATGGCGCATGAAATAAATTATTGCACACTGTGGTGAAATAAGAAGAGGATTATTATCATCATTTTCTGGGACTGTTTATGTGGACTTTACAGTAGTTCTTTATTCTATACATATGCTATCAATGTTTTAAATATATTTTTTCACTTATAATTTGTTTCATTGTTATGAAAGGTTTTTAATTATATAGCAACACTTCACATGGGTTATAGGATAACATTTAGGTATATTTAAAATGATAGTATTTACGCTTTATGGTGGAACACAGATTGATTTTTATTATTTATTTCATAGTGCGGAACCATCTGCACATCACATACAATTGAGATTGTGTTAGGAGTGTGTGATTCACTTATTATTTTAGTTTAGATTTGGATGTAATGACATAGCAGCTCGCAAATACTTTTTTGATAAATAACACTGCACCATTGTACAAAAAAAAGTGCATGCCGATTTTTATTCTGTTGCTCTGCATGCATTTAAGTTACATTCACACAGAGGATTAAGACATAAGAAAGGAACAGAGCGCACAGGCTCATGGTGCAATACCGTTTACTAAAAAAAATTAGTTGATTATAATCGATGCACTTACAAAAGTAACGTGAACAAATGCATCCACATCCTGCAGTAAGAATCCCTGCATGGTGACCCTTACGAGCGCCATGATGGCTGGATCATCCGGTGGATGTATGTGGGTTCTTGGCGTGCATCCATCCACTGGATGATCCAGCCATCGCGGTGCTTGGAAGGGTCACCGTCCAGGGATTCCTACTGCGGGATGTAGACGCATTTGTTCACTTTACTTCCTGTAAGTGCATTGATTTTAATCTACTTATTTTCTTGAATAAACAGTATTTGACCATGAGCCTGTGCACTCTGTTCCTTTCCTGTCTTTACAGTCATCAGTATCCCGCTGATTGAGGAGCTGCAAGATGGTGTCCACATAGAGAGAGAGAGAAATATACAATTAACCCCTTATCGAGGACTAACTGACCAAGTAGTTGGTTTACCTGTTGTAGACATTTTGAACTCTAGCGCAAGGACAATTATTCTATATTTTGGTCTATACCATGGATTAAGGCTGCTGCGAATTGTGGTGGCAGAAATTCTCAGATTCCTGCTGTGACTCACAGCGGCTAGATAAATCCGTTGGCCTTTTTCATTCTAATGACAGGTCACCGGCAGCTGCAGCTATTCGTGGCTCTTTGCACAATCAGCGATTGCCTGTGGTGATCACTGCTGGATGCACACAAAATGCGTGCAACAGAGATCACCGTAGGTAATCGCAGGCGGTGTGCGGACAGCTGTGAATACCTGTAGCCGCCGTTGTCCTGTTATAATAAGGAATGGGGCCAGTGGCTGCACCTAGTCACTGAAAGCTACAGCAGGAATCAGAGGATTGCTGCCACTAAAATTTACGCTGGCCTTATTCACTGGTATGAGGCTGGGTTCACGCCTATGTGAATTGGATGCGGATTTCTCAGCATCCAATTCGCATAGCAGGAGAATATGACTGGCTCTCTATGGAGCCGGTTCACATGTCTCCGGGGCGGCTGTGGAGCGCACTGCACAGAAAAGATGTGCATCTTTGCCTCTGTATCAGGGCCGAATTCAGACAAAGATTCTGCCCCGATTCGTCCCTGAAAAGGAGAACAGGGACGGACAGCGTTGCTGTGCGATCCGCGGCCGGTTTAGGTGTGAACCAAGCCTGAATATATTCTAATATGCTACAATGGAAGAGTCGGATGTGAAGGACCTCAAACTTTACCTAATGAAAGGCATCACTGCTATTATGCTATTATGCCACCTCACTGTCAGCTAAATCAGGAATCAAAACACATTCAGCCCAGGTTCACATTGATGCGATTTGGCATGCAGTTTGACGTGCAAATCGCATGTCAAAACGGCGGCAATTACCAGCAATGGCAGCATCCGAATCGGTGCAATGTCACATTTGCAGCACCGCACAGATTCCCAAAAGTCGTTTCTGTACTATTTTTGGCGATTTCGAGATGCAATTTCCATTGAAATCTGTGCAGAAACCCGCACAGACGTCTCTGAAATCGTCCCTGAAGTCAGGACTGACATGCGGGAATGAAATTGTGCGGGTTCAGCTAAACTCGCACGATTTCATTTCCACAGTCAGTGTGAACTAAGTCTAAGCCCCTGTACACACGATCAGAGATTTCGACAACCAAATCCGTCGGATTTTGTCCGTCGGATCTTGTCCGAAACTGTTGCATACACACAGTCGGACTAAGTTGTCAAAAAATCCGATCTTTCAGAACGTGATGACGTAATTTAGTTACAATGGGACTACATTCAGGCTAGTAGCCAATAGCTTTGATGTAGGAATTTGATCTGAGCATGCGTGGCACTTGGTCCGATCAAAATTCGTTACACATGATCGGAGTATGTCCGATCGGCCCAGTTGGTCGGGAAATATTTCCAACATGTTAGAAAATTGGGTCCGACGGATATTCCGACGGAATCAGTCCGATGCAGACCACACACAGTGGGATTATCCGATGACACGGTCCGATAGGACACATTGCGACGGATTCTCCGACCGTGTGTACAAGGGCTTAAAGAGACTAATTGGCAGCCAAATGAAAGCAACACACGAAAAACCTATGATGATGATGATGATGATAATAATGTCAAATATTTGAAACTGTGTAGAGTTAGAGAATGGTCATAGTATCGGTAAGAGAAATACACTTCTCAGACAGCTGTTGTATTAGTATGACTGCGGTGGATCATTGGGTTATAAGCGGTTCAGGGGGCGAATGGATCACTTTTCTCAGCTACTGTACATTCCCCACCTACCTCTTCATAGTAGGTCTCCATGGCTATTCTCATCTCTTCCACACTAGTTGTTTTAAGATCTGTCTGCAATTTGCTGCACATAAAGTAAAAAAAAAAAAAGTCAATAATTATACACAAGCTAAAGTTTATACACAAGTATAGGACAACATCTGCTGAACTCCAAACATGATCTTTATTGCATACTAATATTGGTCCAGCCTGGAACATTGTAAATATATCTCATATCTGCGGGGGGGGGGGGGGCTTACTGGGAAAGCTGAAAATCGCTGTAGTAGTTGTTGCTACTACAGCCATAGCCACTATCTTCTGGGTCCTGTGTGCCTTGAATACGAGTCATTCTCTGATTGGATGAGGTGGAGATTGAAACATCACCTCCCCTCCTCTCCACCTTGTCCAATCAGAGAATGCCTTGTATTCACTGAAAAAAAAAATCAAGGTGTCCTGTGAATGGCTGCAGTGTCAGCGAACCATTGTAGTCAGTGAGTAGTGAGGAAGCCGCTCGGCACAGGACCGAGAAGATCATGGCTATAACTGTAGTAGTGCCGACAACTATAGTAATTGTTAGCTTCCCCAGCGGCCCTGGGTATGAAATATGCATACTTACATTGTGCCACGCTGGACCAAAAACTATGCACTAAAGATCATACCTGGAGTTCAGCTTTAATGAGAGGCAATTGGGTTGATTTACTAAAACTGGAAAATGCTAAATCTGGTGCAGCTTTGCATAGAAACCAATCACCTTCCATTTTTTTTTTTGCCAAAGCTTAAAGTGTTTGTAAACCCTTACAATTACCCAGTGAAATGACTGGCCTTAGGTCATACACAGAGATTAAACAAATCCTCCTAAATAAGTTGTACCTGTTTATCTGCAGTCTTCTTTTCTCTACATCCATTAAACGTCCAGAATTAAGGATGAGCTCCGGCGTGTTCGCACAGCCCACGTGCAGAGCCCACCAGGAAGTCAACACTGCGCTGCGCTAATCACAGGCAGTGAGACATTTCCTGATCTCTGCAGCCGTGCATCGTGACAATGTCTCACTGTCTGTGATTAGCACAACGCAGTGCCGACTTCCTGCCAGGCTCTGCATGAATGCTGTGCGAACACGCCTGAGCTCATCCTTATCCAGAATTTATCAACCTGTCTGAGCATTCAGAAAAAAGTTTCATTCTGCAGAGCTCATTGGAGGGAAGAGATACCCCTTTCACAGAGCACATAGGAACATAGCTGAGGCTGTCAATCAGCTGGAGCTCCTCCCCTGACACCTTTTTTCTCTTGGTGTCAGGAAAAATTGCCAGAAGCGATTCATGCTGATAGCAGAGGAACGTAGCAGCAGACAAAAATGACACTTAGGCCGCGTACACACGGGCGGATTGTCTGCCCAACTAAGTTCGTCAGACAATCCGACAGACAGTCCGTTCAAAATTTGCATGAACGGACTTGACCACACACGATGAGCAGACAGTCCGCTGAAAGCGTGCGCGATGACGTGTACAGCACGTACGACGGGACTAGAAAAACGACGTCCTATACACTGCAATGCAACCTTCGGCCGTGTAAATCCTTTCTGAGCATGCGCCATACTTAGTTCGTCCAACTTGCCTACACACGAGCGGACTGTCCGCTGAAACCAAGTTTGGACGGACAAAACCAAGTTTGAACGGACAAAATTTTGGAAATTCCGTAAGACTTTGTTCGTCAGACAGTCCGCTGAAAAAGTCCGCTGAAGCCCATACACGAGCGGATTGTCCACTGAAACACGGTTCAGCGGACTAAGTTGGACAGACAATCCGCCCGTGTGTACGCGGCCTTACACTTTGTGCTCTTAACTGAAATAAGTACACAGGATAGAGAGATATGCTTTGTTCATATTTCATGTCTGAGGTTTACAGCCACTTTAATTTAACAAGCTGAAGTTAGAAGCTGATTGTTAGCTCCTATCTCTCCACACTTACTCAGCTGTTGATGATATCCTGCTCATCAGTCCTGCCTACTTAAGCCGTCCAGTCCAGAGGAGCTCTGCCTTCACCTTGGTCACATCACAGAAACTATCTCCTGCAATCCTGTTCAAGACTTGTTTTGCTGTCATCCCTTCTGGCTCCAGATCCTGCTTGCTGTTCCACTACATTGATCCCTGACTTCTGGCTTGTCTGACTATCCGTTCCTTTTACTGAACTTTGGCTATGTTTTGACTACGTTTGTTCTTTTTACTTTTATTATTAAACAAGTATGATTTAACTGTACTTCTGTATAGGCCTGATTTCATGATTTCTTACAACATGTCCCTTTCTGCCCTCTCCTCCACTGAGAAAAAAAAAATCTTTCACTGATTACACTGCATGTAGAATGATTTGTAAATGGGGTGCAGTCTGATCAGTCACAGGACCCCCTTCCCCACTCACAGATTGTGTGACAGGCAGTCTAATCTCCTACAGGAGGAATGGGCAGTGGGGGGCTTATCCCCATTGGATCATTTTTAGTGTAGTGGAGCCCAGGGACCTGAAGCTGTTAACCCCCACAGTGCTGGAAGTTCAGCACCAGGAAGAGGACAGGAAAAATAAGAAAAGCGACGACAGAAAAAAGACTTAGTAGTCTTATAGAGTATCACTACCTCACTGAAAGTTTATTTAAAGCATCAACTACCCTTTCAGTAAAATAATACTTTCTAGAATTATTTTTATTATTTTCTTTCTAGTTTTGAACTTTTCTCCAGCAGAATCCAGCAGTCATTCTTCACTACAGGCAAGTAATAAAACTAAAGCTGTGGAAAAAAAAAAGTTTTTTTTTTTTTTTTAACTAAACTTAAAGCGGAACTTCAGTCATTTTTTCATCTTTCCATCTATTAAATCTTCTGCCCTTGTTGTTTTATCTTTGGATAGTAAACATTTTTTTTTTCCGCCAGTAAATACCTTATACAGCCCACTTATTGTTTCTTGTGTGGAAAAAACCCTAGGCTTATGATATCATGCACAGCTCTCACTCTCCAGGAAGGGAGGGGGGATAAGTCATAAGATGGCCAATGAGAGCTGGAGGTGTGCCTCTGTGTGTCTGTGTAAATCCAGGAAGTGAACAGGCAGCAGCTTCAGCTGCCCACAGTTAAAATGGTCGGAGAGAGATTTCTGCAGCATATTTGGCAAGTACAGAATCACAGTATATATAAAATAATATGCAAAGTGGTTGGAGGGAAGCTTCAGAATGGCAAAGATATTCTTTTATTACAAATTATGTGAGCATAAAAGCTTTAAAGTGGTTGTAAACCCTTACAACACACTTTGACCTACAGGTAAGCCTTACCTGTAGGTCCAAGAAACCGTATAGGTTTAGGAGATATTTGCCCGAAGACAGGCACCGCTGTCTACGGCGCATGCGCTGTAGACAGCGGCGCGCAGGCGCACTGAGCGCGGCATCTTCAACGACGGAGATGCCACGCGTGTCGGCTCCCGTGCGCATGCGCAGGAGTGACGTCATCGTGGCTTCGCCGAATGACAGCGGCGGAGCTGCGAGACCCCACCGAGAAGATGGATGCGCCGGACTACAGGGGACAGCGGTGACAGCGCTGGCTCCTGTGTCAGGTAAGTGACACATAATGGACTACTATGTGATGCATAGTAGTCCATTATGCTTTACCTTTGCAGGGAATAAAAGAGGAAGTAAACCCATCAGGGTTTACTTCCTCTTTAAAAGACAATGTCCCAAAAAATATGTAAAATATAAAATAAATGTGCATAGGAAGTCTCAGAAATATAAAATAAATGTGCATAGTCTCAGAACAAATCTACCATTGCCTGACGTTTGGGCCACATATTCGTTTGAGGAACTTCCTAACAGTGGCGACCATACGGTGCGCAGGGGCCCCCCCCATTAATCTATGTGCCCGGCCCCTAATCTAAATGCAAGGCCCCAGATGCATGGATTTCAATGGGGGGAGGTTTGTGACATTAGCAAATTAGTTGGTGTGGGGTGGTGGGCTGGAGCGACCGGAGGGGGGGGGGGGGTTGGATGTCTCAGGTTTGTGAGCCGCCCCCCTAACCCATGGAGCACCAGCCGCCACTACTTCTAAACACATTCAGGATCAGTGTTAGTGGAATACGTGAAAACCTGGATAACAGCTACTTTTATCTGAATCTTATCAAATCTTATCTTTGCTTCTTGACAGGTTCTCTTCAATAAATGAATCCATTGTAGAAATGACAGTATTTAGAATAACTGAAACAACTAAAGAAATTTTTTTAAATACCTGAGAGCATTATCTTTCTCCTTACACTGCTTCTCGAGCTTCAGAATCTTCTGTTTGAGGTTATTTACTAGCTGTAATGGGAATAATAATCAAAGAAGATATATACCAATACAATGAACGTTTTGCCAGTACCCTTATTAAAGCAGAGGGTCAAGTTTAATTTTCTGCATATGCAAGTCCCTCTTTTATGTCATTAAAGTGGTTGTAAACCCTCCCCCACAACTTTGTCCCATGTAAATCAGCATAAAAAACCCTAATGAACACTGCTTGTAGATATCTCCTTACTTGCTTAGTATTGTTGTAATCCTTGTTGTTCTGCAGAATGAAGTCACTGAGCATGCCCAGATCTCCCCTGATTTACGGCACACTCTCTATGTGCTTATCTATCTGTTATCAGGACTTCCTACGGCACAACACTGATATCCCAGGAGACCGTAAAATCATTCAGAGCTTCCTCCAACACCCCATGTGACCATGTGACATGACATGCAGTGTAAACTTGGTCATTACTGCAGTCTTATCAGCTGAAGCTGATAAGACTAACAAAGGGAAACATTAGACAATCGGCACAAGTAAATACTATGAAATAAAACAAGTCAGCTATGAACAGGGAAGCAGGGTTGCCATAGAAACGTTGGATTGAGACGGAGGCTTGGTTAACAGTACAGGAAGTGCTCAATGTAAGGGCGGAAATGCACTCCACTGTGGACTCAGAAAACAATACTTAAGATGGCGCTGCCTAACCCCTGGAAACAAGTTTTCTAAAGTTTCTTTAAACAGTAAGTAATATGTGATTTGGTCTGGATTACAGTGGCTATAGTCTGATAATTACTTATTATAATGGACTAAATGAAAAGAAGCATCAGAGTGGGAGAGTTTACTTCCTCTTTAAAGGAAACAGTCTTAGAGCCAGCGGGGGACAGATTCAGCACTGGAGCGATGCTGCATCCACCTAGGTAAGTAGGATTCCCCAAAAATTCCCATACTTCTCTTTTTCATAATAAACGGAAGCCTCTAAGCCCCCTCATATGAACCAAAGCCATGGCAAAAGATCACACGTTCCCTGGCTGCCAGGAGCACTGTGGATACTTTAAATCATTAGACACTATAAAAAATCTATTTTTTTTCAGACACAGCCTGTCTGGCAGACTTGCAGTGAGATAAGTGAATCAGCAAGACACAATCACAGTGCATCACTGCTAAGCAGAGATGAGGGCCTGCATATGTAACATGTAAATATGTCTGCTCTGTCATACATAGATAATTATCAACTAGACATAAAACACTCATTTAATACAATAAAGCAGAGGGGTGTCCAACCTGCAGCCCAACACAAAATCGTAAACTTAACCACTTGCTTACTGGGCACTTAAACCCCTCTCCTGCCCATGCCAATTTTCAGCTTTCAGCGCTGTCACACTTTGAATGACAATTGCACTGTACCCAAATTACATTTTTCACTTTTTTTTGGTGGTATTTAGTCACAACTGGGGTTTTTATTTTTTGCTAAACAAACAAACAAAAAAGACAGAAAATTTTGATAGTTTGTAATTTTGCAAACAGATCATTTTTCTCCTTCATTTTCTCCTTCATTGATATGCGCTGATGAGGCTGCACTGATGAGCACTGATAGGCACAGATAAGGCTGCACTGATATGGCCGCATTGATGGGCCCTGATAGGTGGCACTGATGGGTGGCACTGATAGGCGGCACTGATTGGTGACATAGGTGGCACTGTGGGCACTGATAGGTGGCACTGGCGGGCACAGATGACTCGGTGCCTGCTCTTCTTGATCGGGACTGATGTCCCTCTGACAGCCACCGGTGATCGCCTTTATTTTCTCCTCATGCTATCAGCGCAAGGAGAAAAAATAGCCGATTACCGGCTCTGTTTACATCACATGATCAACTGCCAGTGGCTGACAGCTGATCACGTGGTAAGGGTCGGGATCGACCCCTTACTCCGATCTGTGATCAGCAGAATCTCATAGACCCGCTGATCACAGAGCGCGCCGTGCAGGCGCCCTGCAGGGAGGCGTGCAGGCCGCTCGAGCAAGGGAGGACGTCTATTGATGCCCTCCCGGCAAAGTAGGTCCACGGTGTAGCCGTCATGCGGACAGGAAGGGGTACATTTTTTTGTTAGTAGTTTTTTGTAAAAATGTGTTTACACTTAGCGAACATATGCAAAAAAAAAATAAAAAATTGAATTTTATCATTTTTACTTTCCCAAAGAAAAATTTACAATCACACTATATCGGCAGCATCTACAGTGCCTTGAAAAAGTATTCATACCCCTTGAAATTGTCCACATTTTATCATGTTACAATCATAAACGTAAATGTATTTTTATTGGGATTTTATGTGATGGACCAACACAAAGAGACACGTAAATGTGGAGTGGAAGAAAAATGATAAATGGTTTTCAATTTTTTTTACAGATAAATATCTGAAAAGTGTAGCGTGCATTTGTATTCCACCCCCTTTAGTTTGATACCCCTAACTAAAATTTAGTGGAACCAATTGCCTTCAGAAGTCACCTTATTGGTAAACAGAGTCCACCTGTTTGTAATTTAATCTCATTATAAATATAGCTGTTCTGCAAAGCCCTCAGAGGTTTGTTAGAGAACCTTAGTGAACATCATGAAGGCCAAGGAACACACCAGACAGGTCACGGATAAAAAGTGTGGGAAAGTTAAAAGCAGGGTTAGGTTATAAAACAATATCCCAAGCTTTGAACATCTCACGGAGCACTGTTCAATTCATCAATTCATCAATTGGGAAAATGAAAAGAGTATGGCACAACTGCAAACCTACCAGGCATGGCCGTCAGGGCCAACTTTAATATTGACTCGACCCTGGGCAAACATTTTCTTGGGCCCCCTCTTTCACGCAATTTCGCTCTCCACATGCTTTGAGACATACAATAAATAGCAGCTAGACTCAACATCGGTTTACGGATTCAGATCAGGCAGTGATTGCGATTGGTTGCCAGAGGTTTCAGTGTATCATTAATGCTTAATGACTGGATGCTAGAGGTTACAGCACACATTATGGATCACTGTTATTTTCTAGATGTAACAGCATATGACTTCTGCTTGTTGATTGCTTGCTAGAGATTACTGTACATCAATACTGCTCACTGATTGATTGCTAGAGGTTACTGAACATCTATACCACTCACTAATTGGTTGTTAGAGGTTACTGCACGTTATTACTGCTCACTGATTGGTTGCAAAAGGTTAGTGGACTGCATTAATGCTCACTGATTGGTTGCTAAAGGTTACATCATATCATCACTTCACTGCCTGCCTTTGTATTCACAAAATCAGGGTGCTGTGGCACCATGTTATTTTGAAGAAGGGTTTCACCTCCAATTTGCTTACTTTTGCAGAACAGGCTGATGTTAGGCTTAATGACCACAGTTGTAGTAAGGACTTTCAAGCATGCTCCTTTACCTCCTCAGTGGGCAGCATTCAGCAGAAGTAATGGTGGATGTGACCTCAGGGGGGCATGATATACATATGAATGCTGCCTCTATTTACATATCAATGCAGCAGTCCATGACTATTTATATATTAATGCCGCCACTATTTACATATCAATGCAGGTTATTTACATGTAAACACAGGGTCTGCAGGTGAGTCATCTGCACATGGCAATAGGGCAGATATGGGCAGCAGCAGCAGAAGTTTACACTGAGATATCGGGACATAGCATGGGACTAAAACTTCAAGGGATAAGGGAATATAAACTGGGATAGTTGGCAAGTATGAGGCAGCTGCTTTGGGCCCCACTACAATGATGGGGCCCAGGGCAGCTGCCCCTTTTGCCCTGCCTTAAAAACGGGCCTGATGGTTGTCCACCTAAACTGACAGGCTGGGCAAGGAGAGCATTAATCAGAGAAGCAGCCAAGAGGCCCATGGTAACTCTGAGGAGCTGCAGAGATCCACAGCTCAGGTGGGAGAATCTGTCCACAGGACAACTCTTATGCCCCATACACACGGTAGGAAATTCTGATGGAAAAAGTCTGAATGGATTATGTTGTCGGAAAATCCGATTGTGTGTAGGCTCTATCCGACTTTTTCCGTCAGATTCTCAGACGCACAAAGTTTGAGAGCAGGATCTAAAATTTTCCGACAACAAAATCCGATCGTTTAAATTCTGATTGTGTGTAGACAATTCCGACGAACAAAGTGCCACGCATGTTAAGAATAAACTGAGAGATGAAAGCTATTGGCTACTGGCCCGTTTATACTCCCGACAAACGTGTTTGACGTCACCTCGTTCCGAACGGTCAGATTTTTCGTGAACTTTGTGAGAATGTGTGTATGCAAGACAAGTTTGGCCCAAAATCCGTCTGGAAAAAATGCAACGGATTTTGTGGTCAGAATTTCCGACCGTGTGTATGGGGCATTAGTCGTGCACTCCACAAATCTAATCTTGATGGAAGAGTGGCAAGAAGAAAGCCATTGTTGAAAGAAAAGCGGTGCTCTGGTCAGATGAGACCAAAATTTAACTTTTTTGCCTAAAAGCAAAATGGTATCGGATGTAGAAAACTAAAACTGCACATTACCCTGAATACACCATCCCCGCCATGAAACATGGTGGTGGCAGCATCATGTTATGAGGATGCTTTTCTCCAGCAGGGACAGGGAAGCTGGTCAGAGTTGATGGAAAGATGGATGGAGCCAAATACAGGGCAATCTTAGAAGAAAACCTGTTAGAGTCTGCAAAAGACTTGAGATTGGGGCCAAGGTTCACCTTCCAGCAGGACAACAACCCTAAACATACAGCCAGAGCTACAATGAGATTCAGATTAATTAAAGCATATTCATGTGTTAGAATGGCCCAGTCATAGTCCAGACCAAAATCCAATTGAGAATCTGTGCCAAGACTTGAAAATTGCTGTTCACAGACGCTCTCCATCCAATCTGACAGAGCTTGAGATATTTTGTAAAGAAGAATGGGCAAAAATGTCACTCTTTAGATGTGCAAAGCTGTTAGAGACCCAAAAATACTTGCAGCTGTAATTGCAGTGAAAGTATTGATCAGGGGGACTGAATACAAATGCACGCCACACTTTTCACATATTTATTTGTAAAAAAAATTGAAAACCATTTATCATTTTCCTTCCACTTCACAAGTATATGCCACTTCCACATAAAGTCCCAATAAAATACATTTACATTTTTGGTTGTAACATGACAAAATGTGTAAAATTTCAAGGGGTATGAATACTTTTTTCAAGGCATTGTATATTTCTGAGAAACTATTTTCAAGGATGGAGCACACAAGGGGGAAATTAGAACCAAAATATCTGAAGAGCACCTTGAGAATTCATTAAGAATTTCTACTAAATCCATCAAACCAGATATTGAGGCGTTAGTTTACCAAACACAGTGTCAAATGTGGCTAAAGTTTTATATTGCGCTCTTTTACTTTTATAATAAAAAAAAATGACAAAACTTTTACCCCCTTCTTGCTCAGGCCAATTTTCAGCTTTCAGAGCTGTCGCAATTTGAATGACAATGGCACGGTCATGCAACACTGTACCCAAACAAAATTTTTATAATTTTTTTCACACAAATACAGCTTTTTTTTGTGGTATATCATCACCACTGGGTTTTTTTTTTGTTAAATAAACAAATAAAGACTAAAAATTTGGAATAAAAAAAAAACATTTTCATAGGAGTCATTGATGGGCAGCATTGGTAGGCACAGATTGGCAGCACTGGTTGGCACTGTAGAGACTGCACAATGATAATAGATGCCCCTTTTACACAAGCAGATTATCGGCTCTCTTTTCCTCTCCTCATGTTGTCAGCGTGAGCAAAGTAGTGCCGATAACTGGCCCATGTTTACATACGTGATCAGCTGTGACTGGACACAGCTGATTATGTGGTAAAGAGCTGTTGATTGACTCTTTACCTCAATCCGTGACCGGTCGTGTCGAGAACACACTGCGACTATAGAGCGCACGCACCCACGCATCAGGTGCGCTGTGGCGCGATCACAAGACGCCATCACACAATGACTTCCCAGAACTAGCCGGCTGCGCTGTACCCGTCATTCTATAGCACGGTCGGCAAGTGGTTAAAGTATAATAATATAATTATATTAAAGCTGAAGGGTTAATAATACTTCTTCTGAGTGTCAGTCTTCTGGCCTCTTCATTGGCCAGCGCAGGATGACGTCACTCCTGCACAAGCGCAGCAGGCAGTCACCCTGGCACTCAGAGACCGGACGGATGCTGTAAGCTGAACTGTGCATGTGCAGCTCAGTTTGCAATGCCAGTGAAGACAGCGAACATGCGGGTTTTTTTGTTACAGTGGAACCTCAGTTCCACATTAGATTTCTTTTTATGTTTATCATGTTCAAAAGATGCTACATCCCTAAAAACAGAAGTTAGCCTTTGCAATCCTTGTAAGTACATTGATCACCAAAATTCCACTCACCAAACTGTTGTCACTTCTTTTATCCACCAGACTCCGTGTAAATTCTGAGCTCTGCAGGAATAAGAAGAGACAGTTTAGAGTCTATAAAGGTAAGTGAGAGGCTCAGGATTGGTAGGGCTGATACAACACACATGGGGCACGGGCTTTAAATCACGAGAGATGGCTCATGGCTAATTTGCAATTTGAAACATAAAAACCTCAGGGTCACCACTGAAAAACCCCTGCAACCTGCATTCTGATATAGTGCAGAGCAAAACAAAGAGGACATACAAGGCTCTTGTACACGTTGTACACTATATGACTAAAGGTTTGTGGACACCTGACCATTATGCCTTGTGCACACGGTCCGAAATTCTGACGGAAAAGGTCCGATCGGATTATATTGTTGGAAAATCCGATCATGTGTCATCTAACAGGGACACTAATTCTGGAGACCTTGGGAGTCCCCAAAGAATTCCCTTAATTTGCAGGGATTTCCTCTCAATTTCTGTTTGGCTATGGGACAGGAAGTGAAAGGAAATCTCCTCAATGGGACAAAGTCTGACAGGGGTTATAACCCTCCTTTGCGATATCCAAAAAAAAGTTTTGCCTATAGTTCTACTTTAATACAGAGTTGCTGCTACCCCTCTGAAACTACAACAGCATCTTCTTTTTTGGGAAGCCTTTCCACCTGACTTAAAGTGGTTGTAAACCCTTACAAACCACTTTGACCTACAGGTAAGCCTAGATTAAGGCTTACCTATAGGTCCAAGAAATATCTCCTAAACCTACACGGTTTAGGAGATATTTACAAAAAGACAGGCACCGCTGTCTACGGCGCATACAATTGGCTATACAGTAGTGATGCACTGAAATTTCTGGAGCCGTAAATAAATTGCCAAAAATAGTGTTGTCGGCACAATGCCAAAAGAAAAATATTTTAGATAATGGAGCCGAAAATGGTGCCGCCCATTGTGGGGGCGTCATCCTGGTTTGCCCCAGTCCTGCCTCCTCCTTTCCTCCTCTCCTCCCTCCCACAGAGCGGTGATCTCCGTATGTCATGGAGCTGAATTCCACAGGCCGCAGTAACAATGTCCCACCTCCTGTGACAGATGGCACACTGATCCAATGGCTGGACATTGAATCAGCGTGATGTGATCACAGGAGGCGGGACATTGTTACTGCAGCCCGAGCAATTCAATTCACAGCTCCGTGACACATGGAGATCACCGCTCTGATCCAGGCATGGGTGAGGCTGCATCCACAGACACAGGCAGGCTGCATGACGGGTACTGGCAGGCTGCATATGACGGGTACTGGCAGGTTGCATATGACGGGCACCGGCAGGCTGCATATGACGGGCATCGGCAGGCTGCATATGACGGGCACCGGCAGGCTGCATATGACGGGCACAGACAGGATGCATGATGGACACTGGTGAGGCTGCCTTGATCTCTTGTATCATGTCTGCAGCCTCTGATCATCACCTGTACGATGTCTGCAGTCTCTGACCATCTCCTGTATCAGATGGTTAGAGACTGCAGACTGAATTTTCTTGAGCTTTTCTTGCACCAGGAGGTGCCAATAATGGCCAAAAATAAATTCATATTAATTTAAATTTATTATATTAATTAAAAAGTCGAATATAATCTTAATATAATTTTTCAAAACTGCCATTTTTGGTATCGGTTTTCGGCCTAGTGCAGCCTTCATTTTCGGTTTCGGCACCAAAATTTCCATTCAGTGCACACCTACTATACAGTGTAGGTTTGAAGGTCAGGTGTCCATAAAGTTATAACCATATAATGTGCATTGCCCCTTTTAGTGGCACAAGTAAGGGACACTAAACAAGTCTAGGTTGCCATGGTCAGGGAAGACATCACACCGTTATTTCTCAAAGCCCATTCAGCCTTAAAGGCCAAGTTCCCCTTTTACCTGCAAAAACTCATATGTTTTTACAGGTAAAAAAAATGTGTATTTTTTTTTTTTCTCATGAGCCCGCAAAGCATTGTACCTGTAGGTGCAATGTCAGGCTCTGCAGACAATGCCTACAGCTTTTTGCCTTTATCTCTGTACAGGCTTTCTGTTTGAAAACTGTAAAACGTGTCAATGAACTACGAGATCACTCACCAACGCCCTCGCAGTTCATTAAGAACTACAAGTTGCCTGTCACAGATCCTGTGAATGAATAACGTGGTTGTGAGGGCAGTTTATAAATTGCGACAGCGGGTGCCGGGAGAAAAAACCCCACTCACTGTGGGATCGGTGCGGGAACTGGTGCATAGTAGCATGTTACACCCTAAATACAGATGTAACGTGGCATTTTTAAGAAGCTTTAGCGCTAAGAACAGCGCCTGAAAAAAGCCTCATCTGCAGTCCCAATGTGAAAGCCCGAGTGCTTTCACACTGGGGCGGTGCACTTGCAGTACATTATAAAAGTCCTGCAAGAAGCATCTTTGCGGCGGTTTGCTAGCGGTGTTTGCCAGTGCAAACCACCCCTGCCCATTGGAATGCATGGGCAGCGCTGCTAAAGAGCCTGCAAAGGGCTTTGGCAGCGGCGCTACACAGGCGCTTTTGACCCTTTTTAACCCCTTCTAGGGTGTTAAAAGCACCCCACTCCCACCAAAATAGTGGTGCCAAAGCGTCGCTATAACAGTGGTAAAGTGCCGCTAAAACTAGTAGCGCTTTAATGCTACTGCCCGCCCCAGTGTGAAAGGGCTCTCACTAAAAATAAGCCCACCCTTTAAAAGAGCAGTCCTTTTGATTCAGTAATGCAGGATTGTATACACCTGACATGGTAAAACTTTTTTTTCTTACTCACTCTGGAGGGGTCCAGCAGCTGTTCAATTTGACGATCTTTTCTATTATTTTCTTCTTCCAGCCTCCGAAGTTTTGTTTTCATGATGTCATTCTCAGATTTATGTGCTTGTACAGACTTAAAATAAATATACAAGCTAAAACGAATGCATGACATAGACATGTAATAATCATGTGCTATAATATAGCCTTAAAAGAATAAAGTATAGTATACACATTGCACAAAAGTTAATTTAACGAGTCTATTTACTAAAACTGGAGCGCGGACAATCTGGTGCAGCTCAGCACAGAAACCAATCAGCTTCCAGGGTTCACTGTCAAAGCTTACTTGAACGAGCTGAATTTAGAAGCCGATTGGCTACCATGTACAGCTGCACCAGATTCTAAATGCTTGGATTTTAGTAAATCTCCCCAATGTGTTCATTTTAATACAGTGGGTAAAATAAGGTAAATCGTTTTCTAAAAGTGCTATTGACATGACATTTTCACCACATGTCGGTACCAACCCATGCAATCCATACATACAAAGAAACCAAAACAAATAGGTTCAGAAATGAGGTTATGTGTAATAAAATGGAATGACACAGGGAAAAAATATTGAACACACTAGCTTATTACTTATTAATACTTTGTACAAAATCCTTTGTTGGTAATGACAGCTTCAAGACGCCTCTTGTATGGAGAAACTAGTCGCATGCATTACTTAGGTGCAATTTTTGGTTATTTTACCACACAGTCTTCAAATCTTGAAGGTTCCGTGGGCCTATTCTACGATTTTTCTATTGGATTCAAGTCAGGTGATTGGCTGGGCCATTCTAGCAGCTTTATTTTCCTTTCTTTAAAACCAGTTGAGAGTTTCCTTGGCTTTGTGGTTAGGTTCATTGTCTTGCTGAAATATCCACCCTCATTTCATCTTCATCAACCTGGTAGATGGCAGCAGATTTTTAACAAGAATGTCTTGGTACATTTTTCCATTCATCCTTCCTTCAAAGACATGAAGTTTGCCAGTACCGTATGCTGAAAAACAGCCCCAAACCATGATGTTCCCACCTCCAAAATTCACTGTTGGTATGGGGGTGTTTTTGGGGTGATGTGCCATTTGACTTCCAAACATGGTGTGTATTATGGCATCCAAAGAGTTAAATTTTGGTCTCATCTGACCAGACTATATTCTATGGATATTTCACAAGCTTGGCTAAATGTTGTGCAGCAAACTTTAAATGATCTTCAACATCCTTTTTCTTCAGCAATGGAGTCTTGTGTGGTGAGCGTGCATACAGGCCACGGCCACTGAGTGCAATTGTTTTCTTTGAAACATTTGTACCTGCTAATTACAGGTCCTCCTGAAGCTCTCCACAGGTGGTCCTTTGGCTCTTCTGATAATTCTTTTCACTTCTCTGTCAGAAATCTTGCGAGGAGCACCCGGTCGTGGCCGGGTTGTTGTGAAATTATGTTCTTTCCACTTCTGGATTATGGCTCCAACAGTGCTCACTGGAACAATCAGGTTTCAAGTTTAAAAAACCTTCTGTAACCAATGCCATCAGTATGTTTTGCAACAATAAGGTTGTAAAGGTCTTGAGAGAGCTCTTTGCTTTTACCCATCATGAGATATTTCTTGTGTGCCCCCTTGGTAATTAAGACACCTTTTTATAGGCTATCAGTTGAGACTGAACCAGCTGATATTAATTTGCACTGACAAGGGGCAGGATTGCTGTCTAATTATTGATAGATTTCAGCTGGTGTCTTAGCTTTCCATGCCTTTTTGCGCCTCCTTTTCTTCATGTTGTCTGATCATTTTCCCTGTGCCATTCCATTTTATTACATATAACTTCATTTATGAACTTATTTGTTTTGGTGTCTTTATATGTATTGATTGTTACTGACATGTGGTGAAAATTTCACATCACAGAGTCATGTTCATTCCGGCTGTCTCCGTCCACAATGCCACCCGCCCTGCTCCTCCAATCGCTGCACATCGTCCAGGGAGGGAGGCGGGCAGAGAGCTGACAGGCTGATGGACACCGGCACCTCTCAGATCCTAGGGACGGAGGAGAAGAGGAGACTGCAAATTTCCCCCTCCTCCTTGGTGTGTGATCACAGCTGCTTCGCCCCCTAGTTTGCCTAGTGGTAGTGCCAGCCTTGACAAAGCACTGTCAGTAGATCTGGTTGTTTCTATCAAAGACTGGATACCTTGTAAGGAGGACTTATGATCAAAGGACTGGAAAAAAGTCAAGACAGCTACAAGGGCCTGGGAGACCAAGAAAGGGTTTAGGAGGTTGAAAAAGCTGAGGTGGCTAGTGAGTCCACGGGGGCTGGAGGAATTCTGAAAGAATTTTGTTTAATAAAAGTGGGCTACTGGGCCCTTAAAAATAGTTCCGACTGACATGGTCTCACTTGACAAAACGCATCTACCATGAGAGCTAAAAACTCCCATATCACATCAGCAACAAAAGAATATTGGGTATCATTACCTGGGACTAAAATTGCTGCAACTTTAAACATCAGAAAACATAAAGACTCTGCACATAAAGACACAGTAGATGAATTGCCATATTACTGTATATCTGTCCTACATACCTTCTTCAGATCTAGGATCTCATCATACATGTCTTCCTTCTCTTTAAAGTCTGGTGTTCCCGGGATGTAACCTGTAAGTTAAAAAAATGAATTAACTCACATTAATCATTTAGGATGTAGAACATACAGGCAATTAGGGGGTTACGCTACCAACTAGTTTTAGTTAGATGTCAGTGAGTTTAACTGCCCAACTCAATAGCTTCTGTAACAGTGAGAGCTCCTTTCCCGTGTTTCCATATACAACCATCTTCTCTTGTCACTTTAGGGCAGGGTTCTCAAACTGGCGGCCCTCTAGCTATTGCTAAACTACAAGTCCCATCATGCCTCTGCCTGTGGGAGTCATGCTTGTATCTGTCAGCCTTGCAATACCTCATGGAACTTGTAGTTTTGCAACAGCTGGAGGGCTGCCGGTTTGCGATCCCTGGGGCATCCTAAGCTGGATGCACACACACACACACACACAGATTTTTTTCCCCCTTCAGCCAAGCTAAACAGCATGGAAGGAGACATTTCCCATTGCAGCTATTGTATTCTGACAGCCAGAGCCGCCAGCTGTCAGAATACCTGAACACTGTCTGCACCTGACTGGATGCAGGTACTATTTGGCCAGCAGTTTTCCACCCAGTTCTTTTTTATTTTTTATTTGGAGGATTCAAAACAGGAGGGTGCCAACAGAGCTACCCACAAACCAAATCCATGGCTGAACACAAGAAAATTCACAGGTTTCCCCCATCCACACTAAACAGCGTTGATGGTGAAACTTCCATTACCAGCTACTGTATTTAACAGTTGAATACCTGAACATTGACCACATCTGAAAAAAAAACAGCCATTGTTCAGCTGAACATTTTTCACTTAGTTCAGATGATTGTTAAAATGACATTCGCTGAGCCAGATGGTGCCACAGGACCACTCACAGCTCAAGAGAGAACAGTCTCTGCCCCAGCAACCATATCAAACCTTGCTTCCCTGTTACCTTCTCACAGGGCAGAGTGTGGAGAGTGAAAGAAAAAATAGGATTGGTTACTATGGATGAGCTCAGGCGTGTTCCATATTCGCATACTCATCCACGTCCGCATACTCCACGTGCAGAGCCCGCCAGGAAGTCGGCCCAGCGCTGCGCTAATCACAGGCAGTGAGACATTGTCTGAGCTCTGCAGCCGCGCATCGGGGCAATGTCTCACTGCCTGTGATTAGCGCAGCGCTGCGCCGACTTCCTGGCGGGCTCTGCACGTGTAGTATGCAAACACGCCTGAGCTCACCCTTATTGGTTACTAATGGCAGCATATGCTATTTAAGACAATCCTACCCTTATGAATAAAGCACACTGTATGAGTTTGAACCTTGAGGCCACAGTTAATTTTATAATCACCATTACTGGAGGAGCGGGAGTATTTAGGCTTCTTCATCCCGAGAGCATCCTTGAGATACTCTGGTGTACTGCTGCCTGGATTCACCCAAGCCTGCCCGATGTCCGTGTCCGATTTCAGGGGCTGAGTCAGGCCTGTGTGGAAGAAGAAGAACAAGATCACAAGGAAGTAACAGCAATGGCTGCACAGACAAGCACTGCTATGTATAAAACCATACCAAAGTTTCCAAGTGAAATCATGTAGATCTGATAGATTCAGATTTATGCAAATCCACTTCGCACTACAAGTGCAAACTACAAGTGCAAAGTGCACTTGAAATTGCACTGAAAGTGCAATCGCTGTAAATCTGAGGGGTAGATCTGAAATGAGGGGAAGCTCTGCTGATTTTATCATCCTATCATGTGCAAACTAAAATGCTGATTTTTTTTATTTTCCTGCCATGTCCCCCTCGGATCTACAGCAACTGCACTTCCAAGTGCACTTTCAGTAGTTTTCACTTGTAGTGCAAAGTGGATTTGCCTTTCGTAAATAACCCCCACAGTCACCTTCAATAAATCTTCAACTGTTTTTTTCTGCATGTCATAAACAGTCAAACCAATGTTTTTTTTTTTTTGTTTTTTTTTTACTATACACCAGGGATCTCCAAACTTTTCAAACAAAGGGCCAGCTAATTGTCCTTTACACTTTAGGAGGGTCGGATTGTGGCTAGCGAGGGCAGAAAATGTCCCAGGCCTGGCATCAGTGAAAATAAATATGGCTTCGAGGTATGTGGTCAATAGGAGGAAGAGTAGTGCCCCTATTAGTAGGAGGAATAGTATCCCATCATTGGCATCAGTGGAAGAAATAGTACCCTATTGTTGGTTTCAGTGGGAGGAATAGTGCCCCAAGGGCCAGATAAAAGACTAACAAAGGGCCACATCTGGTCCTCGGGCCCTAGTTTGGAGACCCCTCCTCTACACATTACAATATTGCATTCCAAACTATCTGAATGATTTCTTTTTTTATGCAGCCGCAGGCATCATTCAGATATTATTCTGCTGGCGATTCCCTGTCATGTAAAAACAAACAAATAATCATAGCGGCTGTTCAGCCGATTCATTGTTTTTACAGATGACAGGAGGGGAAGCCATGCTTCAACTGGCTCATCCGT
Source organism: Lithobates pipiens (assembly GCF_037356315.1). NCBI lineage: Eukaryota > Metazoa > Chordata > Amphibia > Anura > Ranidae > Lithobates > Lithobates pipiens. The sequence continues at coordinate 289,935,633 of NW_027507784.1, forward strand.
GTGATCGGCGAGTTGGAGAATGATTGGCCGTGGCGACCGCTTGCCATAGAAAATACTGCAGACTAGATGGTCCCCGGCAGTCTCTATGACCTTCGAAGGCCGGGCAGGATGTTATGACGTTACGTCTGGCCTCAGCAGATGTAAACACTGTTACTGCCTGAGCTAGGAAGCCAGAGATAGTTTTTTTATTTTTTATTTTTATTTCAAGCTTTCCAGTCTAGAGGCGAGATCTGGATACTTATTTGATAAAAAAATTAATAAAAAAATGTAAAGGCAAAGTGTCAAAAATAAATAAATAATATAAATAAAATAAATAAAAGTAAATGAAGCCGCCCCTATCTCTGTGGTGCTTGCATGCAGAAGCGAACACATACATACGTCGTGCCCGCATATGTAAATGACATTCATATCACATACTGTATGTGAGCCTAAGACCTCCACTGTAACTCTAAACATGCAACATTTTTAAAGTGTCGCCTATGGAGAGTTTTAGGTACTGAAGTTTGGCGCCATTTCACGACTGTGTGCAATTTTAAAGTGTGACATGTTAGGTATCTACAGTGCCTTGCGAAAGTATTCGGCCCCCTTGAACTTTTCAACCTTTTGCCACATTTCAGGCTTCAAACACAAAGATATAACATTTTTATTTTTTGTAAAGAATCACCAAGTGGGACACAATTGTGAAGTGGAACGAAATCTATTGGATTTTTGAAACTTTTTAAACTAATAAAAAAATGAAAAGTGGGGTGTGCAAAATTATTCGGCCCCCTTGCGTTAATACTTTGTAGAGACACCTTTTGCTGCGATTACAGCTGCAAGTCGCTTGGGGTATGTCTCTATCAGTTTTACACATTGAGAGACTGAAATTCTTGCCCATTCTTCCTTGCAAAACAGCTCGAGCTCAGTGAGGTTGGATGGAGAGCGTTTGTGAACAGCAGTTTTCAGCTCTTTCCACAGATTCTCGATTGGATTCAGGTCTGGACTTTGACTTGGCCATTCTAACACCTGGATACGTTTATTTGTGAACCATTCCTTTGTAGATTTTGCTGTATGTTTGGGATCATTGTCTTGTTGGAAGATAAATCTCCGTCCCAGTTTCAGGTCTTTTGCAGACTCCAACAGGTTTTCATCCAGAATGGTCCTGTATTTGGCTGCATCCATCTTCCCCTCAATTTTAACCATCTTCCCTGTCCCTGCTGAAGAAAAGCAGGCCCAAACCATGATGCTGCCACCACCATGTTTGACAGTGGGGATGGTGTGTTGAGGGTGATGAGCTGTGTTGCTTTTACGCCAAACATATCGTTTTGCATTGTGGGCAAAAAGTTAGATTTTGGTTTTATCTGACCAGAGCACCTTCTTCCACATGTTTGGTGTGTCTCCCAGGTGGCTTGTGGAAAACTTTTTTTTTTTTTTTTGCTACATCAGCGATTTTTTCACGAGGCCCCAATCAACTTTACGTTCATTTGCACCTTCCTCGTCTTCACATCATTGTAGCGTTATTTTTAATTTTTACCTTTAATTTCCCTTTTTTTTTTTTTTTTTCTTTTTTTTTTTTTTTTCCCTTTCCTCTCTCAGTGTACACAAGCACTTTAAAAAAATCAATAATATATCACTATTACAAGATTGATTTCTCATACATACAATCTACTGTTATCCTTATCTTCTATAAATTAGCATCCTTTTAACCATTAACCTATCCCACCTCTCCCTTTCCCTTTCCTACTACCTTCACCGTTACTACGTCTTTATATTACTTTTTAAGCGGTTTACTCATAACATAAATTAAGGTCTACTTCCCCTTTCTTAATTTTAATCTTGATTCTCCAACTCATTTCTAATCCAAGGGGTATCCCATCTCATCAGCCCATGGTCTCCATATTTTTTCAAACTCTCTCAGGTTCCCTGTGGAAAACTTTAGACGAGACTTTTTATGGATATCTTTGAGAAATGGCTTTCTTCTTGACACTCTTCCATAAAGGCCAGATTTGTGCAGTGTACGACTGATTGTTGTCCTATGGACAGACTCTCCCACCTCAGCTGTAGTTCTCTGCAGTTCATCCAGAGTGATCATGGGCCTCTTGGCTGCATCTCTGATCAGTCTTCTCCTTGTCTGAGCTGAAAGTTTAGAGGGACGGCCAGGTCTTGGTAGATTTGCAGTGGTCTGATACTCCTTCCATTTCAAAATGATCGCTTGCACAGTGCTCCTTGGGATGTTTAAAGCTTGGGAAATCATTTTGTATCCAAATCCGGCTTTAAACTTCTCCACAACAGTATTACGGACCTGCCTGGTGTGTTCCTTGGTCTTCATGATGCTCTCTGCGTTTCAACAGAACCCTGAGACTATCACAGAGCAGGTGCATTTATACAGAGACTTGATTACACACAGGTGGATTCTATTTATCACCATCAGTCATTTAGACAACATTGGATCATTCAGAGATCCTCGCTGAACTTCTGGAGTGAGTTTGCTGCACTAAAAGTAAAGGGGCCGAATAATTTTGTACGCACCACTTTTCAGTTTTTTATTTGCTAAAAAAGTTTAAAATATCCAATAGATTTTGTTCCACTTCACAATTGTGTCCCACTTGTTGGCGATTCTTCACAAAAAATTAAAATTTTATATCTTTAGGTTTGAAGCCTGAAATGTGGCAAAAGGTTGAAAAGTTCAAGGGGGCCGAATACTTTCGCAAGGCACTGTATTTACCCAGCGTAACATCATCTTTCACATTATACAAAAAAATTGTGCTTACTTTCGTTTTTTTATTTTTTAAACTCATGAAACAATAAAAAAAAGTTTGGGGAAAAAATGCTGCGCAAATTCCATGTGACATAAAAAGTTGCAACTACCACAATTTTATTCCTTAGGGTCTCTACTAAAAAACATATATAATGTTTGGTGGTTCTAATGCCCTGTACACACAATCGGAAATTCCGCCAGCAAAAAGTCAGATGAGAGCTTTTGGTCGGAAAATGTGATTGTCTGTATGCTCCATCAGGCTTTTTCTGGGCGAATTTCGGCCAGCAAACGATTGAGAGCATGTTCTCAATTTTTCAGTTAGAAAAAGTTGAGATCGGAAATTCCGATCGTCTGTACAAATTCCGACGCGCAAAATTCCTATGCATGCTCGGAAACAATTAGACGCATGCTCAGAACCATTGACCTTCATTTTCTTGGCTCATCCTAGTGTTATACGTCACCGCGTTCTTGATGGTCGAAAGTTCAGAGAACTTTTGTGTGACCGTGTGTGTATACAAGACAGCTTGAACGGAATCCCGTCGGAATTCTTTTGGAAAAACCATCAGAGATTTTTCTGACCAAAATTCTGATCATGTGTACGCGACATAAGTAATTTTCAAGCAAAAAAAAAGATGATTTTTACACGTAGGAGAGGAATGCCAGAATAGGCCTAGTATGGAAGTGGTTAATAAATAAATAAATACTCAATTTTTTTGCAGGTAAATAAAATGTGCATTTACTATTTTTTGCTGCAGGAGCCTGGAAAGCATAACACCAGCAGATACCATGCAGGTCTTCTGAACGCGGTCAGTCTATCTTCTTGCCTGTACATCCTGTACGGGTAAGCCGATACTCCCTGACCGGGAGACTTAATGAACTAGTGCCATGGTAGTTCATTGATAACTACAAGCCGACAGCTGCTAAAGATGTCAGGGCTTATAATTCAATCAGAAACACAGAGCAGTATGTATGAATGAAGCGCTAGAGCCCCGCACAACCGCACTATTTTTAAACAGTGATAGCTAGTACAGGGAACACCTCCCCGTACTGCTGCCACAGGGAGGGAGGGCAGCGGCTGTAGAACTGGCAACATGTAACATGTTCCAAAATGTAAACTTATCCTACAAAAGAAAAAAAAGAAAAAATAAATTTGGGCATTTTCAGGCATTCCTATTGAAGTCTACGGGGCAAAATGTGCCCAAATCAGGCTCAAAATAGCTCATGTAGCTTTCTGAGCTTCAGGCTTTGAGCCACAGGTGTCTGGGCACTCATATGTGAGCAGCCACCAATGTAATACATGGGACTTTGGATGCTAAATATTTAGATCTTTGAGCTGCAAAATGTTCAGGTGTGAATGGGGCCTTAGAGCCTTAGGCCTCATTCACATGGGCACCATCAGTTTAGCCACGTTAAAAACGTATCGGTTCTTATCCGTTGCTTCATCTGTCTTCCGTTCCATTAATATCCGTTTTCATCTGTTAATTTACACGTTTACATCAGTTTTTTCATCCGTTTTGTACCTGTTTTGATCCATTGACAGCAGTTTCTGTGCCTTTAAGGAAATTACCCAGAAAGCATTGCTCCTCCCATACAGATAAACAAAACAAAAAAAATGATTTCTTCAAAATGGATCTTAACTGATCGGACGTTGATGGACATTGTCCGTTAACATCAGTTAATATCAGGTTTGACGGATCTGGACGTAGCCTTGTACGTTAAAAAAAATAAAACGGATAAAAACGTAAGCGGAGGTTAACGGATGGTAACGGATGGTCATCCGTTTGCCCATAGGAATGCATTGTCGTCCGTTAACGGATGGAAGAAAACAGATAGACGGTCCGTCCTTGTGAAAGGGGTCTTAGATCTGTTGTAAATGGTAAACGAAAGAAAGTGTCTGTATGGACCAATCACACTGACTCCACTTCTGTAAGTGAGCTAGAATATGACAGGTGCAACCGGATTTGCTGCTTCTGGCAAAAAACGTTTCCTTTTGTGCAGTTTAAAAATCTAAATTTAATATATTTTTCTGGGTTGAGGACACATTGATTTTTCATGGTTTCCCGAATTGTGCATAGATACCTTTGAACACAATATGCTGAGATAAATGGATAAAAGAATAAAAGACTACAACATACAGCCCATATGCCGTAGAGCAGGGGTGACCAACCTTTTGAAGAGCGAGGGCCACTTAAGCGACTTGGTAACAGGTCACGGGCTACAGTGAGTGGAGCGGGTGGATGGCATGTCCGTGTCCACTCTGCATTTGTAGAGTGGACATGGACACAGCCCGCGATACTTTTTAGCAGATCGTATTGGAGGTAGAACACAAGTCGGTTTATGTCTGTCACTACTTAGAGGTGAATGGAGGGTCCAATTGGTCGGACTGTCAGACTGACCGTGTGAAAGGGGTCCAAGGCTGCTTTCACACTGATGCGCTGCAGTTTACCCGCAGCACATGTGCAACGCAGTGTACCTTTGGCTTTCCTGCAGTTTGCAATAGACTTCTATTATATTCTGCAGGTTTGGTGCACTTTCAGAAAGCTCACCAAACTCGCAGGTAATAATAAAAGTCTATGGCTCAGTGTAGGTAACCCGCAGCTAAATTGCTCTACACCTGCGGATCATTTTGAAAGCAGCCCAGTAACCACTTCAGAAAAGATATGCTCGTATATACACTGTGATTTTAGTAATAAACTGACCTTTAATAAGAGTATTCTTTCTATTCTATCTCAGAGCAGGAGGTCGCGGGCCACATCAGAGGGCTGCGCGGACCACGTGTCGCCCCCGGCCACTGGTTGGGCACCCCTGCCATAGAGACTATAATAACCCATGATAACCTATATACAGCCATACTGTTTAGGTCCAGAACTGTGAAATGCTCCGATGGTCTGCTCTCCTATCGATCCTGCTGCTTTCTACTGCACTTTGAGCTTTCATATGCCCTGTACACACGACCGGACTTTCCGGCAGAAAAGGTCAGACGGAATCATTCTGTCAGACATTCCGATCGTGTGTAGGCTTCTTTCGTCTTTTTCTTTCTAAAACTCTGATGGACCTAGGACGGAACATGTTTCAAATCTTCCGCCGGAACTCCGATGGAACCAGTTCCTATCGAGAAAACCGCTTGTCTGTATGTTGTTCTGACGGACCAAAAACTACGCAAGGGCAGTTATTGGCTACTGGCTATTGAACTTCCCTTTTCTAGTCCTGTCGTACGTCATTGCCTTCTAAATGATCAGACTTTGGTGTGATCGTGTGTAGGCAAGTCCGTTACGGCGGAACTTCATCGAAAAGTCCTTCGGAGTTCAGTCTGACGAGAAGTCTGCTTGTGTGTGCGTGGCATTATAGATCCAATGCACAAATCTAGTACAGGTTATGTACAGTATCTCACAAAGTTGAGTACACCCCTCACATTTTTGTAACTATTTTATTCTATCTTTTCATGTGACAATGGCTAACTGGGTCCAGTTTGGACATTTTCACTTAGGGGTGTACTCATTTTTGTTGCCAGCGGTTTAGACTTTAATGACTGTTTGTTGAGTTATTTTGAGGGGACGGCAAATTTACACTGTTATACAAGCTGTACACTCACTACTTTACATTGTAGCAAAGTGTCATTTCTTCAGTGTTGTCACATGAAAAGATAGAATAAAATATTTACAAAAATGTGAGGGATGTACTCACTTTTGTGAGATACTGTAAGTGGCAAGAGGAGGGGATTGTTGGAGGTACTTTACTAGTAATGTTATTATAAATATACATCCAGTCCTATCATTCGCTACTCAAAACATCATTGTTATTAGTATTATTATTAGGAGGGTGATTATGACATCACTGATAACGACATTATTATGATTATGGTAATAATGATGGCGGCATCATTATGACATCATTAATGAGAATGATGACATAATAAATGAGGATGATGACAATGATCACATCATCATTGATGATTATATAATGGAGGCTGATATTAATGATGATTATGACATCAATGATAATGACATCAGATGATGACAATGATCTCATCAATTATGATGATGACATTCTACCCCCTCAGCTCACTCCATCAGCCTGCACATGCATCACAAATTTACTGACAGACATATCAGTCTAGATCACATGTATCAAACACAAGGCCTGTGGGTCAAATCCGGCCCACCAGGCAATTCCATGAGGTCCTCTCATCCAGGTTTTTTTAGCCAGAGTGCCGAGGGGTGGAAGCGAAATGTGGTTCGTAGCACACTTCTGAAATGGCACTCTGTACATAGCTCATTCTTGAACTCCGCACATAATGCATTCCTGGTATTTATTGCCCACTGTTAGTTCAATTATACCACACCTGCCACTTCAATGAGTTTCGGAGTGGGGGTGTGGTTGAGTTCCTGTATCTATCCTCTGAGAAAAAAAGGATAATTATAAATAGTCTTAGCCCTTGTACACACGGTCGGAGATTCCGACGGAATGTGTCCGATCGGACCATTTTGTCGGATACTCCGACGGAAACAGTCCGATGGAGACCACACACAGTCGCAATATCCGACAAAATGGTCGGATCGGACACATTCCGTCGGAATCTCCGACCGTGTGTACAAGGGCTAAGACTATTTATAATTATCCTTTTTTTCTCAGAGGATAGATACAGGAACTCAACCACACCCCCACTCCGAAACACATCGAAGCACGAACCAAGTTTTCCAACTTGTTGGTAAAATTTTCCGACAAAATGCTCCGATCGGACATACTCCGATCATGTGTAGAGAATTCCGATCGGACAAAGTGCCACGTACGCTCAGATCAAATTCCTACATCAAAGCTATTGGCTACTAGCCTGATGGTAGTCCCGTTGTAACTAAATAACGTCATCACGTTCTGAACGATCGGATTTTCCGACAACTTTGTCCGACTGTGTGTATACAACAGTTTTGGACAAAATCCGACGGACAAAATCTGACGGATTTGGTTGTCGGAATCTCTGACCGTGTGTACAAGGGCTTACAGATACAAATGGCCCTTTCAGGGCAACCATAATGCTGATGTGGCCCACAATGAAATTTAGTTTGACACCTCTGGCCTAGATGTCACACCACTTCCTCAAACCTAATCTATCCAAAACCAAGCACATAACATTTTGTTCCCCTCAAACCCCTTCCCCTGACTTCACTGTCCAGGGTGCTAGGGGTAATACTGGACTCCGAACTATCCTTTTGGCCCTACAGGCAGCCCAAGTCTTGCTGCCTCAACATCTCCTAACTATGACCCTTCTTAAAGTGATTGTAAAGGCAAAAGTTTTTATTTTGTAGCATTCTATGCATTAAGATAAAAAAAACCTGTGTGCAGCAGCCCCTCTCAGCTCCCCCAATACTGACCTGAGACCACCTCGATCCATCGATGTTGCAGGAGAGACTCGGCTGCCTGGGACTCCCCTCCTCATTGGCTGAGACAGAAGCGCAGCACCATTGGCTCCCACTGCTGTCAAAGTCAGTGAGCTAATGAGGGAAGAGAGGGGGCAGGGCCCAGCAGCAACTCCGTGTCTGAATGGACACACAAAAGGCTCAGGTGCCCCCATAGTGAGCTGCTTGCTATGGGGGCACTTGTCAGGATGGAGGGGCCAGGTGAGTTGAAGAGGAAGATCTGGGCTGCTCTGTGCAAAGCCTCCGCACAGAGCAGGTAAGTATACCATGCATGTTATTTTTAAGAAGAAAAAAAAACACGAGACTTTAACATCACTTTAACCAATGATACCAAAAAGCTTCTAATTCACTCCCCGATTATCGTCCACCTCAACTACAGCAACTTCCTCCTCACTGGATTATCTTTACATAGGTTACCCCCATTCAGTGCATCATGAATATTGCTACCATACTCATCTACCTTACCAGCCGTTCAGTGTCTGCTACCCCTCTCTGTCAATCCCTCCACTGGCTTCCGCTCACCCAACAAATTACATTGAAAATACTATCTACAACTTACAAAGCCATCCACAACTCGGCCCCCAGCTACATCACTAACCTCTCAAAATACCAACCAAATTGTTCTCTTCATTCCTCCCAAGACCTCCTGCTCTCTAGCTACCTCGTCAGCTCCTCCCATAATCGCCTCCAGGACATCTCAGCCCCTCTCATCCTCTGGAACTCCTTACCCCAAACTGACAGTCTCTCCTACTCTGTCCACTTGTAGGTGATCCCTGAAAGCCCTTCTCTTTAGAGCAGTAAATCATGCCCCCCCCCCCCCCAATAACTGTCATTTTATTTTCTCCATCTGCTCATCCCCCACAGTTGTCATCTGACCCTCCCTTCTAGATTGTAAGCACTAATAAGCAGGAGCCTCCGATTCCTTCTGTATTGAAATGTATTGCAACTGTATTGTCTGCCTTCACGTTGTAAAGATTTATGCAAACTGCTGGCGCTATATAAATCCTGTATTATAATAATAATATTATAATAATAATAATAATATAATATTATATATATATTATATATATATATATATATATATATATATATATATATATATATATATATATATATATATATATATATATATAATTATAATATTAATATAATATATATAATAATAATAATATAATAATAATATTGGTTTTAGGTTGCATGTTTTAAACCAAAATGAATATTAAAATATGGTAAAAATAATATTGGATACTTACTACTGCCTTGCTTAAGTGATGCCAACCACAACTTCCTTGGCACCTTGGCCATTGGGTTTTCGGTGTGCATCTGACCTGTCCCTGTTAAGGACCTCCATACTTGTGCCTTCTTTGGGAGCAGCTTGGTGCTGGAGAGATAGGGAGAGTCTAAAAAACAAACAAAAATCTGTAATAGACATCCACAAAGTATTCTAAATTGATATTTGCATATATTATCAAACTTGGCCTGCCACTTCTATATCATTTACACCAGTGGGGCTACAATGGAAACTGCAGAGCCTTTTTTCTGGCCAATTTCCAGTCTTGTAAGCTGCATGATCAAACTTTTCTCATGACTGGTTATTTAAAAAAAATAAGCCCACTGATTTTTCCTTTATTAGCTTTTGTGTAAATGACCTGCTTGTGAGCAGTGGAAGCATTGCAACATCATTTGTGATCAACTGTGGGATGGTCACAAGAATATGTGATCCAGAAATGTTTACAGCAATGCATCAATTTGCATTTTATTAAAATAGGTTTCCTCTAGAAGCCAGGTAAATTTTAATTATTACTATTAAAGCTAATTTCAACCAAAAACAAAAATTGCTGCCTGGATCACTTACCTTGATAGCTGGAATATGGCTGAATAAAACAGAAACAGCTTATGGATTTGCTGCAGCCGTGAGCTTGTTCCAACCCATCTTGTTTATAAACGTACCTTAGTAGACATGTATCTCTACATCTCCGTTATATGAGGGTTGGGGCACTGGCTAAAAGGAGCTTAGCTTGAAAAAATGAAAACTAATGCAGCTACCACATTTAAAGTGATTGTAAAGTCTGGAGGTTTTTTTATCTTACTGCATTCTTTGGATTAGGATAAAAAACAAAAAACAAACACCTTCTGTGTGCAGCTCCCTCTCAGCCCCCCTAATACTTACCTAAGCCTCATCTCTATCCAGCAATGTTGCACAAGTGCCTCGGCCGTCCGAGACTCTCCCTCCTGATTGGCTGAGACCCAGCAGTGGCGCCATTGGCTCCTGCTGCTGTCAAAGTCAGTTAGCCAACCAGAAGAGAGAGGGGGTGGGGCCAAACTGCGCCTCTGGAGCTGCGGCTTGGCTCGTGTACCCCCATAGCAAGCTGTTTGCTGCAGGGGTTATTCGGCAGGAGGGTGGGGCCAGGAGCACAGAAGAGGGACCCGAGAAGAGGAGGATCCAGGCTGGTCTGTGCAAAATCACTGCACAGAACAGGTAAGTATAAACATATTTATTATTTTTAAAGAGAAAAAATAAAAAACAAGACTTTAGTATCACTTTAATGTAAAACAAAACTTTATTGCTTAGTCAAGCTTTTCCTGTCACTGGTAATTACTGTCAGGAGAACAGTGCCCATTTTTACTGGCTGCCAGTAAAAATACTAACAGTTGGCAACACTGGTGCCCCCATAGCAAATAGCTTGCTATGGGGGCACTCGGCAGAGTGGAGGAGCCAAGGGCGCTGGTGGGGGACACCAGAAGAGGAGGATTGGGGCTGCTCTGTGCAAAACCTTTGGGAGGTCAGATCCTTGGGAATTAGATGCCTGCGGTGTCACTACTTCTGTTGGTCACAGACGCTTCCACCTTCACCTAGTCTTCCTTCTGGGTTCCGTCTGTTTGGCCACGCCACAATGACGTCACCCACATGCAAGACACATCATCATGGCACAGATCAAGTGCCATAAAATGTACACTAAGCTAAGCATACATGGCTCATTGTATATTACAGCTGACAGCCATTTATGACATAGGGAAACAAAAGGGTCTCTTCTGTCATAAAAACCCTACCTGCCAGCAGTTTTTTACATTTGAGATTAAAGTGGTTGGAAAGTCTTTTTTTTTTTGTTTGTTTTTAAATAACAAACATGTTATTACTTACCTTCTCTATGCAGTTGGTTTTGCACAGTGCAGTCCCGATCCTCCTCTTCCCAGGTCCCTCTTCAGTGCTCCTGGCCCCTCCCCTTTGTTGAGTGCCCCCACAGCAAGCAGCTTGCTATGGGGCACCCGAGCTGAGTCACAGTTCCCTGTGTCCATTCAGGCACAGAGCTACAACCTGGCCCCGCACCCTCTCCTGATTGGCTGACTGAATTTTATTGAGAGCAGTGGGAGCTAATCACGCCGTGTTGCTGTCCCAGCCAATGAGGAGGGGAGTCCCGGACAGCTTAGACACTTCTGCAACATCGCTGGATAAAGACAGACAGTCTCAGGTAAGTATTAGGGGGGCTGCTGCACACAGAAGGTTTTTTCCCCTTAATACATAGAATGCATTAAGATTAAAAAAAAAAAAAAAAAAAAACCTTCTGCCTTTACAATCCCTTTAAAAAAAACAAAAAATCCTTTGTTTCTCAGATTGTATAATGGATGCATTTACATGCAAATACATTCAGTTTTCTTCAAAGCAATGCTGTAGTTTACTACAATCTTCACAAGGAAAAAGCTTATATGATACTATTATAATACTTTAATAATGAGTACGATTTCTTTTACTACAGCCCTTTTATATTAAACATTTTTAAACATGGAAAAGTCACTCACTTTGTGACCTAGGAGGTTTGACGGCTTTTTTCTTCTTTACTTTCTGCACAGAAACAAATAAATACATTGTAATATTTTAACAGTTATTTTACTAAAATTTGTATCATTTTATTCTTTATTTACTCCAATTTTAGAAAAGATTTAGTTTTCATATATTGATTAAAGCGGAGCTCCACCCTAAAGTGGACCTTCCACTCATTGGAACCCTCCCCCCCTCCGGCGCCACAATTGGCACCTTTCAGGGGGGAGGGGGTGCAGGTACCTGTACAGTACAGGTATCTGCACCCACTTCCGGCGTAGATTCTGCAGAAGGTACGCCCCTTTCCGCAGAATCTACGCCCCTTTCCGAAGGTCCCCCGCTGCTTGCTGGGAAACACACGGATCCCAGAGACAGCGGGGACCATCCTTATTGCACAGCGCGACTCGCGCATGCGCAGTAGGGAACCGGGAAATGAAGCCAAAAGGCTCCACTTCCTGATTCCCACACGCAAGATGGCGGTGACAGCACCCGAGAGACGATCGAGAGATCAGCTTCGGGTGCCGACATTGCGGGCGTGCTGGGCGGGTAAGTGTCATTATTTTAAAAGTCAGCAGCTGCAGTATTTGTAGCTGCTGGCTTTTAAAAAAAAAAAAAACGGCGGACTACCGGCGGACTCACGCTTTAAAATCATTATTGTATATTAAAGCAGAACTAAAATATATCTGAGCACCACAAACCGAAATTCATTTTTATTATTCAAAGCAAGCTCACACATCCATCCACGTCTCTATGATGTATTTTGTTAATAAAAAACACTTTAAACCCCCCCCCCCCTAACATTTCTAACTGCGGCCATCTTGAGTAAGGGCAGATGTAGCATATACTTCCTGGAATCCACCTGCCTTTAGTTCCGGCATGCAGATGGGAGGGTGTGTTTAGTTAAGGAAGCCCCTCCTCTTCTCTTCAGATGAAAGACAAAAAAGGTCCATGACCACTCGTGGGATGTATGACATCATTTTGGCCTAGGCCAGAAACCAGGAAGCAACTGAAACCAAAATACCTTCCTATCCATTTGCTAATGCTAGAAGCAGAAGGATTAAAAATAGTCAATGTTGATTGAGAGCGTTTAGTTCCGTTTTAAAGGATAAGTTCACCTCTTTGGACAGAATTTCACATTTCATAATTAATAGAAGATTTTTCAATGTCATTTCTGGACCAAACATCCCAATGTGCTTTTCTCTCACTTACTTTATCCACTGGAGGTTAAAAAATGTGTCAGTTTATTTTAAAGGATTTTTAGCTCACTTCCTGTAGATTATCTCAGCAGCCACTTCCTGCATCCCCCAGAAGCCTTCACTTCCTTGTTGCATCACAGAGGGTGTGATAGGGCGTGTTCACCACTCTGGACCACACCCCATTATTACAATACCACCTTCCACCCACTTCCTATACACTCTGATTGTACAATCTCCTTTAGATCTCCCATCAGCTATGTAGTACAAGGGCCTGTCTGATTTGATACAGATTGAATGGATTGTTCAGGTGTGTCTTCCTATTCCATAGTTCTGCTAAATCTAAACGAGTGAATTTTGAAAATCAGATTGCATAGTGTATAGCCATCTTTATACAAGTACATAAGAGGGAGTGAATGGAGACACTCAGTTGACAGGCCCGTTCACATTCTCGCATGCGTTTTTTTTGCAGAATTTTCAGGCATCACGCATAAGGCATCCCCTTCACTTGAATGGGCTGCCCTACACTCAACAATCACCCCAGAAAAGCTCCATAGCTTTTTTTTTTTTTAAGAGTAGAACATGCTGCGTTACCGCAGTTTTTAGTGCGTTTGCCGTACTTGGAGAGCCTTTAAACATGCAACGACAACACAAGCACAATGCACATTTGCAATGTTTCTGAAACACATGGCAAAGTGTGCATTTTCTGTGCAGTTTGTGAATGGAGCCTCATTGTTCTTGTGTAAACACACGGATTTCCCTTTCAGGCCCCATTCACACCTAGAGTAGTGGGAGCGCATGTTTTTTGGCTCGTTTTCCCAGTGACACACATAGGGAAGCCTGTTGATTTCAATGGGCTGTGCTACACTTGGCAAAGTAGCTCATGGGACATTTTGGCATGGAGAGCGTTGCATTGTTTTTTACTGCATTTGTCACTTGTTTTTTCATGTTTGCTTCTGAGTTTGGTGTGCCGTTAATTATTAATGACAATGAAAGCACAACTAGGTAATTTTAGGTGTATAAATGTGGCCAAACACTAATTAATCTGGGGAGTTTAGCATGTGGCCTGGGCCCATCTGAAGGGACGTTGGGCAAATGCACGTGTGGAGAAATGCCGGGGATGCTGTGAAAACGTAGTTGATAAGTGAAGGGTGTGCGATTAATGAGGTCAGCTGGTAAACTCCTTCCTGGGTCTTACTGGTTTTTCTGTCTCAAATCTATACCAGGGAGTCTTTGAAGCTTTCTAAAGCCTCATACACACGGTTGGACTTTGTACAAATTTTTCCATGGACTTTTGTACAAAGGGCGTGGTCCACAAGTTTGTATTGCATACACACGATCTGACTTTTTGACAACAAACACGAACGTAGTGACGTCACAATGTACTGACGACACTTCAAAAGAGGACGTTCAATGACTCCAGCGCCACCTTTGGTCAACTTCTGTATTGTAGTCTGATCTTTTGCATTGGTTCTGAGCATGCGTGTTTGTACCTTGTACAAAAGTCCGATGCTTTTGCGTACACATGATCGGACTTTGCTCCATCGGACTTATGTTGTCAAAAAGTTTGTCCGTTCGCACAGCCAACAAAAGTCCGATGAAAACAGAAAAAGTTTGTCCGATGGAGCGTACACACAGTCGGATGTTGCTCCAAAACAGCTAATTTGCATGTTTGTTGTCAAAAAGTCCGACCGTGTGTATGGGCCTTTAGAAATACAGCAAGAGCTAAAAAGGTAAGGCCTTGTTCTCAAAATCAAAGAAGGCTTCTATTTTTCTGCAACCAAGGTACATTATTGGTATATTGGTACATAGGGGAGCTTTATATTAGAAAAAAAAATATTTTTTTTTTCTTTAAACTAATTTACATTTTTTTTTTTGCTGTTATAACAAAGTTGTCGACAAGGTTTCATTGATCTCCCAGCACTCTGCATTCCCAGGAAAATCAAGGCTTTAGGTGAACGGTGTCTATGAGGGCAGCACTATGTAAAAGTAATCTGGGGGGTTTGCACCATACTCTACATTAAGGAGCAGAGCTGGTGGTTTACTGTAAAATCCAGCTTGCTGCTTTACACCACATTACTACCTTGCCATAGTAGTTACGGCAGTGACAGTAAAAGTTTGTGAGTGTATAGCGGTTTTCTAAATACATGCATTATTATTGTCAAAACTAATATATAAACATTTTTTATTGGTTACGTTTTTTCTCAAATAAGAAATGCTTCATAAAATTCTGTATTCTTCTTTTGAGCCAGCAGGTGGAGTTTGAGGTTTCTTTTTATGTATTGCTGTTTTTCTGTAGTTCGACTTGAATATAACCCTTACAGATCTCAATAGCTCAAGTTGCAATCTACATACACATATGTACACCAAACCAGAATGCTGTCCGCTCCATCCCTCTCTTCCAATGCAACTGCCTAAAGGGTTTCCATGAGAGACAGTTTATTTACCCTCGATGTTCTGAATATTTTTTGTCACGTATTAAAATTGACCCCAAGCAATTACAGTTTATTTTTAATTCATACCTTCTCTGTGTCTGATTCATAGGTAATAGCTGAAACTCCATCATCATGAAACTAGAAAAAAAAAAAAAAATCAGTTATGAACTTTTTTCCATGGGGCATTCAGTCTCTATTTTAATGCTTTTAACAACTTGCCCACCGGGCACTTATACCCCCCTTCCTTACCAGACCAATTTTTATCTTTCAGTGTTCTCACATTTTGAATGACAATTACTCAGTCATGCAACAATGTACCAATATGACATTTTTTCCTTTTTGTTCACACAAATAGAGCTTTCTTTTGGTGGTATTTACTCACCAGTTTTTGTTTTTTTTGCGCTATAAATGAAAAAAAGACTAATAAAAAAATTGTAAAAAAATGCATTTCTCTTTGTTTCTGTTATAACATTTTGCAAACTAGTAATTTTTCTTCATACATTTTGGCCAAAATGTATACTGCTACATATCTTTTGTAAAATAGCCAAAATCAGTGTATAGGATTTGGTATTTGCGAAAGCTACAGAGTCTACAATCTATGGTGCCAATCATTAAAAATTGATTGCACCGGATGTACTTACTCATTTCTTGAAACACTAACAAGCCAGGAAAGTACAAATACCCCCCAAATGACCCCTTTTTGGAAAGGAAACATTCCAAGGTATATAGTAAGAGGCATGGCAAGTTTTCTGAAGTTGTAATTCTTTTGCAAAATTACGATTTTTTTTTTCATTTTTTCCTCCACAAATTTGTCATATTAAGAAGTTATTATCACACACACACAGCATATGCATACTTGCAACTACAACCCCAAAACACATTCTGCTACTCCTCCGGAGTATGGCAATACCACACAGGGCTGGTGCAAGGATTTTTGACACCCTAGGCGTAACCTAATTTTGCCGCCCCATCAGCTACACCCCTGACTCCACCCCCTTTACCCTGACCATGTGACAGAAGGCGCCGCTATACAGGAAGCATCAGCTCTGCTTCCTCTAGCGCTGGCTCCAGTGCTGCGCTGCACCTCTAATTACACTACCGGTCAGACTGAGTTAGTTACATGCTGCAGCCTGCAGAGCATGCAAACCTGGAGGGAAACCAGCGGCCGGGCGCCCCTAGGCAGCATTGCGCCCTAGGCGGCTGCCTAGTTTGACTAGTGGTAGCACCGGCCCTGATACCACATGTGTGAGAATTTTTCACAGCCTGGCCACATACAGAGGCCTTCCCAGCAGGGAGGACCATCAAGTATTCTAGGGACATAAAATTACACATCTAATATTTTGACTACCTATTACACCGTTGAAGGCCCTGGTGCACCAGGACAATGGAAAACGCTCACAAAACGACCCCATTTTAGAAAGCAAACACCCCAACACGTAATCTAGGAGGCATAATGTATCTTTTGAATAGGGCTGAAACAACCAATCAATTAATCGACAACTAATTGATTATGAAATGAATCGATTACTATTTTCATAATCAATTAATTGGCCAGTAACAAAATGGGGTTAAAGTTAATGAGTCTGATGATATTTACCAGATTGACCCTTTAATAGTATATCTCTCCTCTAATAGTATATACACTATATCTCCTCTAATAGTATATACACTATCTCTCCTCTAATAGTATATACAGTATATCCCCTCTAATAGTTTATGCAGTATATCTCCTCTAATAGTATATACATTATATCTCTCCCATAATAGTATATACAGTATATAGCCTCTAATAGTATATACAGTATATCTCTCCTCTAATAGTATATAGCCTCTAATAGTATATACAGTATATCTCTTCTTTTTTTTTTTTTTTATTCGTTTTTATTAAAGAAAAGGAGCACATACAGCTCATCACAGACAAAATATCAGAGGAGTGGTGTAAACAGCAAGCAGTAACAACCCAAAAATGTACTTAGACTCCAACATGAGTATCCCAAAAAGTGCATATAACTCCTTCCAGTTTTAACTATAAGAGTCCAGGGAGCTCTGACAGGAGAACAAGCTCAGAAAAAGAGAGAAGGAAAGTCCAGGAAGTATAAAGAAAGAAAGCGGGGGGGGGGGGGTCCCAGCCATCAGATTGAAAATTAGAGAATAAAACAGGTTTCTCATATCAAGACATGGTTACATCACATTACACAGGTTGGGATACCATATCCGCATATGCAGGGGTATACTTAAAGGCGACCCAGCAGGCCCATATCTTTTTTGCAAGGTCAGACTTGCCTCTCAGAGAGAGTGTCATGTCTTCCATGTAATATAGGTGATCAACCTTGAGCAGCCAACAACGGAGCGTGGGGATCCTCCTCTGCTTCCAATACCTCGGGATAAGGGTCTTTGCAGCATTGAGGAGATGGGGCGTAATAGAGCGTTTATATGAGCCTGCTGGCTGACCCGAACAGTGAAACAAAACATACCATGGATCATTAGGAACCTCCAGACCCTGAATTTGCTGAATCCAATATAGGACTGCGAGCCAGAACGGGCGTATTCGTGGACAGGACCACCAGATGTGAGCATGAGAGGCTCGCTCACCGCACTCTCTCCAGCAGAGCGGGGAGGTTTGGGGGAAAAACTGATGCAGTGTCACAGGCGTATAATGCCACCTGGTCAATAGCTTGTAAGACATCTCAGATGTTTTGGAGGAGCCTGAAGCAGTATGCGCCATGGTAAGAATGGTAGACACTTGGGTAGGAGTGAGTTCCTTATCCAAATCCAGCTCCCAGTTTCGGATAAAAGTAGGGGTCCTGTGAAACTCCAGGGATAACAGCGTGTGATAAAAATAAGAGACGGGCTTCTCCACAGGCAAGGCACCTGAAAAAGCAGATTCCAGAGGTGTAAGGTCGTTTATGGAGCGTAGAGGTTTAGGAAGGGAGCGAACAAAGGCCGACAGTATTTCCAGCGATCCATGAATGAAATAGGTATCTCCCCCATGATGGCGGAGAGTGGGAGAACCCCGGAGGGGCCAGTGAACTGATGGAGGAGAGTTTTATCCCCGAGGCTCCAAGAAACGCGTAAGCAAGGGCCCACATTACCAGGCGGAAAATAGTTATGACCCGACAAAGACAGCAAAGGTGAGTTATAGGGCCCGGACCATTTTTTACACAGGGAGTCCCATACTGCAAGAGAGGAAGTCGTTAGCGGTGAAGAATTGGTAGACAAAGCCCTATATTGCCTTGGAAGCCACATAAGGTTAGAAAGGTCAGTCTCACCCAGCATCGTTTCCAGTTCGACCCACAGCTTAGTATTTGTACAATATTTCCAATCTGATAGCCTGGCCAGCACAATAGCTCGGAAATAGAGTCGGAAATCCGGCACTGCCAGGCCCCCAGCGCTCCATGGACGCTGGAGTAGGGACCGTGGGAGTCGGGGTTTCCTCCTATTCCATATATACCTATATACCATCGAGTGTAATATAGTAAAGAAACCCACCGGCACCCCGAATGGGATCATTTGCAGCAAGAAGAGCACCCTGGGCAGCAGGTTCATCTTCACCACCCCAATTCTACCCAGCCAGGAATGACCTAACTGGGACCATTTCTGAAGGTCCGATCTAAGCGTGTTGAGGAGCGGGAGAAAATTGGCACGGAAAAGAGCAAGTGGGTTGGGCGTTAAATAGATACCTAAATATTTCATGTGCCGTGTCTGCCAAGTAAAGGGGAAAGACTGTTTAATGTTCGTTGCTACGAGGGGGGGGGACCGTTACGTTTAAAATTTCAGATTTGGACATATTTATTTTGAAATTAGAAACCCTGCCATAAGCGGTAAATTCGGATAGGAGGTTAGGGAGAGAAATCAGGGGCTGTTGCACGTAAAACAAAATATCATCGGCATATGCAGCGTATTTGTGTTCCGTCCTGCCCACTGTAATACCATGTATGTTCGGGTTACGTCGGACAATAGACAGGAAGGGCTCCAACGATATTGCGAATAGTATGGGCGAAAGCGGGCAGCCCTGGCGCGTGCCATTATGTAGGGTAAAGGGGTCACTAAGAATGCCGTTAACCCGCAATTGGGCCGTGGGATGACGATAAAGAGCTAAAATTTGCGATCTAAGGGCAGGGCCGACCCCGAGGTGAGACAACGTCGCCATGAGAAACTCCCAGTCCACCCTGTCAAAGGCCTTCTCAGCATCCGTGGAAAGCAACAGGGTGGGCTGGGACCGACGCCGTACAAACGACATCAGGGTGAAGGTGCGTAAGGAATTGTCACGAGCCTCTCTCCCCGGTATAAAACCTGTTTGGTCCCGTGTTATCCATTGCGGGACCAGAGGCAATAATCTATTCGCAATTGCTTTAGCGTAGATTTTGGCATCAATGTTAAGCAACGAGATAGGGCGATAGCTTGCACAGTCGGCCGGGTCCTTCCCGTCCTTAGGTATAACCGTAACATGGGCATGAGTAGTCTCCGGGCGGAGAACACCGCTGGTCAAGGTCACATTAGCATAATTAGATAGGTGGGGGAGTAACTTATCTGCATAGGAGCGATAATAGGACACTGGGAGGCCATCCGGGCCAAGTGCTTTGCCCTTCGCCATATCTCGTAGAGCTCTCAATAATTCTGTCGAGGTAAATTCCCCTTCCAGAGCGGCCAGGGCCACAGAGGGAAGCTGAGGAAGGGCAGCTCGGGCCAGGTACTCCTGGATAAGCCTCCGCCTATCATCCCCGTCGGAATCAGTTTGTCAGACATGATAAAGATGCTGGTAGAAATCCCTGAATTCTTTAGCTATCTGTGGAGTGGTGTAGGCCATGGACCCCCCAGGGGTTCTAATTTTAGGTATGAACGCAGCGGCTTTCCGTTGTCTAATGGAAGCAGCTAACAATCTGCTGGGTCTATCCCCCCACTCGTAAAAGCGCTGGGCCACCAGCCTTGATCTAGACTTCTGATCTAAATGTAGGAGGGTCTTCAGGGATTCGCGTTTTTCAGTAAGGGTGTGTAAAATGGGCATAGAGAGGCTCCGCTTATGAATCCTCTCCAGGCTCTTAATCTCCGCTATCAACGTAAGCTGTTGTGCCAACCGCTCCCTTTTCTTCCTGGCGCCCAGTTCAATAAGTTTACCCCTAATAAAGGCCTTGTGCGCTTCCCACAACACGCCCGGGGAGATCTCGTCACTCATATTAGTCTGGAAGTAGAAATCTAACTCCTCACCCAAGACTTTCCTGTCCGCTTCCTCGGATATGAGGGATTCGTTCAGTCGCCAATTAGTAGCCTTGGGGGGCAAAGAGTCAACCTTAAGGGTAAACAAAGTCTGAGCATGATCCGACAGGGGAGAGGTTTCTATGGCCGACCTAACTAGGAGTGGCAGATGCTGGTGGTCAAGAAAACAGAGATCTATTCTCGAATATGTACGGTGTACCGTGGAGTAATAGGTAAAGTCACGGTCGCGAGGGTGCGTGATCCTCCAGGTGTCCATCAATTGCAGCTCATGGAGTTTTGTGCGGATACATTTCAACTGCTTATATGACAAGGGCGAGCTCCCCCTGGAAGTGTCCAGAGAGGGTTCCAGAGCTGCATTGAAGTCACCCGTCAGGACCACACAGCCCCTAGCGAAGTCCCCCAGTTTAGAGAGTGTGGAAGCGACAAATGAAGCTTGGTGTCTATTGGGGGAGTAAAGAGTAGCCAGAGTGCATGGCATGCTGCCCAGAGTGCCCCGTAGGAACAGAAAGCGGCCAGCCGGATCACATAACATAGAATCTAACTTGAACGCGGTACCCCTCCGAAACCCAATGGCTACGCCCTTGGCCTTAGAAATATCTGAGAGGCCGTAATACCAAGTAGGGTATTTGGGGGAATATAATTTAACTGAAGTGGTGTGGGTGAGGTGGGTCTCTTGTAGAAAAACCACATCTCCGCGGAGACGGTTCAGTTCTCGGAACAATTGATGTCTTTTCCCAGGGGCGTGAAGGCCCCTAACATTGAACGAAACAAAATTCACGTAGCCATCGGGTCTCAGAAAGGGGGAACCGCCTCCCACACCCCCACAAAACAAAACAACCAAGGCAAATAGGACCCCCCCCCCCCCACCAAGGGGATGGAAATGGGTGAGGAAAGGGACGGGGAAGAGGAGGACAAGCAGGGGAGAGAAAAAGGAAAGAGGGAGGAGTACAGGGAGAGAAATAGAACAGCAAAGATCAGAACAAGGAAGAAAGCAGCATAGCAATAGATCTAACCGCACGCAGAAAACTGCAGTGCAAGGGCGGGCCGCACACCCAGCCCGTGATCCCCACACCCCCCTGCAAAGCGGGGCAAGGGCACCGGGACCCCGGGCAAGGCGGCACCCGCCAAAAAGGGGGTGGCGGAAACCGGACCATCGGGCACCAACCGCGCCATCGAGGGTCAGGGTCACGCCACGGCAGTCCGGCACCGGCACCGCAAATAAACTCACTACATAAACATTTCCAGTAGAAAATAAACATAGAAAAAGAAACAGTAAACCGTAAAAAACAGTGGTCCAAGCAGGGCCAATAAACTGCATTTGAGTCCAAGCAATAACTGACTACGGGGTCAAGAGGAGAGTGAGCAGGCCCGAGAACGTAATATCACAGGGGCTCATAGGTTCGCCACAGGGTAAGGCAATAGCGCAGATATCCAGCGAGGTGCAACCGTGTATGGCGCCATAACTCAAGCACATGTAAGTGTCCAGGGCTTCAAAAACAAAAACAGAACACTGTCCCTTGGCAAAACATGAACATCAAGGAAGGGGACCCCGAGGCCAATAACCAAGGCAATGGCAAGTAATAGGAAAACAACAGCACAATTGCAGGATCCAAGACGTCCGCGAGGACTGGAGGAAGAAAGCAGGACAGACAGCAATATCCGCACAGCGCGTCTCTCAGGGGTGCACCTGGGATTCCAGATCCGCAGCGTGATGTTTCCGTCCCACTCTATGCCATTGACGATCGGGGATCTTTGGTGGCGGCGGGAGAACATCAGTCCAGCCCGGTAACTCCGGCACGTTGAGATTCAGGTCAGCACAAAATCGTGGTAAGTCTTCAGGGAACCTGAGGACGGAGGTTTTGCCATTGACCGAGGCAATTAAAGCTGCAGGGAAGCCCCACCGGTACCTGATAGAAGCCGTCTGCAGAAGTTCCGTGAGGGGACGCAAGGCTCTACGCCTATCCAAAGTCTCCTTGGCCAGATCAGGGAACAGGGTGAGAGAGGCGCCATGGAAGTCAAACGGCGTGGCATCCCTGGCCTTCTTCATGATCAGCTCCTTGTCCGGATAGTGATGGACTCTGCAGATGATGTCACGCGGGACCTCCGTGGTCATGGAACGAGGTCGGAGGGCCCTGTGGGCCCGATCGATCTTCAAAGGAGCGTCCGGTGCTCTGCCGAGAAGGCTGTTAAAAATGCCCCTAACTGAAGGCAAAAGGTCGTCGTCCCCGGTCGCCTCCGGAAGGCCACGGATCCGAACGTTATTGCGTCTGTTCCGGTTCTCCTGGTCCTCGATCTTATATAGAGCCGTACGGTGAGCGATCGTAAGCTGACGGGTAGTCGTCTGAAGCGATCGTATGGCAGACGCATGTCTGTCTAACCGTTGTTCCGTCTCTTCTACACGTACCTGAGATAGGTCCGAACGGACCGCCGACACGTCCTTCCGAATCGCTCGTTCGAGGTTCAGCAGCATCGAAGCTAAGTCAGCTTTAGTTGGGAGATCACTCACCCTGGTAGCTACCCCGGCAGGTCCGGCCAGGTCCCCCTCTTCCTCCGATTCGGCCGAGGTGTCAGGCGAGCGAGGTCTGCTTTCCGGCCTAACTGAAGAGGCGGGACTGTGTACCAGCAGCGTGCTGTGCGGCGAGCGGCCTAGTCCGTCTTGGTCCGGAACATCCTCGGCCTCCGTGGATAAAAAGCGCTTGATAGTGCCCGTAGCCGTACCCTTCTTAGGCAGGGTCTTGCCCGTTTTTCTCCCCATGCTTGGGGTGAGCAGCAGTGAGAGGATCACGTTAAAATAGATCAAATTATCCGTGCCGATGCCGGAGCTCCCGCGAAGCACGTCTGCTCTAGTGCATCGCTAGGCCACGCCCCCCCAGTATATCTCTTATAATAGTACCGGTATATACAGTATATCTCTCCTCTAATAGTATATACAGTATATCCCCTCTAATAGTTTATGCAGTATATATCCCCTCTAAGAGTATATACATTATATCTCTCCTCTAATAGTATATACAGTATATCTCTCCTCGAATAGTATATAGCCTCTAATAGTATATACAGTACATCTCTCCTCTAAAAGTATATACAGTATATCTCCTCTAATAGTATATACAGTATATATCAACTCTAATAAATACAGTATATGTCTTCTGTCTGTTATTCTCAGAGTGGATTAGTTATTTTGCTCCCTAACCATATAGTTATTTATATTTACCACTGCATAGAGAGATTTAAGAATAAAATTGCCTTTTTTTTAAACTTTACATATTAACTAAATTATACACCACACTTTTTCTTTTAAGGTTATTAACCGATTAATTGATTAATCAAAACAATAATCGGCCAACTAATCGATTATGAAAATAATCATTAGTTGCAGCCCTACTTTTGAACATGTCATTTTTTTTCCCCACAAGTTTTTGGAAAATATGGAAAGAAAATGAAAATTATTATTATTTTATTTATTTAATTAATTTTTGTACACAAAGTGGTCAATTTATAAGATATTTCTAACACGTAGCATGCACATACCAAAAATTACACCCTGGAACACATTCTCCTACTCCTTCCAAGTTTGGCAATACCACATGTGTGCGACTTTTACACAGCCTGGCCACATAGAGAGGCCGAACAGGCAAGGAGCACCGTCAGGATGAGCACTGATGTGGCATGGATGAGGCATGAATGGGCATGGATTAGCATGGATGAGGCATGGATGGGCACAGATGAGGTATGGATTAGAATGGATGATCTTTTTTTGCTTACTAGTTGTATATCGAACCTGAAGAGTTTACTAAAGTTACGAAAATTATTCTACGACAGAAAAAAAAAATGATTAAAAAAAGTGAGGTTGTGCTGTAGTGTATTTTTATTGTATTTTCAGATGACAACTGTACTGATTAAAACGAAAATCGTACGATCTGGTATCGTACAAGAAAAATTGTTCGTGCATGTCTGATCAAATAATAAATCGGATAAACTGTCGTGATCGACTCTCGAAACATCCAATTATCATACGATTGCGTCAGAAGCGGTATTTTTCATCCGATTTTCTGATCATGTGTACGAGCCATTAGTCATAGAGATGTGAGCAGTCCAGGTAAAGGTATACTTATGCCTAGAGTAGTGACTCAACTTCAATACACAAAGGCCCGACAAAAACATTTCTTTACTAAATATAAACTATTTGAACACGGGGAAAAGGCAGGCAAGCTCCTAGAATACTTAGTGCATAGTGATGACAGACCTCCATTGGTCATCACTCTACATGGACCGGGGGGGGCAACAGATCTCAGACCCACAAAGTGTAACCTCTATGTTTAGAGAATTATTTTCAAACCTATATAAGATGACGGTGGCAGACTCCACAGACTCGAGAACGACGTTCCTCCATAGTATCACCTTTCCCCAATTAACAAGTGATCAAATTGACCTCCTTGAAGCACCCCTGACCACAGATGAAATAACCACTGCAATAGCTAGCTTTGCCAGATCCAAATCTCCGGGGCTCGGATGGTCTCCCTATCGAGTTTTACTCTCAGTTTGGTGAACTACTCATTCCAAAGCTACTCGCTCTTTACAATCACTTGTTCGAGACCTTTACCCTGCCCCGCTCTATGAAAGAGGCAATGATAGTTCTTATTCCCAAACAGAAAAGACCCGGGTTACCTGGAATCCTATCGTCCCATTTCTCTTCTACAAGTAGACATAAAAATCTTGGCCAAGATACTGTCCCTGAGACTAAACCAAGTTATTCTCTCCCTGATAGATGCTGACCAGGCGGGCTTCATGCCAGGCTGCAATACTTCCTTTAACTTACGTAAACTGTACATCAATCTGCAAGCCACACATGCAGAAGCTGGATCCCGAGTGGTAGTAACCTTAGATAAGGCAAAAGCGTTCGATTTTGTGGAGTGGGAGTATCTCTGGTGTTGCCTAGAGGGATATGGCTTTGGATCAAAGTGCATTAAATGGGTCCAATTGTTATACCAGACACCCACAGCCAACGTGGTAACCAATGTATGACCCTCCCAGCAGTTTG
The DNA here is from genome assembly GCF_037356315.1 of Lithobates pipiens. Lineage (NCBI taxonomy): Eukaryota > Metazoa > Chordata > Amphibia > Anura > Ranidae > Lithobates > Lithobates pipiens. Next base: position 289,961,484 of record NW_027507784.1, read on the forward strand.
AACTCAGTAGAGGCACGAGGCAGGGCTGCCCTTTATCACCACTTCTATACGCCCTAGCCGCAGAACCCTTGGCCATCTCCATCCGAGCTAACCCAGAGATCAAGGGATTTAGTTCCGGTACTATGACAGAAAAAAAATCAGCATGTACGTGGATGACACACTATTATACTTGGCGGACTTGGGTCCATCTCTACACACAGCACTACAAACAATTGAACTATTTGGAACCTTCCCTGGCTTGAAGATTAATTGGGAAAATTCCAAATATTACCAATAGACAGCTCCCACCTACTGAGTCTCAGGCCAATCTACCGCTGCAGCGGGTCAGCATCATTAAATACCTGGGAATACACGTTTCCAGATCACCTGCACACTATGTACATTTAAATATAGAACCCCTCATTTCTCATGTAAAATCTAAAATTAGAGCCTGGGCCCGCTTACCACTAAGGGTGTGGGGTCGGGTTAATCTAATTAAAATTATTCTCCTCCCCAAAATATTGTATGTAATATGGCACACCCCAATATATCTATCCCTGAAGTACTTCCAATCCCTTGAGGCTCTACTCAAATGCTTTGTGTGGGGAACCAATAGACATAAACTGGCTTGGCAGGCGCTTAAAAATCCCACTGATCTAGGAGGCACTGCGTTGCCTGACTTCAATCTCTACTATATAGCTTCCCAACTATTCCAATTTTATCACTTAGATAAAACAGACAGAGAGAGATTCCCCATGTGGGCCAGGCATACCAAAGACTCGATCTATGCAATAGCAATAGATTCTAGCACCACAGGACCGGGCAGTGATAGGAAAACTCTATTATACTACTACAGACACATATGGGATATAGCTTCATCTAAATTGGGGATTTCCCAATATAATGACTACACTCCACTGTGGCACAATAAAAATCTACCTGAATTCTTACAATTGTCCGATGTGGACGTATGGTCCACTTATGGCATCATATACTTACATCAATTGACCACAAATGGAACCCTCAAAACCTTCACTGCTCTTCAAGAAGAATTCACACTCCCTGACCACAAGCTATTTAGAATCCTGCAAGTAAAACATGCAGCCCAAACTCAATTTCCAACGTCACCCCCCAGCGCACTCCCAATGTCATTATGGCAATATTCAAAAATACAGACCCCCACAAACTAACACCGGCCTTTTACAATATGCTAGCCATCCCGGTATCCACCAAATTAGCATATGGCTTTAAAACTCGCTGGGAGAGAGCAATAGGTCCCCTAGAAGACGAAGAATGGAAGGAGTCTTTGGAATCCTGCAAGGCAGCCTCACCCAAACTCTCAGATAGACTAACCCAAATTTACATAATCCACCAGGCATACCTCACCCCCATCAGGGTGGCTAGATATAAAAACACCCAATCTACTCTCTGCCAGATGTGTGGACAGGAGGCAGGCACGTGTATTCACCTGCTATGGTCATGCCCCAAAATACAGGGTCTTTGGACACAAGTCGTGACGTTCCTTCATGACAACAAGGGTTCTCTAGATGCATTAGACACTATCGATAAGTATACAAAGACGTACCTACATGAGATGCTGTTCTCAGCACGGAAGGTGATAGCTAGAAATTGGATGAGGCCCCTGCTCCCAAGATTTGCAGAGTGGAAGGTGGAAATAAATAACACTTTACCATACAAAAAATGTATATGCGCTAATAGAGGGTGCCCGGCCAAATACAATAAAATCTGGGATCGCTGGTTACAAGACTCTGACAACTGTTCATAACACAACTTATGCTTTACACAGGCAATTACCGCTCTGCAGACCTCTCCTTCCATGGGTAGTATGAGCAGAACACACGGGCATCTCTTGGAGCAATCTCTTATTTTTCATATGATCATAATACGGCAATAATGTATACATGTACCATGTATACAATTAATGCCTGCAAACCTGTATGATATGCAACGTATCCTAAATGTATGTCATGCCATGTATGCACTTTTCGACAAAAAAAATAAAACCCTGTTTGATATAAAAAAAAGTATACTTATGCAGAAGGGGAAATTAAAACTAGAAGTGAAAATTGACAGAACACCCAATAACTCTCTATATACAAGATCCAAAAGGTGTCTGACATAGGGAGGCATCTATAAAACCATAATTTACACATGAACATCTTTACATTCAACCTACAAAATTATACATGAATATTAAGGGTGAAAATAAACCTACAGACTGATGGATATAAAAGAACAAATCTAATAAATATGGTGAAATAAAAAAAAATATATATAAAATAAATATCCTAAAGAGCTGTATGTATATATGTATATATATATATATATATATATATATATATATATATATATATATATATATATATATATATATATATATATATATATATATATATATACACATACACATGTATATATACACGAACCGGCCACTTTATTAGGTACACCTGTTCAACTGCTTGGTAGCGCAAATTGCTGATCAGCCAATCCAATGGCAGCAACTCAATGCATTTAGCAAGTCAGCTTATGCCCATCTGCAAAGAATCTCCAGTGATTGTTAACCCAGAGAGGTTCTATATTACTTACTGTATCCTCCAGCTCTTCAGCCTCTGTTCCATTTTCACTGGAGAGCCAAGACATTCCTTAACACCGGCTACTGGACACTTCCAGTACCTCATCCAAATGCTGGAGGCCTATAATGATTACACGATACTGGTATTATAAAAAAAAAATGTGTTAAAGTATTTATAAGTCTACAAGCACATGCATAAAGTTATGAAAATGCTAATTTATTGGCTATTTTGCTGACTCTGACCCTTTTAAGTCATTTTAATAGGAATAATATACAGATCTGGAAAATCAGATACTTAAACTTGGTTTTTAAACCACAATATGCTGCAAAATATGAAATGTTTTGGAGCCCTTAATGTATTTCTTATTAGAGCCCAAACAACAAAATTTATGTTTTAGCTAGAGAACCCAAAAATGTATGGTGTGACCTTCTTTGGGATTCTAACCTACACGTTACACATAAAGGATAAACTATGAAACAGAAGAGAGTGCATTGCTTTAGATAAACATGTGGCCACAGTATGAACATTTAGTTGTAGGTGACATCGGATAGGCATATTATCCGGGGCTTCATGTATATCTTTCAGACTTCACTGGTGGAGCCCAAATCATCCTGCTAAAACAGAAGCATTCCTAGGTGTCCTCGCTGCTCCTGCTAAAACAGATGTGTCCCTGGGTGTCCTCACTCGTCCTAATAAACAGAAGTGTTTCTGGGTGTCCTCACTCCTCCTAAAAAATAGAAGTGTTCCTGTGTGTCCTCACTCCCCCTAAGCCCTTGTACACACGGTCGGAGATTCTGATGGAATGTGTCCTATCGGACCGTTTTGTCGGATATTCCGACTGTGTGTGGTCTCCATCGGACTGTTTCCGACAGAATATCCAACAGACCAACCTTTCCAACTTGCCGGTAAAATTTTCAGACAAAATGCTCCAATCGGACATACTCCGATCATGTGTAGCCTACTCCGACGGACAAAGTGCCACGCATGCTCAGATCAAATTCCTAGACCAAAGCTATTGGCTACTAGCCTGAACGTAGTCCTGTCGTAACGAAATAACGTCATCACGTTATGTACAATCGGATTTTCCGACAATTTTTTTCGACCGTGTGTATGCAACAGTTTCGGACAAAATCCAACGGATTTGGTTGTCAGAATGTCCGACTGTGTGAACAAGGACTTATGCCCCGTACACACGAGAGGAATTAAGTCTGACAGACCTCCAAAGGAGTTCCGCCGGAGTTCCGCTGGAGTTCCGACGGAGTTCTGGCGGACTTTTCGACCGAACGGACTTGACCACACACCATCACACCAAACTCCGACGGAGTCGAACGTGATGACGTACGACTGGATTCGACGTAGGAAGTTCATAGACAGTAGCCAATAGCTGCCCTAGCGTCGGTTTTAGTCCGTCGGAGTAGCACACACACGAGCGGATTTTTCAAAGGGGACCGGGTCCGGCGGAGTTCCGTCGGGAAAATTTAAAGCATGCTTCATTTCTAAAGTCCGTCAGACTTTAGCTTCGCTAAAGTCCGTTGCAGCCCACACACGATCGGATAGTCCGCCGGACTCAGTCCGTCGGAGTTTGGATGTCGAAAAGTCCGCTCGTGTGTACGGGGCATTATAGAAGTGTTCCTGGGTATCCTCAATCCTCCTAATAAATAGAAGTGTGCCTGGGCTTCCTCACTCCTCCTAATAATTAGAAGTGTCCCTGGCTTTCATCACTCTTCCTACTAAAATAGAAATGTTCCTGGGTGTCCTCGCTCCTCCTACTACATAGAGATGTTCCTGGGTGTCCTCACTCCTCCTACTAAAATATTAGAAGTGTTCCTGGGTGTCCTCACTCCTCCTACTACAAAGAGGTGTTTCTGGGTGTCCTCACTCCTATTAAAATTATAGAAGTGTTCCTGGGTGTCCTCACTCCTTCTAATAAATAATAAATAGAAGTGTTCCTGGGTGTCCTCACTCCTCCTACTACATAGAGGTGTTCCTGGGTGTCCTCACTCCTCCTACTAAAATAATAGACGTGTTCCTGGGTGTCCTCACTCCTCCTACTACATAGAAGTGTTCCTGGGTGTCCTCACTCCTCCTACTAAAATTATACAAGTGTTCCTGGGTATCCTCACTCCTTCTAATAAATAATAAATAGAAGTGTTCCTGGGTGTCCTCACTCCTCCTACTACATAGAGGTGGTCCTGGGTGTCCTCACTCCTCCTAATAAATAGAAGAGTCCCTGAGTATCCTCACTCCTACTAAAACAGAAGTGCCCCTGGGTGTTCTCACTCCTCCTAATAAAAAATAAAAAAAGTGTTCCTGGGTGTCCTCACTCCTCCTAATAAATAGAAGTGTTCCTGGGAATCCTCACTCCTCCTACTAAAATAATAGAAGTGTTCCTGGGTGTCCTCACTCCTAATAGAAGTGTTCCTGGGTGTCCTCACTCCTAATAGAAGTGTTCCTGGGTGTCCTCACTCCTAATAGAAGTGTTCCTGGGTGTCCTCACTCCTAATAAAACAGAAGTGCCCTTGGGTGTTTTCATTCCTCCTAATAAAAAATAAATAAAGTGTTCCGGGGTGTCCTCACTCCTAATAAATAGAAGCCTTCCTAAGCGTCCTCACTCCTCCTAATAAATAGAAGCGTTCCTAGGTGTCCTCACTCCTCCTAATAAATAGAAGCGTTCCTAGGTGTCCTCACTCCTCCTAATAAATAGAAGCGTTCCTAGGTGTCCTCACTCCTCCTAACAAATAGAAGCGTTCCTAGGTGTCCTCACTCGTCCCACTACAACAGACGTGGTCCCAGCAGATACCCGCAATCCTCCAACAAAAACAGAAGTGCTCCTGTATGTCATATGTTCTTTAGCAATTGCTTAATAAAGATAACACTCGGGGAGCCGGCACCTTTACCAACAGTCAGTAATGACAGTTCCTACATTTCTAATGCTTACATTAATGTATAGCAAGAAGTCTTTGCAGCAATTCTTATTCCGAATTCCTGTGTGATGTAAATAATCACACAGAATTAAATATCTAGGAAGATCAAGTAGAAAGATTTTTTAAACCTTATGCTGAAAATCCTGCCAACTGAAGAACTGTGAAACATGTGTTACATTCCCTAGAGAGTGAGCCCTGGGAGATCTGGTTCCTCTGACAGCCCTGCCATATGTATATCTGGGTGTGGCAATCCTAACTGTCACATCTTGTCATTTGTTTTTTTGTATGGAAGATTTCTGAGACTCAGAAAATAACAGAGATAATGTTGCACAACCTGTTATGACAGGAAATGATTCTATAATAGTGGGCACAATTAACCAATAGGTTTAATTCCTACCAGCATTTGACTGATGTGTACGTCCTGATTTTTAGAATAAGGTAGCTGTTGCCAAGGGGTCTATCCCATAAGTGGTGAAAAGTGATGATGTACCTAGAAGCACTTATTGGGAGATGTCATCAAGAATCCGAACACAATTCCACAAAATGTCCCTAATGTTATAGTACATGAAAATTATATGTGCACATACCTCCTGTACAACCACTTACCTTCCCCTCAGAGGGTGATCAGACATGTGCCCCCTCCCCTGCACCCCACCATCCATCTCATGTGTACCCACCTCCTGTACAATCACTTACCTTCCCCTCAGAGGGTGATGAGACATGTGCCCCCTCCCCTGCACCTCACCATCCATCTCATGTGTACCCACCTCCTGTACAATCACTTACCTTCTCCTCTAAGGGTGATCAGACATGTGCCCCCTCCCCTGCACCCCACCTCCTGTACAATTACTTACCTTCCCCTCAGAGGGTGATCACAGGTGTGACTGTTTCCCTGCACCCCACCATCCAGCCGTACACAACCCTGAAGATCCCAGGCTCCGGGCTGGTCAGTGAGTCCTTGGCAACAGAAACCAAGGAACGAAGAATCACATCCTTTACAGCCCGGAGACATTTCTCAGAGCACAGTATCTTGAGGCACGCGCCGCCATATTTGATTTGGGGAAAAAAAGGGACGGACTACACGTGACACATATTTCTCTCTCTCTATAGGCAGAGGAAGGTGAGAGTGGACTTCCTAATCCTGGAGGAAACTAGAACGAGGCTGTGCTGACCAAGCCTCCTTCTGTGAGTGTGAAGCTTCATTCTGGTTTCCTGTGGGACTAGAAGAGAGCTGAGAGGTTTCCTCTAGGTGAGCACATGGAGAGCCTCCAGTGTGAGTTGTATAGACTGTATGGGGATGGAAGTATTTAGTACAGGATACGAGTGACACACACAGCTCCTCACTGAGGGGACAGTAATAGTGGCCTTCTCCCCCCACACTGCACTATGGGAGGAATGTGCACACTGCATCAACACCTTCTCCATTCATTCAGAAGATCATATCCGTCATATTTAAACTTAAAGTAGAACTAAAGGCAAAACTTTTTTCATCTTGGATAGAGTAGGGAGGGTTATAACCCCCGATTATTTACTTTTTGATATCTGTGTCCTATTGAGATTTCCCTTCACTTCCTGTCCCATAGCCAAACCGGAAGTGAGAGGAAATCCCTGTCTACAGGACACTTTTAGCACAGTCACATTTCAATGACACTTACATGGTCATGCAATGCTGTACTCTAACCAAATTTTTATGTTTTTTTTGAGGAGGATAGAGCTTTCTTTTGGTGATATTTAATCACCACTGAGTCTTTTATTTTCTGCTAAACAAATGAAAAAAGACCAACATTTTTGAAAAAAAAGTTTTTCTTTGTTTCTGTTATAAAATGTTGTAAATGTGTATTTTTTTCTCCTTCATTGATGTGCGCTGATGAGGCTGCACTGATGACACGGCACTGACTGGCATTATTGATAGGGAAAGATGTCCTCAGGCATGTTTGCAACCCGCCCGTGCAGAGCCCACCAGGAAGCCGGTGTCCTGTCGGATAGTGTCCTGTCGGATAGTTTCCGCCCCGTACTGCGCATGCGCAGCACACAGAACAAGCAGATTACGAAAATAGCAGAAGATGAACGGCGCCTGCGCTGTGAGTCCAGGTTCTAGCCCCACCATCCAAGTGGACATAAAGTTAGAATAAAAAGAGCCGAGCGCAGCGCCCTCTAATATGTGCAGCCCTATGTCCACTTGGATGGTGGGGCTTGCACCTCGACTCACGGTGCAGGCGCCGTTCATCTTCGGAGATTTTCCGAAGCTCCTTCTGCTCCGTCCTGTGCCTTCGCAGTACGGGGCGGACACTTTTAGATGGCCGGACTGTATATGTCACAACACCGGCACTGCACATCGCTAATCACAGACAGTGAGATATTTCTCAATCTCTGCAGCCACGGATTGGGAAAATGTCTCACTGCTTGAGATTAGCACTGCGCAGTGCCAACTTTCTGGTGGGCTCTGCACTGGCGGGTTGCGAACATGCCAGAGATCATCCTTACTGTTAGACACTGACTGGCATCACTAATGACATGGCACTGACTGGCATCACTGATGAGCAGGGCTAGACATCACTGATGACATGGCACTGACTGGCATCACTGATGGGCACAGATAGGCAGCACTGATTACATGGCACTGACTGGCATCACTGATGGGCACAGCTAGGTGGCACTGATCACATGGCACTGACTGGCATCACTGATGGGCACGGATAGGCGACACTGACATGGCACTGACTGGCATCACTGATGGGCACGGATAAGCATCACTGATGACATGGCACTAACTGGCATCACTGATGGGCATGGATAGGCGGCACTGATGACATGGCACTGACTGGCATCACTGATGGGCACAGATAGGCGGCACTGATGACATGGCACTGACTGGCATCACTGATAGGCGGCACTGATGACATGGCAATGATTGGGCATGGATAGGCATCACTGATGGGCACAGATAGGTGGCGCTGATGACATGGCAGTGACTGGCATGACTGATGGGCACTGACTGGCATCACTGATGACATGGCATTGACTGGCATCACTGATGGGCAGGGCTAAACATCACTGATGACATGGCACTGACTGGCATCACTGATGGGCACGGATAGGCGACACTGACATGGCACTGACTGGCATCACTGATGGGCACGGATAAGCATCACTGATGACATGGCACTAACTGGCATCACTGATGGGCACGGATAGGCGGCACTGATGACATGGCACTGACTGGCATGACATGGCACTGACTGGCATCACTGATGGGCACAGATAGGTGGCACTGATGACATGACATGGCATTGACTGGCATCACTGATAGGTGGCACTGATGACATGGCAATGACTGGGCATGGATAGGCATCACTGATGGGCACAGATAGGCGGTGCTGATGACATCGCACTGACTGGCATGACTGATGGGCACTGACTGGCATCACTGATGACATGGCACTGACTGGCATCACTGATGGACACAGATAGGTGGCACTGATTACATGGCACTGACTGGCATCACTGATGGGCAGTGAAAAGCATCACTGATGACATGGCACTGACTGGCATCACTGATGGGCAGGGATAGGTGGCACAGCACTGAAAGGCAGCACTGTTGGGGCTGTCCTGATTATCTGTGCAGATCTCCCCTATGAGGAAATGCCACTGATCGGCTCTTCTCACACTCTGTCAATGTGAGGAAAGGAATGGCAATAACCGGCATTTCCTTGTTTACATGTGATTGGACACAGCTGATCACATGGGTAAAGAGCCTTGTCATCGGTTCTTTACCGAGATTGGTGATGTGCCGTGTCCCAGGGACAGAGCGCATCACTGTGGGATGACCCTGTCCCAGAACGAGAGCCATTGCCCACCCAACGCAGCGGGCGGGAGGTTGTTATGGGAGTTCCTTGGGGACCCCTCAGGCCACAAGAACTAGTGTCCCCATTGGAAGATTTCCCCTCTAAATTTGGGATTTTCTTTTATTTTCAATGATAATAGTAAACAGGACAAATAGTGAGCGTGAAGGTCCCTAACAGGGCACAGACAGCAAGAAGGGGGTTCTAATCCCTCTCCACTCTATCCAAAACTAAAGAAAACATTTTGGGACACAGATGGTTAAAACCGGCCAGAGGCTACAACCCTCAAGTACTCCAAAATGAAAAAATAAAAATTGCCCTCAGTCTTACATTATTACTGCCAGACTTGTCAGAGATTACAGAGGGAATGTTTGTGAAGCTCACTGAGTGTACATTCTGTGAGCTCTATGAGCTCTGTGCTCATCACCTCTCCTACATTTCAGGAAGCATCAATTAACCGCTTCCTGCCCGCCCTATAGCCGAATGCCGGCCTTAGGGCGGGCGGCTTCCTACGCCTGGCCGTCCCTGGACGGCCTGGTGTTTACTTCCGCAATGCGCGCCGCCGCGGGCGCGCATCGCGGAAGTTCTGTGTTTGCCGTGTCCCCCGGGGACAGGCAAACACAGATCGCTGTAAACGGCCAATCACAGCGGCCGTTTACAGCGTGATCGGCGTGTCCAATGGGAGATGATCTCATATGTAAACATATGAGATCATCTCTCAGCGCCGCTCTCCCTCCTCACACAGACAGCGTGTGAGAGGGGAGAGAAGAACGGCTGCAGCAGCCGTCAGTGTAAAAAAGAAAAAAAAAAAAAAAAAAGTAAAAAAAAAGTTTAATAAAAAGTGCCATCCTCCCCCAGAGCCATCCTCCCCCAGTGCCACCCCCCCCCCAGTGCCATGCCCCCCCCCCAGTGCCATCCTGCCCCAGTGCCATCCTGCCCCAGTGCCATCCGCCCCAGTGCCATCCGCCCCAGTGCCATCCTGCCCCAGTGCCATCCGCCCCAGTGCCATCCGCCCAGTGCCATCCACCCCAGTGCAATCCACCCCACCCCAGTGCCACCTGCCCGCAGTGCTATCTGTCCCCAGTGCCACCTGTTGTCAGTGCCATTTGTCCCCAGTGCCATCTGTCATCAGTGCCACGTATAAGTGGCATCTGTCATCAGTGCCACGTGTTATTAGTGCCACATAGTGCCATCTGTCATCAGTGCCACGTATTAGTGCCATCTGTCATCAGTGCCACGTATCAGTGCCATTTGTCATCAGTGCCACCTGTCAGTGTCACGTGCCATCTGTTGTCAGTGTCACGTGTCATCAATGCCACTTATCAGTGCCATCTGTCATCAGTGTCACGTGTCATTGGTGCCACGTATTAGTGCCATCTGTCACCGGTGGCACGTATTAGTGCCACGTATTAGTGCCACATGTCATCAGTGCCACGTATTAGTGCCACGTGTCATCAGTGCCACATATTAGTGCCACGTGTCATCAGTGCCACGTATTAGTGCCACGTGTCATCAGTGCCACGTATTAGTGCCACGTGTCATCAGTGCCACATATTAGTGTCATCTGTCATCAGTGCCACGTGTCATCAGTGCCACGTATAAGTGTCATCATTGCCACGTATCAGTGCCATCTGTCATCAGTGTCACGTGTCATTGTCCTGGTATTTCAAAAGTGTAATAAGTAGTCAACAAGTTAGATGTGTAATTTATGCTCCTAGAACACGTGATGGCGCTCCCTGCATGTTGGGCCTCTCTATGTGGCCAGGCTGCGAAAAAGTCCCACACATGTGGTATTGTAATACTCAGGAGGAGTAGCAGAATTTTTTGGGGGGTGTCATTTGTGGTATACACATGCCACGTGAGAGAAATAACCTATTACAATGACAATTTTGTGGAGAAAAATAAAGAAAATGAAAAATCTTCATTTTGCAAAGAATTGTGGGAAAAAAATGACAACATCAAAAAGCTCACCATGCCTCTTACTAAATACCTTGGAATGTCTACTTTCCAAAAAGGGGTCATTTGGGGGGTATTTGTACTTTCCTGACTTGTTTGGGTCACAAGAAGCGAGATAGGCCACCAGTACATCAGATGTGATCAATTTTGTGCGATTCGCACCACAGCTTGTAGACTCTCTAACTTTCACAAAGACCAAATAATATCCACTAATTTGGGTTATTTTTACCAAAGATATGTAGCAGTATAAATTGTGGCCAAAATTTATGAAAAAAAATTAATAATTTGCATAATTCTGTCACAGAAACAAAGAAATATGCGCTTTTTTTCAAAATTTTCGGTCTTTTTTCATTTATAGCGCAAAAAATAAAAACCCCAGAGGTGATCAAATACCACCAAAAGAAAGCTCTATTTGTGGGAAAAAAAGGACACAAAATTCATTTGGGTACAGTGTTGCATGACTGAGTAATTGTCATTCAAAGTGTGAGAGCACCGAAAGCTGAAAATTGGTCTGGGCAGGAAGGGTGTTTAAGTGCCCAGTAAGCAAGTGGTTAAAAGATGTTCTTAGCAGTGTGCTTAGAGGGCTAATAATACATTTCTCTTTCAGGATTGGTTATGGATGCAGAATGTTCCCAGCTCCTCCCCCATGTCTGTGGAGTATTGGTTGACAGCAGACAACTGATGAAAGATGATTCCATCTATGAGAAACTGCTGGATTGGTTCAAGTCTTTGCTTAGTGCTGGTAAGTACCATCAACTACTTCAGAACCGGGCATTTTCACCCCCCCAGGCCAATTTTTCTGCGCTGTCATACTATGAATGACAATTGAGCAACACTACCAAAATGAAATGTTCATAATTTTTGGTGAACAAAAAAAATGTTGTTTGTTATAAAATTTAGCAAATAAGTAGTTTTTCCTCACATAGAGATAGCCAAGGATGAGCTCCGACGTGTTCGCACAGCCCACGTGCAGAGCCCGCCAGGAAGTCTGCGCTGCGCTAATCACAGGAAGTGAGACATTGTCTCGATGTGTGGCTGCAGAGATCGGGAAATGTCTCACTGCCTGTGATTAGTGCAGCGCCGTGCCGACTTCCTGGTGGGCTCTGCACGTGGGCTGTGCTGACACGCCGGAGCTCATCCTTGGCTATCTCTATGTGAGGAAAGGCAAGCCGATAACCGACAAGTCTGTTTGCATGTGACCAGCTGTGATTTGACACAGCTTATCACATGGTCAAGGTCTGCTGTGTCAGTGAAAACAAATACTTCCCCGATTTGCCTTCTTGGGAATAATGCACACAAACACAATATAATGCACAATTGTTTGATAAAATATAAAAGATGATACAGCGAGTAAATAGATACCCAACATGTTAAAGTATAACTAAAGGCAAACCTTTTTTAATGTTTTGGATAAGAGGAGGGAGGGATTAGAACACCTCAGGTTTTCATTGCTATCTGTGCCCCCATTAGGGAGATTTACCCTCTCTATTTGTCCTATTTACTGTTATCATTGAAAGGGAAAGTAAAAGAAAATCCCAAATGTTGGGTTGTTCCCAGAAAAGAAATAGAGGAAAAATCTTCCAATAGGTATACTAGTTCTGATGACCTGGGGGCAGGGCCGCTGATAGGCCAGTACATCTGGCCCTGCTGTACCGGGCCTGACCAGCAGGGGGGCCCGGGCAACCTAACTGCCAAAAATTGTATGTATAAAAAAAAAAAAAAAAAAAGTTCCTCCACGATCATGGAACATCCAGCCATAATCCCCTCTACCTCCAGCACACCCGCTGTGTTCTAGGCTATGTGTATGCGGCTGCCTGTAGTGGGGGTGACTCTTTCTTTTTCGGGCGCGGAGGAATACAGCTTCTGCACCCGCTCCGTACATCGCACAGCATTAACATAGAAAGGTTATGCTGCGGAGTGATATGCCCAATCCTCTCTCTCTCTACACATGACTAACCAGAAGCAGAGAGAGCAGGGGCCGGGCGATCGAGGTGAGATCTTATCTTGAAGTTGGGGACAAGGTGAGGTGTGTATTTTTGTCATACTTATAATGATTACAATCCTTTATTTTAAAAATCGTAAGCAATTTTGTACCCCCCAGCAGTGCCATCCGCCCCCAGCAGTGCCATCCGCCCCCAGCAGTGCCATCCGCCCCCAGCAGTGCCATCTGCCCCAGTGCCATCTGCCCCAGTGCCATCTGCCCCAGTGCCATCTGCCCCAGTGCCACCTGCCCCCAGTGCCACCTGCCCCCAGTGCCACCTGCCGTCAGTGCCACCTGTCGTCAGTGCCACGTGTCATCAGTGCCACATAGTGCCATCTGTCATCAGTGCCACGTATCAGTGCCATTTGTCATCAGTGCCACCTGTCAGTGTCACGTGCCATCTGTTGTCAGTGTCACGTGTCTGGGGAGGGGCAATGGGTGGGGCTGGAGGAGGGACTAGGGGCGGGGCCAGGGTGGAGCTGAAGGGGGCCCCGTCAGGTAGGCTGTACGGGGCCCCATGATTTCTATCAGCGGCCCTGCCTGGGGGTCCCCAAGGAATTCCCTTAATTTGCAGGGATTTCCTTTCACTTCCTTTTTGGCTATGGGACAAGAAGTGAAGGTGAATCTCCGCAATGGGACACAGATCAGAAAAAAAAATCTGACAGGGGTTATAACGCTCCCTTTGCTCTATCCACAATTTTGCTTACAGTTCTACTATAAAGTTAATGTAAAACTGATTCATGAAATTTGAGCTGGGCACATATATCTGCAGTGTTTTCTTATCTCTCTTCAAAGCACAAAGTCCTGTAGCTGTCTCCTGCTTCCTTCTTCTGTTAACAGCCTGAAAACTTCTGACAAGTTCTCTGACACACATGATAAAAGCAGCCTGAGTTTTGTGTTGGGGAGGGTGCTATAAATAGATTAGCAGAGTGCTGAACTATTCAACCAATAGATCTGAAAATCTTTACCTATGAGGAGAGGGGGTGTGTGCCTTTCCTCCAATCAACTGTCATGGCTGTATGCCCAGACTTCACTGCAGTGCTGAACAGGAAAAGGAAATCTACCACTATATGAACTTTCTTAAGGATATGTAAAGCTGAAGACAGCAGATATGCATGTAAAACATATGTAGGGAGATTTGTTTTATCCCTGTGTATCCTCTGAGGCTGTTCACTTCACTGGGTATATGTGAGGGTTTACATCCACTTTAAGCTTTAAAACTGTGCATGCTCGTGGAATGGTGCCAAACAGTGGCATTTTATAAGCACTTAACAGATAACCAGTTTAGAGTTACACAGGAGGTCTGGTACTAGAATTATTGCTGTCGCTATAACGTCTGCAGCCATACCTCACATGTTTGGCGTGTACACTGTTTACATATGTGAATGTGACCCCCCAGATTTCTGCTCTTCCCTCCAAAGCACCTAATCAAACCAAGATCTGATCAGATGCTAGTCCAAGCCGGTAACAGTCTTTACATGAGATTGAAATGGGAAGTGATGAAATCCTGCTCACTTTCGGTTTCTGTAGTCACACAGTGGGAGGAACAACATCAGCTCCTCTCACTGTGTCCCAGGAACCGGATGGCGCCGTCGCATCCTTACTGGGCTCCCTGGTCGCAGGGGAGAGTCCAGTAAAGGTGGGAGGACCCCTTCAAAACGCTGGCCCTAAAAAATATCTCAATCATTGCTACAGTGATGACTGAAAATATCACACTTCCAATCCAGAGATGTACCTGTATGTTGCTGGACTACAAGTGGTTAAAGTGAGTCATGCAAAGCAACTGGTTCACTTAATTGCCTTCCCCTCTTTAGGCTTAGTTCACACTAATGCAATTTTAGATGTGATTTGACATGACAATAAAACTCGCATTGTTTTCAATGGTGTCTAGTCACATCAATGCGAATTTTAGAAAATGTTCCTGTACTATTTTGGTATGATTCCAGCCCAGTATAATATTCAAACCACATCAAAGTAGTATCCAAGCTGCACCTCATCACACTGAAAGTCAGAGTAAAGTCTGATCACAGCAGTGTGAATCTAGATTTATTCCTGGCCAGTCCATTTCTCCATTGGAGTGATGTAACATTAGGTATGGTAATATGTGTTTCTCCTAAGGATGAGCTCAGGCGTGTTCGCATGCTCCACGCGCAGAGCCCAACAGGAAGTCGGAGCAGCACTGCGCTAATCACAGGCAGTGAGACATTGCCCCAATGCGAGGCTGAAGAGATCGGGCAATGTCTCACTGCCTGTGATTAGCGCAGAGCTGCGCCAACTTCCTGGCGGGCTCTGCACATGGACCATGTGAACACGCCTGAGCTCATCCCTAGTCTCTCCTCTTCATCCTACAATGCAGCATTGGAGGTCTCAGTCATGAGGCCCAGGTACTGTTGCAGAGGGACAGAGTTTTTGGCCCTGCATAAGCTTTGATTGGATCAAGATTGGAGCTTACATTGGGGTTGATTTACTAAAACTGGAAAGTGCAAACTTTGGTGCAGCTCTGCATGGTAGCCAATCGGCGTCTAACTTCAGCTTGTTCAATGAAGCTTTGACAAAAAAAAACCTGGAAGCCGATTTGTTATTATGCAGAGCTGCACCAGATTTTGCCCTCTCCAGTTTTGGTAAATCAACCCCAATGGCTTCTTGTCTAAGCTCCAGTGTGGTGATGACGCTAAGGGAAGGTGTGACTAAGGAGCAAAGGGACGATAATTGGGGGAACCTGTTTCACAAGTTCACCTAAACTAATTTTTATTGTGATTGGCTTGTATCTTTGTATTTTGTAGATCCTCCAGAAAAGCTCCTGGAAGAGAATCCATGTCTTGTAGGACTTTTTCAGCAGGTTCTGGATATGGGAGATCCAGATCCCAGCCTCCTGGCTTTCTCTATGAGACTGGTGGGCATGTTTGCAGCACAGGAAGGAGGATTTCAGTATCTGCAGGTGGGTACATACATTGTCTGGTACAAATGAATCTATTGAGTTTTTAAAAAATATACTTAAAGACAATAAAAGAAAGACAAGCAGTCCATTTACAAACATACAAAGCATACTCCTGTGGTGGTACTCTGGCATCAATATACATAATCATACAATGACATGCATCAATAATTTACAGGACATGTGTTAGCATATATAAATCTTTATTGAGAGAGGCAGAGATAACAGTAACCATGCTATACAATTGCAGACTGACATTTTAGGACAGATTTACTAAAATTAATGAACACAAAATCAGGTGTAGCTTTGCACAGTAACCAACCAGCTTCCAGGTTTTAGCCCCCCGTTCACATCACATTTCAAATCGCAGCCTATTGCCAGCAACGGCACTGTCCCAATCGGTTATGATGTCGACTTTACGACACCACACCGATTTCCAAAAGTAGTTCCTGCACTAGTTTTGGCGACTTTAGGGGCGATTTCAATAGACATCTGTGCACGAACCCTCACAGATGTCTTTCAAATCAGCCCTGAACTCGCACTGAAATGTGGGTTTGACGTTGTGCAAATTCAGCTGAACGCGCACAATTTCAATCCCGCGTTCAGGGTGAACGTACCCTCATTGTCAAAGCTTAATTGAACAAGCTGAAGTTAGAAGCTGATTGATTACTATGCACAGCTGAGCCAGATTCTGTGTTCACCAGTTTTAGTAAATTTACCCCTTTGGGCCCGATGGAGTTTTGAGATGGGTATTTGTATTGTTATCTTGTCACATCACAGATTTCCACAATAGTTGGATTTAAGTCATACAGGAGGTTTATCCTCACGTATGTTTATGTATGCAACAAGAAAGAAGGTGGCCTGATAATTAGATTGGGGAAGTAAGAAAAGTAGTGAAAGAAAATCATTTTTTGTTGAGCCCTATAACATTTGTCCATTTGCTGTAGTTCAAGTAAACAATACCATAACTTCAATGCTCTTGTGATATTGGTACCCACACCGAACGTGCGATCCCGCTGTTAGGTATACATGGCCAGTGGCATTCAGATCTAGCTGGGTTCACTTCCTCATATTTTAAGCCTATAACATTTAGGTTCCATTCATATTAGTGCGTCTCCAAAGCGACTTTAGAGTGACGTTTGGCGCAACTTTGACCCGACTTTACATTCTCTGGATTAAAGTCACATCAAAGGTTGCACCAAAGTAGTGCACTCAACTTTTCAAAGTCGCACCAGTTTGAACGGGTGCTATTGAAAAGAATGGGCCGTGACTTGTCATGTGACTTTGATGTCTAAAGTCACATGACAAATCGCACAAGTGTGAATGGAGCTTTAGGAAGTACAGAGACAATTTGATTAGACAATTAGAATAGTAGATAAGCAAGTAACATTTCAGATGGAGAGGCATTCAGTGACTATCCACATATTGGCTCTCTATAGGCACAATAGTTTCTGAGTTGTGGATTTGAAACAAGCATGTAATTGGTAAAATGTTGGGGGTCATATTGGAGCTATATAAATAATAATAATAATCAATAATGCACCACTAACTTTGAGCCCCAATGGGGTCTCAAAACACTATTCCTATTTTGACTCCGCTGCTAGCATTGCACATCTCTCATATATGTCATGCAAAAATTAATCAAATATATTGTAGTACGCTGCACTATCAAAATTTAAATATCCAGATATGCTGTATGCCACCCACAATAAAGTGATATTAGTGCTCAAATATACATGTAAGATTGCAAATAAAGTGCAATCTCTTGAGAAATACACCAGCACAGCACACCACCGCGTTATCAGCCGTTATATACCGCTGATTTACACTGCTTTAGAGTGGCGCTCTGACACGCCATGGTAATGTGAGTACCCTGTGTGGGATTTTTAATGTGTTTAAAATTAAACGATTTTTACATACTGCACTATGAAGTCCTCCTCTCTCTATTGATATACCGAGGCACAAGATAATAATAATAATAGTAACTGTTTTCTCTCCTCATGTTGAGTATAACCTCCTCTTCTGACGCTGTCGTCACTTTTTCCAGACTAATGATGTTGTACAGAATATGTTTGGGGAATGGAGCTACAACAATGTAACCTGGAAAGATGCGTCAGTTAGAAGAGCTTGGATACAAGGACTACTCTGCATGGTGCAGCACAAGCAGGCTCTTACCCTTCTACATCAGTGTGGTGAGTATACTAAACGTTAATAATATGATTACTAAAGCGCTGACAAGAGTAAAAACTACAAACCTATCTATAATATGGCTAATTATATAAATGGAAAAACAGCAGCAGCTATTTAAAATGTGTTCTGGCACCACATGTACAAATGAATAAAAACAAATAATAGTGTGCTAAATTGGCACTGATAGGTGGCACGGATGGGCACTGATAGGTGTCAAGGATGGGCACTGATAGGTGGCACTGATGTACACTAATTGGTACGGATGGAAGCCAAACAATAATGCCTGCCAATCAGTGATGCCCATTGTGGGCACTCATTGGCATCCCTGGTGGTCTAGGGTGGCATACCTGTTGGTGACATGCCTGGTGGTCCTAGTGGCATCCCTGGTGGTCCAGTATGGGCATCCTCGGGGGGGCTGGGCTGATAATAAATCAGCACAGACCCCCCTGGCAGAGGAGCAGCCGATCAGCTCTCCTCTACTCGCGTATGACATACTCGAGTGAGGAACTGCCGATCAATAGCTCTTCCAGTTTACACTGTGATTGGACACGGCTGATCACGTGGTAAAGGGTCTCAGTCAGAGACTCTTTACTTAGACCGGTGTTGCGGCATGTCAGACTGACAACAACCCGGGGGGCACGTTATATGACGTCCAGTCAGGATATTGAAACCACTTTGCCACCGTCATTTTGCTATATGGCGAGGACGGCAAGTGGTTAAGGAGCATAAAATATCAGCTTTACCTTCCTGACAGTGCTGATGTCACTTCCAGTGATGTGATGACGCCATCATTGGCTCTGATCCAACATGTTTTGTCAGTCCCATGTGACTCTTTTAAAGGTGCAAAACACAGCTCAATTTTTAAATTCAAGGCCTTAGTGGCCTTGTCGGCACCACCTGGCTTGACAAAAGCCGTTTCCTTGATGGAGATTGTTGAACAGTGACTGCATCCAATAAGAAGCTGTCATTTTACTGGTATTGTGTTCTGGTATTCTGACAGTCATGGGTCATCTGGGGAGGTTTTTTCATCAAATGCTTTTTAGTGAAGAAGGAGTAATCTTTGAGATTCTGCAGGCTGAATGAGGGAAATCCAATATATCTATGTATAGCTAGTTTAGAATAGTGTGTCCATTTCTGGAGACCTCCCTTACAAAAAGATATTGATAAAATAGAATGAGTGCAGCAATAACTAAAATGGCGAGGCAACTAAATGGTGAAAGATCTGAGGATAAAACATATTAGGAGACACTGCAGGAACTTAGTGTTACTAAACCCACAACAGTGAAATCAGTCTGTATATGCAGTAAAGCATGCTTGTTCTACTCACTGTGGAACATAAGGCATCCTGTGCATGGTGTCAAAAGGCTATTTGGTACTCCCTTTATTTTGCTGTCCCCAATCCATTTCCTGATTGTACAGAGCCTTGGGGGCACTCTGCACATGCCCAGTTTGGTGTGTATTGCTAGAGAGTTTTTTTGTGTTTTGTTTTTGGAAGGGTGCGTGTGATCAGCACAGGGGCCAATCAGCACTGTTCAGACATAGGGTCAGGGGTCATGCAGGCTCATAAGGACAGTCAGAGGAGAATGAAGACTCCTCCTATACTGTACTGTGGGAGACCAGATATAGTGAATGCAGGGTCCTGGGTTAAGTAACACTTTAAAGAAGAATGGTTGTTAAAACAAAAAAAAGGGAAAGGGGGTAAATGATTTATTGATCTAGTTAGTAGCACACTTCCTGTCTTGGGGTGTCTTCATTCCACTGGAGGAGCAACCTATCAAATTTTGCCCCACTCCTTCTGAAATGGAGAAGCATGTTTTCAATAGAGTTGATGATTAAATCTAAACTCCAGGCAGATATAAAAGACCAGCATTTCATTCAGATGTTTACAATCATTAGTTGTACATTTCATTTAGCTAGTATGAATACCTAACTCTTTATATTCACTTCATGTAATCAATTGAACAGCAGACTGGGAGAGGAAGACCATGCAGTGTCACAATCAAATGTACAGCACTTGAGACCCATTACTTGAGTGTTTTTCAGCTTGACACTCAACAAGCAAAATCCCATCTATTGCAATGGCCCCTGTTCATATTTGAGTGTTTTGTTGCCTGTCACTTAAACATGTATATGAGCTACTTTTTAGGCTTCATGCACACGAGACGCAGATACAAACGCTGCTGGACACATGTTGAAACCGGCGTTTAGAAACGCGCGTTTTACCGCGATTTAGCGGCGTTTTACCGCGTTTTACCGCGTTTGCGTCTAGAAGCGTTTAGTTAAGCTAACATCATAGACCCTCCCCAGCTCAAAAATTAACTATTTCAGCAATTTTGTGAGACCAGAGTGAGTAGCAGCAGCTGTGAGAGCTGCAGTGTACTTGTATTTAGCGTGTCACTTGCCACGGCACCTGCCACAAGTTGTGGATTGTCCACTTGCCACGTGACTTGCCACATCACCTGCCACGTCACTTGCCATGTCATCTGCCACAAGTTGTGGATTGTCCAACTGCCACGTCACCTGCCACAAGTTGTGGATTGTCCACTTGCCACGTGACTTGCCACATCACCTGCCACGTCACTTGCCACGTCACCTGCCACAAGTTTTGGATTGTCCACTTGCCACGTCACTTGCCACGTCACTTGCCACAAGTTGGGGATTGTCCACTTGCCACATCACCTGCCACAAGTTGTGGATTGTCCACTTGCCACGTCACTTGCCACGTCACTTGCCACATCACCTGCCACGTCACTTGCCACGAGATGTGGATTGTCCACTTTCCACGTCATCTGCCATGCCACCTGCCACAAGCTGTGGATTGTCCACTTGCCATGTCACCAGCCACATCACCTGCCACAAGTTGTGGATTGTCCACTTGCCACGTGACTTGCCACATCACCTGCCACGTCACTTGCCACATCACCTGCCACAAGTTGTGGATTGTCTACTTGCCACGTCACTTGCCACATCACCTGCCACGTCACTTGCCACAAGTTGTGGATTGTCCACTTGCCACGTGACTTGCCACATCACCTGCCACGTCACTTGCCACGTCACCTGCCACAAGTTTTGGATTGTCCACTTGCCACGTCACTTGCCACGTCACTTGCCACAAGTTGGGGATTGTCCACTTGCCACATCACCTGCCACAAGTTGTGGATTGTCCACTTGCCACGTCACTTGCCACATCACCTGCCACGTCACTTGCCACGAGATGTGGATTGTCCACTTTCCACGTCATCTGCCATGCCACCTGCCACAAGCTGTGGATTGTCCACTTGCCACGTCACCAGCCACATCACCTGCCACAAGTTGTGGATTGTCCACTTGCCACGTGACTTGCCACGTCACCTGCCACGTCACTTGCCACATCACCTGCCACAAGTTGTGGATTGTCTACTTGCCACGTCACTTGCCACATCACCTGCCACGTCACCTGCCACAAGTTGTGGATTGTCCACTTGCCACGTCACCTGCCACGTCCCCTGCCACGTCACCTGCCACAAGTGGATTGTCCACTTGCCACGTCACCTGCCACGTCACCTGCCACAAGTTGTGGATTGTCCACTTGCCACGTCACTTGCCACGTCACCTGCCACAAGTTAGGGATTGTCCACATCACCTGCCACGTCACTTGCCACATCACCTGCCACAAGTTGTGGATTGTCCACTTGCCACGTCACTTGCCACATCACCTGCCACGTCACTTGCCACAAGATGTGGATTGTCCACTTTCCATGTCACCTGCCATGCCACCTGCCACAAGTTGTGGATTGTCCACTTGCCACGTCACCAGCCACATCACCTGCCACAAGTTGTGGATTTCCACTTGCCACGTGACTTGCCACATCACCTGCCACATCACTTGCCACGTCACCTGTCACAAGTTGTGGATTGTCCACTTTCCACATCACTTGCCACCTGCCATGTCACTTGCCACAAGCTGTGGATTGTCCACTTGCCACGTCACCTGCCACATCACTTGCCACATCACTTGCCACATCACCTGCCACGTCACCTGCCACAAGTTGTGGATTGTCCACTTGCCACGTCACTTGCCACATCACCTGCCACGTCACTTGCCACGAGATGTGGATTGTCCACTTGCCACGTCACTTGCCACGTCACCTGCCACGTCACTTGCCACGTCACCTGCCACAAGTTTTGGATTGTCCACTTGCCACGTCACTTGCCACGTCAGCTGCCACGTCACTTGCCACAAGATGTGGATTGTCCACTTGTCACATCACCTGCCACATCACTTGCCACATCACCTGCCACGCCACCTGCCACAAGTTGTGGATTGTCCACATGCCACGTCCCTTGCCACGTCCCTTGCCACGTCACCTGCCACAAGTGGATTGTCCACTTGCCACATCACTTGCCACAAGTTGTGGATTGTCCACTTGCCACGTCCCTTGCCACGTCCCCTGCCACGTCACCTGCCACAAGTGGATTGTCCACTTGCCACATCACTTGCCACATCACCTGCCACAAGTTGTGGATTGTCCACTTGCCACGTCACCTGACACAAGTTGTGGATTGTCCACTCGCCACGTCACTTGCCACATCCCCTGCCACAAGTGGATTGTCCACTTGCCACGTCACTTGCCACGTCCCCTGCCACAAGTGGATTGTCCACTTGCCACGTCACTTGCCACGTCACCTGCCACAAGTTATGGATTGTCCACTTGCCACGTCACATGCCAGTCACCTGCCACAAGTTGTTGATTTTCCACTTGCCACGTCACCTGCCAGGTCACTTGCCGCGTCACCTGCCAGGTCACTTGCCGCGTCACCTGCCAGGTCACTTGCCACGTCACCTGCCACAAGTTGTGGATTGTCCACTTTCCATGTCACTTGCCACTTCACCTGCCACGTCACTTGCCACAAGTTGTGGATTGTCCACATGCCACATCACTTGCCACCTGCCATGTCACTTGCCACAAGTTGTGGATTGTCCACTTGCCACGCCACTTGCCACCTGCCATGTCACTTGCCACAAGTTGTGGATTGTCCACTTGCAATTGCAATTGTTTAAAATATTTTTCTAATGGTTTTTCATCATTTGCAATCATTTTTGAGATTTTTAATGTAAAAAAAAAGGTCACCTTTAAAAACGCATATAAACGCAAACGCGGCTAAACGCGGTAGCGGCGTTTTGCCGCGTTTTACCGCGTTTTGCGTCTGAAACGTGGAAATTTTTGTTTCTGAACGCATTTTTTTGCTTCTGGAAAAACGAGACTAAACGCAACTGCATAAAAACGGAAAAAAACGAGACTGTGTGCATGGACACATAGGATAACATTGAATGAGTTCAGGGGCAGTTGAAAAAACTGTCCAACTGCATCTGAACGCGCGTTTAACTGCGTCTCGTGTGCATGAGGCCTTAGGCGGATTTGAGCATTTTTGTCCCCCATAGACTTGAAAGCAAAGGCATTGAAAAACGTGACATGCGTGTTTTTTTAAGCGTTTTGTTGTGCAATTTTCTGCCCAAACAGCTTTTTGATTTGAAAAACGCCTTAAAAATGTCTATAATGTTTGCAAATCTGATAAAAAAAAAAAACACTTGAAAAATGCATGAAAACGCTCAGATAAGTTTGAATGTAGCCTTAAGGTAACACTGGGAGCTTGCTGGCAGGATGAGAAATCAGAGTGAACTGCACATATGCATGTTACTTTATTGTTTAATCAGCATGCTGTAAACCAGGGGTGCCCAACCAGTGGCCCACAGGCCACATGTGGCCAGCGGAGCCCTCTGATGTGGCCCGCAACCTCCTGCTCTGGGATGGCGAATTGGCAAGCACAGATTGTGGGTTGCCAATCCGCCATCCCAGAGCATCAGTGTTGTGAATTAATCCACTGGTAGAGCACCTGTTTAAAATAAAAAAAGCCACTGGTAGAAGAAGCAAGTGGCTGCAGAGCCACATAAGCCGATGCTTCCTGTATAGCGCCAACTCCTATCACAGGTAGAGTGATTCCAAATGCGATCTGCCTGGGACAACAGCCGGTGATACCTGAATGGAAAACTGTTATTAAAGGTCCGTTTATTATTTAAATCACAGTGTATATATGGGCATATCTGTTCTACGGTGGTTACTGGGTTGCTTTCAAACTGATCCACAGGTGCAGTGCAGAACACCTGTGGTTTACCTGCACTGAGCCATAAACTTCTGTTATTACCTGCAAGTTTAGTGCACGTTCAGAAAGCGCACCACACCTGCAGGATATAATAGAAATCTATGGCAAAGTACAGCTAACCTGCAGGAAAGCCAAATTTGCACTTGTCTGCACCCTCTGTGTGGGTAAACCACAGTGCATCAGTGTGAAAACACCCTTAGGCCCTATTGACACCATCGGTCTGAGCCTCCGTTCACCTCTATCGAGCCGCAGATGTAAACATACTTCTGGCCATTTTTACCCCACCTACCTCCAATCCGATTCGTTCCTTTCTATCTGGGCAGATGGGATCCAAGGGCCCATAGAGTAGAGTGGGTTGTATCCACATCCGCTCTGCATAGGCAGAGTGGACATGGAACTGTCATCCTTCTGCTCCACTCATTGTGGCCCACGACCAGTTACCAAGTCGCTTAAGTGGCCCTCACACTTCAAAAGGTTGAGCACCCCTGCTGTAAACAGACGAAATTAAAATAATTGTGGTTTTCTAAATGTAATGTTTGCCATTTTATGCCACTCAATATATCTTTTCTTTCTCCCTGTAGGGCTGACAGAAGTGATGTTAAGTCTGCTGACTGACTCCAGCCTGTTTGTTGCATCCGCTGTGAATGGCCTTGTAGCTCATGTTTTCCTTATGAGTGTCACTCTGGAAGGACAAGCAGGCACCAGATGTATATCTGGTTTACCTAACGTGGCACAAACCATCTTCAGATATCTAGAGAAACTCCTCACCTCTGATACCCCCCATTTAGTGACACAGTCCTTAAAAGCTCTGACTGGCATCTTCCAGGGCTCCCCAGATACACTGGCAGACATTCTTTGGCCAAGAATATCTGAGCTGACAAAATCTTTGCTGAATCATAAACCTGTCCTTGGGTCACCCCACCTTGAGGGTCTGCTGCTTACTTTGACCAGGTAATGACACCCATAGATCTTTTATTGTTCTCTTGACCCAAGCCAAAGGTTGGGAATCAGCAGCTTGATTCCCAATCTTTCTATTGTGACCATGACTGCTAGTAACTTGAGCAGAACAAGAATCTTACAGAAGTCTCTTTTCACTTGTCTATTTCTTTATCAATGTATGCTCTGTTCATCAATCCCAGGCATGCAAAGTACATGTTCATTTTAACCTATCGTCACAATTTGGGGGTGGCACCATCCCCATAGCGGTCTAGAATGAAGAAGAACTAGTCCAATACTTCCATATTCCAGAAAAACACTATTTGACATATGATCATAAATAAACTTTACTTTGCTTTGGTTTGACATCTCGTGTATCCGGGAATGTGCTGATTAAACATTTCCTCATTTCTGTTATAGGTTACCCATATTCTGCAGTGCTGACAACGATCTGTGGATGGTGGTCAAACATGTACTAAAAGAATTAAGCCCTCTTCAAGCTGGTTCCCTCACATTTGGGCTACTGAAGTTAAAACAATGGTAGGCATATCTGTCAGGGATTTTATTTTAAAGTGGTGGTAAACCCTCTCATATACCCAGTGAAGTGACTGACCTCATGCGATACACATCGATTAAACAAATCCTTCTACATAGGTTTTACTTGTTTATCTGCAGTCTTCTCTTCCCTACGCCCCTTCAACTCCAGAATTGTGTTAAAAACCTTTTCCATCTATTAGTATCACAGAGGAGAGGGCAGAGAACTACAGTTACACTGTGTGAGAGCTGATTGTAGGAAAGTTGCACACCCCCCTCCACACAGCTAACAGGAGCAAAGAAAGGCTTCAGAGCGGTGTTCTGAATACACAAACTATGTGCTGAGCTCTCCTCCCCATCACAAATTTATTTCATATATTGGGTAAACTTCCCAGAAGCAACTCATGCTGATAACAAAGGAACGAAGCACCAGAGAAAAACACCACTTAGAGGTTTGGAGTGCGATAAGTAAACACTACAGATGTATGTGCTTTGCTCAGAATTCATGACTGAGGTTTACTACCACTTTAAGGATAGTTGCCTAATTTACACTGTTTTAGATTAATTCGCCCTATTTCCTATGGTAGATTGCTCAGGTTTTTTACAAAAGTCTAGACGATTGCTATGGGTTTCTCAAAAGCCACAGTATATATTGAAAGGGTACATTTCACATCCTCCAATGAAAAAAATCAGTTTAAGGGCTTGTTCGCACCAGAACGCAGTGCAGGAAACCCATTTTCCATCCGCATTTCCTGCACCGCTTTGAAAATGCGACCTGCTGCAGTGGTCAATGTAATCATAATGACTCCCCAAACACAGATCGTAAAGTGCAGTGCGTTTGCCTGCACCAGATCGCATGGTACCACAGTACTACGCAATCATGTGCAGTACATCTTTGAAAAGTAGTGCATGTATTACTTTTGGGGCTGTCCAGGATGATTTTGTGCCATTCAAATGAATGAGATGAAAATCGTAACGCACTGAATTGCACAGGAACGTATAATGCATATTCATGCAATTCTGGTGTGAACCAGCCCTGAATGAGAGTGTAACCTGTGAGGTCAGTTTGATCCTGTGGCATCAATGACCTATTCAATGGATAAATGTTTATCACCAAAAGTTCCTTTTAGTCCAAGGATGGCTTACTCCACAGCAAAAGGAGGTTTAGAACAGACTTTGAAATTCTGCACACAGATTCAAGTGGTGCTGCCTTTGCCAAAGTTGACTTACAATGCTGTATGACTTCCAGTATGTCTTATGCTTACTCTGGGTTTTCTCTTTTCAGCCCACAGGATGTCCGTCTGCAGTCTCTATGTGTACTGCTCCAACCACTGGATTGCCTACTCAGAGCTTCAGCGGACAATTGTGGACATGTGCAGTTCAGAGGTATAATTACTCTAGAAATAGCTCATATCACTTGTCCCAGCAGATGTTCGGTGACAAGTGACTGTTAGGAAATTAAAACTTGTTCCAATTCCTTCTACATGGGTTTCCTGTCAGAGTCTAAAAAACATGCTGATAAAGCTGCAAGATTATGTTGTAGGATCTAATGTGAATGGTTTACTGTAAACCTAACTGGTTGTGGTCCCTCCACTAAAGGCCTTCTGTGTTAATGCAGGAAAAAATTGATCTGGGAGTATAAACAAAAGTTATACGCATCTGGATGCATGTATTTTATATAGGTAGGATCCTATGCATTACCATTTTAACCACCTCAATACAGGGCACTTACACCCGCTTCCTGCCCAGGCCTTTTCTCAGAGCTGTCACACTTTCAATGACAATTGCGCGGTCATGCTACACTGTAATGTGAAATTCTTATCATTTTCTTCACACAAATAGAGCTTTCTTTTGGTGGTATTTAATCACTCCTGTTTTTTTTTTCCTAAAAAATAAAATTTGTAAATTTTGTAAATGGGTAATTTTTCTCCTTCACTGATGGGCACTGATAAGGCAGCACTGATAGGCTCGAATAGGCTGCACTGATGGGCACAGATGAGGTGGCACTTATAGGTACTGACTAGGTGGCACTGATGAGGCATGAATATGCCGCACTTATGGGCACGGATATGTGGCACAGATAGGCGGCACTGGTGGGCACTGATAGGCTACACTGATGAGGTGGCACTTATAGGTACTGATAAGGTGGCACTGATGAGGCATGAATATGTAGCACTTATGGGCACGGATATGTGGCACAGATAGGCAGCACTGGTGGGCACTGATGAGGCGTGAATATGCCTAACTTATGGGCACTGCTATGCGGTACTGATGGGCACAGATAGGTGGCACTGGTGGGTGGCATTGATGGGCAGCACTAATAGCCAGCACTGACTGGCATCACTAATGGCCAATGATTGCTCGTACTTGTGGGCACTGATTGCTGGCAGTGGTGGGCAATCGTCGCTGACTCTTAATTGTAATCAGGGCACTGATGATCAGTGGTGCCCTGATTAAGTACCTAGCTGTCCCCTGTGACGAGATGCCACTGATCGGCTCTTCTTTCACTCTGTCAGTGGGGGGCGCGCGAGAGCAGTCGCTCTGGGAGGCCGTCATATGAGGTCCACCCAGAACGAGAGAAAAATCAAGCAGCTGCTCACCTTGTTTCTATGTGTCCCCACATATATACATAAAGATACATATTAAAATGTGGTGCATGCTTCAATAACCATCTCACAGAAATATATCAATAAATACATTAAAATGTAATGCCTTACTAGTGCTCAATAAATACAAACTATATCTATGATACATTTGTATAAGGTACAAGTGCTCTATATAAAGTGTTCACTTATCAACCCTGCTAGGGGTCGATACCACAGTTCCAGTGCAGTGAATTGAGTGCAAATAATAAAACAATGGCTGCGATTATTGATATGTCCCATATAGAGGTTGATACCACACCTCCACAAGTGTTAATTACAAGTGTCCACAACATTTAGATTTATTAACAAAAGAGTTCCGATATTCATGTGTTTTTAATGTATGTGCTTCAACCTCCCCTGTAATTCAGCACACCGTGTTCCACTCTTGTGCTAAAGTGGTCGCTCACCTTCAGAGAGAGGACATTAATGGTTTCCCAAAGCGCATACACCCATTATGAGGTGTTTTTATCCAAACAGGAGTGTAATATCTATTTTACATAAAGCAGTTGTTTACAGGTTTACACTCTGGGAGGAATTCTTTTATTCACATGATGCTATTACTGGATGCACTGTGGAGAGGAGTAGGAGTGGAGAGTCATGGTGTATACACACAAGAGCGGAAACCGGAGTGGAGAATCATGGTGTATACACACAAGAGCGGAAACCAGAGTGGAGAGTCATGGTGTATACACACAAGAGCGGAAACCGGAGTGGAGAGTCATGGTGTATACACACAAGAGCGGAAACCGGAGTGGAGAGTCATGGTGTATACACACAAGAGCGGAAACCGGAGTGGAGAGTCATGGTGTATACACACAAGAGCGGAAACCGGAGTGGAGAGTCATGGTGTATACACACAAGAGCGGAAGATTTTTTTCCATCAAGCAGAAGTAGACCTGTATGAAATTCTAGGCCTATACTGCAGGTGAGTGGCCACTTTAGCACAAGAGTGGAACACAGTTTGATGAACACAGAGATTGTCACTAAAAATTAGGTGTTTGATGAGGTCTTCATTGTTTGTAGATTGATCGATCAACTTGGGTCCAATCTGCCTGCCCATACCTGGTTAGAATCTCGGCTGGTCCCTGCTGAGCCGGCCGAGATTCAAACCTTCTATGTGCAACTGCACCTAACAGCTTCCTTCTGTCTTTCTGCTAAAAGAAAATAAGGGTTGACAAGGTCATCTACAGTTTGGAACATCTCAGTTAGTCAGATTTTAGAAGAGCTGCTTATGGGTACCTCTCCATCGACCTCAGTCAACAGACAGGAGCAAGGTCATGTCATTTTTATGGCTTTACCTATAATGGCAGTTATATGTTTTTTTTCTTACTTAAAGCATCTAGAAAATGAACTGTTTGTATGTGCATTTGCTTTGTAGGTCTTCTAGATGAACCTGTGTGTGATCCAGTCATTGTTGAGAGCCTCCTGTCTATAAAGTCTTCATGTATTGGACTGTTGTGTCAGTGTCTGAGCCATCTAACCGATCTGTGTGACCAGGTATGTTTTTCATTAAATCACACCTTGAATTATGTGTACATGTAGTATGTATGCCCTCTAATTACCTTCATATAATATCATTGTCTTTTACTAGGACTGTCTTCCAACACAGATTCCCCACGTCTCTGTTCTGCACTCCATTGTGTCAGTGCTGCAGTTGTGCATCGGTCAATCAGTGTGTACATTCCCTGCAGGGTCCCACTTCAGCAGGTTCCTAATAGCTTGTCTCCGAGTGCAAAGGTCGGCGCTGGATGCCATCGCAGCTCTTTCAGTTTGGCCATGTAAGCTAAATATTGCATAGTTGTTAATTCTGTCAAAGCACAGATTAAATATTGGTTTACTAAAAGCCTAAAATCTGGCGGGTTTACATGATGGTGGGTGGGGTTAAAGTACAGTATTTCACAAAAGTGAGTACACCCCTCACATTTTTGTAAATGTTTTATTATATCTTTTCATGTGACAACACTGCAGAAATGACACTTTACTACAATGTAAAGTAGTGAGAGTACAGCTTGTATAACCGTGTACATTTGCTGTCCCCTCAAAATAACTCAACACAGCCATTAATGTCTTAACTGCTGGCAACAAAAGTGATTACACCCCCAAGTGAAAATGTCCAAATTTGGCCCAACGTGTCAATATTTTGTGTGGCCACCATTATTTTCCAGCACTGCCTTAACCCTCTTGGGCATGGAGTTCACCAGAGCTTCACAGGTTGGCACTGGAGTCTTCTTCCAATCCTCCATGATGACATCACGGAGCTGGTGGATGTTAGAGACCTTGTGCTCCTCCACCTTCTGTTTGAGGATGCCCCACAGATGCTCAATAGGGTTTAGGTCTGGAGGCATGCTTTGCCAGTCCATCATTTTTACCCTCAGCTTCTTTAGCAAGGCAGTGGTCATCTTAGGGGTGTGTTTGGGGTCGTTATCATTGGAATACTGCTCTGCGGCTCAGTCTCCGAAGGGAGGGGATCATGCTCGGCTTCAGCATGCCACAGTACATGTTGGCATTCATGGTTCCCTCAATGAACTGTAGCTTCCCAGTGCCGGCAGCACTCATGCAGCCCCAGACCATGACACTCCCACCACCATGCTTGACTGTAGGCAAGACTCACTTGTCTTTGTACTCCTCACCTGGTTGCCACCACACACACTGGACACCATCTGAACCAAGTAAGTTTATCTTGGTCTCATCAGACCACAGGACATGGCTCCAGTAATCCATGTCCTTAGTCTGCTTGTCTTCAGCAAACTGCTGGCTTTCTTGTGCATCATCTTTAGAAGAGGCTTCCTTCTGGGACGACAGCCATGCGGACCAATTTGATGCAGTGTGCTGCGTATGGTCTGAGCACTGACAGGCTGACCCCCACCCCTTCAACCTCTGCAGCAATGCTGGCAGCACTCATATGTCTATTTCCCAAAGACAACCTCTACATATGATGCTGAGCACGTGCATGCGACTTCTTTGGTCAACCATGGCGAGGCCTGTTCTGAGTGGAACCTGTCCTGTTAAACCACTGTATGGTCTTGGCCACCTTGCTGCAGCTCAGTTTCAGGGTCTTGGCAATCTTCTTATAGCCTATGCCACCTTTATGTTCAGAAACAATTATTTTTTTTCCAGATCCTCTTTGCCATGTTCCAGTTCTTTGCCATGAGGTGCCATGTTGAACTTCCAGTGACCAGTATGGGAGAGTGAGAGCGATAACACCAAATTTAACACACCTGCTCCCCATTCACAGATGAGACCTTGAAACACTAAAGAGTCACATGACAGCAGGCAGGGAAAATGGCTAATTTGGACATTTTTACTTAGGGGTGTACTCACTTTTGTTACCAGCGGTTTAGACATTAATGGCTGTGTGTTGAGTTATTTTCAGGGGACAGCAAATTTACACTGTTATACAAGCTGTGCACTCACTACTTTACATTGTAGAAAAGTGTAATTTCTTCAGTATTGTCACATGAAAATACATAATAAAAATGGGAGGGGTATACTCACTTTTGTGAGATACTGTATGTGTGAAACGCATCTACCATCTAACAAGAGTGGCCTTAAAACTCTCCAGCGCATTCCCCTAAGACCACCCCAAAGTACTCTTCTCTTATTGGGATCACACCCCAAATTCTCCATCCCCAATTGTTTATGCCTTCTTCTGGACCCAATGTATATATGAAAAATATTGACACGTTGGGCTAAATTTGGACATTTTCACTTGGGGGTGTAATCACTTTTGTTGCCAGCAGTTAAGACATTAATGGCTGTGTTGAGTTATTTTGAGGGGACAGCAAATGTACACGGTTATACAAGCTGTACACTCAATACTTTACATTGTAGTAAAGTGTCATTTTTTCAGTGTTGTCACATGAAAAGATATAATAAAATATTTACAAAAATGTGAGGGGTGTACTCACTTTTGTGAGATACTGTATATTTCTTAAATTTTGGATAGCGTAGGAAATTATTAGGTCCTTTGTTAAGCTTATTGCTATCTGTATTCATTGGAGTGATTCACACCTCTTTGTCCTGGTGACCATTGTTACCTTGACAAAAAATGAGGGAAAATACAAAAAGGTGCAATAGCTGAGGGAGAATCTTCCAGCAGGGACACCAGTTCATTTGACAATTCTCAAAGGTAGGCATTCTGTCCATATTGGAGAGAGTTCTTCTCATTACCCGATAGGGCTCAAGGACAGGAAGGTAAGGAGAAACTCCCCGGCTCTACAAAACAGCAAAAAATAATCTGTTGGGTTTACACCAGGGGTGCCCAGCCTTTTGAAGAGCGGGGGCCACTTAATCGACTTGGCAACCGGTTGCGGGCCACAATGAGCAGAGCAGGCAGATGACAGGTCTGTGCAGAGCGGACATGGACACAGCCCACTCTACTCCATGGGTCCTCTGATCTGATCAACCCCGACGGAAGGGGATTGCTCTCCTTCTGTTTTTTTGTTTTTTTTTACAGGAATCAGATCGGAGGTAGGCAGGTGTAAATGGACACAAATCTGTTTACATCTGCCATTTCATAGAGGCGAATGTAGAGTCTGATTGGGTCGGGCCGATTGTGTGAAAGGGGCCTTTCACACTATGCAGCACTGTGTCTTTCTTGCTGGTTAGCTACACTTTCTGAAAGTACACCAAACCCGCAGGTAATAACAGAAGTCTATGCCTCAGTGCAGGTAAGCTGAAGGTGCACTGCACCCGCGGATCAGTTTGAAAGCAGCCCAGTAACCACTGCTCAGATATGTCTGTATAAAAACTGCAATTTTAGTAATAAACTGACCTTTATTAACAGTCTTCCATTCAGGTATCGCCTGCTGTTGCTGTCCCCGGCAGAGTGCCTTTGGTATCACTCCGCCTGTGGCAAGAGATGGCGCTATACAGGAAGCATCAGCTTATACAGTTCTGCTCCTCAGCCGCTTGTTTTGCCAGCTTCATTAACAACACAGATGCTCTGGAATGGCGGGTCTGCATCCCATGATCTGGGCTTGCCAATTTGCCATCCCACAGAAGGAGGTTGGGGGCCACATCAGAGGGCTCCGCGGGCCACATGTGGCCTCCGGGCCACTGGTTGGGCACCCCTGGTTTACACTATCTAAATAAGAAATAGTGTTGGCTTTGCATAGATTTTAGTTCTTGTATGGGAGCCTATAAAAGTGCTAATACTATCAGAAACTCCATGTAAGAAACATTACAATAGATTTAAAAAAAAAATTATTTGCTTAACCACTTCAATGCCGGGCACTTTCATTTTTCTGCTTCCAGCGCTGTCACAGTTTGAATGACAATTGCGCGGTCATGCAACACCATACCCAAATTTATTTTGAATGATCATCTTCACACAAATAGAGCTTTCTTTTGGTGGCATTTAATCACTGCTGAGTTTTTTTATTTTTTACTTTTTTTATTTAAAAAAAAAAAAAGCTTTTCTTAGTTTCTATCAGTAAATCTTGTAAATAAGTAATTTTCTCCTTCAGTGATATGTGCTTAGCCTGCACTGATGAAGAGGCACTAATAGATGGCACTGGTGGGCAGCACTGAAAGGCTGCACTGACTGGCATCACTTATGGGCTCTGATTGGTAGCACTAATGGGCACTGCTAGGGCTTTCCTGTAATCAGAGCTCTGATTACCTGCCCTGGTTTCTCCTGCAAGGAGATACCGCTTATCAGCACTCCTCGACACACACTCTGTCAGTGTGAGGCGAGCCGATTCATGGCACTTCTGCATTTAGATGTAACTGGCTGTGATTGGACACAGACGTGTCATCGGCTCTTTACAGAGATCAGGGTCGCACGTGTCCTAGGAACACGGCACAGCCATGATCGTCACGCTGCACGCGACCGCGGGCGTCATCATATGATGTCCGCCCAGAACGACAGCCGCACCACTCCTCCGTCATTTGACGGTGGGCAGGCAGGAAGAGGTTAACAGGACTATATATACATATTTTTAAAAATATTTTCAGTTTACATTCCCTGAGATTATGATGTCTGATATTTGTTTCTGCATTGCAGTGAAGCAGGAAGGTTTGGAGAAGACATACAAGGTGCTTTCTGCATATTTGGAGAACCCAGAAACAGACCCAACGGTAAAAGCCACACATAGGGGTGGATTTACTAAAACTGAAGAGTGCAAAATCTGAAGCAGCGCTGCATAAAAACCAATCGTCTTCCAGGTTTTATTGTCAAAGCTTAATTGAACTAGCTGAAGTTAGAAGCGCCATGCAGAGCTGCACCAAATTTTGCGCAGCTCCAGTTTTAGTAAATGAATCCCATTGTTCTAATGATTGCGCACACAAATGTACAAATGTGATGACTTTATCTTGTACGGGTTGAATCACTCTCTGTTCCCACTTTAGGTTCTGAAAAAAGTTTTCCAGGCCTCTCTGAAGTGGCTTCAGGCCTCCTACACCTCTGCTGAGCACCAAGAAGAAAACCACCATTTTCTAGAAGGTTTGAAAACATAACATACAATGACCCAGTTTATCATTTATGTTTCTTCTGTAAAAAATATCTTTCAGGTGCTTTGGACTTGTAAACTCTGGATAACTGGAGGGTATCTGTTCTAAATTGTATTTTCTACATGAAGATTAACCTCTAAGCCTTGTGAAAGTTTAAAAAATCTAAAAGCCCTGCCTAAAAACATATATACTGCCTACATATACAATATTGTGATACCGGGAGAGAAGCCGCATAAACCCAATCATTAGTGTGAAAGAAAGAAATGCATTTTGGATGAATCCACAGCAGATATGACACAATAATATAGATATATTTTCAGAATATCACATATCTCCTTACACCAAACCTTAATTCATGGTCAGATTTGTTTTTGCTGGACAGGAATTACATAATGTTCTTATGTATTGATATAACTGTTAACTAGGTTAATCAGATAGGGTAAGCCTAAGGGTTTAGTGCAGTGGTCTCCAAAGTGTGGCCCTTTGCTAGGTTTTTTATCCAGCCCTTGGGGCACTATGTCTCCCAGTGATATGAGACACACAGACACCAAGAATGGGGCATAGTACATGCCACTGACACTAATGATGGGACACTATTCTTCCCACTAATATCAATGATGGGGCACCATTCCTCCCAACGACACCAATAATAGGTCACTTTTTCTTTCAGTGAAACCAATGGGGGGGGGGGGGGGCACTACTCTTCCTCCTACTGACTACCAACTCTGAGACCATATTTACTCTCACTGATGCGGAACCTAAAACATTTTATACCCCCATTGGCCACATCCTGGCCCCCCTACAGTCTGAAGGACAGTAAATTGGCCCTTTGAAAGGTTTGGAGACCCCTGGTTTAATACGTTGGATAGTTATCGCTTTCTGTCATAGTATAGCAAGGATTTTATAAGAGAGGTTAAGAAATTGTGAGATTACTGCTATCTGGACAGACAGAAATCTATGTATGTATGTGTAGACCAGAACCCCTGTTAGACTATCCCTGTTGCTGATTTTCCCTCACTTCCTGTTTGGCAAAACCTTTGTCAGCAGAACAGGAACAGAGAGGAAATAACTCTAAGGCCCCTTTCACACTTCTGCAACTTTGGACTGCAAAGTCACATGACAAAACGTACCCCATGATTTTCAGTGAGTACCATTCATATGGTACTCACTACTTTGCTCCGACTTTGATGTGACTTGAGGTCCGTAGACCTCAACATTACACAGGCATTGCGTCAAGTCACGAAAAAAATCGAGTGACTTTCAGGTCGCACAAATGTGAAAGGGGCCCAACAAAGTCCCGATAGCAGTTAGGCCCCTTTCACACTTGTGCGACTTGTCCTGCAACTTGGGACTGCAAAGTCGCATGACAAGTCGTTCCTCATGATTTCCAATGATAACCATTCATATATGTGCAACATCAAGTCGTGTCGACTTCAAAGTAGTTCCTGTACCGACTTTCATGCGAGTTGAGGTCCATATACCTTAAGTTTACACAGGCATTCCCTAAAATCACGGCAAAATTGCAACCGCGAAATAGCGGTAAAATCGTGCGACTTTGAAGTCGTGGTAGTGTGAAAGGGGCCTAAAACGCATCAGGGGTGTTCTAACTCTTTCTCGATCTATTCAAAACTAAAAAGGTTTTGCTGAACCTACACTTTAAAAGTAACAGTTCTAGGTTAGAGATGTTTGAAAGTATACAAAGAATACAAAAATGCCAAGTTTTTTTTTTAATTCACTGAAATTGAAATTCACCCTCTGGGTGCTTTTGTTACGTACAAAACTCTCCCACTATACCTTGGTTGGGCGCTAACATAATAAACTAACCAGCTTATTGTGTAACACTATGCTGAATTTTATTTATGTTTTATTTAATTTTTTTTTAGGTCTTTGTCCAGTACTAATGAAACGGTTATGCAGTCCCTGTTGGGAAGTCCGAGATAGTACTCTAGAATTCATCACTCACCTTCTGAGCTTTGATAAAGGTATAACAGATCATATACATGCATTGTTGGGGTTAGTTTAACCACTTTCTGACCATTGTACTCCTATATTAGGCCTCTCAGCAACAGCTATGAGCTTGGTGTCCTTTTTTTACAGCCAGCGATCATCTGCTAAGTTAAAGTGATTTGGGCAGATCACTTTTACTGAGCTGCTCCCCTCCCGCCATCCATAGTGGTTCATGGGCGCTCTCTGTCTTCTGGGGATCCTGGGACTACAGTGGAGTGATTGTAAGTAAACATATGCACGCCCATTTATATCTCCTCTGCTATCAGCAGATTGTGGGTGCAATGTCAGGCTCTTGAAGACTCTCAGTACACTGTCTGTGTGCACCTCCAATAGGGACAGGCATGTTCTGACGTTCAGGAAGCTCAATGGACTATGAGATCACTCACCAGTGCCCTTACAGTTCTTTGAGAACTACAAACAACCAGCTGCAATGGCTGACAATATTTGTAGTTCATTCTTTCACAGAACTCTTTGAATGATTGACGTGGCTGCGTGGGTGGAGTCTCACACGGTTGCACTGTTTTTAATTTGTGATGGTGGGTGCGGGGAGAATACCCCCCTGCCCACTGTCACAGAAAGGAGGCTGATCGGCGGGTGAGGTGGTGGATGGTCAAGATTTTACACCCTAAATATGGGTGTAACATAAAGGTGAACTTATACTTTAGGCCACTTGCACGCTAAAGCGCCTGTCGTTTTTGCAGTGCTTTTCGTGGCGTTTTTTTTTAAGGTCCTGTGATAACAGGACCTTAAAATCACAGAAAAAATGACCAGTTTTGCTTTCAAGGCGCTGCCCATTCATTATAATGGGCAGGGCGTTTTGGTAGCGCTCCCAACCCCCCCCCCAAAAATGACTTTTTCTAACGTCCTGCAAGCGCACCGGCCAAGTGTGAAAGCACACATTGCAATGAATGGGAGGCAGTTTTCAGGTGCTATTTCTAGCGCTAAAACACCTGAAAACGACCCCAGTGTGAAAAATATTTTTTAATGAATACTTATCAGAGTTTACTGGGAGACTTCTGTTTCTGCCTTATCCCCCACACTATGGAAAATGTGTAAATATATATTTTTTTATATTGTCTTTATCATGGTCAGAACATTTTTTTATTTTTTTTTATATTTATTCTTCAAAATCCTATGAACATTGTGCAGTCTTTTGTCCAGCCAGCAAGTGGAGCCCCAGTCTGCTTTCAACATTTTCAGCTGTTTTGAAAGCAATTCATTTTGTGTTTAGAGAATACGAATAAGTAATTACAGTACATTACGCTTCCTTTTTGTGCTTTGGTAATCCTTTGTCATGTATAACAAAAATAAATAAATCAAACATACAAAATTTAGGGAACAACAGAGGCAATGTAAAGTTAAAGAGGTTGTAAAGTTATTTTTTTTTTAAAATAACAAACATGTTATAATTACCTCCGCTGTGCAGCTCGTTTTGCACAGAGTGGCCCCGAACCTGCTCTTCTGGGGTCCCTCTGCGGCCGTCTCGGCTTCCTCACGCAAGTACTTCTCACGTTCATGCGAGCTCCCTCGCATGGTGAGAAGCACTTGTGGGCACGCTCCTGTGATACAGCCGGCGGCTATAGCTGCTCACTGTATCACTTGGTCCCGCCCCCGGCTTGCCACGTCATTGCATGTGATTGACAGCAGCGCGAGCCAATGGCTGCGCTGCTTTCAATCCATCCACTCTAGCCAAACAGCGGCCAAGCTGATCAGCAAAGAGGATGTTGGGGACGAGCGCAGGACTTTCGAAGGGTCAGGTAAGTAAAACGGGGGGGGGGCGCTGGCACTGGCAGATGTTTTTTCACCTTAATGCATAGAATGCATTAAGGTGAAAAAATATTTACCTTTACAACCCCTTTAAGCAATTCAGTCTGTCCTGTACAACATTTCAAGTGCTAATTAAAGATTGATTGAAATCGTGTTTTTTTTTTTTTTTTTTTTTTGGTTTTGGTTTTAGAGCATGGAGATGTTCTTCAGACTTTGAGTTCTTCTGGACTTCTGCAGCTTGCTGTAGACCTTCTCAAGGATCCAGAAAGTTATGTGCGAGCAAGTGCCGTGACCTGCATGGGACACATAGCCAATATTGCTTATGTTAACACCACATCTGCCTTCAACAGTATCTTGTCCATCGAAGCTTTGAAGAAAGAAGTAAGTGTCTCTGGATATTATTTTTATCCTGACAGTGTCATTTCTTTAGTGTTGTCACATGAAAAGATATAATAAAATATTTACAAAAATGTGAGGGGTGTACTCACTTTGGTGAGATACTGTGTGTGTGTATATTATATATATATATATATATATATATATATATATATATGTATGTATATATGTATATATATATATGTATGTATATATATATATATATATATATATATATATATATATATATTCATTCAGGAACTCACCTGTTTGGATCCCAAAGACTATCTTCAAAAGTATAGATAAATAGACGTATGAGTGCTGCCAGCATTACTGCAAAGATTGAAGGGGTGGGGGGGGGTCAGCCTGTCAGTGCTCAGACCATATGCCGCACACTGCATCAAATTTGTCTGCATGGCTGTCATCCCAGAAAGA
Organism: Lithobates pipiens; assembly: GCF_037356315.1. Classification (NCBI taxonomy): domain Eukaryota; kingdom Metazoa; phylum Chordata; class Amphibia; order Anura; family Ranidae; genus Lithobates; species Lithobates pipiens. Next base: position 290,001,178 of record NW_027507784.1, read on the forward strand.
AGCCTCTTCTAAAGATTATGTACAAGAAAGCCCACAAACAGTTTGCTGAAGACAAGCAGACTAAGGACATGGATTACTGGAAACATGCCCTGTGTTATGATGAGACCAAGATAAAAACATATTTGGTTCAGATGGTGTCAAGCGTGTGTGGTGGCAGCCAGGTGAGGAGTACAAAGACAAGTGTGTATTGCCTACATTCAAGCATGGTGATGGGAGTGTCATGGTCTGGGGCTGAATGAGCACTGGGGAGCTACAGTTCATTGAGGGAACCATGAATGGCAACATGTGTTGTGACATACTGAAGCAGAGAATGATCCATTCCCTTCAGAGACTGGGCCGCAGGGCAGTATTCCAACGTAACGACCCCAAACACACCTCCAAGATGACCACTGCCTTGCTAAAGAAGCAGAGGGTAAAGGTGATGGACTGACCAAGCATGTCTCCAGACCTAAACCCTTGAGGGGACAGCAAATTTACACTGTTATACAAGCTGTACACTCACTACTTTACATTGTAGCAAAGTGTCATTTCTTCAGTGTTGTCACATGAAAAGATATAAAATATTTGCAAAAATGTGAGGGGTGTACTCACTTTTGTGAGATACTGTATGTGTGTATATATATATATATATATATATATATATATATATATAAAATGAAAGGGGGAAGAAATTTCATTTTTAGTACTTTGACTTTCCCGATCAGCGATAGGGGAATATTCTGGCAGGCCTGTAATCTATGTTTTAGCGCCTGAAGTTACGGAGTAGCATTCAACGGAATAAAGTCAGAAACTAAACTAGAGTTATGAATACCCAAGTATTTGACCTTATCCACCCACTGTAATGGGCAATTTTCAGGGACCCTTAGATTGGGAAAGGGTGTTTTAAGTGGCAAATTTACACCAGTTAACTTTCAGTTCAGAAAACATGGCAAAAGTATTTAATATGGATAGAGCCACAGATAAAAAGTCAAGAATAAAAGTCAGAATCACAGAGAAAAGGGACCACGTTGTCCACATATAGAGCTGTTTTTTTCCCTAAAACTTTTGTTTTTCAAGTAAATTGTTAGTGCCAATTAGATTTTTCTTTTATTATTATTTTTTTATTTTGCAGGCTAGCTTATAAGTGTGCTGGGAAAGCTTCTGTTTGTATTGTGAAATGCCCTTCCATGCGCACCTTACTTTAAAAGCTAGTTATAAATTGGGGTGGTGTCTAGGAAGTCTTGCATAGTTTGGTGCAGGGACACTTTGGATGCGTTCAGCTGTCATTGTGCCCTTGCTGGGTTTCTAATGTGTTACTTTTAAGGTGTAATGGGCTCCCTCCAGGCATACCTGCCCTTGATTTATCCACTGCTATATATACGCTCCATCTTGGAGACCGAACTTTACAGAAGAGCCTCGGCGAGGCAGTGGGGCTTCCACATATATTTGCAAGTGTGTGTAACTTAAATCCCTTTTTTTTCACATAATGTGTTAGGGTCAGTTTATTTTTTTGCCGGCTAGTTGGTAAGTGTAAATGGAAATGTTCTGATGTACGTGTCCGTTTTCATCCAGCCACCTGGATCCAACATGGGTCTGGAAATCTCTGGTTTGTAAAAAGAGAATGGGCACAGATGTCACAAAAACACCCTTCCCATCCCGCTCTGATTCAGCTGAGAATCTTTTTACAGATCTCTTGCTGACTGGACCAAAGGCCTTTCACTTTGTGATTTTGTTACAATGTTGCAGTCTGATCACTGAGGTAAGAGGATGAGGAGGAAATGCTGCCCTCTGCCTTCAGGAGACTGTTGACATCATTCTCCTAGACTGCAACTCTTAAAGCGAACGCTCCACTTGCTCGCACCCTCCACTGCCACATTTGGCACCTGGTTTTGACAGGTACCCGCTCCCACTTCCTGGTAAGATCGCCGCGCGACGATCTGTATCATGTTTGGACCCTCCTCCTTCCCCCTGCTGTCTTCTGGGACCTGTGTGTGTCCAAGAAAATGGCGGAACCATTCAGAAAATGCAGCGCAACTCACACATACGTAGTAGGAAACCGGCGGTGAAGCCTGAAGGAATCAATGCCGGTTTGCCTTCCTTGTAATGCCAATACCTGCACCCGAAGCCAATGGATGAATGCCGACATTGCAAGATTCTTGGACAGATAAGTGTCCTTATATTAAAAGTTAGCAACTACAGTATTTGTAGCTGTTGAGTTTCAAACTCCGCTTTAACCTTGGCAAGTTCACTTGAATGGAGCACATGGGTAGCTTTTAATGAAAATTATATAAAATATAAAAATACTTCATTAAAAAAAAATATATATATATGTCAGAATTGTATTCATACAGATTTGTAAAGTGACTGAAAAACAAAGGTCCTCAATATCAAGACCAAACCTGTTGGAGGGAGGCAGAGGAACAAACCGTATAACTGTCTGTGGTGCTCCCAACAATCACCTCTCATTCAAATGATTTAAAGTCTCTTTGTATTGTTGCATAATATTTATTTCCGTAATCATATTTGAAATTATTTTTAACTACCTAAAAACAACCTGAATAGACAGTTTGAATTTTTTTATTTTTTTTTTACTATGGCTCAAGAGCAAAAGTATATCCCATACCCCATTACTGTCACTTTTGCCTTACTACTTGGTCTGTATGCAAATGTAGGAGGTAAGATATAAAAATAAAAAAAAAATTCATGTAGCAATTGGAGTCAGCATAAGCATTGCTCATGTGCAATCAGTGGAATTGTTGTTTTTTTTTGTTTTTTTTTAATTTTTAATTCATTACAATTGTATAGCAGTCCAAAGTTTTCAAATGCCTTCATTAGTAATATGGATGAAATTATAAAAGAAGAAATACTGTGTACATAGGGGGTCTCTGGTAAAAGTGATAATTTTGTAAATTACATTTATTTTCAGGGCTAATTGACAGTGTCTGTGGGCCTGGACCCGCTGATTCCTTAATAAGGCTTCCCAATAGCTTCCTTCTATGTGACTTGGCCCAGCGAGCAATCACTACATCAGGGCACTGTCACATGATGTACTGCTTTCTGTAAGGCACTGGTCTCCAAAACTGCGGCCAGATCCAGCCCTTTGCTCGCTTTTATCCGACCCTGGGCTACTTTTCACCCTACTGATACAAGACACTATTCCTTCCACTGATACCAACTAACAATGGGGCATAATTCCTGGGGGTGACATCGACAATGGGTCACTATTTCTCCCATTGACACCAACGATGGGGCACTATTCCTCAAACTGACACCAATGATGGGGATCTATTCTGCCCACTGATATCAATGATGGGGCACTAATCCTTCTACTGGCACCAATGATAGGGCACTAATCCTCCCACTGGCACCAATGATGGCGCACTAATCCTCCCACTCCCACTGATGGGGTATTTTTCATTTCACTGACACCAAAGATGAAAGATGCATTGTTTACTTCCACTGACTCCAGGAAAATTACTACCACAGCATCGAAAAGCCCTGTTATAGACATAGCATTGACGAAACTCAAACTTACATGGATCATGTTGAACAAAAAGATAGTGAGTGTTCCATGGGACAAACAATCCCTTTTTGATAAAATATGGTCCCCCTGGCTTGCCTATTTGCAGGACCCTAATACATAGAGCTATTTTTCTAGTCGACCGATGAAAGGTTCCCGGATGGATTTTCCTTCCCCTTATTCTGCTTCCTTCTTCTCTTTTCCTCTCACTGTCCTTTGTCAACCTTGGCATTATGTTTTTGTAACCCAGGACGATCGTCCTGGGCATATTTTGGGGAATGTGGTCCCTCATATGGGATAGTTGCAAGTACCTTAACTAACTACAATATGGGTAAGGCATTATTGCCATCAATACTATTTAATTGTGATTAAGCTATAGTAATATAATATAATATATATAACCATGTTCATGATCTTTCGTTTATATATGCTTCTTCGGGTGGTTACCTGGATGCTAACCATCTTGCGTTTGTTATTTGAACGCTTTACTAGTAGTTTATAAGCTGATGTCTTCCTTCGATACAAGTTTAGGTATTTTAGTGGGCCCTACGGCAGACCTTACCTATGGTCCTCATTCATTTCTACCAAGCCTTTGTATGTTTCCCCGTTACATGCTTGGAGCAGACGAGGATTGTTTGCTGCGCCATTAAATTATATTTTTTTACTTGTTTTTCGAAAAACAATAAAAACTATTGAAACAGAACATGAAAACTGATTGGTTGCCATGCATGTCTGCTCCAGTCTTGGCAAATTCCCCGTGTTGTTATTTTCATGCAAGGGCAAAGTGACAAGGTGATGGTGGGCAAAGTGGCAATTTCTTGAAGAAATGATTCTTCCTAGTTCAGCAATTAAGCTTTCTGTATCACTAACCAGACTGGTGTTATCAATTAAGAGTCTGGAATGGCTTGCCATAATGAGACATTTTTCCAAAGGTAGTAGAAACCTTGGGTGGTAAAGAGGTTTTAATTATTTATTTATTTTTTATTTTTTTATAAATGACTTGCTGGGAATATAATAAACTATCAGTAAACCCAGGAGAAACAGTTCTTTTGTCAGTTTCTATTCTTCTCCATCCTCCCACTGCTGACCACTCTTCATTCTCTGCACCTGCATATTGGTCTCCATTGACCTTCGCTGCTATTCTCTCTATGCAAAGCCCTCTCACTGACAAAACAACTACACGCCCAATATTATGTACATAAACTGCACACATTTATTAGTGCTTATCCGAACAGTCTTGAATAATTTACTTTTTTTTATTCCCTTGACAGAACCTGGTGCCAACCTTAATGGACATTTTATGTCAGGACACTGAAGGATTCCCCAGGAGGGCTGTGGTGAAGGTCTTCACCGACTGGCTTAAAAAAGGTCACATGGCAGAGATCCATGACACAGAGTCGCTGGTGTCGCGTGTATTGGAAGTGACGCTTGGTGACTTGGATTGGGAAGTGAAGGTGAATGCTCTGGATCTGGCCAATGACTACATAACTCAGGCACTTAAAATGAGCAACTGTCAGAGCTGCCCATACACAGCAAGCTTACCTTGTAACAAAAGGATGCTCCCCATAGAAGATGCTTTGTTAAGATGTGAACACGTAGCCCTGTTCCAGTTTGTACTGAGCTGTCTGTGTGACTGTGACAGACCTGTGGCACTAAAAGCCTGTGAAATTCTGCTGTCTGTAAAGCCATCCCTGTGTGAGGGGAGAGGTGTTCCCTCTGAGCTTCATAGGACAGATTGGCTAGAATGTACGCTGAAACATCTCCACAGTGCAGCCCATGCAGGTAATGGGAGCAAAGAGCTGGACACTAACTGGGTGACCAACATCTTGGAAAGAATTGATTTGGATGGTATGAAGTGTTCCTTGTCAAAGAGTAGTGACTATCTCCAGGAATCTCCCCTGTCCCTCTTGCAGGACATCAGAGCCACTTTGTGTGATGGAGAGGAGCAAGATGCCGACTGCTACTAATAACGAGAAAAAGATATTAATATATATAGGTACATGAATTTGTAGTGCACACTAAGAGCTGGAGTGTCCATACAAACATTCCATGTAGCTGATCTCACTCCTGCTGCTGCATCTACCGTACAGATAGCACTTCAGCTGGGCAATTTTGTGGGTGGGGCCACTCTCCTTGTGATTGACAGCAGGCAGAGGGAGGATGCATATTCGATGCACAGCCTGCTATTAGCAATGGAATATTCCTGTTGTCAGAGAGTGGACCTTATGGGAAACTAGTCCCTCAGCTTCCTCCATCAGGCTTTGCCCACTGTCAGTGTCACTGGTTGCTATGAGGCTGTCAGCTCTACATCCCTAACAACCAGTGAAAGGTGGGGTGGATGTAGCGGTGGCACACGTCACTTGCTGCACAGCCTCTGTACCTCAACTTACAGTTGGTCCCAATTAGCTGGAGGAACTGGAGGTAATTCGTATAAAATTTGGCTTTGTAATTGTACCAGAATGTGCTGCAGGTGTCGGCAAAGCTACTGAAATGGGTGGCAGGGATTTATTTTAATTTTTTTTTAATCTGGCAGAGGCCATTTTAAAGGGCCATGTCACCTGCAGATAGGGTGTTATTGAATTCCCTCTGTTGTGCTGTACTTAAGAATTCATTGGGGGCCATTCAAATTGAATGGTACCGCACAATGGGTAGGTGAATTGCCATGCAATTTATTCTGTGTGCTATGAAATGATTCAGATTCTTGTCTGCAATTTACCTGTCATACTTATTAAACATGAAAGATGTATAGCCGTGAGCATTCCACATCCACTTCCTAAGGATGGAGAGATAAAACACTACGACCCCTTTCACACTGTGGCCACGTTAGCGGCGCTTTAGCACTGTTTAAGCTGCACGTTTTTAACCCCAAAAGAAGCACTGCCCATTCCTTTCAGGGGGCAGCGTGATTTGGGAGACCGAAATACAACGTTCCCAAATGGCCCCAAAGATGCTGCTTGCAGGACTTTTCCTAACGTCCTGCAAGTGCACCTTCTCAGTGTGAAAAGTCACACTGAAATGAATGGGAGGCACTTTACAGGCGCTATTTCTACCGCTAAAACGCCTGAAAACAGCCCCTGTATGAAAAGTGTTTTATCACTCCATCCTGAATTTGAGTAATATAAAAAGCTATGGAAACTCATTAGGGTATTGTTTGCATCAGGTGTTCCTCCCTTTTGGAATGGATTTTCGTTAATATATTATAATTTTTTTACCTTATTAATAAATGGATATTAAATTGAACACAAAATTGTTGCTTCTTTGTTACTTTTAAAGTCTGCATTTTGTTTGCTTGATTTGGATTTAAAACATGCACATTAATTTTAAGAGGGAAGTTTCAGGAAAAAACTTTAATGTTTAAATAAGGAACTTTGAAGCAAAATAAGTCAGTGCCCATCTGCAGCCTCACCATTGCCATCAATGCAGCCTGATCAATGCCCATCTGCAGCCTCACAAGTGCCATCAATGTGGCAGCCTTGCCATTGCCATCAGTGCAGCCTAGAAAGGGACAGGAAGGGGGGCGGGACGAGCACCGACAGAATCTCCTATGATAGACAGAACAGTGGTCCAATGGTGGCCCAGGAGACTTCCTATTACAGAGGCCACCAAGTAAACAGGAGATTCTCACTGTATGTAATCTGATGTCGCTCATCCCGCCCTCCTCCCTGTCCCCTCCGAGGCAGCTTAAATTGAAGTATTGGCATATATCACACACGCTATTTGCCACCATTATTTTCCAGCACTGCCTTAACCGTCTTGGGCATGGAGTTCAGTTGCGACTGGAGTCCTCTTCCACTTCTTCATGATGACATCACAGAGCTGGTGGATGTTAGAGACCTTATGCTCCTCCACCTTCCACTTGAGGATGCCTTACAGATGTATAATAGGGTTTAGGTCTGGAGACATGCTTGGCCAGTCCATTACCTTTACCCTCAGCTTCTTTAGCAAGGCAGTGGTCATCTTGGAGGTGTGTTTGGGGTCGTTATCTTGAAATACTACCCTGCTGCCCAGTCTCCAAAGAGAGGATCAGGCTCTGCTTCAGTATGTCACAGTACATGTTGGCATTCATGGGTCCCTCGATGAACTGCAGCTCCCCAGTGCCGGCAGCACTCATGCAGCCCCAGACCATGACACTCCCATCACCATGCTTGAGTGTAGGCAAGAGACACTTGTCTTGGTACTCCTCATCTGGTTGCCACCACACATGCTTGACACCATCTGAACCAAATACGTTTATCTTGGTCTCATCAGACCACAGGGCATGGTTCCAGTAATCCATGTCCTTAGTCTGCTTGGCTTCAGCAAACTGTTTGCGGGCTTTCTTATGCATCATCTTTAGAAAAGGCTTCCTACTGGGAAGACAGCCATGCAGACTAATTTGATGCAGTATTGGCTGACCCCCCCCACCCCTTCAACCTCTGCAGCAATGCTGGCAACACTCATATGTCTATTTCACAAAGACAACGCTCAACTACTTTGGTCAACCATGGCAAGGCCTGTTCTGAGTGGAACCTGTCCTGTTAAACCGCTGTATGGTCCTGGCCACCATGCTGCAGCTCAGTTTCAGGGTCATGGCAATCTTCTTATAGCCTAGGCCATCTTTATGTAGAGCAGCAATTCTTCTTTTCAGATCCTCAGAAAGTTTTTTTGCCATGTTGAACTTCTAGTGACCAGTATGAGAGATTGAGAGCGATAACACCAAATTTAACACACCTGTTCCTCATTCACACCTGAGACCTTGTAACACTGAGTCGCATGACACTGGGGAGGGAAAATGGCTAATTGGGTCCAATTTGAACATTTTCACTTAGGGGTGTACTCACTTTTGTTGCTAGCGGTTTAGACATGAATGGCTGTGTGTTGAGTTATTTTCAGGGGGCAGCAAATTTACACTGTTATGCAAGCTGTACACTCACTACTTTACATTGTAGAAAAGTGTCATTTCTTCAGTATTGTCACATGAAAATACATAATAAAAATGGGAGGGGTGTACTCACTTTTGTGAGATACTGTATGTGTGAAACGCATCTACCATCTAACAAGAGTGGCCTTAAAACCCTCCAGCGCATTCCCCTAAGACCACCCCAAAGTACTCTTCTCTTATTGGGATCACACCCCAAATTCTCCATCCCCAATTGTTTATGCCTTCTTCTGGGCCAAATGTATATATGAATGTCCCACAACCCAAAGTTCCCATACAGTCGGTTTGTCTCCCAATATTTGAAGTGAGTCATCAGAATAAACAGACTCCTTATTCTCTCCTGAGGGTTCTTCAGCACTGGGTAGGGAACTGGGTCCAGCATCACAGCTTAATTGTTCTAGTTCTTGGTAGGGAACGTAGGGCTTAAAGAACCTCCAAATGTGTTGTAAATCATCCGGTTGGGTACATTTTCAATTTCAGGTTCAAATTCTAGTTCAGGAATTAATGCTTCAGCAGCATAACAAGACAGACAACTGCAGGGGCCATCAAATACGAAGAATATGTCTGGAATTTCTCTTTATACCATTTTCTTCCAGCAAGAAAGCAAAAGAAACAGCTGAGGTTTTCTTCTCAACGCAAACAAAGCTATAGGCAAAACTTGAAGCCAATTTAGCCCTGTCTCAGCTGTAATTTTTGCCCAATTTGGCTTTTAGTAGCCCATTGTATTTTTCCATCTTAACACTAACTATGGGCCAGTATGGAGTGTGTAAGCGTTGCTCAATGTTAAAGGCTGCAAGTACTTCTTTCATTACCTGCCAAGTAAAGTGACTTCCTCTGACTCTTAAGGCCTCAAAAATCTACACACCACTTCCTGTATCAGCGTCTTTGCTGTTGCTGTGGCTGTAGACTTCTGTATAGGACATGCCACCAGCCAGCTTGAAAAACAGTCCACACACATGAGCACATACTCATATATACCTACCTTAAGCAACTGTATGTAGTCTATTTGTAATCTCTGGAAGGGAATGTGGCCCTGAGGGGTTTTCACCTTTTTTCCTGGATTATATTGTGCACAAATTAAGCAAGCCTGACAATACTGCTTAGCCACTTCTTCAATGCCTAGTGCATACCACAATTTTCATATTAGATCAACCCCCCCCCTCCCCCCTTTGGTTAAATGAGAAGGGAGATGTGTGAACAAGGAGAAGGGTACATCGAAGGAGGGGCACACGGCCTCCCATCCCCATGGAGCCAAACACCTGTAGCCTTATTGTGATGACAATTGTTCTTTTTCCACTTATTGATTACCTCTCGAGATGCTTGCAATTGTTGTAGGGTATGGATGTCTGTGTGCGCTTTTAAGAAATAGACTCTCTCATCATCACCAGGGGAAGCAAGGCAGCTTCCTTAGCCTCCTCATCTGCCCTTTGGTTGCCCATGGCAACAGTATCAGATGCTTTTGTGTGAGCCTTCACCTTGGCCACTGCAAATGCAACAGGCAAAGTGATGGCTTTAAGTAGGGCTTTCACCTGAGCAGAGTTTTTAATGGGCTTGCCCTGAGATGTTAGGAAATTCCTGCTTTTGCAGAGAGCCGCATAATCATGAACAGCTCCGTGGGCATACTGAGAATCAGTGTATATATTCAAAGATTGTCCCTCTGCTAATTGACATGCTTTTATCAAGGCCTCAAACTCAGCTACTTGGGCTGAACAATGATTTGGTAGAGCCCTCTGGAAAATGACTTCCTCCTGACTTACCACAGCCAAACCAGTGACAGGAGAACCTCAGCATAATACCTGGAACCCACAGTTCCATTGCTGGGTTCTCCAGGGCAATATCCTGTACCATCACTGGGAGCTCATAGTAGGCCTCAGTTGTGTGACAACAGTCATGCACCCACTCCGCTGGAGTAGGCACAATGGGTAAAAAAATTGGCTGGATTTAAAACATTACACCTCTTAATGACACTATTACTTGGTGTAAGCAAAGCCAGCTCATACTTAGTTAACCTAGCAGAAGATAAGTGTCTCGTGTTAAGATGTCCCAGCACCACTGCATGGTTGAGGACCATGAGAATCAGGGTGTTCCCCAACACAATGTCTGCAGTTTTCTTCACTAACATGGCTGCTGTGGCTTTCACACAAGGTGCTGCTGTTGAGATTACAGGATCAAGAGGCTGGGAATAAAAATCCCACAGGTGTGTGCTCATCAGAAGATTTATGTGTTAACACTCTAGATGCCTGATTACCTGATTCATGACAGAACAGGTAATAGTCCTTTTTTTTATAGTCTGGTAGTGCCAATGCCAGAGATGCCATTATAGCCTCCTTAAATGCCTCCATGGCCTGTATCTCCTCAGCAGACAACTCAAAATGCATGGCCTTACCTGAGGGCAAAGCATACAATGGTTTAGCTATTTGAGACATATTAGGGATCCATTGTCTGCAATACCCAGCCAAACCCACAAATGCTCTTAGAGACCTTTAATTTTTAGGAAGGGGGTATGAGCACATCACCTCTTTCCTTTCTGAGGTTAAGTGTTTACCCCCTTAAAGATACAGTGCCCCAGGAAAACAACTATTTCCTGGCACCACTGTAGTTTACCTTTAGCCACCTTACAATTTTGTTCTGCCAAAAAATGTGTTTGGGTACAGTGTAGCAGGACCGCGTAAAAATAAAGGGTCCCTAAAGTTTATAAACATTGCTTTGTGATGACTACAATAAAGGATGTTCTGTATGGATTATCCCGGAGTGCTGGTGACAAACTTTTCACTATAACTGGTGAAAAAATAAAACAAAATCACCCTGTAAAAGAAGTTTAAATCTTTCCTTTCCAGAGGGCAGGAATTCAATTCTTTGCTCTCTTGAAAAGCTGTAGGTTCTGCTATCCAACGTTATTCTGATGTAAGATATGGAGCATCCCGCTGACTGCTGTGACTACACTGCTCTATGGTGTTGCAGCAGTCAGCGGGATGAAGCACAACACCCATCGGGGGACCAGATATCCCTTACACCTGTAAGTACACTAAATACCAGAAGCACCCAGAGCTTTTCAATGGAGTAAAGATTTGACTCGCGCTCTCTGGAAGTGGAATCAAACCTCTTCTTTTACATGGTAATTTGCTTTATTATGTTTAATGTGGTGACAGAGTTGCATTAGGCCCTCAAAGGCATTTACATATTATTACTTGTAGAATGATCTGCATTTTGTTAAAGAAACCCTGTCACTATGCAGCATGTATTATTTTCAGTAAATAATAACTCTAGGGCCATCACTCATGGTAACTCTAAACTGAAGAAAACCAAAAGTATGGCTCCGGGTCAGTCCACCCTTATCTGCAATGAGTATCAGGTTTCCTGATCCAACTCATAATTGAAGAACACATGGATGGAAAATGGATGGATGACTGCAATCCGATAAAACCACTTCTTTATTATATCATATATGTAAAGACAAAACTGATGACCTGTAAAGGGGTTTTAAAGCATCGTCTATAGACAATTTTGGGTATCAAATTTTGAGGCAATTTTAATTTTAACCACTTAAGGATTGAGCCTCATTTTTAGATTTGTTGTTTACAAGTTAAAAACATTTTTTTTTGTTAGAAAATTACTTAGAACCCCCAAACCTTATACATTTTTTTTCTAACACCCTAGAGAATAAAATGGCAATCATTGCAATACTTTCACATCATATTTGCGCAGTGGTCTTACAAGCACACTTTTTTTTGGGGAAAAAATACACCTTTTTGAATAAAAAAATAAGACAACAGTAAAGTAAGCCCAATTTTTTTTTTATATCGTGAAAGATAATGTTAAGCCAAGTAAATTGATACCCAACATGTCATGTTTCAAAAATTGCACCGTTCGTGGAAACTTTTACCCTTAAAAATCTCCATAGGCAACATTTAGAAAATTCTACAGGTTGCATGTTTTGAGTTACAGAGGAGGTCTAGGGCTAGAATGATTGCTCTCGCTCTATCGATTGCGGTGATACCTCACATGTGTGGTTTCATGTGCGAGCGTTAAACACATATGCGTTCACTTCTGCACGCGAGCTCGGGGGACAGGGCGCACTGAAATTTGTCACTATCTCACACAAGGGACAGCCTCCCATCGCCTCCGCCGACGGCTCTCGTAAGAGGCACAGGGCACTGGAGTGCAGCCCTCTCCCACCCTCAATAAAAGTAATCTTGCGGCGAATCCGCTGCAGAGACCACTATTATCAGAAACAAGACCGCTGGCCGAAGAAGATACCGGGGTTATGGCAGCTAGCTGCTGCCATAGTGTGTTGAGTTCATTTGAAGGGACAGCAAATTTACACCGTTATACAAGCTGTACACTCACTACTTTACATTGTAGCAAAGTAGGGCCGAGACAAATAATTGATTATGAAAAAAGTTGACAACCATTTTCATAATCGATTAATTGGCCAGCCAATTAGTTGGTCTGCATATAGAATGCATGATTTGTTTAATTATCGGGAAATACAGTGAAGCACACATACAGCTCAGTACACCATCCATGTCAGTAAGTGCCTGAGAACTTGTGAATATGTGAGGAGCAATGCCTCATGGGACATGTAGTCCTGGGCAGGAAGTGAGTGGTTCTAAAGTAGGGGTGCGCATCTTCATTGGTCTCACGATTCGATTACGATTATCTGGTATTCGATTTGATTCATCGATGCATCACGATTACTGACACACTCCCACATACGCTTGGGCCACCTAGGTGGACCTTCCTCTCTGCAATCTTCTGGGTCACATCACAGATCCCAGAAGATTGCCCAGCTGTGCATGACAACGCAGTAAGACATGCGCACCCGGCTGTGAAGCTGCAAGATGTCACATCCGGATGCCCACAGTAGTATTGCCAGCACTGTGGACAGGCAGGGGAGAGAATGGAGGGTTCGGGAGGCCACATCGCTGGATTGTGGGACAGGCGAGTGTCTTTATTAAAAGTCAGAAAATACACTTTTTTTGTAGCTGCTGACTTTTAATAAACAAAAAATATAGTAGGCAGCCCCTCCCTGCCAGCGATCTTCTGGGACCATAGGCTGGCCAATGGGAGAGCGCAGTACGCACCCAGCCATAAAGCTGTAAGCTGTCATGGGCGGGTGTCACTGCCCACAGTAGATATGATGGCGATGAGGAGGCGAGCGAGGCTCTGTGCGGCCGCATCACTGGACCATGGGACAGGTGAATGTCTGATTATTAAAAGTCAGCAGCTACACTTTTTGTATCTGCTGACTTTTCATAAACTAAAAAACGGGTGGAACTCCGCTTTACTGAGTGCACTAATCTGGTGCACTACAGGGTACAGCAATTCACACACACCTAGCTGCTGGGAGGTCAGGAGGGATTAGAATCCAAATCCACAACTGACAAACAGCCCTGTGAAGTTCCCTGTACTGTCTCTGTGATGACATTTCTCTGAGCTCCCTCGTTTGCACCTTCCAGCACACTAGGAGTTAACACAGTGGAATGTGCAGGGGGGGGGGGGGGGTAAATGTCATCACAGAGCACATGTAGGAGCCAGTGTAAGTAGAGTACAAACACATTTGTACTCTACATACTGCTGCTAAAAAGTACTTGTCGCTTATGTGACTGCTCTGCTCGGGCCAGCCCGCCTCTCTCGTCAAGTCAGTGGGAGTTCTCAGCTCCGCCCACCGACTGTAGCTATCAGATTATAAAAGAGGCGGGCGGGGGTGACCGGACCGAGCAGTCACATGAGCGGTGTATACAGTTATATACACACACACACACACACACACACACCAAACTAGGTATAAAGCTGCATATATTTTTTTTAAAAAAAAAGACATACAGCAGTGGCCACTTATTGGATGATCATTGCATTTATTAACAAAAAAAAGCAATTTTGACAAAAATGCTCAGAGCGCTCTTCCGGGAGGTGCGGGGCAAGTCAGGATGACATCACCCGACATCGATTTTTTGGGTCGCTTGCATCAATGCCGCATCGGGGACCCCCGAATCGCGATGCATCAATTAAATTCCACACCCCTATGTACTCTATACTATATTTTGCAGCCTGCTATTGGGGCACTTTGAAGGCAGGAGGAGCCAGAAGCGTCGGTGGGCGAACCCAGAATAGGAGAATCAGGGCTACAAAACCATTGAACAGAACAGGTAAGTATAACATGTTTGTTGTTTAAAAAAAACTCTTTAAAGACTCTGTGAAGATCAGCATCTGAACCCAGAGAAGGTGGAGGCTGATAGACTGGAGGCAATAGAAGGCATTACAATTACATTTAAGCTGCTTTCACACTGGGGCGGTGCGGGCGTCCGCGGTAAAGCGCCGCTATTTTTAGCGGCGCTTTACCGTAGTTTTAGCGGCGGTCTGCGGGCGCTAGCGGGGTGGTTTTAACCTCCGCTAGCAGCCGAAAAGGGGTTAAACCCGCCCGCAAAGCGCCGCTGCAGCGGTGCTTTGCCGGCGGTATTGCCACGCTGTCCCATTGATTTCAATGGGTAGGAGCGGTGAATACACCGCTCCTTCACTGCTCCAAAGATGCGGCTAGCAGGACTTTTTTCACCGTCCTGCCAGCGCATCGCTCCAGTGTGAAAGCCCTCCGGCTTTCACACTGGAGTGAAAGGGGGCGGTTTTTTTCAGGCGCTACACAGGCGCTATTTTTAGCGCTGTAACGCCTGAATACCGCCCCAGTGTGAAAGCAGCCTAAAAGTAAACTTTTACTAGTATTGGGCATTATATTTAAAATGATCATATCCATAAGAAAGCTTTTAGCACTACTTTAATATAAAAGATTTACATCTCTCATCCACCCTTCATATAGCTTTGTGTCTGACCCCTAGTTAAAATGCCCATATATCCTACTTCTGGGTATATATATATATATATATATATATATATATTTTATATATATTATTGCTTTCACTGTTTCACAGTATAAATGAACCTATAGTATCTGCTCTTTTTGTACACTAAAGGGCTAAAAAAATTTTTAACCCCATGATGACAGGTGATACAGAAAAAAAGCATGCTGCTGCTAATAAACGTCTTAGGCCTGGTTCACACCTATGCATTTTTGGTGCTTTTTGCAGAAACGCTCTACAGTTCATTTAACATGGATTCCCATTGGACATGTTCACATCTATGCTTTTTTCAGCTGCAACGTATTTGGAAAGGATCAAGGACTTTTTTCAATGCAAAATGTTGCTTTTTTTGTTTCAATACCCTTCAATGGAGAAGCTGCAGAAAAGCATGTAGTGCGTTGTTGCCACAATTTGCATTTTTTAATCTGCCCAACAACAAATTGGCCAAAAAAAAAAAGCATAAAAAATGCAAAATGCAGATAAATCGCACAGCAAAAAGCATTGCAGAAACGGTCAAAAGCAAACTGCATAGGCGTGAACCGAGCCTTATGCTGACTACACATGGAATTGATTTTCAGACGAGAATATTCATTACAAAAAATCTTTGCACATTTGCTGATTGAAAGAATTAATTTAAAAATTTCACTTGTTTTGAAATCAATGTCATTTCTGAACAAAAACCACATAGACTGTCTGAAAATTCCTATAACCAAGAAGTTTTCCATTCTGCTTCTTCAATTTCTCCCATCACTGTGGTCGATTTGACCCCACTAACAATTAGAAAATCAACGAACGCTCTTAATTTTTTATTTTTTTTTAACTCTTTCATGACTAAGCCTATATTTGACATTTGATGTTTACAAGTTAAAATCTGTATTTTTTGCTGGAAAATTACTTAGAACCCCCCAAACATATATATATATTTTTAGCAGAGAATCTAGAGAATAAAATGGCGATTGTTGCAATATTTTATGTCACACGGTATTTGTGCAGCAATGTTTTAAACGCAACTTTTTGGGAAAAGGGAAACTTTCATGAATTTTAAAGAAACGAAACAGTAAAGTCTGCCCAATTTTTTTGTATAATGTGAAAGATGATGTTACGCCGAGTAAATAGATACCAAACATGTCACGCTTTATAATTGCACGCACTCGTGGAATGACGACAAATTACGGTACCTAAAAATCTCCATAGGCGATGCTTTAATTTTTTTTTCCGGTTACCAGGTTAGAGACAGAGGGGGACTAGTGCTAGAATTATTGCCCTCACTCTGACGATCATGGCAAAACCTCACATGTGTGATTTGAACACCATTTACATATGCGGACGCGACCTCCGTATGCGGTTTCTTTGCTGCGCGAGCTCGTGTTTTTTTCTTATTTATTTTAAAATTAATTCTTTTTTTTTGATCACTTTTATTGCTGTCACAAGAATAAACAATCCTTGTGACAGTAATGGGTGGTTATAGGTTCTCTTTATGGAGGGATCGGGGGTCTAAAAGACCTCCAATCCCTCCTTTGCACTTCAAAGTATTCCGATCGCCGTTTTTGGCGATTCTGAATACTGTATATTTTTTTAAAACCAGCGCCATTGGCAGCCGAGTAAATGGGAAGAGACGTCATGATGTCGCTTCCATGTTTACAATCAGGAGACTGGAATGAAGCCGCTTATGGCTTCATTCCAGTCTGTTCCTAGACACCAGAAGTGGCGGTTTGTTGATCAGGGCTCCCGATGGACCGGGAGCGCCGGGAAGAGCAGCGGGAGGCGGATGGAGGGGAGGGAAGTCCCCTCCCGCTCCTCCGGTATAACAGCCGAGTGGCTTTTAGCACATCGGTGGTTATAGCTGGAAAGCCGATCGCCGGCTCTAAACAACAGGACCGGGATGATGCCTGCAGCTGCGGGCATCATCCCGGTATAACCCCCGAAAGCCGAGTACGCACATCTGCGTACGCTTGGCGGCAAGGGGTTAAGGGAAGACATTGTTTTTGTATGGCCAGTTTAAGTGAAAGCAGGTGCAGGTATCTTTTATCAAGCCACCTGCCTATGACAAGGGAGTCTGTCATACATAATATATTACAGTCTGAAAATCCACAAAATAGTCTTTCATTTATTTTTTCTTCAGATGAAAAATTTGATCTGAGTCTGATGATATTTACCAAATTCAACCTCTCATAGTATATACAGTATATCTTTTCTGTCTGTTATTCTCAAAGTGGATTAGATATTGTGCTCCAAAACCATATCACTGCATAGAGATATTTAAGAATAAATAGCCTTTTATTTTTATATACATATATATATATATATATATATATATATATATATATTTACTTTTTAACTTACAAATAAAGGGCAATAAAAGTTATATAATAAAATGGTGAAAAGGAGCAACTGATGGATATTTCTAGAAGAGAATCCCAGTGGATTTATGAATCAGAGTTTTACTATAGAAATAGATTGCAATTGTTTTATCTCCGGTTACTAGGAAGGAGATATTTCATACTTCTGAGATTTTCTAATTCTAATTTAGTTATATGGGGGTTGATATCGTTTTTATATATGGATTGTACAATTAATTAGAATTCATGTTATCTGTTCTATTTTAACATTTACATAGTTTTTTCCATAAATTAGGTACTAATAAAGTTTTATCATTGTACGAATAGGTTGAGAATATATCTTAAATTGCCACTAGATGGCATTAGACTGCAGATGCAGTTTTGATGGTGGTGGCTCTATATTACAGCAAAAGAACTAGTGAAAGTCCCAAAACATAAATAATAAAGTCCCAACAATAAACATATGTGTCAGATAATGTCCATAATATACTTGATAATCAAACAGACAACTTAAATGGGTTAATAGATTAGTGCAATCTTCCACCACCAATAAGTGCCAAACAGCACTTACCAAAAGGCAAGTAATAAGAGCTTGTGGCTATACACCCAGCCAGGGCCTCTGTCCAAGGAAATTCCCTCCCTTGTTCCATGAATTTAATGGCATCCCAGTCTTAGCCCTTGTACACACGGTCGGAGAATCCGTCGGAATGTGTCCTATCGGACCGTGTCGTCAGATAATACGTCTGTGTGTGGTATGCATCGGACTGATTCCATCGGAATACCCGTCGGACCCAATTTTCCAACATGTTGGAAATATTTCCCGACCAACTGGGCCGGTCGGACCTAATCCGATCATGTGTAGAGAATTTTGATCGGACAAAGTGCCACGCATGCTCAGATCAAATTCCTACATCAAAGCTATTGGCTACTAGCCTGAACGTAGTCCCATCGTAACGAAATTACGTCATCACATTCTGAAAGATCGGATTTTTTCACCAACTTTGTCCGACCGTGTGTATGCAACAGTTTCGGACAAGATCCGACGGACAAAATCAGACGGGCAAAATCCGACGGATTTGGTTGTGGAAATCTCCGACCGTGTGTACAGGGGCTTAGTCTGTAGGGTTCATTATTGAGTTGGCCCACCCTTTGCAGCTATAACAGCTTTAACTCTTCTGGGAAGGCTGTCCACAAGGTTTAGGAGTGTGTGTATGGGAATGTTTGACCATTCTTCCAGAAGCTCATTGTGAGGTCAGGCACTGATGTTGGACGAGAAGGCCTGTCTCGCAGTCTCTGCTCCAATTCATCCCAAAGGTGTTCTATGGGGGGTTAAAGTCGGGACTCTGTGCAGGCCAGTCACGTCCCCCCCCCCCCCCAAACTGCCTCACTCATGTCTTTATGGACCTTGCTTTGTGCACAGTCATGTAGGAACAGGAAGTGTCCATCCTCAAACTGTTCCCACAAAGTTGGCAACATGAAGTTATGCAAAATGTCTTGGTATGCTGATGCCTTAAGATTTCCCTTCACTGCAACTAAGGGGCCAAGTCCAACCCCTGATAAACAACCCCACACCATAATCCCCCTCCACCAAATGATTTGGAGGTGTGGTCCAATAGTTTTGGCAATATAGAGTGAGTGAGTTTGGGATGGAAGAACTTGACTGACCTGCACATAGTCCTGACCTCAACCCAATAGAACACCTTTGGGATGACTGTGAGCTAGACCTTCTCATCCAACATCAGTGCCTGACCTCACAAATACGCATCTGGAAGAATGGTCAAACATTCCCATAGACACACACCTAAACCTTATGGACAGCCTTCCCAGAAGAGTTAAAGCTGTTATAGCTGCAAAGGGTGGCTCAACCCAATATTGAACCCTACAGACTAAGACTGGCATGTCATTAAATTCATGAGCATGTAAAAAATTTTGCAGCGGTGGGCGGACCTCCGCTTTAGCCACTTTAAAAAAAACAAGCCTTTATCTGACACTTGTTGCTTACAAATTAAAGAGGAAGTAAACCCTGATATGCTTTTACTTTATGGGGAACAAAAGAGGAACTAAAACCTAAGGGGCTTGTATGCATCACATACCATTATGTGCCACTTACCTGCAAACAAAGCCCCAGATGTCCCTGCATCCACCTTCACTCCTCTTTAGGGGCCGTGGACTCCGGCTCTGTGACTGGCCAGTCACGTGACATCACTCCCGGGAGCCGATGGTCATGGCACGGGCTCTTTAGAAATGGCACGATCGTGCCCTTTCTTCAGTGCGCCGATGATGTAGGCACAAGCATATATGGGAAATATCTCCTAAACAGTGACGTATTATAGGCTTATCTGTAGGTAAAAGTGGTGTGTAAGGGATTACAACCACTTTAAAAACAGTTAAAAGATATGGGTATAATTTTGCGCAAAAGTGAAATAAATTAAACAATAAAATATAGAAGGAAATTATGACTGCTGAGTAATTCCGAAGGAAGGTGCAAAAGTAAAAAGAGGAAAAAAAAAATGATACACACACACACACACACACACACACACACACACACACACACACACACACACACACACACACACACACACACACACACACACACACACACACACACACACACACACACACACACACACACACACAATGCCCTAATGAAATAAATAAATAAAGCAAATAAAAAATAAATGAGAAAGATGCAGAGACCAGCTGTGGACAGAGTCATGGCCGTACCACCCAACTATGCAGACCTGGGCAAGGCAGCCCGTGATGTTTTTAACAAAGGCTATGGGTTCGGCCTTGTGAAGTTGGAGCTGAAGACGAAGTCCTCCAGTGGGGTTGAGTTTACCAGCAGTGGCTCTTCAAACATGGACATAGGGAAAGCATCTGGAAACCAAGTACAAACTACAAGAGGAAGGGACCACCTTTACCCAGAAGTGGAACACAGACAACACTGTGGGGACTGAAGTGTCCCTCGAAGACAAGTTGGCTAAGGGTCTGAAGCTCGCACTGGGTACTGCGTTTGTACCCAATACTGGTAAGAAGAGTGCTAAGCTGAAGGTCTCCTACAAGAGAGACTATGCTAATCTGGGAATGGATGTTGACCTGGACCTGGCTGGTCCTACCATCACTGGCTGGGGAGTCCTGGGTTACCAATGCTGTCTGGCTGGCTATCAGATGTCCTTCGACACTGCCAAATCCAGATTGGCACAGAATAACTTTGCTCTGGGTTTCATGGCAGAAGACTTCCAACTTTATACAAATGTGAATGACGGCACTGAGTTTGGAGGATCTATCTATCAAAAGGTCAATAAGGATGTGGAGACCTCTGTGAGCCTGGCATGGAGTGCAGGTAGCAATAACAAACACTTTGGCATTGGAGCCAAGTACTAGCTGGATTCAAACACCACCCTCTCTGCCAAAGTTAACAATGCCAGTTTGGGGCATGGCCTGACGCTGCATGGGGTAGGATGTGCTGATCAGAGCTCCGGCTGTTAATCCTGCAAAATTACTCCTGTGGCACCTGAACTGCTAACTGAATTGCCTGCAAAGGTACCTGGGCATCTTCCCCACACTCCAGCTCACCCCTGGAGGCCCTTGGTTCCACGGCGATCGATCTCCCGCTCGGTGGCCGGCAGAGCTAGGAAAGTCCCCGGCTCCGGTGGCCATCTTGGTACACCCAAATCACTGGACGGCGCTGTATTCGGGCCCTGCGGCCTACAGGACTACTCTGCATAGGATTAGCATTGATTACTCAGTCACCCCAGACCCCCGAGGTATGTCACCAATGAAATCGCAGAAGAAACTTGACCAGTTTTGCAGACAGGAAAAGAGTGATATGGAGGTCGATGGCACTCCAGAGAAGGAGGGGGGTGAACAACCGACCAGTGACACCGATAAACTGCTGGAAGCGATTACTTTATGCAGAACCTTACTTACAGCACAAATTGAGGAGGTGAAAATGGATATTTCCCTCATTAGGCAAGACTTTCAAAAGCTCAGGGACTGGGTGAAGGAGACAGAAACCAGGCTGAGCACAGTGGAGGACGCCATTACACCCTTGCAGACATCCTCAGACCGCATGCAACAACAGATACGCCAACTCCAGACTAAGCAGGATGATATGGTGAACAGGCTGAGACAATGTAAATTACGCTTTATTGGCCTGCCAGAGGGGACTGAGGGGAAGGACACTACCACGTTCCTGGAACAACTCCTCATTACTACCTATGGGAGGGAAACCTTCTCCCTCATGTTTGCAGTGGAGCAGGCGCACTGCATGCCAGCCAGACCCCCCCTGCAGGGAGCTCCCCCCCCCCCGCACCTTCATAGCTAAACTCCTCAATTATAAAGACTGGGGTGCAGCTCTGAGAATGACTAGAGAGAAAGGCAACATTCCAGTGGGCAATGTTAAAGTGGCCATTTTCCCAGACTTCTCAGCAGCGATACAACGCGCCGTCAAACCTTTATGGAGGCCAAACGCAGTCTAAGAGATCAGCGCTGCAAATACTCCATGCTTTTCCCCGCTCGCCTTAGGGTGGAACACGATGGTCGTCTGATATTCTTTGAGGATCCGGAGATGTCATCTCATGGCTGGAGCAACGAGCCCCACCTGAAAGAGTCGCATGATTAAGACCCAGGTACTCAGCTTGAACCTTTCCATTTTCACACCTTCTTTTATTTTTGATTGTTTTTTTCCCTTTCTCCTTTTTCTGTACTCACGACAGTTCCTAGTACAGATCCCTACTTTCCCAAAATCGCATAACCATGTGGTTCATACAGCTATATGGGAAACTTGCTAGGATATGCACGTTTGTAGCCAAGGAACACTCTACGCCATGCACAGTGAGCCCCAGATGGCATTGGGAAACCAATATTACCTCAATATGAGTACAGAACATGAATCTCAGGGATTTAAGGCACAGGAGCTGTATTGATCCTACATATTCTATTACTTGCATTTACACACTACTCAAGACCACAATGAATGAGGAGCTGCCGAGACGCAGAGTCCTAACAATTTCATGCAGTGTGCAGCGAGACTTTACTCCGCACACCACTGGGAATCGCTATAATGCTGACTGGAATTTTTTCTGGAGATGGTTGGTTACTGTTTGTAAATTACAGGGTGGTGGGAGAACCCTGACCCATCCTGATCTACTGATATGGACGGCATCCCCGGCTCGATTTGTAAGCCAGGAACTCAGTATATTGTATTACCATATATGCATATATTGGAAGACAGCATATTCACTAGCTGGGACGCAACAGTTCAGGGAACAAGCCCACACCAGTTGGATGGGGTGCAGGGCGGGGGGGGGGGGAGTTATTCTATTTATAGTATTGTTGTTTTTTTTGTGCATACTAAATTCAGACAGCAGGTATCACCTTGTGGAAAGTGGTTATGTGAATGTTTATATATGTTATGCGAAATGGTCATATTGCAGTACATGATTATGCTAATTGATTCCCATGACTTCCCGCCATTACGTTTTTAAAGTTTATCACATGGAATGTGAGGGGCGTGCGTGAGAAAATTAAGCATGTGGCAGTCCTCACTTTCCTCAAGAAACAACATGTAGACGTGATAGCCTTGACAGAAACGCATGTTGAGGGGAGCATCCAGATGGCACTTCGCCGTACATGGGTTGGTTGGGCGATCCATTCTACCCACACATCCCATGCCAGAGGTGTCTCAATTCTGTTTGCTAAATCAGTACATTTTGAGTTGTGCGAGTTGTCCACTGACATGCAGGGGAAGTATATATTTCTCTCAGCTAAATTATATGGCGAAACCCCTGCTTATATTGGCTTTCTATATACCTCCCCTGTTCAACATTACCATAATTAAGGAGGGATTGTCCTTTATGGCTCGTCACCCTACAATAACTGCAGTCTGGATGGGTGATTTCAATTCCACACTAAACCCAACTCTGGACAGGTTGCAGTTGACTTCGCCCATCCTGAACACACCTAATGAAACCAAATTATCTAAGCTCATTTTCACCTTTCATTTAACGGACACTTGGCGTCACAAATTCTCACACACACGCTCCTACTCCTGTTTTTCATCCACACATAACTCTATGTCCTGCATAGATCTCATACTAGTCTCTCATAGTTTAATACCTCGACTGGTGGAGGCTGCATTCTGGCCCAGGACACTTTCGGATCACTGTCCATATTGGATAACATTGATCGTCCCCATCGATAAACCGCCAAGGACTTGGCGTTTGAACCCGTTCTGGCTCTCGCTCCTACCTGAAGATGATGAGCTTGAGAACAAATTTAAGTTGTACTTTATGGAAAATTATGATTCAGCATCACCCTCTGCGGTGTGGGACTCATTCAAGCTCTTTGCTCGCTCAGTGTTAATTACAAGTATCAATAAGATTAAGGTGGACGCCGCCATTGCCCTCGGTAAGGTGATGGCGGATCTGTCTGTCGCTGAGAGAGAGTTTGCCACTGATCCGACTGCCGCAAAGGCCAACACGCTCAAACTACACGCTAGAGTAGCTACCCAACTCCAATTCCAAAAGGCCAGGCAAAAACTTTTCTTCTCTAAGCAGATGATGTTTGAACATGAGGAGAAAAGTTACTTGCGTACTTGGTGCATAGTGAAGATAGACCCCCGGTGGTAATTACACTGCGTGGCCCCGGAGCACAAGAAATCACAGATCCATCTACAGTAACCTCCATGTTCAAAGATTTTTTCGCTGACCTCTATAGGACAACAGCTCCCACTGAGATAGATTCGATGTCCCTTTTTTTTGAGGGTATTGATCTCCCGCAGCTCTCAAACGAACAAACTGACCTCTTGGAGGCACCCATCACTATGGATGAAATCACAAACTGGTGCCATGCCCCACCCCTTCAACCTCTGCAGCAATGCTGGGAACACTTATATGTCTATTACCCAAAGACAACCTCTGGATATGGCGCTGAGCATGTGCACTCAACTTCTTTGGTCGACTATGGCGTGGCCTGTTCTGAGTGGAATCTGTCCTGTTAAACCATTGTATGGTCTTGACCACCATGCTGCTGCCAAGTTTCAGGATCTTGGCAATCTTCTATAGCCTAGGCCAACTTTATGTAGAGCAACAATTCTCTTTTTTTTTTTTTTTTTAAGATCCTCAGCGTTCTTTGCCATGATGTGCCATGTTGAACTTCCAGTATCCAGTATGAGAGAGTGAGAGCGATAACACCAAATGTAGCACACCTGCTCCCCATTCACACCTGAGACCTTGTAACACTAGTGATGGCCGAACGGTTCGCCCGGCGGTCGTTTCGCGGCGAATTTCCGACTTTCGCCGTCCGCGGGTTCGAACGCCTTTTTCCGTCGTTCGCCCCGGCGGACTTACGTGTTTAATGTATACAAGAACTTTAACCTTTCGTGACACGTTTATCATGTGTTACAGGACAACCAATTGAGACATGACAGCTCATGGACACTTGGACATTCCCCCTAACCTATAAATACACCCGATCCGGTGGCCATTTTACATTCTTTCTTCTGTCACTGTAGGGAAAGGATCCTGTGTGGAGTAGGGACAGAGAAAACGCTAGCTATTTGGTACACAAAAGTTCTTTTCAGGACTGGTATAGGTGTTAGGTCAGCAGCCTGAGTTTCTTTTGTCAGTTTAGATAAAGGGACAGAGCGCTGTATGCTGCTATTTTAGGGACAGCTCAGCCAGATTAGTCTTTCTTCATCATCATCATCATCATCATCATTAGCTGTTACTATCAGGTCCACAAAAGAGCTGTTCCAGCTAATCGTTCCAGCCTACTCTTTTTTGCCAATTTGTATAGGGACAGGCAGGAAGCAGTGTGTCAGGCAGTGAGGATAATTTTAAAGACTTGCTGTTACTATTAGTTCCACAAAGGTTCTTTTCAGGACTGGTATCAGTGGTACGGTAATAGGCTTGTACACGTATAATATTCTTTCTTCCAAATATAGAAAGAATATTATACTTGACTGCTGCCCTTCTGCTGCAGTCTGCTAATCATTCACAACTCACTTGTTCCACAAAGCTCTTTATCAGGACTGGTAACTTGGTCTGTCTAGGGTGCTACGGTACATAGGCTTGGGTGCGGTACAGTCTGCTGTTCTGTAAGGACCGCTATCGGTCCACAATACATAGGGTTGCCGTGCACTACTGCTGACCGCTGCCCTATACTGCAGCAGTCCTTCATTGGTATAGGGACTGACGTACAGTCTGCTAATCACTAACACACAACCTGCTTGGTCCACAAAAGTTCTTATAAGGACTGGTAACTTGGTATAGGGTGCTACGGTACATAGGCCTGAGTGCGTTACAGTCTGCTGTTCTGTAAGGACCGCTATCGGTCCACAATACATAGGGTTGCCGTGCACTACTGCTGACCGCTGCCCTATACTGCAGCAGTCCTTCAGCGGTATAGGGACTGACGCACAGTCTGCTAAACACTAACACACAACCTGCTTGGTCCACAAAAGTTTTTATAAGGACTGGTAACTTGGTATAGGGTGCTACGGTACATAGGCCTGAGTGCAGTACAGTCTGCTGTTCTGTAAGGACCGCTATCGGTCCACAATACATAGGGTTGCCGTGCACTACTGCTGACCGCTGCCCTATACTGCAGCAGTCCTTCATTGGTATAGGGACTGACGTACAGTCTGCTAATCACTAACACACAACCTGCTTGGTCCACAAAAGTTCTTATAAGGACTGGTAACTTGGTATAGGGTGCTACGGTACATAGGCCTGAGTGCGTTACAGTCTGCTGTTCTGTAAGGACCGCTATCGGTCCACAATACATAGGGTTGCCGTGCACTACTGCTGACCGCTGCCCTATACTGTAGCAGTCCTTCATTGGTATAGGGACTGACGTACAGTCTGCTAATCACTAACACACAACCTGCTTGTTCCACAAAAGTTCTTATAAGGACTGGTAACTTGGTATAGGGTGCTACGGTACATAGGCCTGAGTGCGTTACAGTCTGCTGTTCTGTAAGGACCGCTATCGGTCCACAATACATAGGGTTGCCGTGCACTACTGCTGACCGCTGCCCTATACTGCAGCAGTCCTTCATTGGTATAGGGACTGACGTACAGTCTGCTAATCACTAACACACAACCTGCTTGGTCCACAAAAGTTCTTATAAGGACTGGTAACTTGGTATAGGGTGCTACGGTACATAGGCCTGAGTGCGTTACAGTCTGCTGTTCTGTAAGGACCGCTATCGGTCCACAATACATAGGGTTGCCGTGCACTACTGCTGACCGCTGCCCTATACTGCAGCAGTCCTTCAGCGGTATAGGGACTGACGCACAGTCTGCTAAACACTAACACACAACCTGCTTGGTCCACAAAAGTTTTTATAAGGACTGGTAACTTGGTATAGGGTGCTACGGTACATAGGCCTGAGTGCGTTACAGTCTGCTGTTCTGTAAGGACCGCTATCGGTCCACAATACATAGGGTTGCCGTGCACTACTGCTGACCGCTGCCCTATACTGCAGCAGTCCTTCATTGGTATAGGGACTGACGTACAGTCTGCTAATCACTAACACACAACCTGCTTGGTCCACAAAAGTTCTTATAAGGACTGGTAACTTGGTATAGGGTGCTACGGTACATAGGCCTGAGTGCAGTACAGTCTGCTGTTCTGTAAGGACCGCTATCGGTCCACAATACATAGGGTTGCCGTGCACTACTGCTGACCGCTGCCCTATACTGCAGCAGTCCTTCAGCGGTATAGGGACTGACGCACAGTCTGCTAAACACTAACACACAACCTGCTTGGTCCACAAAAGTTTTTATAAGGACTGGTAACTTGGTATAGGGTGCTACGGTACATAGGCCTGAGTGCAGTACAGTCTGCTGTTCTGTAAGGACCGCTATCGGTCCACAATACATAGGGTTGCCGTGCACTACTGCTGACCGCTGCCCTATACTGCAGCAGTCCTTCATTGGTATAGGGACTGACGTACAGTCTGCTAATCACTAACACACAACCTGCTTGTTCCACAAAAGTTCTTATAAGGACTGGTAACTTGGTATAGGGTGCTACGGTACATAGGCTTGAGTGCGGTACAGTCTGCTGTTCTGTAAGGACCGCTATCGGTCCACAATAGATAGGGTTGACGTGCACCACTGCTGACCGCTGCCCTATACTGCAGCAGTCCTTCAGCGGTATAGGGACTGACGCACAGTCTGCTAAACACTAACACACAACCTGCTTGGTCCACAAAAGTTTTTATAAGGACTGGTAACTTGGTATAGGGTGCTACGGTACATAGGCCTGAGTGCGTTACAGTCTGCTGTTCTGTAAGGACCGCTATCGGTCCACAATACATAGGGTTGCCGTGCACTACTGCTGACCGCTGCCCTATACTGCAGCAGTCCTTCATTGGTATAGGGACTGACGTACAGTCTGCTAATCACTAACACACAACCTGCTTGGTCCACAAAAGTTCTTATAAGGACTGGTAACTTGGTATAGGGTGCTACGGTACATAGGCCTGAGTGCGTTACAGTCTGCTGTTCTGTAAGGACCGCTATCGGTCCACAATACATAGGGTTGCCGTGCACTACTGCTGACCGCTGCCCTATACTGCAGCAGTCCTTCAGCGGTATAGGGACTGACGCACAGTCTGCTAAACACTAACACACAACCTGCTTGGTCCACAAAAGTTCTTATAAGGACTGGTAACTTGGTATAGGGTGCTACGGTACATAGGCTTGAGTGCGGTACAGTCTGCTGTTCTGTAAGGACCGCTATCGGTCCACAATAGATAGGGTTGACGTGCACCACTGCTGACCGCTGCCCTATACTGCAGCAGTCCTTCAGCGGTATAGGGACTGACGTACAGTCTGCTAAACACTAATACACAACCTGCTTGGTCCACAAAAGTTCTTATAAGGACTGGTAACTTGGTATAGGGTGCTACGGTACATAGGCTTGAGTGCGGTACAGTCTGCTGTTCTGTAAGGACCGCTATAGGTCCACAATAGATAGGGTTGACGTGCACCACTGCTGACCGCTCACCTATACTGCAGCAGTCCTTCAGCGGTATAGGGACTAAGAGTTTTGTCACAGGGTCATTTAAAAAATGACATGCAGAGGAAGAGGCAGGCCCTTCCGCAGGGGTGGTAGGGGTAGGGCAGGAGCAACAGGCTTGAGCCAAAGTGGGAAGTTGCAGAAGGTGCGTTCAATTACTTTAAAGGATGCACCAGACTTGGTTGAGTGGCTCGCTCAGCCTTACTCTTCTGCACCCTCCTCATCCTCTCGATCTGCACCCTCTTCTTCACTCTCTGCTATGTGCACCCCCAAAGACACTACCACCAACAACACGACCACCACCACCACCACCACATACCTTCCGCTTGAGTCACTGGAATTATTTTCCGATCCATATCAAGAGGACATTTCTGATGCGCAGCCACTCTTGGTATTGGATCAGGAAGAGGAGGTAGCAACAAGCGCTACTCAGCAGTCTGACGCCAGTACCCAGATCAGCCCAAGGAGGAGGTTGGTCCCCGGTGTTGCTGCCTACTCTACTTATAGCGGTGGGGAAGGTGACGTTGATGATGACGTGTCTAGTGATGTCACGTGGGTGCCCACAAGAGAGGAAGAGGAGGGGAGTTCAGAGGGAGATATGGACCAGCAGATAGGGAGGAGAAGCAGCAATGACTTACATTGCACAGCAGGGACAAAGCAGACTGCAAATGTATCAGGAGCGAGTCATCGACCATGTACGGTCACATCTGGCGCTCCCAGGACACCGGCACATGGCTCCGCAGTGTGGGCTTTTTTTAACGTGTCCGCTGCTGACAATAGCGTTGCCATCTGCAATCTTTGCAGTCAACGCGTTAGTCGCGGTAAGCCCAATACTCACCTAGGGACGACCGCCTTAAGAAGGCACATGAGCAGCCATCACCGAGCCCAGTGGGAGCAACGGAACACACAAAGCCACACTGCAGGCTCTCACCGTCCAGCCTCGTCTTCTACTTCTCCTTCTCCTCTCTCCTCACAATTGTCCTCCACTCCACCTTCCATCACGCCAAGCTCACATTTTTCTGCAAAAAGGCAGGCTTCCGTGGGCCTAATGTTTGAGCGTAAAAAAATGATGACGCCGGATAACCCTCTTGCCCAACGGTTGGCGGCTGGCTTGTCAGAACTCATAGCCCGCCAACTACTGCCATATAAACTGGTGGACTCGGAGGCCTTTCGCAAATTTGTGGCCATTGGAACACCACAATGGAAGGTCCCAGGAAGGAAGTATTTCTCAGAGAAGGGCATCCCAGAGCTATATGGCCATGTTCAGCGGCAAGTGAATGTATCTCTGGCACACAGTGTCGGTGCCAAGATACATCTGACCACAGACACGTGGTCTAGCAAACACGGGCAGGGAAGGTATATCAGTTTTACTGCCCACTGGGTGAACCTTCTGACGGCCGTCAAGCATGTAACCCGTGGCACCCGTGTAGATTTGGTTTTACCGCCACGGATTGCATGCAGGCCTGACTCTTCTTCTCCTCCTCCTACTCCATCCTCCTCCCTCTCCTCCTCAGCTGCCTCCTCCTTTTCCGCTGCTAGCGTCTCTTCCACTGCACCGCCCAAGCTCCCCAGAACCTATTCCACATGCCAGGTGAGACGTTGCCATGCCGTGCTGCGTCTGTTGTGCCTGGAAGCAAAGAGCCACACTGGCCCGGCACTCCTTTCAGCTTTGCGTTCACAGGCAGATGAGTGGCTAACACCGCTCAATTTGACAGTTGGTAAAGTGGTGTGTGACAACGGTGCCAATCTGCTTAGCGCATTGAAACAGGGCAAAATCACGCACGTGCCGTGCATGGCACACGTCTTAAACTTGGTCGTGCAGCGATTCCTTGTCAAATACCCTGGGGTCCAGGACATCTTGCGGCAGGCAAGGAAAATCTCGGCCCATTTCAGAAGATCTTACACGGCCATGGCTCGCCTTGCTGACATTCAGCGGCGACACCATCTGCCGGTCAGACGTCTTATTTGCGATTGCCCGACGCGATGGAACTCAACCTTCTATATGCTTGATAGGCTGCTCCAGCAGAAACGTGCAGTTAACGTCTACCTGTATGAACTCTGCGAAAGAAACGGTTCTGGGGAGCTGGGTTTTTTTTCACCGCGCCAGTGGCTGCTCATGCGCGACACATGCAGACTTCTGCGGCCATTTGAGGAGATCACCAAACTGGTCAGTCGCAGCCATGGCGCCATCAGTGACATGGTACCTTATGCCTTCTTTCTGGAGCGTGCATTGCGTCGTGTCATTGATCAGGCTGTGGAGGAGCAGGAGCGGGAAGATGAGGAAGTCGCAATGCTGGATGAATTCCCAGGGGGGGCTACTCTATCTGAGACAAGTCAACAACAGGAGTCTGATGAGGAGTCAGAGGAGGATGGTGCCGGGGCGGATGAGCAGGAGCAAGAAGAGCATGCTTTAAACCTTTCTGGGATCCCTGTTGTGCGAGGATGGGGAGAGGAGAATGAAGAGGACGACATTATCCTGGATGATGAGCAGGAGCCAGGCCACCACACCGCTTCCACTTTAGTGCAAATGGGGGCCTTCATGCTCCAGTGTTTTAATAGGGACCCCCGTATAAAAAGCATGAGGGTCAAGGACCAGTACTGGGTGGCAACGTACTTAGACCCCCGGTACAAACACAAAATGGCGGAAATGTTACCGCCGTCGCAGAGGGCTGTCAGAATGCAGCACTTCCAGGCCTTGCTTCGAGAAATGCTGCATTCTGCTTTTGCGTGCGCTGGCAGAGGAGCAATTCCCACTCCCAGAGAAGGATTTGCGGGTACCAATCCAACAGCGCCTGCAAGAAGAGGCCGGTTTGAAGATGTGTTGGTGACTTCGGATATGAGGTCATTCTTTCAGCCGACCCATCGACAGGTGTCATCCGGATCCAGCATCAGGGAACGCCTAGACCGTCAGGTGTCCGACTACATTGGGTTAACGGCCGATGTGGACGCTCTGAGGAGTGATGAACCCCTAGACTACTGGGTGGGCAGGCTTGACCTCTGGCCAGAGCTTGCCCAATTTGCAATCGAACTGTTGGCTTGCCCCTCATCCAGTGTCCTGTCCGAAAGGACGTTCAGCGCAGCAGGGGGGATTGTGACCGATAAGCGTACTCGCCTAGCTCACCACAGTGTTAACTACCTCACATTTCTAAAAATGAATGAGGCATGGATCTCGGAGGAATTCAACACATGTGATCAGTAGACCATGTATATGTCTATAAACAATTTTTGGAATCAAGCACACAGACCTTCTTAATTCATTTGGCTCACTTCCCTGACCCAAAAAAGCACACCGTACTATATGCCCCTACCCTCCTCTTTGAAGAGGTTGAGCGGTGTCATATTTCTACTGGGGCTGCTTATTATGAGGGGTTCCCACCATCCCTGTGCTGTGCTGACTTCCTCCTGGGTGTTCTTATTATGAGGGGCTCCCACCATCCCTGTGCTGTGCTGACTTCCTCCTGGGGGTTCTTATTATGAGGGGATCACACCATCCCTGTGCTGTGCTGACTTCCTCCTGGGGCTGCTTACGGTGCTGCTGTCAGCGCTGTATGTCACGGAGCTGCTGTCAGCGCTGTATGTCACGGAGCTGCTGTCAGCGCTGTATGTCACGGAGCTGCTGTCAGCGCTGTATGTCACGGAGCTGCTGTCAGCGCTGTATGTCACGGAGCTGCTGTCAGCGCTGTATGTCACGGAGCTGCTGTCAGCGCTGTATGTCACGGAGCTGCTGTCAGCGCTGTATGTCACGGAGCTGCTGTCAGCGCTGTATGTCACGGAGCTGCTGTCAGCGCTGTATGTCACGGTGCTGCTGTCAGCGCTGTATGTCACGGAGCTGCTGTCAGCGCTGTATGTCACGGAGCTGCTGTCAGTGCTGTATGTCACGGAGCTGCTGTCAGCGCTGTATGTCACGGAGCTGCTGTCAGCGCTGTATGTCACGGAGCTGCTGTCAGCGCTGTATGTCACGGTGCTGCTGTCAGCGCTGTATGTCACGGAGCTGCTGTCAGCGCTGTATGTCACGGAGCTGCTGTCAGCGCTGTATGTCACGGAGCTGCTGTCAGCGCTGTATGTCACGGAGCTGCTGTCAGCGCTGTATGTCACGGAGCTGCTGTCAGCGCTGTATGTCACGGTGCTGATGTCAGTGCTCTGTATTACGGTGCTGCTGTCAGTGCTCTGTATCTCCTGCACCCTCTTGTTTGCCTACCCTGGTCCCTGACCTTCCCTCTCCTCCATTGCCTTCATTAGCTCCATAGTCCTGAATTGTCAGAACAATTTCCCAAATAAAAAAAAAATGCTTGTAGTTATCGATCCCAAATTCACCTCATACATGTATTATGCTATTGTCCAGGTGGTGGGACTACGTGCTACCCCCTAATAATTACCCCGTGGCCGCAAATTCGACCTAAAGGTTTGCGAAATTCGCCTCCCATTGAAGTCAATGGAGCCCGCGGCGAACGGTCGTTTTCGCGAACGTTTGTGTCCGTTCGCGTTTCGCGTTCGCGAAACGTCCCGTCGGAAGTTCGTCCATCACTATGTAACACTAATGAGTCACATGACACCGGGGAGGCAAAATGGCTAACTGGGCCCAATTTAGACATTCTCACTTAGGGGTGTGGCTGCATGTCAAGTTATTTTGAGGGGACAGCAAATTTACACTGTCATACAAGCTGTACACTCACTACTTTACATTGTTACTACTTTACAAGTGTAATTTCTTCAGTGTTGTCACATTAAAAGGTATAATAAAATATTTAAAAAATGTGAGGCATGTACTTAGTTTTGTGACATACTGTGTGTATTATATATATATATATAAATAGATATAGTAGGATTTGAAAGGGATTACAGTGATGCAGTTGGCCAGCTTGAACATGTATTGCAATGTATGTGAACTAAAAATCTTTTGCAGATTGCTAGAGAGGGTGCTTAGCAGTGTGTAGAGTGTTCATTCAGAGTTTTCTAAATTCAGAATTAGCTTTCGTACATAGGTGCCCCCTGATAGGTGCACTTACGTTTGTGTTTATATGTGGGGTCAGGATGGGCTTAACCTGGGAGGTTTTTAGGAGCTTGGGTGCAACTTTATGTTTTAACTTTTTTTTTACTTTCACTAAACTTCATTCATATCATATAGGGGACAAAAGATCCCCTATGTGAGAATATATTTATTCTTTCTAATGGGACACATCTCCCTTGCTTTCAAAACTTATGGAGTGAAGATTTTGTTCCATTAGCTTATTCCCTGGCCACAAAAGCCATGATTTTTTACATGTCGCTTTTGGGTGAATTCTGGGCCTGCTATGTTGGGGGGGGGGGGAGAAGTATGGTGGGGTGATCACAGTGGGGGTGCACACTCCAGGGATCATAGAAAATTCTCTAGTTGCTATATAGTTGTGAGTAAAACCCCTGCTGCCACCTCGTAAAGGATAGAGGTTTTACCACCCAGCCCATCAATCATGTGTCACCGATACACCCCCCCCCCCCCCCCCCCATCTCCAAACATCTCCACTATGGAAAAGGAATCCCAAGTGCACACAATGTTCCCCTGAAAGCATGCTGCAACTGACTTGCTTGACCAGAGTCCAGAGCTGGATCACATTCAGGGTAAATGTGTGCCTATAGATAGATACAGCCACCAGAATCCCTTTTGTTTAACAAAGAAACAGCAGATGGTTATGGTTTTTATATATTAGCAGAAGTGACTCTGACAGATGTAAAGCTACCTGATCACTCCTACTGGAATTTAGTATGAAGCCCTACCCCAAGCCCCAGCAGTCACTAAGCTTTTTTGTGTGCCTGGGATCTCTGCAGGCAAGTTTGAGATAAAAAGAATGGCGTGTAATCTCGTTTGCTTAGACTGAACCCAGAAGCGCGTAGCTCTGAGCACTCTTGGATTCAGGGCCTCAGAATTCCAAAGGCAGAAGCTTGGTAAGCTTCAGATTGGGGACTTTATGTCCTCCATCTATGGGGACTGCAGGCACAGATTGCATGAGGGGTCAAAGAGATCTTGATATCCCCATAAGGATCACCTGTCCTTATCTAGGAAAAGTAAGTGATTTATTGTGTGGTGGTTTAGTTGCACACTATTCTTGCACTTTTTTGTTCCGTTTTAACCGCTTCAGCCCCGGAAGATTTGGCTGCTGAATGACCAGGCCATTTTTTGTGATTCGGCACTGCGTCGTTTTAACTGACAATTGCACAGTCGTGCAACGCTGTACCCAAACAAAATTGACGTCCTTTTTTTCCCACAAATAGAACTTTCTTTTGATCATCTCTACGTTTTTTTTTTCGCTATAAACAAAAAAAGCATACATTTTTTGTACTTTTTGCTATAATAAATATTCCCATTTTTTGTAAAAAAGCTCATTTTTTCTCAGTTTAGGCCGATATGTATTTACATATTTGTTAAAAAAAAAAAAATCACAATAAGCGTATATTGATTGGTTTGTGCAAAAGTTATAGCGTCTACAAAATAGGTGATAGATTTATAGCATTTTTATTATAATTTCTTTTTTACTAGTAATGGTGGCGATCTGCGATTTTTATCGTGACTGTGACATTATGGTGGACACATTGGACAATTTTAACACAATTTTAGTACTACTGGCATTTATACAGCAATCAGTGCTATAAAATGCATCGATTACTGTAAAAATGTCACTGGCAGTGAAGGGGTTGACACTAGGGGCCGATCAAGGGGTTAACTGTGTTCCCTGCTATGTGTTCTAACTGAAGGGGGATGGGACTTGCTAGGGGAAGAGATATATCGGTGTTCATACTTACACACATCCCGGTTCTCGCCGCGTCACAATCGATCACAGAATCACTCCCATTGGCTGGGGGGGGGGGGGGGGGGTGCGCGCCCCTAGTGGCCACAATAAGAGGCGACCTAACATGATGGTGATTTGCACAGCCAAGCCAAGTTGCCACAGTAAAACTGCGGTGGCTGGTGGGCAAGCAGTTAAAGCAGTGGCGTGCTGCAAACAAATAACAGCTCCAAGAGCAGATGGTTAGTAACAAGTGTATACTCCGCTTTGAGCACCTCTTACTTACAAAATGCCCTATGAACTGAACAAAAGAAATATAAACCCTGAAAAAAGCTCAACACAATCTGACAAAAGAATATACAATGGATAAAAAAGTCTAAACAAACTGTAATCGTTTAGGGGGGTAAAAATAAAATAATATGGTTGCATAAATGCACACACCCTCTTATACCTGGGGATGTAGCTGCATTCAAAATTAAGCAATCACATTCAAACTCATGTTAAATAGGAGTCAGTACACAACTGCCATTATTTAAAGTGCCCCTGATTAACCCCAAATAAAGTTCAGCTGTTCTAGTAGGTCTTTCCTGATATTTTCTTAGTTGCAGCCTACAGCAAAAGCCATGGTCCAAAAAAAGCTTCCAAAGCATCCGAGGGATCTCATTGTTAAAAGGTATCAGTCAGAAGAAGGGTACAAAAGAATTTTCAGGGCATTAGATACCATACCATGGAACACAGTCAAAACCGTCATCAAGTGGGGAAAATATGGCACAACAGGGAGATTACCAAGAACTGGATGTCCCTCCAAAATTCACAGAAAGGCAAGAAGAAAACTGGTCAGGGAGGCTGCCAAGAGGCCTACAACAACATTAAAGGAGTTGCAGGAATATCTGGCAAGTACTGGCTTTGTGGTACATGTGACAATCTCCCATATTCTTCATATGTCTGGACTATGGGTAGAGTGGCAAGAGCCTTTGCTTACAAAAAAAAAAAAAAAAAACCAAGCCTGGCTACATTTTGCAAAAACACATCTGAAGTCTCCCAAAAGCATGTGGGAAAATGTGTTATGGTCTGATGAAACCAAGGTTGAATATTTTGGCCATAATTCCAAAAGATATGTTTGACGCAAAAACACTGCGCATCACCAAAAGAACACCATACACACAGTGAAGCATGGTGGTGGCAGCATCATGCTTTGGAGCTGTTTTTCTTCAGCTTCAGCCTTTCACACTTGTGCGACTTGGGACTGCAAAGTCATACGCCATTATTTCCAATGAGTACCATTTATATCTGTGAGATTTCAAAGTAGTCCCTGCACTACTTTGTTGTTACTTTGTTGCGAATTGAGGATTATAGACCTTAAGATTACACACAGGTGCATCAAAGTCATGTCAACATCGTGTCCTCGTCACGGCCAGGTCGCACAATTGTGAAACGGGCCTAAGTCAAGGTAGAAGGAATGATGAACAGTTCCAAATACCAGTCAATATTGGCACAAAACCTTCAGGCTTCTGCTAGTAAACTGAACACGAAGAGGAACTTCATCTTTCAGCATGACAACGACCCAAAGCATACATCCAAATCAACAAAGGAATGGCTTCACTAGAAGATTAATGTTTTGGAATGGCCCAGCCAGAGCCCAGACCTGAATCTGATTAAAAATCTATGGGGTAATCTGGAGAGGGCTGTGCACAGGAGATGCCCTCACAATCTGACAGATTGGGGGTGTTTTTGTAAAGAAGAGTGAGCAAATATTGGCAAGCCAAGATGTGCCATGCTTATAGACTCATATCCCAAAGTGCTGTAATAAAATCAATAGGTGCTTCAACAAAGTATTAGTTTAACCACTTGCCCACTGGGCACTTAAACACCCTTCCTAACCAGGCCAATTTTAAGCTTTCAGCACTCTCACATGGTGAATGACAAATACTCAGTCATGCACCCATTTGAAATTTGTGTCCTTTTTGCCACACAAATACAGCTTTCATTTGGTGGTATTTAATCATCACTTTATGGGAATATGGACACTTATGGACACTTGATGTGGATAGATTTCTCTGTTATATATATATATATATATATATTATATATTTTCTTATAAGTGGACTTAAAATTGATTATTGGTTATTTTTACACACTTATTTTAGTGTTTTCTTCACTTGATTTGGTTATCCACATATATCATATGTTTTCAGACAGTATATTCACGTATATTGTTGTATAGTAGGATTTTTTAAGTTCTGATAGATAAATATCACCTGGAAATTAGCACTAGTGACTTTACGAGAATAAGGATATTTGATGTGGATAGATTTTCTATTGCTATATACATCTTTCCTGGAAGTAGATTCAATACCAATATAATTATTAGTTACGGTATATTTTTTTTATATATTCATTTAATTGTTTCACTTCATTTGGGTGTTTCACACATTTTTCTGTCCCTTCTGACGGTGGATACAGGTTGATGATGTGGCTACTCTATGGAATTAAGCTCCTTTATCAGCCCTGCCCATTACACTGAGGAGCCAGAGATCTGGGGTCACTTGACCACATCAGAAAATAAGCAAAATAGGTATTTAAGTTGTGATGCCAACATATATGAAGACCAATGGAGAGGCAATGGGGGAGACAGCATTTTACCACATTCATACTAGGCCATAGTAAAATGACGCAGACAGGAACACTCTCCCATCCTGGGCGTACGTCATAACGTTCTCCCATTCTTGCCGCTCCAGTGGGCCCCCAGCGCGGCGATTAGGGGATGAGGCCTCATGCATGGCACTCGTGCGTGCTCCTAGGGGCGTGCAGAGTGTTGATCGGGGACAAGGCTTGTCACCCTGACACAGCCCATCCCCAATTGCGGTAAAGTGCTAATAAAATTTTCTCTTGCTGTGTCCAATCACAGCTGGTCACAGAATGTAAAGAAACCACGGTAACGAGCTGTTACCGGATTCTCCTCCTCACACACCGATCATGTGTGAAGAGGAGATTACGGTAACAGCTCGTTACCTGTCACCAGCCCATCAGAGTACCTGAGTACCTATTTGAAGCCCATCAGGATACCAGAGTACCTGTCTCCAGCCCATCAGAGTACCCAAGTACCTATATGCAGCCCATCAGATTACCCAAGTACCTGTCTCCAGTGCATCAGAATACCCGAGTACCTATCTGCAGCCCATGCCTCATAGAATATACCTTCGGATGTTTGCTTTCCAAAATGGGGTAATTCCACTGTCCTGCTCCAGGACCTTCAAAAGTTTGATGGGTAGTAATGAAATTAGATGTCTAATTTATGCTCCTAAAAAGCCTGAAGGTACTAGTTCAATGTTGGAGCTCTCTATGTGGCCAGGCTGTGTAAGAGTCTCACACATGTGGTATCGCCATACTCAGGAAGTGAAGCAGAATGTATTTTGGGGTGTAATTTTTGCTATGTACATGCTGTGTGTTAGAACTATCATATAAATTGACAACTTTGTGTAAAAAAAAAAAAATCCGAAGACTTGTGGGGGAAAAAAAATGAACCGTTCTCATTAAGCCTCAGAGAATGTACTTTGGGGTGTTTGCTTTCAAAAATTGGGTAATTTTGTGGGAAATGCAATTGTCCTGGTGCTCCAGGGCCTTCAAAAGTGTAAAAAGGTTGTTAGGAAATTTTATGTGCAGTTTATGCTCCTAGAACGCCTGATGGTGCTCCCTGCATGCTGGACCTCTCTATGTGACCAGGCTGTGAAAAAGTCGCACATGTGGTATCGCCATACTCGGGAGGAGTAGCAGAACATAGTTTGGGGTGTAATTGGAAGTATGCATATTCTGTGTGTGAGAAACAACATATGACAATTGTGTGTAAAAATAAAAAATAATAATAATAATTTCTTCATTTTCCCAAGAATTGTGGAAAAAACTTACAACTTCAAAAAAATTGCCATGCCTCTTACTAAATACATTGGACTGCCTACTTTTCAAAAAGGAGTCATTGTGGGGGTATTTGTATTTTCCTGACATTTCAAGGCCTTAAGAAATGTGAGTACAGTACATCAGGTGTGGTCAATTTCAATGATTGGCACCATAGCTTGTAGACTCTATAACTTTCACACAGACCAAATAATACACTTATTTGAGGTATTTTTACCAAAGATGTATAGCAGTATAAATTTTGCCTAAAATTTATGAACAAAAAATACTTATTTGCAAAAGTTTATCATAGAAACTAAAAGAAAGTATTTATTTTTCAACAATTTCACTTTTTTTTCCACTTATGTCACAAAAAAAACCCCAGTAGTAATTAAATACCACCAATTGAAAGCTCTATTTGCGTGAAAAAAAAGATAAAAATGTTGTCTGGGTACAGTGTTTCATGACTAAGTAATTGGCATTCAAAGTATGAGAGCAGTGAAAGCTGAAAATTGGTCTGGGCAGAAGGGGGTAGAAGTGCCCCGTATTGAAGTGGTTAAAAGGAGTTGTAGGATATATCCTAAACATCTACTTTAAAATACCTCCATCTTCCATTTTGGACCAGCATGTACAGGCACCATTATCATCCATGTGTATTACCAGAATGATTCAATTTTATTTTAGCTTTCAGCCAACTTCCCAGTCATAGGTGGTTGTATATCAGGAAAAATTCAGCTGTTGAAAAGGAATATTTTAATTATCAGGTAAGATTTTCTAATGTAAGGCAGGAGTCAAAAATGTGTTAACCACTTGCCAACCACATTGCATACATTTACTGTGACAAAATAACACTGCTGCGAGAAATCTCACAGCGCTCGCAACCATCGGATTTGTTTCAGAACCAATTAATCTTCAGGTCCAGGCCAATTATTTATGGCCTGGACCTGTTGATCGGTTCTGGCAAATTAAATCCTTCCCCTGCCTGTAAGTGTAAACACAGGCAGGGGAGTGATGCCATCTCCCCTCGTGGAACTCTTTTTTTGCAGAGAGGGGAGAGAGAACACCTCACAGCAAGTTGCACCGACACTACACTAACACCCCCCCCCCCCCCCAGTTAACCCCTTCACTCCCTTGTCACTCCCTTGTCACAGTGTCGTCCAGTGCAGTGTCGTCCAGTGCAGTTGTCAGCTTGAGTCCATGGAATATTTTGCCACAAAATATTGTGCTATCTTATCATTTCATGGCCTCTGAAACTGTGATAGGTAGTGAGGAGTGAAATCAAGAATTTGCACCCTTAGAAAGCCTGAAGATGGTGATTGGTTTTCGGGGGGTCCTGTATGTGGCTAGACTGCCAAAAAGTACTCAGAAGAAGCAGCAGAATGCATTTTGGAGTGTAATTCCACATATGCCCATGGCATGTTTGAGCAATTATCATTTAGTGACAACTTTGTGGAAAAAAATAAATAGCAAATTTCCTGAAACTCGTGACAAAATACAAAATATTCCATGGACTCAACATGCCTCTTAGCAAACGGCTTGGGGTGTCTACTTTACAAAATAAGGTCATTTTGGTGAGAGGTTGTGCTATCTGGGCATTTCATGGCCTCTGAAACTGTGTAAGGTAAGCAAAGAGTGAATTAAAAAATTCATGGCTAGGCTTCCAAAAAGTCCCACACGTGGTATCCCCGTACTTGGGAGAAGCAGAATGTATTTTGGGGTGTCATTTCACATATGTCCATGGCATGTTTTAGCAATATAGCATTTCAGTGGCAACTTTGAAAAATGTAAAAAAAACAAATATGTACGCAATCACTTATGCAAAAAAAAATAAAAAATATTCAATGTGCTCAACACACCTCTCAGCAAAATCCTTAGGGTATATAAGTAGGTAAATATCCGCGCTCAGTTAAACTTACACAACTAACAGCAGCTGAACACCATAACCCTGATACTGGACACAGAAATGCAAAGAAAAAGATAAAAGTGGAGCGCTTGTACAATAATGATTGAATAATCACACAAATGAAACGTGCAAAAATAGTGACAATCCAAAACCTAAAATAAAGTAGCATTCAAACTAAATCAGTATTAACATACAAATGTGCAATTAAAAATGTATATATATATATATATATATATATATATATATATGCGCAAGTCAAAAATAAAGGTCTATAGAAATATCAAAAAACACCCAACAAATAATGTGACTTGATTGAATAAAAGTAATGTACTTAACCACGTGGGACCCATCAACTTTAATCACCACTAATAAGATTGGGGGCTTACCAGATCACCAGCGACCCCCTGTTTAGGGGAGGTCAGACAGAGCATATAGTGGCTCCAGAAGACCAGATGTAAAAGAACGGGTGTCTCCTATCTGCAGACTCTGTAGCTCAGGTGATCAGTCACCGCAGCGTAGAGGCTCATGCAAAATAAAAAGTGCTCCGAATCGCGTAGTATATTTTAAACACCAAAACATTTTAATATAGCATAAGATCAGATGCTGTAAAAAGGACTCCACAGAGTCTCCAATGTACAGATAGCACAGATAGCGTTTAACCTCCCTGGCGGTACGATTATTTCGGATTTTAGGTGCTAAAAGCAGTACAATTATTTTGCATGAAAATTTGGCGTTTTATATTGTAGTCCTGTAATTCTTAGGAATAAACCACTTAAATCTGTCCAAACCAGAGTCTAGCAGACATCCCGGGTATGATAAAGTTTGAGAAATGAAATCATAAATCATAAATTATAATCTAAAAAATAATTATAAATAATTGTACCAAATAATAATATAACAAAAACATAAAAATGATTCAATAATGTAATCAAATCAAAAACACTGAAATTTGCTCAGTTGCAGAATTGTCACTGTCATTACTTTTCAGTATTTGATGACGGATCTCCCCACAAATCACTATCGCTCAATTCTGTGAGTGATTACAATTTATTATCGCTATTTTCTAGCTGGTCTAAAACCATTTTTGATGTAAAGGGACAGTTTTGGTTGCTATGGACAATCTCCAGTTTCCAGGCATAAAGAACAGTTTTTATTATATAAAACTGCATGCAGGACACTGGACAGAACACTAGGGACAAAGAGGGTGTGAAATAATTACATACAGTAATGTAATCTGTAAGATTACATTATACTGTATGTAATGTGTGTTTTACTTTTTGAATTTGGCGCCGATCTCCGTCCCCGTGCGTCGCAACGTTCGCAGGGAATGGAGATCGGCTCCGGGATAGATGGAGCGAGACACGGCTCGCTCGTACAGCGCGGGGACATCGCTGGATCCAAGGGAGAAGGTAAGTAAGCGTCCTCCTGGATAAAGTGATGCGGTCCCCAGTCTGGCTCAGAGTTACCGCTTTTGGTATAAAAATTCCACCCCGAGCCAGACTCGGGAATACCGTCAGGGGGATTAAAATACAAAAAACTAAGATAGAACTGGTAGCAGATAAAAAAAAAAACTGTATGTGGTTTTAAATTGCGATCGCACATGCGCAGGACGGGTGTCTCCAGTTCTTTTACATCCGGTTGTCTGGAGCCGGGATTTGTGAAACTTTTTTATTTGCTAAAAAAGTTTAAAATATCCAATAGATTTCGTTCCACTTCACAATTGTGTCCCACTTGTTGGTGATTCTTCACAAAAAAATAAAATTTTATATCTTTATGTTTGAAGCCTGAAATGTGGCAAAAGGTTGAAAAGTTCAAGTGGGCCGAATACTTTCGCAAGGCACTGTATATATATATATATATATATATATATATATATATATATATATATATATATAATTATTCATTTTTAATTGCACATTTATATGTTAATACTGATTTTGTTTGAATGCCACTTTATTTTTGGATTGTCAATATTTTTGCATGTTTCATTTGTGTGATTATTCAATCATTATTTATTGAACAAGCGCTGCACTTATCTTTTTCTTTGAAAATCCTTAGGGTGTCTACTTTCCAAAATGGGGTAATTTGTGTGTGTGTGTGTGGGGGGGGGGGTACTGCCCTGCCGTTTTAGCACCTCAAGAAACGAGATAGGCAGTCAAACTAAAAGCTGCGTAAATTCCAGAAAATGTACCCTAGTTTGTAGACGCTATAACTTTTCCGCAAAACCAATAAATATATATTATTGAATTTTTTTTTAACTTGAGACATGTGGCTGAATACATTTTGGCCTAAATGTATGACTAAAATTGAGTCTATTGAATTTTTTTTTATAACAAAAAGTAGAAAATATATTTCTTTCCAAATTTTTGGTCTTTTTTCGTTAGTATCACAAAAAATAAAAACTGCAGAGGTGATCAAATACCACCAAAAGAGAGCTCTATTTGTGGGAAAAAATAGGACGCAAATTTCTTTTGGGTACACCATTGCATGACCGCACAATTATCAGTTAAAGCAGTGCAGTGCCAAATTGTAAAAAGTGCTCTGGTCAGGAAGGAGGTAAAACCTTCCGGGGCTGAAGTAGTTAATGTACCCTGCCAAATGTAGGAAAGTCAATGATGAGCCAAAGACATGGTTAAGGGACAAGTTGGTAGAATACAGAGTTGGTAGAATACAGAGACCGAGAATGCAGACATGCTATGAGAATTACGGGAGACTGGAAACATGCTTCAGGAGTCAGACTGAAGACACATTACTGCTGTCTGAGCCCCTTTACAAATCGAGGCTTTCACATTTGTGCTCCCTACAGCCCCCCAGGGCTCATTCACCCTTGTGCTTCCTACAGCCCCCCTAGGGCCCATTTACACAGGTACCCAGCACAGCCCCCTAGGGCCCATTTACACGTAAGCATTCGGTTGCAGTGTGCTAGTATACATGCATTAATGCGTGTTATGGGTGCGCTTCATTAAGGGAACCCTATAGTGTGCACCACAATAGATGAAAAATACACAATCCTTTTTTTTTTTTTTAAATACAGTGCACCACATCTGATATGCACTGTGGTTCCCTGCAGTGCATTGGAATCTACTGCCATTTACTGTAAATGGTACTCCATTTAATTTACAATGAATGGCACGTTGGGAAGGTGTGTTGTCATGAGTTTATATGTTTTTAGCAAGAATTACCACTACGCACATGTGGGCACTTAAAAATGTACTTTTACCACATATACTTCTTTCAGGTCAGTTATAAAAATTTTAAAGAGATGGACTTTACAGATAAAAGTAAAATAGTATGAAAGAAATAAATCAAACCTTTTAACTACTAGAATCTAGTGTAAAAAATATTTGTCACTGGCTCGAGTAAGAACCTAGCTAAGGAAAACACAAGGAGTTCTGAATGCC
Source organism: Lithobates pipiens (assembly GCF_037356315.1). Lineage (NCBI taxonomy): Eukaryota > Metazoa > Chordata > Amphibia > Anura > Ranidae > Lithobates > Lithobates pipiens. Next base: position 290,045,775 of record NW_027507784.1, read on the forward strand.
ACGCAATAAGTACAAAGAGCTGCATGCAGCCCCAGGTGCAGGCTGGGCATCAGGAGTTTATATCTACTTTCCATATCCATTCACTTTGCCATTCTTGTGTACTGCATTAAAAGAGAAGTATTTATTTTATTTAGATTCATACTTACCTATGTGGGTAGACCATCAGACCGATGCTGCAGCTGTCCCCAGCCATCTCTGCACTGAGAATGAGCCACGAACACCGCCAATGGCTCGGTTTTCACAGATCACAGAGAGGAAAGCTGCTGTCTGCCAGTCAGTGTCTCTAATAGTGGCTATGCATAAGCACTACAGCCAGTGCGAAACGTCAGCAATTTTTCCTTGTTCGCTGTGTTTGTTGAGCTGTGATGTAGTTTTCCAATAAAAGAAAGTGGTCTGCTGAAGAGTGCGGCAGTCCAGAGCTTGCTTTTCATCTGTTGCCAGTCAGTGTCTCTATTCTCTGCTTCTCCATGCTCATTGGAGCACTGAGCTGTGGAGGGGCAGGGAGCAACCATCTCAGCGGTTCACTGAGACTGCCATCAATCAAGGCAGCCAGCGGATCCAGACTTGGGAAGCCGGGATGACACGCTGCCTCGACTGATGGCAGTGACGTCAATGGAGAGCGGACTTCAGACTGCTCTCCGCTGGAAACGGTTCACAGAAGTGCAAAATGAGTTGCACTCCTGTGACCCTTAGGAGAAGCCCAGCCTAAAATGCTCAGGTTTAACTTCTTCTTTAATGCATGTGCATTAACATGCAAGTGTTGAACCCCAGTGCTTTGGGGTACCATTTAAATTGAATACCCTGTAATGTGCTAGGATGTGTAACGTTACCACTCTATGCACCAGAATGCAAAGTGTGATTTGACCCTAAAACATAGTTAGAAGAGCAGCCACTGGCCATGAAATGTCCTCAATATGCAGCCAAACTGATTCATTTATGCTGAATTTGAAATCATTTGAAGCCACAGCTTCAGGTGGTAGAAGAAAATAAACAGATGGCAAAGGCTCCCCAAGAAATGCTAATGAATGAATCTCAGGAGGTCATCAGTTGCATAAACAGCATCAACTGTGGACCTTCTGAGACTCATTCATTAACATTTCCAGTGCATCTGCCATCTTCTACTACCCAAAGCTGTGGCTTCAAATTATTTTAAATTCATCATATCTTAACTACTTTAGCCCCAGTTAATGTACATATACATTGCATAGTTGAAGTGGTTATACCAGGACCATGCCTGCAGCTACAGGACTCATCCCATATGTTTTTTTTTTTTCAGTTGTCGATGCTCTTTATTGTAAAAATATTCCTAGCAGCTAATTATCCACTGGATCGCCTTTACAAGCAGTGGAATGGGGTGACCCCCCTTTGCTGCCTTTCTGGGTTCTCTCATCCCACCTGAATGTCCCTGATCATCTCTACGGTCTAAGACAACCTTTCTCAATTGGGGTGCCTTATGAGTTCTTTAGGAGGGGCTTCACAAAATGCCAAAAATTTTCCCTAAAAATTGTGTAACAGCATGTGAATCAGCCTTCCTTTTTGATAGACAAAGCCACAGATTTTCATTGTGCAGCATTACAACCTTGGGCATTGTACTACCATATTGGTTGAAAAGGAGTACATTGGGCACCAGGACACCATCCTTGTTTGACCCCCCACCTCCCCCATGCTCCTCTGTCAGCACTAGGGTCATGTTAGCTGTGTTGGGCAGAGAAAATTAGGAAAAAGCTGGAATATCAGTATCAGTGTGCAAAAGTGTATTTGCTTTCAAAGAATAACTTGCCTCTAATGCTGGGTGTATTATATGTATGAGTGCTGTTGCAATACGTAAAAATATTACTTTCGTTTAACGTTTTAGATATGCAATTTTTTATGTCACATAGTATTTGCAACAACCACCATTTTATTATCTAGGGCCTCTGCATAAAAAATATAGGATGTGTGACAAATTCACAAGCTTTTTTTAATGTACAACTCGATTCGTTTCACTACTGTCAAAGTTCAAATGAACTAGATTTGTTCCAGCCATGAGCATCCGAGTTTGACCACCCTTCTTCCATGGTTGCAAACACCACTTCCTGTGATCCCCCACAATCTGAAATGTTTGTGTTATACTGTGAGACAGCAAGTCTCTAGTGAAGCCACAGCTGGTACTTGTTGGGTCACCCTTATAAAAAAATTATCAAGAATACAATTCAGATTTGTGATTAAAGTGACATTAAACTATGGTTTTAAAAAAGTCTGTTTAAGCATGTGTTCTTAACTCAAACATGTACCTTTTATTGCTCTCATCCTCCAAATTCCTTTTTTTTTTCTGCTGAGATCTGAATCTTAGAGGGTGGTGATGTTCGATCACCTTGGTACCACTGAGTGTAGGAGTGTTGCTTTCTCCCAAGACGGACTAGGACAAGGCGGTAGAATCAATTTCATAAAAAGTAGATCACAGGGCCATTAAGTAGCGTATGAATTATATTTATAGACTAAGGATGTAATTTAATGTTACTTTAAGTTGCCTACGAGCCTACCTACCTAATGAAAGTACTATATACGTGACAAGATGCTGTGTGTTGAGCACAACCATAATTTTTAAAAAAAAGCTTACATTTAGCTAAAAAAAAAATTTTTTAAATCAGCACCGGGGTGATATTTACATTAAATGAGAAGTGTACCTTGTGCTGATGCTATTTGGTTGAAATATTCTGTCCTTTGTCCCCTGATATCCAAGTAGCTGTGATCTTCCAGTGCAGCAGGGCTTAATGTGTGCCACTTAACCTTTCTTAAAAAGTGCTGACTAAACCCTTTCCACTCCACTGCTCCATTCATAGAAGCTGTACTATAATTTCCTGGAGGACAGGCAGATGAATGAAAGATCTACCTCCTCCATTCATAGAGCACTTTTTTGTAGAAGGATTCAGTAATGCAGCCAGTCAAATTGCATTTTCAGAAGAAGTGGTCAGCAATGAAAGCCTGAATGCTGAGCAATCATATCATGGTCAGTTTACATGCCTCCGTCATCCTGCGCTCTGCTCTGAGTCTCTCCCCTCTTCCTCCCTGCCTGTCAGCGTGAGAGCCAATCTCCTCCCCTCCCCCTCTGCCGCTACTCCACTGCCATATGCAGCTATTAACTACTGTGTATCTGTTTTTTTTTAATGACAAGGCTAAATACTTTTAATTTCTATAAGTGTATTAAAGAGGGGAGGGACCCGTGTCCCGTGATGTACTCCAAGAAAAGGATTTTACAGGTAAGTGGTTATAAAAATCCTATTTTCTTTATCGTACATCACGGGACACAGAGCCACAGTAATTAATGTATGGGATGTCCCAGAGCAATGCTGTCTGAGGGGAGGGGACACCAACAAATGTAGGGTGCAATCAGACCTGAGGACCTATACTACTGCCTGCAGCACACTGTGCCCAAAGGCGATATCATGCCTTCTTACATCAATCTGATAGAATCTGGTGAATGTATGGACTAAAGACCAAGTTACGGCCTTGCAGATTTGAGCCATGGAGGCTTGGTGATGCACTGCCCACAAAGCACTAACAGCCCTGGTGGAGTGCGGTTTGATTTGAAAAGGTTGAACTTTCCTCTTCACACCATAAGCTTGAATAATTACTTGCCGAATCCATTTGGCAATGGTGGATTTCGACACCGCCTGTCCTTTCCTAGGACCTTTAGGCAACACAAACATACATCTGTTTTCCGAAACTGAGCAGTCCCCTTCAAATAGATTTTGACTGCTCTCACTACATTCAAAGAATGTAGTGACTCTTCAGTAGAACAGGGTTCTAGAAAAAAATTAAGGTAGAAAACTATCCTGGTTTAAATGAAAACCTGAAATCACCTTCGGCAGAAAGCTAGGATGAGGACACATTACCACCTTATCCTTATGAATAATTAAATATGGCTCTTTACAAGAAAGAGCAGCCAATTCTGATACCCTTCTTGCAGAAGATATGGCAACTAGAAACCAACTTCCTTGTGAAAAGGATCAAGGGAGTATGTAATATGGGCTCAAAAGGCTGTTTTTGTAAAACCGACAAAACCAAATAAAAGTCCCAGTTTTAAAGGTGACCTAACCGGCGGATTGAGCCATGTCACCCCCTGTATAAAACTATGGAACAGGGAAATGCAAAGAAAGTGGTCATTGGAACAATACTGATAAGGCTGAGACCTAGCCTTCGATGGTACTCAAGACTAGGTTAATTTCTAATCTTATTTGCAGAAAAGTAAGGCTTCTACCTATAACATACTTTCTAGGATGCCAACCCCTGGACTCACACCAGGAAACATATGCCTTACAGACTCTATAATAAATGACTCTGGAAGCTAGCTTCCTTGTATTAATCAAGGTAGATATCAGAATGTGGGTTTCAGTAGTCAAACCGTTAAATTCAGCGTTTGTAAGGTAGGATGCGACAGCAGGTCTGGACATGGTGGTAGTGTCCATAGTGCTCCTACCGCCATCTTTTCAATCTCTGCATACCAAAATGTTCTGGGCCACAAGAACCACCGACTTCTTCCCTTCCTGCTTGATCCTGCGAAGAAGTCGTGGTAGCAGCAGAATAGGAGGGAATGCATAAATCTGTGAAAAAAACGATTCCACAGGGTCACCAACGCATCTGTTCTATATGCGAGTGGATCCCTTGTTCTTGACACAAAGTTAACAATTTTGTTGTTGAACTTGGATGCAAACAGATCTACATCTTGGGTCCCTCATCTTTGGCATATAGCCAGGAAAATGTCAGGGTGAAGGGACCATTCCTCCAGGAACAACTGCTGGTGACTCAAGTAGTCTGCCTGCCAATTTTCTACCCCTGGGATGAAGATTGGCGATATGCAGGGGACATGCTTTTCTGCCCAGGTTAGGAAATGATTTACCTCTCCCTGGGCTGCATGACTTCTGGTGCCCCCATGATGATTGATAAAAGCCACCGCTGTGTCACAGTCGGATTGAATCCTGACAGGAAAATTCCGCAACCTGCATGTCCAGGCCCTTAGGGCTAGGCGCGCTGCCCGAATCTCTAGAATGTTGATGGGCAAGGTCCTTTCCCTTGCACAGTCGCCTCTTCCAGGACTGCTCCTCAACCCGCAAGGCTGGTAGCGGTTTCCACCTTTCAGGTAACCAGTACTAAGGGTTTCCCCTTCTGCAGATTCTTGGATATCCTTCACCAACTGAGGCTCTGGTGCACCTTTGGCAACAGACGCATTGGAAAATCTAGCGCTTGGACCCTCTTGCTCCAGGTATATAGGATACTGTTTTGCAGCAGTCTCAAATGAGACTGAGCATAGGGAATCACTTTGAATGAAGCCACCATCTTTCCCAACAACTTCATGCAAAGGCGAATAGAAGGACCCTTCTTTGCCCTGACCACCTGAACCAGCTCCTTTATGGAACTGATCTTTGCCTGGGGTAAACCACCCTCTTTTGGGCTGCATATATAACCAGGCCCAAGTATTCTTAGCCCTTGTACACACGGTCAGAGAATCCGTCGGAATGTGTCCTATCGGACCATGTTGTCGGATAATCCCACTGTGTGTGGTATGCATCGGACTGAATCCGTCGGAATATCCGTCGGACCCAATTTTCCAACTTGTTGGAAATATTTCCTGACCAACTGGTTCGATCGGACATACTCCGATCACGTGTAGAGAATTTTGATCGGACCAAGTGCCACGCATGCTCAGATCAAATTCCTACATCGAAGCTATTGGCTACTAGCCTGAACGTAGTCCCATCGTAACGAAATTACGTCATCACGTTCTGAATAATCAGATTTTTCGACAACTTAGTCCGACCATGTGTATGCAACAGTTTCGGACACAATCCGACGGACAAAATCCGATAGACAAAATCCGACGGATTTGGTTGTTGAAATCTCCGACCGTGTGTACAGGGGCTTAGTCTTCTTAATGGTTTTAAAGAAGACCTCTCTAGTTTGAGGACCCAACCTAGCTATTCGAGGTAGCTGGTTGTGGAGACCATGCTTTGGTCTAAGCGGGCTACCGACCTGTCTATCAAGAGAAGTTCGTCTAGGTATGCTACAATTATTATACCTTGAGACTTTAAACTGGCCAGAGGAAGGGCCAGAAGTTTTGCAAACACCCGAGGTGCAGTAGCTATACCGAAAGTCAAGGCTACAAACTGAAAGTGGCGTTTCTCTACTTCAAAAACGCAGATATTTTTGAAAAGCGGAGAAAATAGGCACATGCAGGTATGCATCCCTGAAGTGGACTGATTCCAGAAGTTCTCCTCCTTAAAGGATGGAGACAACAGATTGGATTGTTAATGGCCACTAGAAAGACCACTTTCTGAGAGAGTCAACAAGGGAATTTCTCTGATATTCTCTAACGGTGGCTTCTGAAGCGCCGACAACACCAGGTTCAGATCCCACGGAGGTAACGGTGGATGCACCAGAGGAACTACATGTCGGACCCCCTGAACAAAGGTGCTCACAAAGGTGAGACACCAGGGGTCGCTGAAAAAAAAAAAGACAGCCAAGGCTGATATCTATCCTTTAATGGTGCTTAAAGCCAATTTCTGGTCTACTCCACGCTGTAGAAACAACAAGATCCTGGATATGGAATAGGAGCGCGGACGCCATCCTTTTTCCTCACAGAGATGTATGCCTTCCAGGTATCTTCCGAGAAGAAGATTTCCGTGCTCTCAACATAGTTGAAATCGCCAAGTCTGATGATAGGCCCCCAGTTCCTTAGCACCTGGCTCTCAACAGCCATGCCGTTAAAACCAGCAATGGTAAAGCAGGATGGAGAATAGGACCTTGAGACAGAAGGTCCTCTCGTAACGGCAGTCACCAGGGAGCGTCCGCCACCAGGTGCACTAGGTCAGTGTACCAGGGATGCTGAGGCCAATCTGGGGCAATCTGATTTACTGGAATCCCCTCGGGCCTCCACTCTGCGGAGTAGACGTGGTAGTAGTTTTAGCGGAAGAAAGGCATAGATCAGTTGATACTGACCCGAATGACTGACACGAATCTCTGCACCTTCCAATTGAGACGGGAAGCCAGGAGAGCCACGTCTGGTGTGCCCCAACGCAGGCACAGTAGCCTGAACACCTCCGAATGCAGCGGCCATTCTCCTGGGTCCAGCATCTGGCGACTTAGGTAGTCCTCCTGCCAGTTCTCCACTCCCGGGATGTAAATGGCAGATAGGGCCGGTACACGGTCGCTCTGCCCACTGAAGGATGTGAGCGACCTCCCGTGCGGCGGCCGGGATTCTTGTTCCTCCTTGACGATTGACATATGCCACTGCCGTGGCATTGTCTGACTGGATCCTGATTGGACGCCCTTGAAGTCTCATTGACCATGTGGAGAGGCATAGCCTGATCGCTTGCAGCTCGAGCACATTGATCGGCAACTTGGATTCTTCCTCCGACCAGAGGCCCTGGGTCGACTGTACCCCCAGTACTCCACCCCAGCTGGTCAGGCTGGCGTCCATTGTGATCACTGTCCAATGTAGAGGTAGGAACGCATCCCGGACCAAAGTGCCGGGGATCTCAGCCACCAGAGCAGGGAGTCCCTGACTGACTGGCTCACCTGAATTTGCCGATCCAGGGATAATGGAGATTTATCCCATTTCGTCAAGATCTCCTTCTGCAAGACTCTGGTGTGAAACAAGGCGTATGGCACTGCATCGAAGGAGGTCACCATGAGCCCCAGGACTTGCATGCAGAAGCATAGCGATGACCACCTGCGGTTCATCAACAGTTTTACAGAGTCTGCAGCTTGTCTGGAGGGAGAAAAACACTCTCGCTTCCACGCGAGAGTCGAGTCCAGCAGTAAGCCTAGGTACTCCATAAACTGAGTCGGTATGAGCACCGACTTTTTTAGGTTCAACAGCCATCCAAATTCCTGAAGGGTCTGCACGGTGAATGCCACATTCTCCTTTAATTCTGAGGCGAAAGATGCTCTCAGGAGGAGATAATCGAATTAACCTACGATCGTGATCCTGCGTTGTCGCAACAACGCCAGAACTGGAGCCAATACCTTGGTAAAGACTCGGGGGGGGGGGCTGATGCCAAGCCAAAGGGGAGAGCCACAAACTGGTAGTGGGTGTCCGACTGCAAATCGCAGAAACTTCTGATGCCGTAGGCATATGGGTATTTGCAGGTACGCATCCTGGATGTCCAAGGATGCCAGGAAGTCCCCTTGATGGAGTGCAGAGACTACTGAGCGAACTGATTCCATTCTGAACCTCTGTATTTTCACAAAGTAATTGAGGGTTTTTAGGTCCAAGATTGGACGTACCCCTTCCTTTTTGGGGACTATAAACAGATTGGAGTAAAACCTCTGGAATCTTTCCGGCTCCGGGGAACAGGTACTATCACCCTGTGACTCAGCAGGTCCCTTACCGCCTCCATGAGGGACTCTCTGCGAGCCGGGAGTAAGGGTATACTGGAGATGAAGAATCTGTTTGGTGGCCAATTGAGGAACTATCTTGTAGCCAAAGGAAATCAGTTTGCAGACCCATTGGTCGGACAGCCGAGAAGCCCACTGGGCTGCAAACTCCTAAAGGCCACCCCCCACCCTTGAGACGGGCGGGGGCAAACCTTCATGTGGTAGCACTCTTGTTCGCAGGCTTGATAGGCTTGCGGTTCCAGGGACACTTTTGTCCTTCAGAAGTCGTCCTGTCGGGCTGGGGACGTTTAGCCGAAGCCGCGGATGGATGAAAAAGCCGTTTGTGAGCGGAATATGAGGGCCCTTGCCTACAGCGTGGCTCCTTAGCCTTCCTGGCCTGTGGGAGTAAGGTACTCTTCCCACCTGTTTCATTCTTAATTAGTGATGGATGAACTTCCGACGGGACGTTTCTCGAACGTGGACCGCGAACGCGGACGATAGTTCGCGAACCGGAACGTTCGCGGCGGGCCCCATTGACTTCAATGGGAGGCGAACTTTGCAAACCTACAGGTCAAATTTGCAGCCACAAAATAATTAATAGCTGTGCAAACATAGTCCCACCATATGGCCAATGACATAACACATGTATGAGGTAAATCTGGGATCGACAACTACAAGCATTCTTTTTTTATATGTGAAATTGTTGTGACAATTCAGGACTGTGGAGCGCATGAAGGCAATGGAGGAGAGGGAAGGTCAGGGTAGGCAAAGAAGAGGGTGCAGGAGATGATCACCAGCAGCGTGACATACAGCAATGACACCTGCACTGTGATAGAGTCATCTGACACTAGCACCGTGATAGAGAGCACTGACATCAGCAGTGTGACATAAAGCACTAACACCAGCACTGTGATATACAGCACTGACAGCAGCACCGTGATAGAGAGTACTGACATCAGCACCGTGATATACAGCACTGACACCATAAGCAGCTCCAGGAGGAAGTCAGCATAGCACAGGGATGGTGGGAGACCCTCATAATGAGCATAGCACAGGGGTGGTGGGAGCCCCTCAAAATGAGCATAGCACAGGGATGGTGGGAGCCCCTCATAATGAGCATAGCACAGGGATGGTGGGAGCCCCTCATAATATGCACAGCAAAGGTACAGCCCCAGGAGGAAGTCAGCACAGCACAGGGATGGTGGGAGCCCCTCAATAATAAGCAGCCCCAGGAGGATGTCAGCATAGCACAGGGATGGTGGGAGCCCCTCATAATAAGCAGCCCCAGGAGGATGACAGCATAGCACAGGGATGGTGGGAGCCCCTCATAATAAGCAGCCCCAGGAGGAAGTCAGCACAGCACAGGGAAGGGAGCCCCTCATAATAAGCAGCCCCAGGAGGAAGTCAGCACAGGGATGGTGGGAGCCCCTCATAATAAGCATAGCACAGGGGTGGTGGGAGCCCCTCATAATATGCACAGCAGAGGTACAGCCCCAAGAGGAAGTCAGCACAGCACAGGGATGGTGGTATCCCCTCATAATAAGCAGCCCCAGGAGGAAGTCAGCACAGCACAGGGATGGTGGGAGCCCCTCATAATAAGCAGCCCCAGGAGGAAGTCAGCACAGCACAGGGATTGTGGGAGCCCCTCATAATATGCACAGCAGAGGTACAGCCCCAGGAGGAAGTCAGCACAGCACAGGGATGGTGGGAGCCCCTCATACAGGAGGGTACAGGAGGGTACGGGCATATAGTACGGTGTGCTTTTTTTGGACAAGGAAGTAAGCCAAATGAAGAAAGAAGGTCTCTGTGCTCGATTAAAAAAATTGTTTATAGACATATGCATGGTCTACTGGTCACATGTGTTGAATTCCTCCGAGATCCATGCCTCATTAATTTTTAGAAATGTGAGGTAGTTAACACTGTCGTGAGCTAGGCGAGTACGCTTATCGGTCACGATCCCCCCTGCTGCGCTGAACGTCCTTTCGGACAGGACACTGGACGAGGGGCAAGCCAACAGTTCAATTGCAAATTGGGCAAGCTCTGGCCAGAGGTCAAGCCTGCCCACCCAGTAGTCCAGGGGTTCATCACTCCTCAGAGCGTCCACATCGGTCGTTAACCCGATCTAGTCGGACACCCGACGGTCTAGGCGTTCCCTGATGCTGGATACGGATGACACCTGTCGATGGGTCGGCTGAAAGAATGACCTCATATCCGAAGTCACCAACACATCTTCAAACCGGCCTCTTCTTGCAGACGCTGTTGGATTGGTACCCGCACCTCCTTCTCTGGGAGTGGGAATTGCTCCTCTGCCAGCGCACGCAAAAGCAGAATGCAGCATTTCTCGAAGCAAGGCCTGGAAGTGCTGCATTCTGACAGCCCTCTGTGACGGCGGTAGCATTTCTGCCATTTTGTGTTTGTACCGGGGGTCTAAGTACGTTGCCACCCAGTACTGGTCCTTGACCCTTATGCTTTTTATACGGGGGTCCCTATTAAAACACTGGAGCATGAAGGCCCCCATTTGCACTAAAGTGGAAGCGGTGTGGTGGCCTGGCTCCTGCTCATTATCCAGGATAATGTCGTCCTCTTCATTCTCCTCTCTCCATCCACGCACAACAACAGGGGTCCCAGAAAGGTTTAAAGCATGCTCTTCTTGCTCCTCCTCATCCGCCCTGGCACCATCCTCCTCTGACTCCTCTTCAGACTCCTGTTGTTGACTTGTCTCAGATAGAGTAGCCCCCCCCCTGGGAATTCATCCAGCATTGTGACTTCCTCATCTTCCCGCTCCTGCTCCTCCACAGCTTGATCAATGACACGCCGCAATGCACGCTCCATAAAGAAGGCATAAGGTACCATGTCACTGATGGCGCCATGGCTGTGACTGACCAGTTTGGTGATCTCCTCAAATGGCTGCAGAAGTCTGCACGCGTCGCGCATAAGCAGCCACTGGCGCGGTGAAAAAACCCCAGCTCCCCAGAACCTGTTCTGCCGCAGAGTTCATACAGGTAGACGCTAACTGCACGTTTCTGCTGGAGCAGCCTATCAAGAATATAGAAGGTTGAGTTCCATCGCGTCGGACAATCGCAAATAAGACGTCTGACCGGCAGATTGTGTCGCCGCTGAATGTCAGCAAGGCGAGCCATGGCCGTGTAAGATCTTCTGAAATGGGCCGAGATTTTCCTTGCCTGCCGCAAGATGTCCTGGACCCCAGGGTATTTGACAACGAATCGCTGCACGACCAGGTTTAAGACGTGTGCCATGCATGGCACGTGCGTGATTTTGCCCTGTTTCAATGCGCTAAGCAGATTGGCACCGTTGTCACACACCACTTTACCAACTGTCAAATTGAGCGGTGTTAGCCACTGATCTGCCTGTGAATGCAAAGCTGAAAGGAGTGCCAGGCCAGTGTGGCTCTTGGCTTCCAGGCACAACAGACGCAGCACGGCATGGCAACGTCTCACCTGGCATGTCGAATAGGTTCTGGGGAGCTTGGGGCGGCGCAGCGGAAGAGACGCTAGCAGTGGAAAAGGAGGAGTCAGCCGAGGAGGAGAGGGAGGAGGATGGAGTAGGAGGAGGAGGAGAAGAAGAGCCAGGCCTGCATGCAATCCGTGGTGGTAAAACCAAATCTACACGGGTGCCACGGGTTACATGCTTGACGGCCATCAGAAGGTTCACCCAGTGGGCAGTAAAAGTGATATACCTTCCCTGCCCGTGTTTGCTAGACCACGTGTCTGTGGTCAGATGTATCTTGGCACCGACACTGTGTGCCAGAGATACATTCACTTGCCGCTGAACATGGCCATATAGCTCTGGGATGCCCTTCTGTGAGAAATACTTCCTTCCTGGGACGTTCCATTGTGGTGTTCCAATGGCCACAAATTTTCGAAAGGCCTCTGAGTCCACCAGTTTATATGGCAGTAGTTGGCGGGCTATCAGTTCTGACAAGCCAGCCATCAACCGTTGGGCAAGAGGGTTATCCGGCGTCATCATTTTTTTACGCTCGAACATTAGGCCCACGGAAGCCTGCCTTTTTGCAGAAAAACGTGAGCTTGGCGTGATGGAAGGTGGAGTGGAGGACAATTGTGAGGAGAGAGGAGAAGGAGAAGTAGAAGACGAGGCTGGACGGTGAGAGCCTGGAGTGTGGCTTTGTGTGTTCCGTTGCTCCCACTGGCTGCTCATGTGCCTTCTTAAGGCGGTCGTTTCTAGGTGAGTTTTGGGCTTACCGCGACGAATGCATTGACTGCAAAGATTGCAGATGGCAATGCTATTGTCAGCAGTGGACACGTTAAAAAAAAGCCCACACTGCGGAGCCATGTGTCGGTGTCCTGGGAGCGCCAGATGTGACCGTACATGGTCGATGACTCGCTCCTGATACATTTGCAGTCTGCTTTGTCCCTCCTGTGCAATGTAAGTTATTCCTGCTTCTCCTCCCTATCTGCTGGTCCATATCTCCCTCTGAACTCCCCTCCTCTTCCTTTCTTGTGGGCACACACGTGACATCACTAGACACGTCATCATCGACGTCACCTTCCCCACCGCTATAAGTAGAGATCTCGGAGTAGGCAGCAACACCGGGGACCAACCTCCTCCTTGGGCTGATCTGGGTACTGTCGTCAGACTGCTGAGTAGCGGTTGTTGCTACCAAGAGTGGCTGCGCATCAGAAATGTCTTGATATGGATCAGAAAATAATTCCTGTGACTCAAGCGGAAGGTATGTGGTGGTGGTGGTGTTGTTGGTGGTAGTGTCTTTGGGGGTGCACATAGCAGAGAGTGAAGAAGAGGGTGCAGATCGAGAGGATGCAGAAGAGTAAGGCTGAGTGAGCCACTCAACCAAGTCTGGTGCGTCCTTTAAAGTAATTGAACGCACCTTCTGCAACTTCCCACTTTGGCTCAAGCCTGTTGCTCCTGCCCTACCCCTACCACCCCTGCGGAAGGGCCTGCCTCTTCCTCTGCCTGTCATTTTTTAAATGACCCTGTGACAAAACTCTCAGTCCCTATACTGATGAAGGACTGCTGCAGTATAGGGCAGCAGTCAGCAGTAGTGCACCTCAACCCTATGTATTGTGGACCTATACCAGTCCTTAAGGAATAGCAGACTGTACCTCACTCAACCCTATGTACTGTAGTACCCTATACCTTACCAGTCCTTATAAGGACCTTTGTGGAACAAGTAGGTTGTGTGTGACTGATTAGCAGACTGTACGTCAGTCCCTATACTGATGAAGGACTGCTGCAATATAGGACAGCGGTCAGCAGTAGTGCACCTCAACCCTATGTATTGTGGACCTATACCAGTCCTTAACCACTTGCTTACTGGGCACTTAAACCCCCCTCCTGCCCAGACCAATTTTCAGCTTTCAGCGCTGATGCACTTTGAATGACAATTGCGCGGCCATACAACACTGTACCCAAATGAAATTTTTATCATTTTTTTCCCACAAATAGAGCTTTCTTTTGGTGGTATTTAATTACAGCAGGGAATGTTATTTTTTGCTAAACAAACAAAAAAAGATGCAAAATAAAAAAAAATAAAAAAATCATGTTTAATAGTTTGTTATAAAATTTTGCAAACAGGTAATTTTTCTCCTTCATTGAAGTGCGCTGATGAGGCGGCACTGATAGGCTGCCCTGGTGGGCACTGATAGGCATAGTTAAGGTGGCACCGATAGGCACAGATAAGGTAGTACTGATGGGCACAGATAAGGCGGCACTGATGGGCACAGATAAGATGGCACGGATGGGTGGCACGGATGGGTGGCACTAAGGGGCACTGAGAGGTACCACTGATAGATTGGACTGATGGGCACTGATAGCTGGCTCTGATAGGTGGCTTTGATGGGCACTGGTAGATGACACTGATGGGCACGGATATGTGGCACTTGGGTGCAGCACCGTTGTTGAGGCAGATTGCGGGCACTGATGGGTGGCACTGTGGGCACTAATGGGTGGCACTGTGGTTACTGCTGGGTGGCACTGTGGGCACAGCTGGGTGGCACTGTGGGCACAGCTGGGTGGCACTGACGGGGACACTTATTTATTGATGAGGTGGCACTGGCAGGGGGGCACTGGCAGGGCTGGCCGTGATCGGGACTGATGTCCCGATCACGGCCGCCGGTGATCGGCTCTTTTTTTTTTCTCCTCGCGCTGTCAGCGCGAGGAGGAATAATAGCCGATTACCGGCTCTGTTGTATCACATGATCAGCTGTCATTGGCTGACAGCTGATCACGTGGTAAGGGGTCGGGATCGACCCCTTGCTCGGATCCGTGATCAGGCGAGTCTCATAGACTCGCCGATCACAGAGTGCGCCGCGCGCGCCCCTCAGGGGGCGCGCAGGCCGCTCGTGCACGGGACGACGTCAATAGACGTAGTCCCAGCAAAGGAGGTCCGTGCTGTAGCCGTCATTGGCTATGGTGCGGATCTCAACTGGTTAAGGAATAGCAGACTGTACCTCACTCAACCCTATGTACTGTAGCACCCTACACCAGGTTACCAGTCCTTATAAGGACCTTTGTGGAACAAGTAGGTTGTGACTGATTAGCAGACTTCAGCAGAAGGGCAGCAGTCAAGTATAATATTCTTTCTATATTTGGAAGAAAGAATATTATACGTGTACAAGCCTATAACCATACCACTGATACCAGTCCTGAAAATAACCTTTGTGGACCTAATATAGTAACAGCTACTGATTAAACTGACCCTCACTGCCTCACACACAGCTTCCTGCCTGTCCCTATATAAACTGACAAAACAGAGGCTGCTGGAACAATAACTGGAATAGCACTTTTGTGGACCTGATAGTAACAGCTAATGATTAAACTGACTGTCCCTGCAGCACACACCGTCCTGTCCCTTTCTCTACACTGACAAAAGACACTCAGGCTGCTGCAACAATCACTAGCACAGCACTGCCTCAAACCTATATCCTGAACTACACCTAACACCTATACCAGTCCTGAAAAGAACTTTTGTGTACCAAATAGCTAGCTATTTGAGTCACTGCAATCTCTCCCTGCTCCACACAGCAATCTCTCCCTATAGTGACAGAAGAAAGAATGTAAAATGGCCGCCGGATCAGGTGTATTTATAAGTTGTCCATGTGCTGTAATGTCTCAATTGGCTGTCCTGTACCCCATGATGGATGTGTCATCATAGGTCAAAGTTCTTTTACACAGTAAACACGGAAGTCCGCCGGGCGAACGGCGGCAATAGTCCGCCAATCGGGCGGACCACGAACAGTCGAAAAAATTTGCCGCGAAACGACCGCCGGGCGAACCGTTCGGCCATCACTATTCTTAATGATGTCATCCAACGAGGCTCCAAAGAGCCTCTCCCCAAGGAAGGGTAGGATCAGTCAGATGCCTGGTCAGCCGACAAGCATTTTAGCCAAATCAGGTGCCTCAGCACCACTGCTGACACTGAAACCCTGGATAACAGAGGGAGGGTATCCAGGGCCACTTCACAAATGTTTTGCCCACTTGGTAAGTGTCTGCGACACAAGTGCAGATGCCAGTAATGATCGTATCGCTGACCCCACAACCGTAAACAAGGAACGGCCCACTGCCTCGGCCTTCCTGTCCATGGGGTCCTTAAAAGCAGGAGCCCCTCTACCGGGATCGTGGTTACTTTGTTTAACCTGGATACTGGGGGGCCCACGACTGGAGGAACCGACCATTTTTTTAGAAGGATCTCCTCAAAGGGGTAAGGCACCGCCATATATTTAGGGACCAAAAAGGTCCATTGCGGTTAACCCCATTCCTTGTATATGAACGTATCGAAATAAGGGGCTGGCTTACGGGACCCAAAAGGGACCGCTACCTCAGCAGAGGAATCAGCTGTGTCCTGAATTTTCAGGGTTTCACGCACAGCTGTGATAAGTGCTCCAACAAGCGTGTGGACCCGGACAGGGAATCATCCTCACTGTCCAATCGGGGTCACCAGCCTCAGCGGGGTCCGAGTCTGCATCAGAGCTCTCCCCAGAGGACGGGGGCGCTTTTTACCACCTTCGCGCCCACGCACTGCCGACAAAGCGTCCAGAGGCACTGCCTGCAGGCGATCCGGTTGCAATTGCCTGAATTTCGGGGGAAGAAACACCAGTTTCTGAAGCCATGCTGACCCTACCCTGTCTGCCACCTGTTGCAGACTTATGAGGGTGGGACCATCACTGTCCTAACTGCTGCAGGCTGAGGGGCCCCCACCGCAGGACTCATCAATGTATCGACCCCAGAAGATCAAATTGGCCCTCAGTTGATCATAGATGACGTCCTCCTCCCATTTGGCCATACTTGGTGCAAACTTGGCACCCATTGCCACTCCTCGACCTTGCAAATAATAAGAGCCATTAAACCAAAAAAAATTGTGGCTCATGGCAAAGTCAAGGAGGTGCAGAAGGAACTGCCACTGCAACCTACAGATACCCGAATCCCTTTCCAAGAAACATTTCATGGCCTCTCTGCCATGACGATGAGAAATGATAGTGTATAAAATAAAATTTTACTTAAAGCGGAGGTCCACCCTAAATTGGACCTTCCGCTCATCGGAACCCTCCCCCCCTCCGGTGCCACAATCGGCACCTTTCAGGGGGGAGGGGGGTGCAGTTACCTGGATAATCCAGGTAACTGCACCCACTTCCGGGATAGCTCTCTGCGGAAAGGGGCGTAACTTACGCCCCTTTCCGCAAGTGCCCGCCCCTTACCACAAGTGCCCCGCTGCCTGCTGGGAAACACACAGATCCCAGAGGCAGCGGGGAGCATCCTTATTGCGCAGCGCGATTCGCGCATGCGCAGTAGGGAACCGGGAAATGAAGCCGAAAGGCTCAATTTCCTGATTCCCATACCCAAGATGGCGGCGGCAGGACCCGACAGGCGACCTAGAGATCGGCTTCGGGTGCCGACATCGCGGGCGCGCTGGACAGGTAAGTGTCACTATTTTAAAAGTCAGCAGCTGCAGTATTTGTAGCTGCTGGCTTTTAAAAAAAAAAAAAACGCGGAGTCCCGGTGGACTCCCGCTTTAAAGGAGAAAACCCATAAGATTTAGAAAAATTCCTTAGGAATCTCTCCTTACCTTATCCAGCTGCAGGGTTCTGTAGTAAACCAGACAGACCAAATCTTCACCACTCACAGTGGGCTCCGTTTAAAAAACCTTCAGGAACCAGGTCCCCTTTTTATTGTGGGATCCACACTCCTGGACCCGTAAAGCACCCCGCCAGGAAATATGGCTGAAAAAAAACAATCAATGGATCCCGGGGTCCAGCTCTCTAAAAAGAGAAGCGTTACAGGCAAAACCTTGTTTCTTCCGACACAAGGCCCAGGTACCATTCGATTTGGCCTGAAAAGACACAATACGGTTGCATAGCTTGGCAGAGCAAAAGAATATTCCAGTGGAGCTCAGCCTAGCACATCTTTACTCATGACCAACACCTAAGACACTGGCGAAAAAACGGAGGTACTCCCAGTAAGAGGAGGGGTTATATAGGGTGCTAAACTTCCTGTCTAAGGTGTGCCAGTGTTCATCACCTAAACGGTGCCTATATAACCATACCATAACTACAGTGGCTCTGTGTGCCGTGATTGACGATAAAAAAAAACGGTACTTAGCCTTGTCATTTAAAGAAATACCACATACACTGTAGTTAACTGCATAATCCAGAGGGGACACCAGTAAAATCATAATGTGACTTTACAAACACTTTAATGAAATTCTGCCAATTTCCCTTTTCAGGCAGGCCTTTCTACAGCTCACCACTTACCCACTACTCATACTTACCTTTGCCATGTTTACCCACCCCTATGTCCTTCTGCAGCCAATGCAGAATACCCCCTGCATCTTGACATAGAGGAACATGTGACCTCCTCCAAATGGTGAACTTCTCAGGTCTGAACACTTACAAGAGAACAGTACTCCACACATACTCTTTGCTCTTTTACTCTATAAGCCAATCGATTGATGTTTCTAGGCCATGCAGATCCTTTTATTTCTCCTAGAAATCCTGGTAGATTATATCATGAAGTAAAAAAGCAAAGCATACTTAGTATTGCACACCATTGGCTATGCACCCCATAACTTCCTATTTTAGGATTCCAAAGTACAGATATGGCGTTCACACTTCGGGCTATAAACATAAAGTCTGCTCATAAAACACAACAAATATAATAAAAGCTCAAGCAGTAAAGCTTATGTATAAAATGTATTTAATACAAAATCAATGCAATATCCAATATGCACATTTTAAATGTATTCAGTAATCATTTACAGCAACATTATTCCAGATGAGACACTTCGTCCATCACCAAACCTGACAGCTCTTTATGAGGGCTTTCAGTGCAGTAATGCAGTCCGGACTTTTGTCCTTTAGCGCAATTCCTAGAAGTACCGGCTTGTTCTTCGACTCTTGACATACAAAGCTAACCAAATTCTTGCCATAGACGTGAACCAGGGGCTGGAGAAATAAGAAGAATATGATTAAAAAAAAGTGGACTTTTGCTTCCTTACTTATACTAGGAAAATGTCAGGTGGAACATGAATAGTTGCTTTGTGCATCTTGGACACATTCACACCTTCCATGTTTATCCTCACTACACAAAATGTATTACTTCAGGTCAACCAGTTTCAGTAAGATTAATATGTAAAAGTCTCAGGGAAGTATCTTTACATGTTGCATGTTACACCCATATACAGGATGCAACATGATACTAAAGCACATGCCAGCACCCCAACCCAATCCCACATTGTGGTCTTCTCCCCGCTTTCACAATTCAAATACAGTGCCAGCTGTGCGAAATTCAGCCCACACAGCCATGTCAATCATTCACAGAGTTCCTGAATCAATGAACTACAGGTACTGTCTTCCATTGTGGCAGATGACTTGTACTTCTCAATGAATTGCGAGGGCGCTAGTGAGCACTCTCATAGTCCATTGATCTTCCTGGATTTCAGTAACTGCCTGCCTGTACACGAGGTGCAAGCAGCCAGCTGTTCTGAGAGTCTGCAAGAGCCTGACATTGCACCCATGATCTGCTGATCATGGGTGCAATGCTTTACAAGCACCTAAGGAAAAAAAAAATTGCACATTTAACCAAGAAAAATTAAAATTGTACCGGCGCTCAGACTTACCCCCTTTCTATCCTTTATCATTATAGGTACGCTGCAATCCCAATCTAGATCCCCCACCTTGAGGGCTAAACTGAATGTACAATATATATTGGGGGATTGCGCCTCCCCAACCAATGTGGATAATTTTAGAAGCTGTGGGAGACATACTATCCTTGAATATCAGCCAGGAACAGGTCGGTTTAGTGGAGGGAGGAGAGTACCACCTGTGGAACATCATTGGCTTGCCCGATCCTATGCGGTTTTCTTATTGCTTGAAAAGCTTGGTGTCGGCTAACAGACACATTGAACTGTGAGTGCAATATGTTTTTAATGATTTTCTATTAAAGATTAAATGGTTTTACACTATATTGGTTCTATTTAATTTTGTATGAATATACGGACATTGAGGAATTGCTAACGAGAGAAGTATATTGAGGATTGGTTATCCGTTGAATGAACCGAAGGCTTACTGGTTGGTGACGTCTGGTAAGTGGCCATTCTGCTGGGTGATGGTGGCACAGACTTGGTTTTTCTTTGGTGACACATGCGGATTCTTCATTAGAAGATGAACAGGGATTAAGATGACACATTTGGAGTTGTTGAAATAACCATTGCATGTGAAGGACGATCATTTTGCAAATATATGTTGTTATAATAAATTGTTTTGTATACACTTTGGGGAGTTTATATGGTATTAAGGTGGCACAGTGATCACTTAAGTCAGTTTCGGCATGATACATATTTTTTAGTAGACACCCTAGAGAATAAAACGGTGGTTGTTGCAATATTTTATGTCACACTGTATTTGCGCCGCGGTCTTTCAAATTTAATAAATTTAATTAAAAAAAAAAAAAAAAAACTAACCAGTTTTTTTTTTGTATAATGTGAAAGATTTTACATCGCAAGAATTGTGATCTTTTTATTCTAAGTAAAAAAATTGTGATTCTCATTTTGGCCAGAATCTTTCAGCTCTACTATAGGTAAATGTCTGCAGAAAAGGTGTGCTTATACTTTAACCACTTGCCGACCAGCTCAGTTACATATACTGCGGCAGGCTGGCAGTAGAGCTTCACGATTTCGGCTAAAATGAGAATCACGATTTTTTTGCTCAGAATAAAGATCACGATTCTCGCGGCATAACATCATCGCTGTTTTTTTTTAATTTTTACCCAAAAAATAGCGTTTGAAAGACCACTACGCAAAAAAGGGTGACATAAAATATTGCACCAATTGCCATTTTATTCTCTAGGGTCTCTGCTAAAAAATATATATAATGTTTGGGGGTTCCAAGTAATTTTCTGACAGGGGACATGTCAGGGATCTTCTGTGATCAGGAACAGTGATCTATGTCATGTCCCAGTGAGCCCATCCCCCCTACAGTTAGAACCCCTAATGTTAACCCCTTCCCTGCCAGTGTCATTTTTACATTGATCGGGGCATTTTTATAGCACTGATCAATGCAATAATGTCACCGATCCCCAAAAAGTGTAATTTGGGGTCAGATTTGTCCGCCACAATGTCGCGGTCCCGCTAAAAATTTCAGATCACTAACCTGAGGGAGGAAGGGCAGACAGATCTCCTATCACAATTTGGATTAGCAGCAAGAATTGGAAGTGTCATCATAATGGGGGATTTTAATTATCCAGACATAGACTGGCCGGAGGGAACCACGCATTAATCTAAGGCTCGCCAGTTCCTTAATGTCTTGCAGGACAATTTTTGGGCCAGATGGTAGATGCACCAAATAGAAATAAAGCATTACTGGATCTACTGGTTACCAACAAAACAGACCTAATTATGGATGTGAAAATACGGGGCAATTTAGGTAACAGAGATCACAGGTCAATTGGCTTCAGTATAAATCGCACAAATAGGAAACATAAGGGAAATACAAAGACACTGAATTTCAAAAGAGCCAACGTCCCTAAACTACGAACCTTGCTAGAAGACATAAATTGGGATAAAATCTTAGGAACAAAGAACACGGAGGAGAGATGGGTTTGCTTTAACCGTTAGCCGACCAGTTGCCGCATGGCTCTGCTGCGCGAATCGCCGCTATGCTACGTAAGTAGCATAAACGGCCACTAGGGGGCACTTGCTCGCAGCGGGAGGGGCACACGGAGAACCGGCAGCTGTGTGTGTAAACACATAGTTTCCGGTTCTCTGAGCAGTGAACTGACAGATCGTCTGTTCATACAGAGTATGGACAGCAATCTGTTAGTTTCCCTGCACAGTCCCATCCCCACCCTTCAGTTAGAACACAAACTAGGATACATATTAACCCCTCCCCTGTCCCATAGTGTTAACTCCTTCACTGCCAGTGCCATTTTTTACAGTAATCAATGCAATTTTAATTGCACTGATCGCTGTATTAATGCCAATGGTCCCAAAAATGTGTCAAAATTGTCTGACGTGTCCTCCATGTCACAAAAAGAACGCTGATCGCCCCCATTACTAGTAAAAAATAAAAAATAATAAAAATGCCATAAATCTATCCCCTATTTTGTAGACGCTATTACTTTCGCTCAAACCAATCAATATATGCTTATTGCGTTATTTTTTTTATTTTTTTTTTACCAAAAATATGTAGGAGAATACATATTGGCCTAAACTGAGGAAAAAAAAGTTTTTTTTATATATTTTTGGGGGATATTTATTATAGCAAAATGTCAAAAATAATGAATTTTTTTCAAAATTGATGCTCTTTTTTTTGTTTATAGCGCAAAAAATAAAAACCGCAGAGGTAATCAAATACCACCAAAAGAAAGCTCTATTTGTGAGAAAAAAATACGTCAATTTTGTTTGGGAGCCACGTCGCATCACCGTGCAATTGTCAGTTAAAGTGACGCAGTGCCGAATCGCAAAAAGTGCTCTGGTCTTTGGCCAGCTAAATGGTCCAAGGCTTAAGTGGTTAAAAGCATATTAAATAAGGGCATTAGCCAATGCATCCCATTGGGTAATACATTTAAAAGAGAAAACAAAAGTCCTAGGTGGCTTAACTCCAATGTAAAAATGCATATAAAAGCAAAGAAGAAGGCCTTCAAAAAATATAAGGTTGAGGAATCATCATCAGTATTCAGACTTTATATAGAATGCAACAAGAAACGTAAGGGTGCAAGAAGGACGGCTAAGATAGAATAGCGGAGGAGACCAAAAAAAAATCCCAAGAAATTCTTTAAGAATGTAAACAGTTAAAAAGGGAGGACAGACCATATTGGCCCCATAAAGAATGAGGAAGGACATTTGGTTACAAAGGATGGGGAAATGGCGAAGGTATTGAATTTATTCTTCTCCTCAGACTTCACGAGGGAATCAGGGGGCTTCCGTAACCAAAACTGCAGTGTTTATCCTCATGACACATCACAGGAAGCACCTCCGTGGTTAACAGAGGACATAATTAAAATTAGACTTGAGAAGCTTTAATAAATCACCCGAGGGTACTTAGGGAATTCAGTCAAGTAATTGCCGACCATTGTTCCTAATTTTTACTAACAGTCTACTGACTGGAATGGTACCAGCTGATTGGCTTTTCTCCAATGTAGCACCAATATTTAAAAAAAGGGCCCAAAATTCATCCCTGAGAATTACAGACCAGTTAGCCTAACATTAATAGTATGTAAACTCTTGGAGGGGATGACAAGGGGCTATATACAAGATTTTAGTAATGAGAACGTTATCATTAGCAGTAATCAGCATGGATTCATGAAGAATTGTTCTTGCCAAACCAATCTACTAACCTTCTATGAGGAGGTGAGTTGCCAGCTAGATAAAGGAAGGCCCGTAGACGTGGTGTATCTGGATTTTGCAAAAGCATTTGACACAGTTCCCCATAAACATTTACTGTACAAAATAAGGTCCGTTGGCATGGACCATAGGGTGAGTACATGGATTGAAAACTGGCTACAAGGACGAGTACAGAGGGTGGTGATAAATGGGGAGTACTCTGAATGGTCAGGGGTGGGTAGTGGGGTTCCCCAGGGTTCTGTGCTGGGACCAATCCTATTTAATTTGTTAATAAACAACCTGGAGGATGGGGTAACCAGTTCAATCTCTGCATTTGCAGACAATACTAAGCTAAGCAGGGCAATAACTTCTCTACAGGATGTGGAAACCTTGCAAAAAGATCTGAACAAATTAATGGTGTGGCCAACTGCATGGCAAATGAGGTTCACAGGGTGGTGCCCTTCTAACTTTTGAACCTTAAACGATGTATGGGGTATCTTTTTTAGATTCATACTTGCCTACCTAGGTGGATACAGCGTTGGTCCAATGCTGCATCTGTCTCCCCAGTGCCTCTACACTGAGAGCCAACTGACTGAACACCGCCGATCGCTTGGTTCTCATAGCTCCCTGAGCAGAGAGCTGAGGCTGAGCCAGTGGTGGTCCAGAAATCTGGGTGGATCACGACTCTAGGGTAGTGATGATGTTCGAGCCTGGACTGACTCTGTGACATCATCAGAGAGTGGACTTCAGCCCTCTGTCTGCTGAGAACGGGTCAAACAAAAGGAGTGCAAAACGAACTGTAAACAAGCTTTGGCTGTACTTCTTTCATTTTCTCTGGCTCCAGGCCCAAAATATATATACTCAAGGGAGTGTTAATAGGGTTCGCAATAAGAGGCCACAGCTAGGAACTTTAGATCCATATTCAGGACTAGGAATGCGATCGATGTATGCCGAATAGCAAACAATTTGGGGTGTTCGCTGCAAATTCGAAAGGCGCAGAACACCCTTTAAAAGTCTATGGGAGAAATCAAAAGCGCTAATTTTAAAGGCTTATATGCATGGTATTATTTTTTCAGGAGCAGTGATTTTAATAATGCTTAAAGTGAAACAATAAAAGTGAAATATTCCTTTAAATTTCGTACCTGGGGGGGTGTCTATAGTATGCCTGTAAAATGGCGCATTTTTACCGTGTTTAGAACAGTCCCTGCACAAAATGACATTTCTAAAGGAAAAAAGCTAATTTAAAAGTACTCGCAGCTATAATTAAATTGTCAGTCCCGGTAATACAGATAAAAGAAGTAATTGAAAATAACTGCATGGGATAGCCCCGGTACATTACCAGGCCCTTTGGGTCTGGTATGAATATTAAGGGACAGTCCGAACCAAAATTTAAAAAATAAATAAAAAAAATAAATAAAATTTGAGTAGGGGTCCCCCCAAATTCCATACCAGTCCCTTCAGGGCTGGTATGGATTTTAAGGGGAACCCTGTGCCATTTTTTTTTTCAAATGGCGTTCAGGTCCCCTCAAAAATCCATACCAGACCCTTATCCGAGCAGGTAACCTGGCAGGCTGCAGAAAAAGAGGAGGGGGGGAACCCAGAGAGCGCCCAGCCCCCAAACTGTACCAGGCCACATGCCCTCAACATGGGGAGGATGCTTTGGGGTAGCTCCCAAAACACTGGGCACAAGGGCCTCATCCTCACAACCCTTGCCCAGTGGTTGTGGGAGGCTGCCGGCGGGGGGAAGCTTATTGGAATCTTAACAAGGGGACCCCCAGATCCCGTCCTCTCCCCTGTGTGAAATGGTAATGGGGTACACAAATTTACCCCAAAGCACCCTCCCAATGTTGAGGGCATGTGGCCTGGTACGGTTCAGGAGGGAGGGGCGCTCTCACCCCCCTTTTTTCCTGCGGCCTGCCAGGTTTCGTACTCGGATAAAGGTCTGGTATGGCTTTTTAGGGGGACCCACACGCCTTTTTATTTTTAATTTTGGCACAGGGTTCCCCTTAATAACCATACCAGACCTGAAGGGCCTGGTATGGAATTTGGGGGGACCCCCACGCAATTGTATTATTTTTTTTAACTTTTGGTTTGGGGTTCCCCTTAAAGAGGAGGTAAACTCTCCCACTCTGATGCTTCTTTTCATTTAGTCCATTATAATAAGTAATTATTAAAGTATAGCCACTGTAATCCAGATCAAATTGCATATTACTTACTGTTTAAAGAAACTTTAAAAAACTTGTTTCCAGGGGTTAGGCAGCGCCATCTTAAGTATTGTTTTCTGAGTCCAAAGTGGAGTGTATTTCAGCCCTTACATTGAGCACTTCCTGTACTGTTAACCAAGCCTCCTTCTCAATCCAACATTTCTATGGCAACCCTGCTTCCCTGTTCATAGCTGACTTGTTCATAGTATTTACTTGTGCTGATTACCTAGTGTTTGCTGGTATGAGTCCTATCAGCTTCAGCTGATAAGACTGCAGTACTGCTGTCCCATTCCCTGGTTTACACTGTATGTGAGGTCACATGATATGTAGAAGGAAGCTCTGAGTGATTACGCAGCCTCCTGGGAGTTCAGAGTAGTGTGCCAT
Organism: Lithobates pipiens; assembly: GCF_037356315.1. Taxonomy (NCBI): domain Eukaryota; kingdom Metazoa; phylum Chordata; class Amphibia; order Anura; family Ranidae; genus Lithobates; species Lithobates pipiens. The sequence goes on from NW_027507784.1 coordinate 290,071,527, forward strand.
AGGAAGTCCTGAGAACAGATAGATAAGACATAGAGAGTGTGCCGTAAATCAGGGGAGATCTGGGCTTGCTCAGTGACATTTTTCTAAAGAACAAAAAGGATTACAACAATACTAAGCAAGTAAGGAGATATCTACAAGCAGTGTTCATTAGGGTTTTTTATGCTGATTTACATGGGACAAAATTGTGGGGGAGGGTTTACAACCACTTTAATATTCATACCAGACCCAAAGGACCTGGTAATTAGGGGTGCACCGAATGGGTTTTCATACCGAAAATGAAAAATACACTAGGCCGAAAACCAAGACAAAAAATTAAAAATATTTTTATACAGGAGATGGTCAGAGACTGGGGACATGGTACGGGAGATTGTGAGAGACTGGGGACATGGTACAGGAGATGGCCAGAGACTGCAGACATGGTAGAGGAGATGGTCAGAGACTGCGGACATGGTACGGGAGATGGTCAGAGACTGGGGACATGGTACGGGAGATGGTCAGAGACTGGGGACATGGTACGGGAGATGGTCAGAGACTGGGGACATGGTACGGGAGATGGTCAGAGACTGGGGACATGGTACGGGAGATGGTCAGAGACTGGGGACATGGTACGGGAGATGGTCAGAGACTGGGGACATGGTACGGGAGATGGTCAGAGACTGGGGACATGGTACGGGAGATGGTCAGAGACTGGGGACATGGTACGGGAGATGGTCAGAGACTGCGGACATGGTACGGGAGATGGTCAGAGACTGCGGACATGGTACGGGAGATGGTCAGAGACTGCGGACATGGTACGGGAGATGGTCAGAGACTGCGGACATGGTACGGGAGATGGTCAGAGACCGCGGACATGGTACTGGAGATGGTCAGAGACTGCGGACATGGTACGGGAGATGGTCAGAGACCGCGGACATGGTACTGGAGATGGTCAGAGACTGCGGACATGGTACGGGAGATGGTCAGAGACCGCGGACATGGTACTGGAGATGGTCAGAGACTGCGGACATGGTACGGGAGATGGTCAGAGACCGCGGACATGGTACTGGAGATGGTCAGAGACTGCGGACATGGTACGGGAGATGGTCAGAGACTGCGGACATGGTACGGGAGATGGTCAGAGACTGCGGACATGGTACGGGAGATGGTCAGAGACTGCGGACATGGTACGGGAGATGGTCAGAGACTGCGGACATGGTACGGGAGATGGTCAGAGACTGTGGACATGGTACAAGCGATCAATACAGCCTCACCAGTGCCCATCAGATGCAGCCAGCCTTGAGCACCGGGAACATTACAGCTTTCATTTCAATAGCCGCGTGTCCCCCGCTGCACGCCGTCACATACAGCCCCTCCCCCTTATCCGGGCACTTCAAAAGACAGATCACCCGTCCAATCCTTGGACGGGTGATCTGTCTATCAAAGTTCCCCAGTCTGTATGTGACGGAGCACGGTGGGAAACACTTTTTAAATGAAAGCTGTTATGTTCCCGGTGCTCTAACCAACCAGGCAGCGGCGGCTCTCCTCTCTTCTGCACTATAGGACACCCCAGTAATGGGCGGCACCAGGGGCAGAGCCCCACCCCCACCCAGGCCCCACCCCATTTTTGGCTCCACTAATCGGTCATTTTTCTCTTTCGGCAAATTGCCGAAAGGGCCATTTTTGGCCAATATGTTTCAGCGGCCATAAATTTCAGTGCATCCCTACTGGTAATGGACTGGGGGGATCCCATGCCTTTTTTTTTCAATGACTTATTTTATCTGTATTGCCGGGACCGACAATTCATTATAGCCGCTTTATAGTACTTTTAAATTACTTTTTTCCTTTAGAAATGATATTTTGTGCAGGGACTGTTCTAAACACGGGAAAAAACTGCCACTTTACAGACATACTACACCCCCCCAGGAAAGAAATTTAAAGAAATATTACACTTTTATTGTTTCACTTTAAGAATTATTAAAATCACTGCTCCCGAAAAAACGGCCATTTTTAAAACTTTTTTTTGCATTGATACATGTCCCCTTTATGACAATAACTTGCATATAAGCCTTTAAAATTAGCACTTTTGATTATTCATGTTCATGTCCCATAGACTTTAACGGTGTTCGAACACATTTTCTGCCTGTTCGCATGTTCTGCTGCAAACCGAATCGGGGGGTGTTGGCTGATCCCTATTCATGACAATTGACCCAACAGCATGTTATATGTTAGGATACCGGAGTACCCAGAAGAAACCCAAGCAAGCATTAGGAGAACATACAAATTCAATGCAGAGCATGTCCTGGTCAGGATTAGACCAGAGGACCCCAGTGCTGCAAGGCAGAAGTGCTAACCACTGAACCTATGCCTTGACCCTTCAGAAGAAAATATAGAATGTCATGCTTACCTCATCACATCCTAGAAGGACTTTGGTGCTAAGGATGGGTTTTCCCAGGTCTCCGGCTACTGTGTTAGGAGTGACAGAGACCAGTGTGCCAAACTTCCCGTACTGTGTCACCACAACCAGAATATGATCCGTGAAGGCAGAGCAGACCACCTGGGTAGTACACCCATTAATCACCTCTTCAGCTTGCTTGGAGGTCACCACAGGCTGCCCTTCCATGTCCACTCTATTCATGACAACAAGTGAAAACAATATTCATTTCAGGTGCTGCTAGAGACATTGGAGTGCTCTGTACTAAATATGTGCATCATGCAATCATACTGCACCTGTTAAACACTACACCATTGAACCACATACTACTGTCTCAATAATGCCAGAAAATAAGATTCATAATATAAAAAGATTATTTCCCAACAGGATAGTTGATGTAAAGCCACCCACCCAACTCTGACAATGTCCTCGGTGATACCCATCTTCCCGAATCACAGCTCTCTTCCTGCTTTATTTGCCATCATCCTGTGAGCCCATACTGAACAATAAGATGGCAGCATCTGACATAGAAGGTGCCAAGGGCCAGGGAAATGGACAGCTTTTACAGCACTGTGCCATGGTAATATAAACATTACATTTATTAGTGTGATATTCTTTCTCCGATGCACCTTCCATAGGACGTGAGTTGCAGTACACCACAATGCACTACTACTACTACAAAAAAAAGAAGTACATGCATAGTTTTTGCTGAGTATTAGTGCATTAGGCAGCCCATTCAAATAAACAAGCTACCTTAAAAAGGTATAGTCCATCTTTTGGTGCAATGCACAGGCTCCAGGACTCTATTCCTCAAGCCCCATACCTTTAAAAAGGTGGAAGTAAACAATGCACTGGGTATGCTGATGCCACTGTACATGTGCACCATTAAGATCTTTCAATACCTCTGCTGTGGTGGCAGATCAGAGACTTTTCATTTACAGATCTGTGTGAATGGATGATGCGGCTGGGCTGAGAGCCACGCATAACTTAAAGGAATAGGAACCCTGCAATTCAGGTAAGTTAGGGGGATGATCCCCCTTTCACATCTGAGTGTTTTGGTACATTTCCCAAGAAGGTGCAGAATCTTATTATTCTATTATTCTCAATGGGCCCATTCATCTCTGAGCTCTGTGTTGCTTGTCTCGTGAAGCTTAAAAAAAAGGACATGACCTTCTTTGGGGCAGAATTGCACATTAGAATTTAAAAGAGAAGCATGGCATAAGCTTTTTTTTGGCCATACTTCTCTTCTGGGTTTCAGGGTGCACTTACTTTTGCTCTCCTTTGACCCCGAGTCGACTGATTGTGGTCTACTCTTATCAGATGGCATCACAGAGCTGCTCCAGTTTCTGGACGAATCTTGACCATATTGCTGAAATCCACCCAGTTGCCTAAATGACAGCTGACTTCAGCTCTCAGCGCACCAAAGACAGGTGCGCCCGCCCCCATCCTGTCTAGTGTTCCAGTGAGCGCATGGAGGGGCAGAGTGGAGAGTGGTGACTCACAGTCATTACTCTCTGCTCACAACACCGAGCGATCAGTGATTATGTGATTGCTCACTTCTAAGTCTTAGGTGAGGCTCATGCTGTTGCAGGTGCAGGACAATGTGTAAATTGCATGCGTTCTCACACCCACAGCTTATAAAAAAAAAAGTGCTGCTCTTTTGCAGATTTATTCTTAACCACTTAAGGACACATTCAGTGTTTACATGTTTGAAACATGTTTTTTTTGGTAGAAAATTACTTAGAACCCCCAAACATTGTTTTTTTTCTAACACCCTAGAGAATAAAATGGCATTTATTGCAATACTTTTTTTCACACCGTATTTGTGCAGCGGTCTTACAAGCGCACTTTTTTCTATAATAATTATCCCCAAAAAAATATATAAAAATTACTTTTTTTTCCTCAGTTTAGGCAAATATGTATTCTTCCACATATTTTTGGAAAAAAAACAAAAAAAACGCATTAAGCGTTTGATTGGTTTGAGCAAAAGTTATAGTGTCTACAAAGTAGGGGATCGTTTTAGGGCATTTTTATTAATATTTTTTTTTAACAATTAATGGCAGCGTTCTTTATCGTGACTGTGACATTATGGCAGACAGATCAGACACTTTGGCGCTATTTTGGGACCATTCACATTTATACAGCATGCGCCATAGACAGCATCGCGTAGGCACAATGTGCATGCCACTGCTAACGGCGATATGTTGTTAGTGGCGGCTCCCACGTCATCGTGGCTCCGGCCAATCACAGTGTCGGAGCCACGATACCCAGAAGGAAGATGGACGCTCCATGGAAGAGGGGACAACGGTGACATCGCTGGCTCCTGTGTCAGGTAAGTGACACATAATGGGCTACTATGCGCCATAGTCATCGGAAATCGACTTTTTAGTAAATATCTCCTAAACCGTGGACAACCGCTTTAATAGTTATATTGGCAATAGTTGTTCGTAAGATGCAGCTTAATTCAGCTGAGTTCTAAATCACAGCCAGTGAACTAATAAGAAGGGAGGGGGCGAGGCCGTGGCTCTGTGTGTGTAAATGGACATGCAAAGCAGGGGCTCGGAAGCAAATCTGCTTAGGTCAACCCAGAGAAAGCTGCATGCTCTGGGAGCAGATGGAGGGGCCAGGAGAATCAGTGGGGGACCCAAAAAGAGGAGGATCAGGGCTGCTCCGTGCAAAACCACTGCACAGAGCTGGTAAGTATAACATGTTTATTTTTTAAATGCCTTTAATATCTCAATAGAGTCCCTCCTTACATCAAGTGTCCCCAGCGGGGTCCCTCTTTACATCAGGTGTCCCCAGCGGGGTCCCTCTTTACATCAGGTGTCCCAAGCGGGGTCCCTCCTTACATCAGGTGTCCCCAGCGGGGTCCCTCCTTACATCAGGTGTCCCCAGGGCGGTCCCTCCTTACATCAGGTGTCCCCAGCGCGGTCCCTCCTTACATCAGGTGTCCCCAGCGAGGTCCCTCCTTACATCAGGTGTCCCCAGCGAGGTCCCTCCTTACATCAGGTGTCCCCAGCGGTGTCCCTCCTTACATCAGGTGTCCCCAGCGGGGTCCCTCCTTACATCAGGTGTCCCCAGCGGGGTCCCTCCTTACATCAGGTGTCCCCAGCGCGGTCTCTCCTTACATCAGGTGTCCTCCCTGCATGATTTGATCTCCATTACAGAAGACCTGCCCTTGTGGAGGCTGAGCCCGACTTGCTGAGAAGAAATAAGAGCCAAAGCCCAGGTGGCTGCCAATAGAAATGGAGCTGTTGCCAAACCCCAACCTTTCCCACAACAGGTCACAGACCAGCAGTAGGCCGGGAGGTTGGCGGCAGCTCCATTTCTATTGGCAGCCACCTGAACTCTGCCTCTTATTTCTTCCCCTTGGCGAGTGACCGGGTTCCCACGAGAGCTGGTATTCTGTAAAATGGCAGCGGAGATCATCACCAGTGTCGGCTCCACCGGTGATTCTCTGGGAGTTGAGACAAATGCCAATTCCTGTGATTGGGACTGTTGTCATGTATGCCTCCAGGGGCAGCAGCGCTTTGGCAGAAAAAACATGCAGCGCATTCAGGACTTGAGCGTTTATTCATTTCAATTGTCACAAATTATTTTGGCTAATGAAATGAACACCCCAGCCCTTGATGTACCTAAACGAGTTCCACCCATTTACAAGCATGAAGTGTCTTTTCTGCCAAAATGAAAGGTGTCTAGGCAAGAGAGAACAAAACATCCAATGAGAATGAGGCTTACAGAGAGCAGGGCCCTCAGATGATTGGAGGGATCTAGATCTATAGGTGAATGGTGCAGGTCCTGCTATACTTGTACATACAATGTATAGAAATGGCAGGCAGACCTAATAGAGCATCATGGCATGTCAGGGCTCTGATCTATGACAAGTGATCAGCACACTGACTGGAGTACCCAATACCTCCTCACTGGGGGGAGGGTGGACAGGTCCTCTTTACAGAACTACAACTCCCAGCAAAGCTCCACAACAGGAAGAATTCCTCTGTTAAATTGAGCTAGAAAGCCTTCCTGATGTACACAGCCATGTGCTCTGAGGCCTACACTAGCTGTATACCCTCAGCATCACCACCAGCTCCTCTTCTCTGCCGATCAGCTCACCTCATTCACAGGTTTCCTGCCAACACAACACAGGAGGCACTTAGAGAAAAGAAAACTACAACTCCCAGCATGCTCTTCTTTGACAACACTCTAACTTTATTAGTACTAGCAAACATCGTACAGAACAGCATGGACGAGGAAAATAAACGTACCCGCGCCACCTGCTGGTAGAAACGTTTTATTTAGTGAGGAAAATCCTCAGTTTATAGAGCAGTTTCTCAACTTTATTGGTGCATAAAGATTACTGTATATCATATATATATATATATATATATATATATATATATATAATGTTTATATTATTATATGATGTTCTTATCCAAGATAAACAACCACATTTGTTGAGTTTATTTATTACAGGTATTTACACGCTACGGCCACTTTATTAGTACCGGGTTGGACCCCATTTTGCCTTCAGAACTGCCCTAATTCTACGTCTCATAGATTCAACAAGGTGTTGGAAACATTCCTCAGAGATTTTGGTCCATATTGACATGATAGTATCACGCAGTTGCTGCAAATTTGTCGGCGGCACATCCATGATGAGAACCTCCCGTTCCACCGCATCCCAAAGGTGCTCTATTACATGGAGATCTGGTGAGTGTGGAGGCCATTGGAGTACAGAGACCTCATTGTCATGTTCAAGAATCCAGTGGTGAGATGATCTGAGCTTTGTGACATGGTGCATTATCCTGCTGGAAGGAGCCGTCAGAAGATGAGTACACTGTAGGAAACCAGTTGCCGTCATTTGAAGGTGGGGCGGCTCTCGTTCTGGGTGGACGTCTTATGACGGCGTCCCAGATCGGCTGCTCTTACGCGCCCGATATCTCTGTAAAGAGCCACGTTAGCACGTCCGCGGCTCTTTAACCATGTGACCGGCTGTGATTGGACACATGTAAACACGGAGATGCCGGTAATCGGCAACCTCACACTTACACCAATCAGCGGCATCTCCTCGCAAGGGAGACATCTACACATGTAATCAGGGCACTGAACATCAGTGCCCTGATTACAATACAGCACCAACAGTGTCACCAATCAGTGCCCACCAGTGCCAGCAATCAGTGCCCACCACTGCCCACAAATGCCTCCAATCAGTGCCCATTAGTAATGCCAGTCAGTGCTGGCTATCAGTGCTGCCCATCAATGCCACTCACTGCTGTCCACCAATGCCCATCAGTGCCACCCGTCAATGCCCATCTGTGCCACCCATCAGTACCACCTATCTGTGCCACTTATCAGTGCCCACCAGTGCCGTCAATCAGTGCCACCTATTACTGCCCATCAGTGCTACCTAACAGTGCCCATCAGTGCTGCCTATCAGTACCACATATCAGTGCCACCAATCAGTGCGGCATATTAGTGCCACCTCATCAGTGCCCTTAAAGTGGGAGTAAACCCGCTGACATTTTTTTTCCAGACCTGCAAGGCAAAAGGCATAATGAGCTAGTATGCACCGCATACTAGCTCATTATGAAATACCTTAGAACAAGGCCCCAACTAGTGATGGACGAACGTTTCGCCCGGCGGTCGTTTCGCGGCGAATTTCCGACTTTCGCCGTCCGCGGGTTCGAACGCCTTTTTCCGTCGTTCGCCCCGGCGGACTTACGTGTTTAATGTATACAAGAACTTTAACCTTTCGTGACACGTTTATCATGTGTTACAGGACAACCAATTGAGACATGACAGCTCATGGACACTTGGACATTCCCCCTAACCTATAAATACACCCGATCCGGTGGCCATTTTACATTCTTTCTTCTGTCACTGTAGGGAAAGGATCCTGTGTGGAGTAGGGACAGAGAAAACGCTAGCTATTTGGTACACAAAAGTTCTTTTCAGGACTGGTATAGGTGTTAGGTCAGCAGCCTGAGTTTCTTTTGTCAGTTTAGATAAAGGGACAGAGCGCTGTATGCTGCTATTTTAGGGACAGCTCAGCCAGATTAGTCTTTCTTCATCATCATCATCATCATCATCATTAGCTGTTACTATCAGGTCCACAAAAGAGCTGTTCCAGCTAATCGTTCCAGCCTACTCTTTTTTGCCAATTTGTATAGGGACAGGCAGGAAGCAGTGTGTCAGGCAGTGAGGATAATTTTAAAGACTTGCTGTTACTATTAGTTCCACAAAGGTTCTTTTCAGGACTGGTATCAGTGGTACGGTAATAGGCTTGTACACGTATAATATTCTTTCTTCCAAATATAGAAAGAATATTATACTTGACTGCTGCCCTTCTGCTGCAGTCTGCTAATCATTCACAACTCACTTGTTCCACAAAGCTCTTTATCAGGACTGGTAACTTGGTCTGTCTAGGGTGCTACGGTACATAGGCTTGGGTGCGGTACAGTCTGCTGTTCTGTAAGGACCGCTATCGGTCCACAATACATAGGGTTGCCGTGCACTACTGCTGACCGCTGCCCTATACTGCAGCAGTCCTTCAGCGGTATAGGGACTGACGCACAGTCTGCTAAACACTAATACACAACCTGCTTGGTCCACAAAAGTTCTTATAAGGACTGGTAACTTGGTATAGGGTGCTACGGTACATAGGCCTGAGTGCGTTACAGTCTGCTGTTCTGTAAGGACCGCTATCGGTCCACAATACATAGGGTTGACGTGCACTACTGCTGACCGCTGCCCTATACTGCAGCAGTCCTTCAGCGGTATAGGGACTGACGCACAGTCTGCTAAACACTAACACACAACCTGCTTGGTCCACAAAAGTTCTTATAAGGACTGGTAACTTGGTATAGGGTGCTACGGTACATAGGCCTGAGTGCAGTACAGTCTGCTGTTCTGTAAGGACTGCTATCGGTCCACAATACATAGGGTTGCCGTGCACTACTGCTGACCGCTGCCCTATACTGCAGCAGTCCTTCAGCGGTATAGGGACTGACGCACAGTCTGCTAAACACTAATACACAACCTGCTTGGTCCACAAAAGTTCTTATAAGGACTGGTAACTTGGTATAGGGTGCTACGGTACATAGGCCTGAGTGCAGTACAGTCTGCTGTTCTGTAAGGACCGCTATCGGTCCACAATACATAGGGTTGCCGTGCACTACTGCTGACCGCTGCCCTATACTGCAGCAGTCCTTCATTGGTATAGGGACTGACGTACAGTCTGCTAATCACTAACACACAACCTGCTTGGTCCACAAAAGTTCTTATAAGGACTGGTAACTTGGTATAGGGTGCTACGGTACATAGGCCTGAGTGCAGTACAGTCTGCTGTTCTGTAAGGACTGCTATCGGTCCACAATACATAGGGTTGCCGTGCACTACTGCTGACCGCTGCCCTATACTGCAGCAGTCCTTCAGCGGTATAGGGACTGACGCACAGTCTGCTAAACACTAATACACAACCTGCTTGGTCCACAAAAGTTCTTATAAGGACTGGTAACTTGGTATAGGGTGCTACGGTACATAGGCCTGAGTGCAGTACAGTCTGCTGTTCTGTAAGGACCGCTATCGGTCCACAATACATAGGGTTGCCGTGCACTACTGCTGACCGCTGCCCTATACTGCAGCAGTCCTTCATTGGTATAGGGACTGACGTACAGTCTGCTAATCACTAACACACAACCTGCTTGGTCCACAAAAGTTCTTATAAGGACTGGTAACTTGGTATAGGGTGCTACGGTACATAGGCCTGAGTGCAGTACAGTCTGCTGTTCTGTAAGGACTGCTATCGGTCCACAATACATAGGGTTGCCGTGCACTACTGCTGACCGCTGCCCTATACTGCAGCAGTCCTTCAGCGGTATAGGGACTGACGCACAGTCTGCTAAACACTAATACACAACCTGCTTGGTCCACAAAAGTTCTTATAAGGACTGGTAACTTGGTATAGGGTGCTACGGTACATAGGCCTGAGTGCAGTACAGTCTGCTGTTCTGTAAGGACCGCTATCGGTCCACAATACATAGGGTTGCCGTGCACTACTGCTGACCGCTGCCCTATACTGCAGCAGTCCTTCATTGGTATAGGGACTGACGTACAGTCTGCTAATCACTAACACACAACCTGCTTGGTCCACAAAAGTTCTTATAAGGACTGGTAACTTGGTATAGGGTGCTACGGTACATAGGCCTGAGTGCAGTACAGTCTGCTGTTCTGTAAGGACTGCTATCGGTCCACAATACATAGGGTTGCCGTGCACTACTGCTGACCGCTGCCCTATACTGCAGCAGTCCTTCAGCGGTATAGGGACTGACGCACAGTCTGCTAAACACTAATACACAACCTGCTTGGTCCACAAAAGTTCTTATAAGGACTGGTAACTTGGTATAGGGTGCTACGGTACATAGGCCTGAGTGCAGTACAGTCTGCTGTTCTGTAAGGACCGCTATCGGTCCACAATACATAGGGTTGCCGTGCACTACTGCTGACCGCTGCCCTATACTGCAGCAGTCCTTCATTGGTATAGGGACTGACGTACAGTCTGCTAATCACTAACACACAACCTGCTTGGTCCACAAAAGTTCTTATAAGGACTGGTAACTTGGTATAGGGTGCTACGGTACATAGGCCTGAGTGCAGTACAGTCTGCTGTTCTGTAAGGACCGCTATCGGTCCACAATACATAGGGTTGACGTGCACTACTGCTGACCGCTGCCCTATACTGCAGCAGTCCTTCAGCGGTATAGGGACTAAGAGTTTTGTCACAGGGTGATTTAAAAAATGACAGGCAGAGGAAGAGGCAGGCCCTTCCGCAGGGGTGGTAGGGGTAGGGCAGGAGCAACAGCCTTGAGCCAAAGTGGGAAGTTGCAGAAGGTGCGTTCAATTACTTTAAAGGACGCACCAGACTTGGTTGAGTGGCTCACTCAGCCTTATTCTTCTGCACCCTCCTCATCCTCTCGATCTGCACCCTCTTCTTCACTCTCTGCTATGTGCACCCCCAAAGACACTACCACCAACAACACCACCACCACCACATACCTTCCGCTTGAGTGCAAATGGGGGCCTTCATGCTCCAGTGTTTTAATAGGGACCCCCGTATAAAAAGCATGAGGGTCAAGGACCAGTACTGGGTGGCAACGTACTTAGATCCCCGGTACAAACACAAAATGGCGGAAATGTTACCGCCGTCGCAGAGGGCTGTCAGAATGCAGCACTTCCAGGCCTTGCTTCGAGAAATGCTGCATTCTGCTTTTGCGTGCGCTGGCAGAGGAGCAATTCCCACTCCCAGAGAAGGATTTGCGGGTACCAATCCAACAGCGCCTGCAAGAAGAGGCCGGTTTGAAGATGTGTTGGTGACTTCGGATATGAGGTCATTCTTTCAGCCGACCCATCGACAGGTGTCATCCGGATCCAGCATCAGGGAACGCCTAGACCGTCAGGTGTCCGACTACATTGGGTTAACGGCCGATGTGGACGCTCTGAGGAGTGATGAACCCCTAGACTACTGGGTGGGCAGGCTTGACCTCTGGCCAGAGCTTGCCCAATTTGCAATCGAACTGTTGGCTTGCCCCTCATCCAGTGTCCTGTCCGAAAGGACGTTCAGCGCAGCAGGGGGGATTGTGACCGATAAGCGTACTCGCCTAGCTCACGACAGTGTTAACTACCTCACATTTCTAAAAATGAATGAGGCATGGATCTCGGAGGAATTCAACACATGTGATCAGTAGACCATGTATATGTCTATAAACAATTTTTGGAATCAAGCACACAGACCTTCTTAATTCATTTGGCTCACTTCCCTGACCCAAAAAAGCACACCGTACTATATGCCCCTACCCTCCTCTTTGAAGAGGTTGAGCGGTGTCATATTTCTACTGGGGCTGCTTATTATGAGGGGTTCCCACCATCCCTGTGCTGTGCTGACTTCCTCCTGGGTGTTCTTATTATGAGGGGCTCCCACCATCCCTGTGCTGTGCTGACTTCCTCCTGGGGGTTCTTATTATGAGGGGATCACACCATCCCTGTGCTGTGCTGACTTCCTCCTGGGGCTGCTTACGGTGCTGCTGTCAGCGCTGTATGTCACGGAGCTGCTGTCAGCGCTGTATGTCACGGAGCTGCTGTCAGCGCTGTATGTCACGGAGCTGCTGTCAGCGCTGTATGTCACGGAGCTGCTGTCAGCGCTGTATGTCACGGAGCTGCTGTCAGCGCTGTATGTCACGGAGCTGCTGTCAGCGCTGTATGTCACGGAGCTGCTGTCAGCGCTGTATGTCACGGAGCTGCTGTCAGCGCTGTATGTCACGGTGCTGCTGTCAGCGCTGTATGTCACGGAGCTGCTGTCAGCGCTGTATGTCACGGAGCTGCTGTCAGTGCTGTATGTCACGGAGCTGCTGTCAGCGCTGTATGTCACGGAGCTGCTGTCAGCGCTGTATGTCACGGAGCTGCTGTCAGCGCTGTATGTCACGGTGCTGCTGTCAGCGCTGTATGTCACGGAGCTGCTGTCAGCGCTGTATGTCACGGAGCTGCTGTCAGTGCTGTATGTCACGGAGCTGCTGTCAGCGCTGTATGTCACGGAGCTGCTGTCAGCGCTGTATGTCACGGAGCTGCTGTCAGCGCTGTATGTCACGGTGCTGCTGTCAGCGCTGTATGTCACGGAGCTGCTGTCAGCGCTGTATGTCACGGAGCTGCTGTCAGCGCTGTATGTCACGGAGCTGCTGTCAGCGCTGTATGTCACGGAGCTGCTGTCAGCGCTGTATGTCACGGTGCTGATGTCAGTGCTCTGTATTACGGTGCTGCTGTCAGTGCTCTGTATCTCCTGCACCCTCTTGTTTGCCTACCCTGGTCCCTGACCTTCCCTCTCCTCCATTGCCTTCATTAGCTCCATAGTCCTGAATTGTCAGAACAATTTCCCAAATAAAAAAAAAATGCTTGTAGTTATCGATCCCAAATTCACCTCATACATGTATTATGCTATTGTCCAGGTGGTGGGACTACGTGCTACCCCCTAATAATTACCCCGTGGCCGCAAATTCGACCTAAAGGTTTGCGAAATTCGCCTCCCATTGAAGTCAATGGAGCCCGCGGCGAACGGTCGTTTTCGCGAACGTTTGTGTCCGTTCGCGTTTCGCGTTCGCGAAACGTCCCGTCGGAAGTTCGTCCATCACTAGCCCCAACATCTCACCCGATCCACGCCGAGGGAGCTGACATGTTACCTCGGAGGGGTCTTCCGGGTATCGCGGCTCCGGCGCTGTGAGTGGCCGGAGCCGCAATGTGGTTACTCCCGCACATGTGCGCAGGGAGATTTCTTTCCAGCGGGGTCCGTTGTCTGCGGGGCTTTCAGCCGAGAATCCCCTGTGCGCATGGGCCACTGTATTCAGCGGCTCATTGCGAGGGGAATATCTCCTAAACCATACAGGTTTAGGAGATATTTTTTTTAACCTACAGGTAAGCCTTATTATAGGATTACCTGTAGGTAAAAGTTCATAAAAAGACTGCAACCGCTTTAAGTGCCACCTCATCAATGCCCACCAGTTCAGCCTATCAGTGCCCATCAGTGCCGCCTCATCAGCACACATCAGTGAAGGAGAAAAATTACTTAGTTACAAAATTTACTGACAGAAAATATTTTTTTTTCAAAATGTTTGGTCCTTTTTTTTACTTTTACTAAAAACCCAGCAGTGATTAAATACCACCAAAAGAAAGCTCTATTTGTGTGAAGAAAATGATAAAAATTTCATCTGGGTACAGTGTAGCATGACCGCGCAATTGTCATTCAAAATGCGACAGCGCTGAAAGCTGAAAAATGGCCTGGGCAGGAAGGGGGTGTAAGTGCCCAATAGGCAAGTGGTTAAAGAGATGGACATGGTCAGCAACAATTAGTGATGGCCAAACGGTTCGCCCGGCGGTCGTTTCTCTGCGAATTTCGGCTGTTCGCGGTCCGCCCGTTCGGCGGACTATTGGCGCCCTTTCGCCGGCGGACTTCCGCGTTTACTGTGTAAAAGAACTTTGACCTATGATGACACATCCATCATGGGGTACAGGACAGCCAATTGAGACATTACAGCACATGGACACTTGGACATTCCCCTAACTTATAAATACACCCGATCCAGCGGCCATTTTACATTATTTCTTCTGTCACTATAGGGAGAGGTTGCTGTGTGGAGCAGGGAGAGATTACAGTGACCCAAATCGCTAGCTATTTGGTACACAAAAGTTCTTTTCAGGACTGGTATAGGTGTTAGGTGTAGTTCAGGATAGGCAGTGCTGTGCTAGTGATTGTTGCAGCAGCCTGAGTGTCTTTTGTCAGTTTAGAGAAAGGGACAGGACGGTGTGTCTGCTGTAGGGACAGTCAGTTTAGTCATCATCATTAGTTGTTACTATCAGATTCACAAAAGTGCTATTCCAGTTATTGTTCCAGTAGCCTCTGTTTTGTCAGTTTATATAGGGACAGGCAGGAAGCAGTGTGTGAGGCAGTGAGGGTCAGTTTAATCAGTAGCTGTTACTATTAGTTCCACAAAGGTTCTTTTCAGGACTGGTATCAGTGGTATGGTAATAGGCTTGTACACGTATAATATTCTTTCTTCCAAATATAGAAAGAAAATTATACTTGACTGCTGCCCTTCTGCTGAAGTCTGCTAATCATTCACAACCCACTTGTTCCACAAAGCTCCTTATAAGGACTGGTAACTTGGTCTGTCTAGGGTGCTACAGTACATAGGGTTGAGTGAGGTACAGTCTGCTATTCTATAAGGACTGGTATCGGTCCACAATACATAGGGTTGAGGTGCACTACTGCTGACCGCTGCCCTATACTGCAGAAGTCCTTCATCGGTATAGGGACTGACGTACAGTCTGCTAATCACTCACACACAACCTACTTGGTCCACAAAAGTCCTTATAAGGACTGGTAAGGTATAGGGTGCTACAGTACATAGGGTTGAGTGAGGTACAGTCTGCTATTCTATAAGGACTGGTATCGGTCCACAATACATAGGGTTGAGGTGCACTACTGCTGACCGCTGCCCTATACTGCAGCAATCCTTCATCGGTATAGGGACTGACGTACCGTCTGCTAATCACTCACACACAACCTACTTGGTCCACAAAAGTCCTTATAAGGACTGGTAAGGTATAGGGTGCTACAGTACATAGGGTTGAGTGAGGTACAGTCTGCTATTCTATAAGGACTGGTATCGGTCCACAATACATAGGGTTGAGGTGCACTACTGCTGACCGCTGCCCTATACTGCAGCAGTCCTTCATCGGTATAGGGACTGACGTACAGTCTGCTAATCACTCACACACAACCTACTTGGTCCACAAATGTCCTTATAAGGACTGGTAAGGTATAGGGTGCTACAGTACATAGGGTTGAGTGAGGTACAGTCTGCTATTCTATAAGGACTGGTATCGGTCCACAATACATAGGGTTGAGGTGCACTACTGCTGACCGCTGCCCTATACTGCAGCAGTCCTTCATCGGTATAGGGACTGAGAGTTTTGTCACAGGGTCATTTAAAAAATGACAGGCAGAGGAAGAGGCAGGCCCTTCCGCAGGGGGGGTAGGGGTAGGGCAGGAGCAACAGGCTTGAGCCAAAGTGGGAAGTTTCAGAAGGTGCGTTCAATTACTTTAAAGGACGCACCAGACTTGGTTAAATGGCTCGCTCAGCCTTACTCTTCTGCACCCTCCTCATCCTCTCGATCTGCACCCTCTTCTTCACTCTCTGCTATGTGCACCCCCAAAGACACTACCACCAACAACACCACCACCACCACATACCTTCCGCTTGAGTCACAGGAATTATTTTCCGATCCATATCAAGAGGACATTTCTGATGCGCAGCCACTCTTGGTATTGGATCAGGAAGAGGAGGTAGCAACAACCGCTACTCAGCAGTCTGACGACAGTACCCAGATCAGCCCAAGGAGGAGGTTGGTCCCCGGTGTTGCTGCCTACTCCGAGATCTCTACTTATAGCTGCGGGGAAGGCGACGTTGATGATGACGTCTCTAGTGATGTCACGTGGGTGCCCACAAGAGAGGAAGAGGAGGGGAGTTCCGAGGGAGATATGGACCAGCAGATAGGGAGGAGAAGCAGGAATAACTTACATTGCACAGGAGGGACAAAGCAGACTGCAAATGTATCAGGAGCGAGTCATCGACCATGTACAGTCACATCTGGCGCTCCCAGGGCACCGGCACATGGCTCCGCAGTGTGGGATTTTTTTAACGTGTCCGCTGCTGACAATAGCGTTGCCATCTGCAATCTTTGCAGTCAACGCATTAGTCGCGGTAAGCCCAACACTCACCTAGGGACGACCGTCTTAAGAAGGCACATGGGCAGCCATCACCGAGCCGAGTGGGAGCAACGGAACACACAAAGGCTCTCACCGTCTAGCCTCGTCTTCTACTTCTCCTTCTCCTCTCTCCTCACAATTGTCCTCCACTTCACCTTCCATCATGCCAAGCTCACGTTTTTCTGCAAAAAGGCAGGCTTCCATGGGCCTAATGTTCGAACGTAAAAAAAAATGATGACGCCGGATAACCCTCTTGCCCAACGGTTGACGGCTGGCTTGTCAGAACTGATAGCCCGCCAACTACTGCCATATAAACTGGTGGACTCGGAGGCCTTTCGCAAATTTGTGGCCATTGGAACACCACAATGGAAGGTCCCAGGAAGGAAGTATTTCTCAGAGAAGGGCATCCCAGAGCTATATGGCCATGTTCAGCGGCAAGTGAATGTATCTCTGACACACAGTGTCGGTGCCAAGATACATCTGACCACAGACACGTGGTCTAGCAAACACGGGCAGGGAAGGTATATCACTTTTACTGCCCACTGGGTGAACCTTCTGACGGCCGTCAAGCATGTAACCCGTGGCACCCCGTGTAGATTTGGTTTTACCGCCACGGATTGCATGCAGGCCTGACTCTTCTTCTCCTCCTCCTCCTACTCCATACTCCTCCCTCTCCTCCTCAGCTGACTCCTCCTTTTCCGCTGCTAGCTTCTCTTCCGCTGCGCCGCCCAAGCTCCCCAGAACCTATTCGACATGCCAGGTGAGACGTTGCCATGCCATGCTGCGTCTGTTGTGCCTGGAAGCCAAGAGCCACACTGGCCCGGCACTCCTTTCAGCTTTGCGTTCACAGGCAGATCAGTGGCTAACACTGCTCAATTTGACAGTTGGTAAAGTGGTGTGTGACAACGGTGCCAATCTGCTTAGCGCATTGAAACAGGGCAAAATCATGCACGTGCCATGTATGGCACACGTCTTAAACTTGGTCGTGCAGCGATTCGTTGTCAAATACCCTGGGGTCCAGGACATCTTGCGGCAGGCATTGAAAATCTCGGCCCATTTCAGAAGATCTTACATGGCCATGGCTTGCCTTGCTGACATTCAGCGGCGACACAATCTGCCGGTCAGACGTCTTATTTGTGATTGCCCGACGCGATGGAACTCAACCTTCTATATGCTTGATAGGCTGCTCCAGCAGAAACATGCAGTTAACGTCTACCTGTATGAACTCTGCGGCAGAACCGGTTCTGGGGAGCTGGGTTTTTTTTCACCGCGCCAGTGGCTGCTCATGTGCGACGCATGCAGACTTCTGCGCCCATTTGAGGAGAACACCAAACTGGTCCGTCGCAGCCATGGCGCCATCAGTGACATGAATTCCCAGGGGGGGCTATTCTATCTGAGACAAGTCAACAACAGGAGTCTGAAGAGGAGTCAGAGGAGGATGGTGCCGGGGCGGATGAGGAGGAGCAAGAAGAGCATGCTTTAAACCTTTCTGGGATCCCTGTTGTGCGTGGATGGGGAGAGGAGAATGAAGAGGACGACATTATCCTGGATGATGAGCAGGAGCCAGGCCACCACACCGCTTCCACTTTAGTGCAAATGGGGGCCTTCATGCTCCAGTGTTTTAATAGGGACCCCCGTATAAAAAGCATAAGGGTCAAGGACCAGTACTGGGTGGCAACGTACTTAGACCCCCGGTACAAACACAAAATGGCGGAAATGTTACCGCGGTCACAGAGGGCTGTCAGAATGCAGCACTTCCAGGCCTTGCTTCGAGAAATGCTGCATTATGCTTTTGCGTGCGTTGGCAGAGGAGCAATTCCCACTCCCAGAGAAGGAGTTGCGGGTACCAATCCAACAGCGCCTGCAAGAAGAGGCCGGTTTGAAGATGTGTTGGTGACTTTGGATATGAGGTCATTCTTTCAGCCGACCCATCGACAGGTGTCATCCGGATCCAGCATCAGGGAACGCCTAGACCGTCAGGTGTCCGACTACATCGGGTTAACGGCCGATGTGGACGCTCTGAGGAGTGATGAACCCCTGGAATACTGGGTGGGCAGGCTTGACCTCTGGCCAGAGCTTGCCCAATTTGCAATTGAACTGTTGGCTTGCCCCTCGTCCAGTGTCCTGTCCGAAAGCAGGGGGGATCGTGACCGATAAGCGTACTCGCCTAGCTCACGACAGTGTTAACTACCTCACATTTCTAAAAATGAATGAGGCATGGATCTCAGAGGAATTCAACACATGTGACCAGTAGACCATGTATATGTCTATAAACAATTTTTTTAATCGAGCACAGAGACCTTCTTTCTTCATTTGGCTCACTTCCTTGTCCAAAAAAAGCACACCGTACTATATGCCCGTACCCTCCTCTTTGAAGAGGTTGAGTGGTGTCATATTTCTACTGGGGCTGCTTATTATGAGGGGCTCCCACCATCCCTGTGCTGTGCTGACATCCTCCTGGGGCTGTACCTCTGCTGTGCATATTATGAGGGGATCCCACCATCCCTGTGCTGTGCTGACTTCCTCCTGGGGCTGTACCTCTGCTGTGCATATTTTGAGGTGCTCCCACCATCCCTGTGCTATGCTCATTATGAGGGGCTCCCACCATCCCTGTGCTGTGCTGACTTACTCCTGGGGCTGCTTATTATGAGGGGCTCCCACCATCCCTGTGCTATGCTGACATCCTCCTGGGGCTGCTTATTATGAGGGGCTCCCACCATCCCTGTGCTATGCTCATTATGAGGGGCTCCCACCATCCCTGTGCTATGCTGACTTCCTCCTGGGGCTGCTTACGGTGCAGGTGTCAGTGCTGTATATCACGCTGCTGATGTCAGTGCTCTCTGTCACGGTGCTGCTGTCAGTGCTGTATATCACGGTGCTGGTGTCAGTGCTTTATGTCACGGTGCTGATGTCAGTGCTCTCTATCACGGTGCTGCTGTCAGTGCTGTATATCACGGTGCTGGTGTGAGTGCTTTATGTCACGCTGCTGATGTCAGTGCTCTCTATCACGGTGCTGCTGTCAGTGCTGTATATCACGGTGCTGGTGTGAGTGCTTTATGTCACGCTGCTGATGTCAGTGCTCTCTGTCACGGTGCTGCTGTCAGTGCTGTATATCACGGTGCTGGTGTGAGTGCTTTATGTCACGCTACTGATGTCAGTGCTCTCTATCACGGTGCTGTTGTCAGATCACTCTATCACGGTGCAGGTGTCATTGCTGTATGTCACACTGCTGATGTCAGTGCTCTGTATCACAGTGCTGCTGTCAGTGCTGTATATCACGGTGCTGGTGTGAGTGCTTTATGTCACGCTGCTGATGTCAGTGCTCTCTATCATGGTGCTGTTGTCAGATCACTCTATCACGGTGCAGGTGTCATTGCTGTATGTCACGCTGCTGATGTTAGTGCTCTCTATCACGGTTCTGGTGTCAGATGACTCTATCACGGTGCAGGTGTCATTGCTGTATGTCACGCTGCTGGTGAACATCTCCTGCACCCTCTTCTTTGCCTACCCTGGTCCCTGACCTTCCCTCTCCTCCATTGCCTTCATGCGCTCCACAGTCCTGAATTGTCACAACAATTTCCCATATAAAAAAAGAATGCTTGTAGTTGTCGATCCCAGATTCACCTCATACATGTGTTATGTCATTGGCCATGTGGTGGGACTATGTTTGCACAGCTATTAATTATTTTGTGTCTGCAAATTTGACCTGTAGGTTTGCAAAGTTTGCCTCCCATTGAAGTCAATGGGGCCCGCCGCGAACGTTCCGGTTCGCGAACTATCGGCCGCGTTCGCGGTCCGCGTTCGCGAAACGTCCCGTCGGAAGTTCGTCCATCACTAGCAACAATACTCAGGTAGGCCGTGGTCTTTAAACAATGCTAAATTGCTACTAAGGGGCCCAAAGTGTGCCAAGAAAATATCCCCCACACCATTACACCACCTCCAGCCTGAACTGTTGATACAAGGCAGGATGGATCCATGTGCTTTCATGTTGTTTACACCAAATTCTGACCCTACCACCTGAATGTCGCAGCTGAAATCGAGACTCATTAGACCGGGCAACATTTTTCTATTGTCCAAGTTTGGTGAGCCTGTGCGATTGTAGCCTCGGTTTCCTGTTCTTAGCTGACAGGAGAGCTACCTGGTGTGGTCTTCTGCTGCTGTAGCCCATCTGCTTTAAGGTTTGATGTTTTGTACATTCAGAGATGGTATTCTGCGTACCATGGTTGTAACGAGTGTTTATTTGAGTTACTGTTGCCTTTCTATCATCTTGAACCAGTCTGCCCATTCTCCTTTGACCTCTGACATCAACAACGGCCACTCACTGGATAGTTTCTCTTTTTCGGACCGTTCTCTGTAAACCCCGGAGATGGTTGTGCGTGAAAATCAGATCAGCAGTTTGTAAAATACTCAGACCGGCCTGTCTAGCACCAACATTCATGCCACATTCAAAGTCACTTAAATCCTCTTTGTTCCCCATTCTGATGTTGGTTTGAAATGCAGCAAGTCGTCTTCACCAAGTCTAGATGCCTAAATGCATTGAGTTGCTGCCATGTGATTGGCTGATTACCATTTTGTGTTACTAAGCAATTGACCAGGTGTACTTAATAAAGTGGCCAGTGAGTGTATATACTGTACTGCTGGTAATTTACACAGCACATTACATACTGTACATTCACATCAGTGCCTGCACTCAAGGAGCTCACAATCTCAGGCCCCAGTCATATGGTTTAGGAGATATTTGCCCGAAAACGGGCACCGCAGGCGCACTGAGCGCAGCATTCTAAGCGACGGAGCTGCTGTGCGTGTCGGCTCCCGTGCTCATCCGCGGGAGTGACGTCATCGCGGCTTCGCCGAATGACAGCGGCGGAGCTGCGAGACCCCACCAACAAGATGGATGCGGCGGACTACAGGGGACAGCGGCGACTTCGCTGGCTCCTGTGTCAGGTAAGTGACACATAATGGGCTACTATGCGATGCATAGTAGTCCATTATGCTTTGCCTTTGCAGGGAATGAAAGAGGAAGTAAACTCATCAGGGTTTACTTCCTCTTTAAAGAAGAAGCTTGGTGTATATAAAAAAGCACACATACATATTCACCTCTATGCTGCAGCTTTCTAATGTTGGCTCTAAGATTGAGACCTGAGCGATCATATGACCACTGATCGCTCAGTTCTTAGTCTTCTCTGTCTTCTTTCTGCTTTGCCCCTCCAGCACTCACTGGAGTGGCAGGCTGGAGAGGGGGCGGGCACAGAGGGCTCCAATCAGGATCTGGGTGGAGCATAACAATATTGTCAGGATCCTGCCACATCAGTTGACAACGCATCTGACAATGCATCGCATACTAGCCCATTATATGACACTTACCTGAAAACGTAGCTCCCTGTTCCATGTGCAGGCCACGTCCATCTTCGTCCCTATTCCTTCCAGGGCTGCGGACTCCGGCTCTGTCACTGGCCGGAGCCACGAGACGTCACTCCCGCACATGCGTGTGGGAGCCGTCAATCACGGCACACGCTGAGGGAAGAAACGGCACAGTGGTCCGTTTCCTCACAGCACAGGCACCCATGACAACATCAACACACTTTAAAGTGGTTGTAAACCCCCAAATATACCCAGTGAAGGAACTATCCTCAGGTGGTACACAGAGATTAAACAAATTACCCCCTACATATTGTAAGTTGTATCTGTCTATCTGCAGTCTTCTCTACATCACTTCAGGCTGGGTTCACACTTTTATGCGAATCGGATGAAGGTTCCCCTGCATGCAATTCGCATGATAGGAGAGTGATAACAGCTCAGGGGCAACTGTGGTCCGCATTGAAAAAGGGTCCTTTGCATTTTTGGCTCCATTTCAGGTGCGCATTCAGGCCTGAATTCAGATTCACACCTGAATATATGTACAGGTACACACCGGACCTGCGGCTATATCAGTGTGAACCCAGCCTTAAAGTCCAGAATGTATAAGCTTGTATGAGAGCTTAGAAAAAAGGAGGCGGAGAGCTGAAGATAAACTCTGCAGAGATCAGTGAGAAGAGCTCTGAGAGCTGATTGGAGTAAGAGACTTCACACAGCACACAGGTACAGAGCTGAGGCTCTCAATCTGCTGGAGGTCCCTCCCCTGTCACCTTTTTTCTCGTGGTGTCAGGAAAAGTTGTCAGAAGTGATTCACGCTGACAGCAGAGGAACAAAGCAGCAGACAAATGTAACACTTAGCCCTTGTTCACATTGATGTGATTTGTCAGGCGATTTGACAGGTCAAATCGCATGACAAGTCGCAGCCTATTGCCGGCAATGGCTCCATTCAAATCGGGGGGACGCCGACTTTGTGGCGCCGCACCGATTTACAAAAGTAGTTCCTGCACTACTTTTGGCAAATTCGGGTGCGACTTCAATAGACATCTGTGCATGAAGCCGCACAGATGTCTTGCAAGTTGTACTGAAATGAGGCTTTGAAATCGCACAATTTCAGATGAATTCACACAATTTCAAAGCTTTGTTCAATGTGAATGAGGGCTTAGTGCTCTTAATTAACCACTTCCTGCCCAGTCAATAGCATATTGATGTCCGGAAAGTGGTTCTGTTATCCTGACTGGGCGTCATATGACGTCCAGCAGGATAACATACTGGGGCGCCCACCGCGGAGATCACAAGTGCAGCGTCAGGGGCGTAACTAGAAATCACAGGGCCCCATAGCAAAATGTTGTATGGGCCCCCCCCCACCCAGGGGCGGATCCAGATTCTAGTCTCGGGAGGGGCACTGATAGAAAATACTTTTATGGGGGCAATTTATTGGGGCAATGGCTGATGTTGGCGCTTCAATTATCACGGCACCATTTGTGTTATGCTGACAGGATGATTGAAACACATTATTTCTATTATTGCATTGTTATAGAAAATTAAATAGTTCAACTCACCATAATGCAGAATCAGTGGGAGCCTCGAGTGTGTCACCTGCCACCAGATGCAGATTGTCACTTGTCACAAGTTGCGGATTGTCCACCTGCCACCCATTGTGGATTGTCCACTTGCCACGTGACCTGCCACACATTGCAAATCGTCCACTTTCCACGTCACCTGCCACACATTGGGGATTGTCCACTTGCCACGTCACCTGCCACACATTGCGGATTGTCCACTTGCCACGTGACCTGCCACCCATTGTGGATTGTCCACTTGCCACATCACCTGCCACTCATTTCAGATTGTCCACTTGCCACAAGTTGCAGATTGTCACTTGCCACACATTACAAATTGTCCACTTGCCATGTCACCTGCCACTCATTGTGGATTGTCCACTTGCCACGTCACCTGCCACACATTGCGGATTGTCCACTTGCCACGTGACCTGCCACCCATTGTGGATTGTCCACTTGCCACATCACCTGCCACTCATTTCAGATTGTCCACTTGCCACAAGTTGCAGATTGTCACTTGCCACACATTACAAATTGTCCACTTGCCATGTCACCTGCCACTCATTGTGGATTGTCCACTTGCCACGTCACCTGCCATACATTGTGGATTGTTCATTTGCCACGTCACCTGCCACCCATTGCGGATTGTCCATTTGCCACGTCACCTGCCACCCATTGCGGTTTGTCCACTTGCCACGTGACCTGCCACACATTGCGGATTGTTCACTTGCCACGTCACCTGCCACCTATTGCGGATTGTCCATTTACCACGTTACCTGCCACAAGTTTCAGATTGTCCACTTGCCACGTCACCTGCCACACATTGCGGATTGTCCACTTGCCACGTCACCTGCCACACATTGTGGATTGTCCATTTGCCACGTCACCTGCCACCCATTGCGGTTTGTCCATTTGCCACGTTACCTGCCACCCACTGCGGATTGTCCATTTACCATGTCACCTGCCACCCATTGCGGTTTGTCCACTTGCCACGTGACCTGCCACACATTGCGGATTGTTCACTTGCCACGTCACCTGCCACACATTGCGGATTGTCCATTTGCCACGTCACCTGCCACAAGTTTCAGATTGTCCCCTTGCCACGTCACATGCCACAAGTTTCAGATTGTCCCCTTGCCACGTCACATGCCACAAGTTTCAGATTGTCCCCTTGCCACGTCACATGCTACACATTGCAGATTGTCCACTTGCCACGTCACCTGCCACACATTGCGGATTTTCCACTTGCCATGTCACCTGCCATCCATTGCGGATTGTCCATTTGCCATGTCACCTGCCACACATTGCGGATTTTCCACTTGCCATGTCACCTGCCATCCATTGCGGATTGCCCATTTGCCACGTCACCTGCCACACATTGCGGATTTTCCACTTGCCATGTCACCTGCCATCCATTGTGGATTGTCCATTTGCCATGTCACCTGTCACACATTGCGGATTGTCACTTTCCTGTTAAAGTCGCTCTGTTTGCCAGTCTGAGTCAGGCAGCAGAGAGAGAATGTAATCTCTGCTGCCTGCACAGTGAGTGAGAGCGGAGCTGGCAGTTTGCAGGGCGGGCGCCGGGCGGTGAGAGATGATGTCATCTCTCTGCCCCGCCACCCGCTGATTGGCCACCCACTAAGCCTCCCCGCAGCTTCCCCAACAACCCCCGCCGCCGCCGAGTCACCTGGCTGTGTCTGCTCGTACAGTCAGTGTGACTGTACGAGCGCCGAGCGGACAGGGAGCTCGGCGGCTCACCTGCCGCCCGCTCACCGGGCCCTCCTCAGCTGCGGGCCCCGTAGCGACCGCACAGGTCGCTATGGTGGTAGTTCCGCCACTGGTCACCTGCCACACATTGCGGATTTTCCACTTGCCATGTCACCTGCCATCCATTGTGGATTGTCCATTTGCCATGTCACCTGTCACACATTGCGGATTGTCACTTTCCTGTTAAAGTCGCTCTGTTTGCCAGTCTGAGTCAGGCAGCAGAGAGAGGATGTAATCTCTGCTGCCTGCACAGTGAGTGAGAGCGGAGCTGGCAGTTTGCAGGGCGGGCGCCGGGCGGTGAGAGATGATGTCATCTCTCTGCCCCGCCACCCGCTGATTGGCCACCCACTAAGCCTCCCCGCAGCTTCCCCAACAACCCCCCGCCGCCGCCGAGTCACCTGGCTGTGTCCGCTCGTACAGTCAGTGTGACTGTACGAGCGCCGAGCGGACAGGGAGCTCGGCGGCTCACCTGCCGCCCGCTCACCGGGCCTTCCTCAGCTGCGGGCCCCGTAGCGACCGCACGGGTCGCTATGGTGGTAGTTCCGCCACTGTGCAGCGTGTTAGTCTGACATGCCGCATCTCTGATTGTGATAAGGAGTCTCTGTCAGAGGCTTCTTACCACGTGATCACCTGTGACCAATCACAGCTGATCATCTCGTGAACCAGGAAGTACCGGTAAACAGCATTCCTCGGTTCGCGCTGACAGGAGGAGCCAATCAGTGGCTCTCCCTGTCGAGGGGGGGGGGGTTCTGTGCTGATAATCAGCACAATGATTATCAGCACAGCCCCCTCAGGTGTGCCAATCACATGCCAATAAGTGCCCAGCAGTGTCCCCATAATAAAAGACGGCCAGTGTCCACCTCAGTGCCTACCACAGTGCCAATCCGAGCCCACCACAGTGCCAATCAGTGCCCATTACAGTGCCAAGCAGTGCCCAGCAATAACACCTGTCAGTAACACATCAATAGCTCATCATCAATGCTGCCCATCAGTGCCACTTGTCAGTGCCAATCAGTACCACCTATCAGTGCCCATTACAGCCGCCTATCAGTTCCCATCAGTGCCACCTGTCAATGCCCATCAGTGCCATCTATCAGTGCCTCCTCATCAGTGCCCATCAGTGCCACCTTATCAGTGCCCATCAGTCGCTTCATTAGTGACGGTTAGTGAAGGGGAAAACAAAATTTTATGACACAATAAACATTTTTTTTCAAAAATGTGGGTATTTTTTCGGTTTTTTTTTTTGCAAAAAATAAAAACCCCAGAGTTGGTCAAATACCACCAAAAGAAAGTTCTATTTGTGGGAATAAAATGATATTTAGTTTGGGTACAGTGTTGTATGACTGCACAATTGTCGTTGAAAGTGCGACACCGCTGAAAGCTGAAAATTGTCCTGGGCAGGAAGGGGCAAAAGTTCCCATTATTGAAGTGGTTAAGACAGCTACACAACTATAGAGGGATATGGTTTGTTCATATTTCATGTCTGGGGTTTACAGCCAGTTCAATTGACCCCACTGTGAAGGCACACACTGTAAACATTTGGCCTTCCTTCAACACTGTACTGTTAAAATAATGGTAGACTTGTACTGTGATTTTCAAAATGTTTATGAAAATATGATCCGGGCCTACCTACTCATATGATCTGGGCCTACCTACTCATATGATCTGGGCATACCTACTTATATGATCCGGGCCTACCTACTTATATGACCTGGGCCTACCTACTCATATGACCTGGGCCTACCTACTCATATTATTCCGGACCTACCTACTTATATGATCTGGGCCTACCTACTCATATGATCCGGGCCTGCCTACTCATATGACCTGGGCCTACCTACTCATATGACCTGGGCCTACCTACTCATATGACCTGGGCCTACCTACTCATATGACGTGGGCCTACCTACTCATATGACCTGGGCCTACCTACTCATATGACCTGGACCTACCTACTCATATCCAGGCCTACCTACTTATATGATCCAGGCCTATCTACTCATATGACCTGGACCTACCTACTCATATCCAGGCCTACCTACTTATATGATCCAGGCCTAACTACTCATATGATCCGGGCCTGCCTACTTATATGATCTGGGCTTTCCTACTCATATGATCCGGGCCTACCTACTCTTGCCTGGATCATGACCAACACTACTTATGGACTAGAAGGAGAAATGTTTATAGGTCTTCTGAGTTTCAGAGGTCATTTATGCATAGGGTTGCCACCTGCCCAGAATTCACCCGGACAGTTCGTGTTTGGAATCATGTGTCCGGGTTTCAGACTGTCTGAGACCCGGACACATTATTTAGACTGGACTATGGCTTCCCAGCAGGATTGCTGGCAGCAGTTGTCTAAGCTGAGAGTATCTGTTACACTCTTTCACACTGCCCAAAGCCAGCACTAACAATTCCCCCCCCCCCCCCAAAAAACCGCAGACGGAAGATGAGAGAGGGCTCAGTCTGCTACTCTTCTCCCCACCCCTACCCCTCTTTGTCTGCCCACACGCCAATCCCCAGTGCTGTGCCTCAGACAAGGAAAGTTGGGGCTAAAAATTTGAAGTCCAGCAGCCTCAGATACATCTGCATGAGAGGTGCTGACTGCCAAAGGGCAAGTGAGCTCACCATCCATCCCTGTCTGTGCCTGAAGTCTCCCTTCTCCCCTCATTCTCTCTCCTGCCTCTGAATGAGTACACTAAAGTAATTCAGGGTTCTCAGAGTGCCCTTTACATCAGAGTTCCCCTTTATACCAGAGGCCACAGTGTTTCCCCTTACATCAGGGTCTTCTCTGTACATCAGCGTTCTCAGTGTTTCCCCTTACATCAGAGTCTTCACCGTACATCAGAGTTCTCAGTGTTTCCCCTTACATCAGAGTTCCCCTTTACACCAGAGGCCACAGTGTTTCCCCTTACATCAGAGTCTTTTCCGTACATCAGAGTTCTCAGTGTTTCCCCTTACATCAGAGTCTTCTCTGTACATCAGAGTTCCCAGTGTTTCCCCTTACATCAGAGTCTTCTCTGTACATCAGAGTTCTCAGTGTTTCCCCTTACATCAGAGTCTTTTCCGTATATCAGAGTTCTCAGTGTTTCCCCTTACATCAGAGTCTTTTCCATACATCAGAGTTCTCAGTGTTTCCCCTTACATCAGAGTCTTTTCCATACATCAGAGTTCTCAGTGTTTCCCCTTACATCAGAGTCTTCTCCGTACATCAGAGTTCTCAGTGTTTCTCCTTAAATCAGCGTTCCCAGAGCATCACTTATGTTAGAGTCCCCAGAGTTCTCCCTTACATCAGAGTCTGCAGAGTCCCGCTTTACAGTGAAAGGGAACTCTGCAAGTTCAGATGTAAAAGGGAAACTCTGTGGACTCTGATTTAAAGGGGGGCTCTTGTTGTTAACTTCATATGATTATAAATGTTATTTAATAGCAAAATATATGTATTTTTTATACTATTAAAAAAATGGTCATGCACCGCTAAAGTGTTCGGGTTTGACTTGAAGAAAAGGTGGCAACCCTATTTATATATATATGGAGTCCCAGTCCTCAAGAGCCACAAACTTGAAATCCCCCTGTATTCTTTATCATAAGCTTATTTCTACTTTTTGTTTAGTGTGCGATTTTCAACAAAATATTTATCTCACAATGTATTATTAGCATGCTATTATTTAATTTTGGATTCGATTTGCTAAATCAAAGGACTGAATGTATCTTCTCATCACCTAATCAAACAGCCGACGCTGGGCTAGATCTCTCATGCAAGATGGCTCAATCAAAGGGATACTGCTATAAAATAATGATTATAACGTCGATCCAACAGAAACAAATAATTACATTTCTGTATTAATATTTACTTCTGGATTTGTCTAAAGTGGATCTGCCAAAGTGATAAAAAAGCATATCCAGGCAACAAACTGAATTAATCCGTTTACTGTTTTACTATCCAGGAAACACTGCAGCTGTGCCAAAGTCATTATCCCCGTTTAATTCATTTTTAACCTAATTTTTATACAAGTCCTAAGCAATATTTAGAAAAACCCTTGAAATGTGTTTTTGCTGCACCCTGCACCAGACTCCTTGCAGTCCCTCCTCTCATTCAGATCATACACGTAATGAAAATAAATTATTGATCACACTTTTGATTATTTCAAATAATCTTTTGCTTAAAAACAATTGTATGACACAACAAAAAGAGCTTGGTTATTTTTATTGGACTTTCTGCCAGGACTGATTGATTTGTTTGAATTAAATAAAAAGTATGTTTACTGAATTAAATGGCACAGTTTAACCACTTCAGCCCAGAAGATTTTACCCCCTTCCTGACCGGAGCACTTTTTGCGATTCGGCACTGCATCGCTTTAACTGGCAATACCAAACAAAATTGATGTCCTTTTTTTTCCCCACAAATAGAGCTTTCTTTTGGTGGTATTTGATCACCCCTGCAGTTTTTATTTTTTTTGAGCTATAAACAAAAAAAAAGCGACAAATTTGAAAAAAATGCAATATTTTTTTTTTGTTGCTATAATAAATATCCCCCAAAATATATATATATATATATATATATATATATATATATATATAAAAAGTTCCTCATTTTAGGCCAACATGTATTCTTCTACATATTTTTGGTAAAAAAATAAAATAAAATCGCAATAAGCGTATATTGATTGGTTTTCGCAAATGTAATAGCATCTACAAAATAGGGGATAGTTCTATGGCATTTTTATATATATTTTTTTTTATTAGTAATGGCGGTGATCTGCAATTTTTATTGGGACTGTGACATTATGGCGGACACATCAGACATTTTTGACACTATTTTGGAACCATTGTCATTTATACAGTGATCAGTGCTATAAAAATGCACTGATTACTGTGTAAATGACACTGGCAGGGAAGGGGTTAACCACTAGGGGGCAATGAAGGAGTTAAGTGTGTCCTAGGGAGTGATTCTAACTGTGGGGGGGATGGGCTTCAACTCACATGACAGCGATCAATGCTCCCGACGACAGGGAGCAGTGATCTCTGTCATCAGGACACAAGGCAGAACGGGGAAATGCCTTGTTTACATAGGCACTTTCCCATTCTGCAACTCCGTCACACGATTGCGGGTCCCGTGGGCACGCTCATGCTGTATGCGGTGCGCACGCCACCGCTAGCCCCTCCATTTAAAGGGGATGTGCAGGTATGCCCATTTTGCCCACCGCTGCCATTGTGCCGATGTATATCAGCACAATGGCAACGGTGACTCCCTCTGAGTTCACAGGAACTGGGACTACAGTGGAGGCATCGTGTATCAATGAACACTGACAGTATTGACTGTCAGTGCACACTGAGAAAAACACTTGAAAAAATATTGGGTGGTATGCATCCACCACAATGTTGATTTGCAGCAGAACCCCTGGGGAGCACCAACATTTTCTCGTGGACCATCAGTGGTTCAGGGACCACTGGTTGCTGACCGCTGGTCTATAAGGCCCTTTTCTAAGAACATTTTAATTTTTACTAGTGCTTCAGACTTGACTTGACATCCTATATATTTTTCGTGTTAACTGCATGAATATTATCAGCAGACCACTGGTTGGCAACCGCTGCTTTACATAGAGGCACAGCTCTACAGTAAATGATTTTTAACTATTATGAACAAAGAAGCAGCAATGATTTATTGCCTCGCTTCTATTTAAATCTGTGTTCTCTCTTGCTAATGTTTGGGAAAGAGATAAGCTTTTTACCTTTTGCTAACCCTTGTATTGTATGGAGAGTTCCCATGTCCATTACTCTGTTTTGCCAGGATGACTCCATGGGATTATGCCCCGATTCTCTATGCATTCTCAGGAACTACTAATATACTTCCTGGAGCTAACTCTGTACTAAATCTACTTTGCGGGGCTCTTCTTTGGTTATCACCTCAGTGGGCTGAATGACTCCCCTGACAGCCATTCCATGCAGGGATTCCTGGACCTATTTTAGGCTCAGATGAGACCCAAGGACCTGCTCCTGTTATAGTGTGGCTATGATCTTCCCTTTATCAGTACATTGGTTTTCCTCTGTCCAGCCCCAAGTCTCTGAGTGGACCTTCTACTCGTTGGCGACATTGTCTCTTCATTTCTGTATTAATTCTCTCCTGATGGTTCCTGTAGGGATATCATCATTTTTTTTCCCATCCTTCCAGATGGATCAATTAGGCCAACTCCAGGCCTATGCTGTTATGGAGCAATGTGCATCCTTTCCATGTGAGGATATTTCTCACTAGTTATGTATTTTCTGCTGTTCCAGCATCAGGTTATTCCCTATGTTTGGTTTACCACCTGGTCTTTGTTAACTTTCTGTTACCAGATGGGGGTAGCGGCCTCATCTGGTGCCATCTTCACTTGTACAGTCCTTTAGGTATGGTTCCCTCGAGCAGCAGGCAGTCTCCAGTATTATATTATTAACATTGGGTCTGTTAGCAGTTGTTTACTGTTGCCAGCCACCTCTCAGTTGGACATCCCTAAGGCGATCCATGAGAAATAAAATAGGATTTTTGTACTTACTGTAAAATCTGTTCTTGGATTCCATTAAGGGGCACATGTCCCACTACTCTGTTCTTATGATCAAGCTCCTGTTACTACATGTGACAAAACTGAGGCGCGCTGGTAGTAGGAGTCGTTATCCTGGGTCAACACAGTTTTTTTGGTTTGCCAGTGTCCAATTCATCTGTAGGCAGCAGTATAACCTGAAATTTTCCCTTGTCTCTCAATAGACTGCAAAAAAATGGTGAGTACAAACATTATTTACAAATCACAGCGTTAGAGGCAGCAGAAAAAAATAGAAGAATTCAGCATAATAATCCCAACTAACTTCTGATCAATACCATTAGGAAGATACACATAAGCAAAAAAAAAAAACATCATGCAGGCACTCAACAGGTGCTTAAAATGGGCCATATGTTTTGCCTATCAAGAATTCAAAGTGTATTTATAAGACCCATTTCACACTTGCAATTTTGACACCAAGGACAACTCATCAGTAACAGGATTGTTATAGAGGCCATAAAAATACCCACTTATTGGTACAGCATTGCTCACTCCCTGGTCGGGTGGGCATTGCCCCATTGTTCATTCACTGATGGGGGAGATTCTGTAGAATTATCTTCAGTGAGGGAGAAAAACTTTGGTCATCCAGCTAGATCAGTGATTCTCAACCAGGGTTCCGTGGAACCCTAGGGTTCCTCCATAGGTTGCTAGGGGTTCCTTCAGCATTGGGCAATTTCTGCCTCTTAGATAAGTTCCCACCAACACCATTGATCTTTTTAGCTATCTGTAAGGAGGTAATTCTTCCCAATGACCACAAGTGTAAGGACCATTCTTCCCACTGACCATCACTCTAATGTATCATGAGTTGTAGATTTCTAATTTTTAGCAGGGGTTCCCCCCGAGACCGGAGAACTATTTCAAGGGTTCCTCTGTGTTGAAAAGGTTGAGAAAGGCTGAGCTAGATGGAAAGGAATGCTGTACATACAGATGAGTAATTTTTCTACCAATCCTGTCACTCGCAAGTTGTTATGGGCCTGCAAATGTGTGATGCAGTGCAACATGGGCCTAAGAATGTGCAGTTCAGTGTGACATGAACCTAGAAATGTGCAGTGCAGTACAGTGTGATAGTGGGTTAAGAATGTGCTGTGCAATGTGGTGCATGGCTCTTTGAATTTACAGTGTAAGGTGGCATGGGACCAAGAATGAGCAGTGCAGTGTGACGTGTTCCTAAGAACGAGCAGCGTATTGTGACATGGATCTAAGGCTTCATGTACAGTGTATTCCGTTGATGCTTTTTTTTTTCCTACAGCAGTTTATCAGCAACAAAATCATGGCAAAATGCATTTTTTCATGCTTGTTTATGCGCAAAATTCTGGCCATTATGCCGCGTACACACGAGCGGAATGTCCGACAGAAAAAGTCAGATGGGAGCTTTTCATCATATATTCCGATCGTGTATATCGGACTTTTTACATCGAAAATTCTGACGGACTTAGAAATGTAACATGTTCTAAACCAATTCCTATGGGGAAAACTGCTCGTCTTTATCAGTGTTAATTTTGGCAGCAAATTTCGATTTAGTTAGGACTAAAATGGTATTTTAGTTTTAGTCCCATTTTAGTCTTCTGCAATTGTTTTAGTTTTAGTCGTATTTAGTCGACTAAATCTCCAGTACATTTTAGTCGACTAAAATGTCCTACGTTTTAGTCGACTAAAATCTCCAGTATATTTTAGTCGACTAAAACTAATTTTAGTCGTCTAAAATCTAATGGGTGTAATTCAATTGTAATGCTAGTTAAAAATTCTCTACAATTTGCAAACTCATTATATACTGCTGGAGTGAAAAATCTAATATGTTATTTATTATTACATTGAGGTATGAACATGCACTACAGACCAATGTTAATTTTGAAGTCAAATTTAAATTAAGTTTTAGTCTTAGTCTTTTGACTAAAATGGGATTTTAGTTTTAGTCGTATTTTAGTCGTCTCAGTTGTTTTAGTTTTAGTCTTATTTTATTCATCTAAAATAACATTCAGTTAGTCGACTAAAATGTTTTAGTCATTTTAGTAGACGAAATTAACACTAGTCTGTATGCTGTTCCGATGGACCAAAAATGACGCATGATCTGAAGCAAGTAAGAGGCGGAAGCTATTGGCTACTGGCTATTGAACTTCCTTTTTCTAGTTCCGTTGTACATGTTGTACGTCACCGCGTTCTTGACGGTCGGACTTTGGTGTGATCGTGTGTGTGCGAAACAGTTTCAGCGAAAGTCTGTCAGAAGACCGTCGTAACAACCTTCAGAGTTTATTCCGACGGGAAAACCGGTCATGTGTACAGGGCATTAGAATAGCTTAACGCTGTAACGTGCATAGCGTTTATGCGTGTTTAGGCATGTTAAAGTGCTTTTGAGCATTTTTTTTTAATGCTCAAAAGCGTCTCTCTTGAATGCACAAGTGATGTTTTTTTCCCCTTCTAAATGCCCAGTGCAGAGGGGCATGGGCTTGATCAAGTGCAGTGCAGTACAGTGTGATAAGGGCTTAAGAATGTGCGCAATGTGACGCATGGTTCTATGAATGTGCAGAGCAGAGTGACATGGACCTAAAGCTGGCCATTGATGGATCAAAATTAGTCCGGTTCAGCAGGGACTGGTCGAATTGTGATGCATGTATTGGCCTCCCTGTACAGCAGAAAATGTTGTAAAACTATTGTTGATCGGCAGCTGCAGACAAACAGCTGCAGATGCCGCTCATTGTATTCTGACAGCAAAGAAGTGCTGCTGTCAGATTACAAAATCCTAGCAGGGAGGAGGAAATTCTCCTTCCACATTGTGTGGATGGAGGAATCCATTCATTTTTATTTTTATTTTTTTATTTTTAGCAGTCTGCTGACTGATCAATAAACATATGGCCACCTTAAAGCGGTTGTATCCCCCCCCCCACAAAAAAATGGCGAAAGAGAAAATGGCCGATAATGGAGCCAAAAATGGGGCACTGCCGTCTGTCATGGGGGCTTCCTATAGCATAGAAGAGAGGAGAGCCGCCACCGCTGCCTGGTTGATTAGAGCGCAGGGAACATCACTGCTTTCATTTCAATAGCTGTGTGTTCTCCGCCGCGGGCTGTCACATACAGCCCCTACCCCTTCTCTGGGGAACTTTGATAGACAGATCACCCGTCCCAGGGTGATCTATCTATCAAAGTGCTCGGATAAAGAGGAGGGGCTGTATGTGATAGCGTGCTGCGGGGAACACACAGCTATTGAAATCAAAGCTGTGAAGTTCCCGACACTCTAATCAACCAGGCGGCTCTCCTCTCTCTTTCCCTGCACAGGTTGGCTGCAATGGGGACGCTGGCTGCAATGGGAGATGCTGGCTGCAATGGGAGATGCTGGCTGCAATGGGGGACGCTGGCTGCAATGGGGGACGCTGGCTGCAATGGGGGACGCTGGCTGCAATGGGGGACGCTGGCTGCAATGGGGGACACTGGCTGCAATGGGGGACACTGGCTGCAATGGGGGACACTGGCTGCAATAGGGAACCCTGGCTGGCTGCAATGGGGACACTGGCTGCAATGGGGAACCCTGGCTGGCTGCAATGGGGACACTGGCTGCAATGGGGGACACTGGCTGGCTGCAATGGGGGACACTGGATGGCTGCAATGGGGACACCGTCTGGCTGCACCTGAAGGGCACTAGTGAGGCTGCATTGATCTCTTGTATCATGTCCCCAGTCTCTGACCATCTCCTCTACCATGTCCCAAGTCTCTGACCATTTCCTGTACCATGTCCCCAGTCTCTGACCATTTCCTGTACTATGTCGCCAGTCTCTGACCATTTCCTCTACCATGTCCCCAGTCTCTGACCATTTCCTGTACTATGTCCCCAGTCTCTGACCATTTCCTCTACCATGTCCCCAGTCTCTGACCATCTCCTGTATCATGCCCCCAGTCCCTGACCATCTCCTGTATAAAAATATTTTTAAAAACATTCACTTTCGGTATCGGTGCTGTTTCAGTATCGGTTTCTGGCCTAGTGCATTTTTCATTTTCGATATCGGTTTCGGCACCAAAAAACCCATTCGGTGCATCCCTAAAAAAAAAAAAAAAAAACTTGTAAGACAAAAGCATAATGAGCTAGTATGCATTGCATACTAGCTCATTATGAAATACTTACCTTAGAACTAAGCACCTGCACACCACTGAGACGGCCGACATCTTTCCTGGTGTTTCTTCCAGGTTCACGGGCTCCGGAGCTGTGAGTGTCCAGAGCTACGATGACGTCACTCCTTCAGAGGGCATGCACCGATGGTGTAATAGGCAACGTATACAGTAAATGTGTCCTAAACTGTGCAAGTTTAGAAGATATTTACAGTATCTATAGGTAAGCCTTATTATAGGCTTACCTATAGGTACAAACAAACCAAGGGAGTTGACTTCCTCTTTAAGAACGATCAGTGAAATGGGCCTAAGAATGTTCAGATAATTCTACCGCAGAAAAGATTTCTTAGGTGGTTTTATAGTCTGCGCCAGGGAGAGCTTTGATGGCGCCAGTGTAAAAACTATTGTGAAACCTACATCATTCTTCTGGTTAAATAAGTAGAATATATTAGACCAGAGGGTAATATTCCAAAAGAAAATGAGGGAACTCGTACACTACATTAGAATGCAGACTTGGTGCTTTAGGGAAACAAACTAATTAACCAAATGTATTTAGTTAATATATAAAAATAGAAATCTAATATGGTTTAAACTTCAGGATAAACTAGGACATTCATAGCAGTTAGACTTAGTAATTTTATTTTCAAATACTTTCCTGTATCCATGCTTATTAAATAGGGATATTATACTATCATCTATATTTTATCTCCTCCTGGCTTTTTCTAAGCCTTACTCTACTGATTTCTTTCTCCTTCAAACCACTAAATGCAAATGTTATATAATGCATATTTAAAAGTAATTATCAAACTTATCTTCAGAAAATGCAGAATATATTCAAATTACCTGAAGAGTAATTAATGAAGGCCTTTCAGTCACTTTACCTGTTTGCATATAATTTCCTACATGTCACAATATATAGGAACAGTGATTTATTTAACCCCTTGCAGCTGCTATTTTAAATAGTCTGTGACACTGGAGACTGGTAGGCGGGGATTGCCATTATGTGCTTACTGTAAACAATATATTAATGGTTGAGGCGCTAGTGATGTTCAGTAAATGATATAAAATTAATTACAAATATAAATATACATAGTAAAGCAAGCTAGAACGTCCATATGTGATGAATCCCAACACCAAAATGTTACCTTCTAGTTCTTCGCCACGAGTGCTCAATAGATGGGTGGCCACTCACCAGTAAAATTATTACCCCACGCAGTGATGACATAGTCATAGTTCTACTTACCTGCTCTTTGCAACATTATTGCACAGAGCGTCCCCTTACCTCCTCTTCTGGAGTGCCCCTTCAGTGCTGTCTGCTTCATCTTCCTACAAGTGCCACCATAGCAATCTGTGTGCTATGTGGCACCCGTGCGGGTTCACTCTCGTGCTGGGCTGTGTATAGCCATAGACACACACTGTGGCCTGGCCATGCCCCTCCACTCCCTCCTTACATGATTTGACTGACATCAGCAGAGCCTATGGAATCCTATGCCTATGGAATCTCCTGTGAGATTAATAAGTGGTCCGTGAGGTCCAAAAGGTTGGTGACCAGTGTTCTAGACCATCACAACGTGTTTCAGAAATCCTTCCCCTTTTTCCTTTGAAGTGACCCTGTCGCTGCACACAATGTTTTAAAACAAGCCATACCTGTAAGTCCTTGTACACACAGTCGGACATTCGTCATCCGTCGGATTTTGTCCGATGGATTTTGTCTGAAACTGGTGTTGCATACACACAGTCGGACAAAGTTGTCGGAAAATCCGATCGTTCGTAACGTGATGACGTTATTTCGTTACGACGGGATTACGTTCAGGCTAGTAGCCAATAGCTTTGGTCTAGGAATTTGATCTGAGCATGTGTGGCACTTTGTCCGATTGGAATTCTCTACAAACGATCGGACAAAGTCCGATTGGATCATGTTGTCGGAAAATGTTATAGCCCAGCTCTAAAACTTTGTCGGTCGGATATTCCGACGGGGAGCACACACACACACGGTCGGATTATCCGACAACACGGTCCGATCGGACATTTTCCATGTGTACAAGGGCTAAAAGAAGATAAAACAAACTCACCTTTTCTGCTGCCCGAGCCGCCAACGCTGTTCTGGTCCTGAGAACTCTTCTGCTGAAGTCCACACTGACGCTTACACAAAGTGTTAACCTTCTTAGGTTCCATGCTGTCCTTTCCCAAGCAAACTTCCCTTTTCGACATATATTTCAACTTGTGAATATTTCCCATCTATTTTTAAGTTGAAGGGAAAGCAAGTCACTTTTGTTGTGGTGTAAACATTTTTTTTAAATTCTCTCGAAGCCACAATGGAACTCCTCCCTCCTGCAGACTTCTATAAAGGAAGTGACAAATCTTAAAAGTTATCATAAGAAGTTGCGGAAGGAAGACTAGAAGGCTTTGTGTATCTCTGGACTACCATAAAGCAGGTATGACAATAGAATGGTACTGCAGGTAGACAGGCTGTAGCCATAGATGTGCATATAGCTCTTTGTGAAACCATGTGTGCATCCTTCAACATATTCAGACCCTTCACTTGTCCTGTGTCCTGATGCTCAGCCTAGGATTTAGAAATGTGATAAATATTCATATGATAATGAGTGCTTCCAAACTTGGAATCGCTCATAAATGCCCTCTAGGGCAGTGATGGCGAACCTTGGCACCCCAGATGTTTTGGAACTACATTTCCCGTGATGCTCAACTACACTGCAGAGTGCATGAGCATCTTGGGAAATGTAGTTACAAAACATCTGGGGTGCCAAGGTTCGCCATCACTGCTCTAAGGTAACCCTAAATAGCCTGGTCCTGACCTGAGCACTGCATGAACCCATCAACTCCGGGGCAAGATCCAGACTTTTTTGATGAACCTTAGCGACAATCTGTACATCTACGTTCTTCAAACGCAGATTAAAAATGATGCCGCAGTAGTGACTATTTACAAAACACATCCTGATGTGCCGAAATCTCCTAACATGTGTATTTATTTCTAGAAATAACTACTATGAGGCTTCCAGCTCTGCCCAGAAATGCTCACTCATCCTTCTGCATAATAACTAAATTCTATAAGCATACCGATGGTGTAATAGGTAGGGTGATACCCCCTCGGGGGTTAAGAATTAATTTAAATAACTTATTAGGAGGAATATAAGTAAATATTGAGTTATTCAGCCTAATGGCATGTTCCTAAAGATGAAATTATGTTAAGAAAAAAGTATATAACTCAATATGTTCTTCCTATGATCAGTTATTTCTGACATTTGTATGTGCTCTCCAGGGTTTTATTCCATAGGTATCCATTGATTCTGTAAGCAGAATCAATTGATGCAGCTGTACAGTATGTTGTACTGTCTCAGTAGGCTAATAATTGCTGAATGGAATAGCCTCATAATTATTCCGGAAATGTATAAATGCTGCTGTTAAATCTTAGTAATTAGCAGGAATTAGCGGAGTGATTCTGCCTAAATTGATTTTGCTGCAAAGCTGTTGATTTTGTTGTCAACATTGAATTCTTCATTTCTTTTTAGAAGTGTTTTCATTTTTTTAAGTGTTTGTATTTTTATTTTTTTTCCTGTATGTTATTTGTTCCTTATACTTTAAATTCTTTATTTTTCACTTTTTGCATTGCCTGTTTTTCCTTTATCTGAAAAAAAAAAAAAAACGTACAAAATTAGGCTAAAGAAGGACCATTTTTGCAATTAATTCAAGCTTTGCAAAATTGATCAATGGTAATTGCAGTGGAAAATAAATTGGTTGATGTGAACAGAGTATTAAAAAAAAATGGTTTAATTGAACGATTGGATCCATATGTGTATGGCCGGTGTAAGAAGTTACCTAAAGCTGGCCATACACCTATAGATTATCTGCAGATTTTCTATGGTTAGATGGAAAAAGTGGGAGATTCCTCCATCCACACAATTTAGCGAACATGGTGAAATCTGTTGCACTTTTTCCATCTAACCATAGAAAATCGGCAGAAAATCTATAGGTGTATGGCCAGCTTACGTCTTGACTATACCTCTCCCCTCTCATAGGGCTCACTACACCCTTGGAGCTTCAAATACATTTACGTGCCCTTGAGGCTTGGTTCACAATAGTGCTTGGATGCCGGTTTTCCCGCATCCAATTCGCATGACAGGAGATTGTGACCGGCTCTCCGTTGCGGCTGCAAAGCAGATTATACAGGAGCCCTGTGTGTCTTTGGCTCAGTTTCAGGGCCGAATTTAGGCAAAAACTTGGCCTGATCATTCGTGAAACGGAGAACGGGGACACACCAGACTCCTGCTGCGATCTGCATTCGTCCAGGGTGTGGACCCAGCCTGAATGTTTTCCACAAGTGCCACACATCTGTTTAGGAGAATTGCACTCAGCAAATCAATGCAGCATGAAGCAGCCAAGGCTCTGAGAGTATGTTTAACAGCTTCAATGCTGGGCACTTTCACCCCCTTCCTGCCTAGGCCAATTTTCAGCTTTCAGTGCTGTGTCGCTTTGAATGACAATTACGCACTCATGCAACACTGTACCCATATGGCATTTTTAGCTTTTTTGAGACAGATAGAGCATTCTTTTGGTGGTATTTAATCACCATTGTTTTTTTTATATGTTTGCTAAACAAACAAAAAAGACTGAAAAAAATAAAAAATATTTTTTCTTAGTTTCTGTTATAAAATGTGCAAATAAGTAATTTTTCTCCTTCGCTGATGTGTGCTGATGTGGCCGCACTGATGGCCACTGATAGGTGCCACTGATGGCCACTGATAGATGGCACTAAAGGGTGCTCATAGGGGGTCACTAATGGGTACTGATAGGCGACACTTATGGATGGAATTGATGGGCACTGATAGGCGGCACTGATAATCTGGCCACTGATGATCAGTACCCTGATTATCTGTATAAATGTTCCCTGTCACACTTGCCAGTTACCGGCTCTCCTCTCCTCATGCTGTGACAGCACATGAGGAAAGGAATGCCAACAACCAGCAAGTTTGTTTACATGTGATCAGCTGATTGAACCTTTACTACGATCACAAGGAGCGTGGGGGATGTGGTTCATGGTCATCTTTCAGCTATAGTGTGGTAATGAGGTGGTTAATGGACATTGTCTTAGCACTAGGGAGCATATTTGTAGAATGGACACCGCAATTAGTTTTCAGCTGGACACCACTATTTTTCTCATAGTTATCTCTGCATATTGCTGCAAAGAGCACTTTGCCATTGAAGAAAAAGCTGGTCACATGACTTTGAAATGTCACCTTTTTTGGAAGGTCACAATTTTTTTTGTTTTACTCATTAGAAGAATGGCCCTCTGTCTGCTTCACAGACCTACATCAAGCAGAGAATTGTGCATATTTTAAGGCACATTGCTGATTTATAAATGTCAGTATTCTTTACTTACATCGTTAATTAGTTGCATAGTTAGGGTGGTTGAAAAAAGGCACAAGTCCATCAAGTCCAACCTATGTGTGTGATTATATGTCAGTATTACATTGTATATCCATGTATGTTGTGGTCGTTCAGGTGCTTATCTAATAGTTTTTTTTTTATTTTTGTTTTTGTATCAATGCTCCCTGCTGAAACCACCACCTGTGGAGCGGAAAAAAAATATATTGTGTCGTAAATATGGAAATGTGCGTTGCGCCTCGTTGTGTGCCTCTACTGATGGTGCACAGCTTTTGTAAATCGCCCCCACATCCTTGCCGCTCTTACAGAAAAGAACCCTCTACGTAGTTTAACCACTTCCCGACCAGCGCACGACGATGTACGTCGACAGAATGGCACGGGCAGGCATATTGGCGTACAGGTACGTCCAATATTCAATGCCGCCCTGCCATCGGGAGCGCGCCGCCGGCGGCGCGCTCCCGCGCTGGTCAGCACCCCCGCGGACTCGATCGCCGCGGGCATCCCCGCGATCGTCTCACGGAGCGGCCGAATGGAGGAAATGCTGTGTAAACAACATTTCTCCATTCTGCCTAGCAACTAGTGACGCTGATCTCTGCTCCATGTGATTGGAGCAGAGATCAGTGTTCACTAAATGAAAGCCCAACCCCCCCACAGTTAGTAACACACCCCTAGGAACACTTAACCCCTACACTGCCACCCACTGGTTAACCCCTTCACTGCCAGTGTCATTTACACAGGAATCACTGCATTTATATAGCACTGATTACTGTATAAATGACAATGGTCTCAAAAATGTGTCAAAAATGTCCGATGGGTCCCCCACAATGTTGCAGTCACAATAAAAACCGCTGATCGCCGCCATTACTAGTAAAAAAAAAAATAATAAAAAATTATTAATAAAAATGCTATAAAACTATCCCTATTTTTTGAACGCTATAACTTTTGCGCAAACCAATCAATAATCGCTTATTGCGATTTTTTTTTACCAAAAATATGTAGAAGAATACGTATCGGCCTAAACTGAGGGAAAAAAATGTTTTTTTAGATATTTTTGGGGGATATTTATTATAACAAAAAGTAAAAAATAATGCGTTTTTTTCAAAATTGTCGCTCTATTTTTGTTTATAGCGCAAAAAATAAAAACCGCAGGGGTGAGCAAATACCACCAAAAGAAAGCTCTATTTGTGGGAAAAAAAGGACGTCAATTTTGTTTGGGAGCCACGTCGCACGACCGCGCAATTGTCAGTTAAAGCGACGCAGTGCCGAATCGCAAAAAGTGGTCTGGTCTTTGACCAGCAAAATGGTCCGGTCTTCAAGTGGTTAAGGTTAAACCTCTTTTCTTCTAATTTTAATGAGTGGCCACGTGTCTTGTTAAACTCCCTTCCACTAAAAAGTTTTATCCCTATTGTGGGGTCACCAGTACGGTATTGATGAATTGAAATCATATCCCCTCTCAAGCATCTCTTCTCCGGAGAGAATAAGTTCAGTGCTCGCAACCTTTCCTCATAACTAATATCCTCCAGGCCCTTTATTAGCTTTGTTGTCCTTCTTTGTACTCATTCCATTTACAGTACATCCTTCCTGAGGCCTGGTGCCCAGAACTGGACAGCATACTCTGGACCAGAGTCTCGTAGAGTGGGAGAATTATTGTTTTATCTCTGGAGTTGATCCCCTTTTTAATGCATGCCAATATTCTGTTTACTTTTTTTAGAAGCAGCTTGGCATTGCATGCCATTGCTGAGCCTATCATCTACTTGGACCCCCAGTTCCTTTCCCATCCTAGATTCCCCCAGAGGTTCTCCTCCCAGTGTATAGATTGCATTCATATTTTTGCCACCCAAATGCATTATTTTTTATTTTTCTACATTAAACTTCATTTGCCATATTGTTGCCCACCCCATTAATTTGTTCAGATCTTTTAGCAAGGTTTCCACATCCTGCGGAGAAGTTATTGCCCTGCTTAGCTCAGTGTCATCTGCAAATACAGGGATTGAACTGTTTATCCCATCCTCCAGGTTGTTTATGAACAAATTAAATAGGATTGGTCCCAGCACAGAACCCTGGGGGACCCCACTACCCACCCCTGTCCATTCCAAGTACTCCCCATTTATCACCACCCTCTGAACTCACCCTTGTAGCCAGTTTTTAATCCATGTACTCACCCTATGGTCCATGCCAACAGAACTTATTCAGTACTGTAAACGTTTATGGAAAACTGTGTCAAATGCTTTTGCAAAATCCAGATAAGCCACCTCCTCATAGAAACCTAATAGATTGGGTTGGCAAGAACGATTCTTCATGAATCCATACTGACTATTGCTAATAAAACCGTTCTCATTACTAAAATTGTGTATATAGTCCCTTAGCATCCCCTCCCCAAGAGCTTGCATACTATTGCTGTTAGGCTAGCTGGTCTGTAATTCCCAGGGATGAATTTTGGGCTCTTTTTAAATATTGGTGCTACATTGGCTTTTATCCAGTCAGCTGGTACAATTCCACTCAGTAGACTGTCAGTAAAATTTAGGAACAATGGTCTGGCAATTACTTGATTGTGTTCCCTAAGG
The DNA here is from genome assembly GCF_037356315.1 of Lithobates pipiens. Lineage (NCBI taxonomy): Eukaryota > Metazoa > Chordata > Amphibia > Anura > Ranidae > Lithobates > Lithobates pipiens. Next base: position 290,115,563 of record NW_027507784.1, read on the forward strand.
CCGCGTACACACGGGCGGATTGTCTGCCCAACTTAGTCCGCTGAACCGTGTTTCAGCTGACAATCCGCTCGTGTGTGGGCTTCAACGGACTTTTTCAGCGGACAGTCTGACGGACTTTGTCTTTCGGAATTTCCGTAATTTTGCCCGTCCAAACTTGGTTTTGTCCGTCCAAACTTGGTTTCAGCGGACAGTCCGCTCGTGTGTAGGCAAGTTGGACGGACTAAGTATGGCGCATGCTCAGAAAGGATTTACATGGCCGAAGGTTGCATTGCAGTGTATTGGACGTCGTTTTTCTAGTCCCGTCGTACGTGCTGTACACGTCATCGCGCAAGTTTTCAGCGGACTGTCTGTTCATCGTGTGTGGTCAAGTCCGTTCATTCAAAAGTTGAACGGACTGTCTGTCGGATTGTCTGACGAACTTAGTTGGGCAGACAATCCGCCCGTGTGTACGCGGCCTAAGTATCCTCGGATGCAAGCCATCTGGTCCCGGTGATTTATTACTTAAAAAAACGAAAGGATGCTGTACAGATTCACTTGTCATGTATTGGGCCTGAAAACCATTGGTGGTGCAGAGTAAGAAATTGCGACGGGAAAATTATGTGCAAAATTGTCACAAAAATGGGTCACAAATTATAGCAAAACAAAGTCCATAAAGACATTGATGAGCGAGTCTGGGGTGGAGGAACTAGACTGGCGTGCACAGAGTCCTGACCTCAGCCCAATAGAACACCTTTGGGATAAATTAGAGGGGAGAATGCGAGCCAGGCCTTCTCATCCAACATCAATGCCTGACCTCACAAATACGCTTCTGGAAGAATGGTCAAACATTCCCATAGACACATTCCTAAACCTTGTGGACAGCCTTCCCAGAAGATTTGAAGCTGTAATAACTAAAAAGGGTGGGCCAACTCAATAGTTAACTCTACGGACTAAGACTGGGATGTCATTAAAGTTCATGTGCGTGTAAAGGCAGGTGTCCCAATACTTTTGACAATATAGTGTATGTTAGATGCCAAAAAGTCTATTGACGATATTGCATTGCATCGAAAGCCTTGACATCTTAACACTTGGGGGTCAATCGGGGTAGTATTTAGTAAAGTCATCAATGTGGCAATTCTTACTGTATATCTAGTGCAAGGTCTAGAGGCTTGCAACATGCTTGGGACACAAAAAGCTACAAGGTTTTAAAAGTGATGCTATCATCCCAGCTATTCAGTGTGTTAGGGGTGTGTGAATAACACCACTGGTCGAAAAGATGTAAAAGTATTTTGGTAGATAAAATGGTCTGTGTGTATTTCAACTGTTTATTTCGCCAACTGCCTGCAGTTTCACTTTAAAGCAGTGGTCTCCAAACTACCCCTGCAGACCAAATCTGGCCTGCTGCAAGATTTTATCCAGCCCTCTGATGTAAGGCTCCATTCACACCTATGCAGTTTGCTTTTGAGCATTTCTGCAGTGCTTTTTGCGGGGTTCTTTTACCGCGATTTTGTCGCATCTTTCAGCGATATGCAGTTTTAATGCTTTTTTGGGGGAAAGTTTGTTGTTGGGCAGATTTAAAAAAATGCAAATTGAGGCAAAATCACAGTTAAAACACACTACATGCTTTTCTGCAGCTTCTCCTTTGAAGTCTATTGAACCAAAAAAAGCAAAAAAGCACAGTTTTGCTTTTAAAAAAGTCCTTGACCCTCTCCAAAAAGCAGAGGCACAAAAATGCATTGATGTGAACCTGTTCCGTAAGAACCCATGTTAAAAATATTGTCCCCTGTATCTGCAAAAAGCAAAAAGCATGGAAAAAACTAATTTGTGTAAATGGAGCCTAAGGCTTGATTCACACTAGCGCGTTTTTTGATGCATTTTGCAGAAATGCAAGGAAATTTTCTAACATGGGTTCCTATGGAACATGTTCACATCAATGCATTTTTGTGCCTCTGCGTTTTTGCAAAGGGTCGGGGACTTTTTTCATGAAAAATGCAGCGTTTTGCATGTAATAGAAGTCAATGGACCTGCATCAAAATTGCAAGTACCGCTTTTTTACCGTGTTTTTGCCATGATTTTGCAGCGATTTGCGTTTTGCGGGTTTTTTTTTTTCACTGTATATATCTGGTTGCTAAGCAACCACAGTGTAAAAAAAAAAAAAAAATGCAGAACCCGACAAAATTGCGGCAAAATCGCAGTAAAAACGCATGTCCGAAAACGCGACAAGCACCGCAAAAAGCACTGCAAAGACGCTCAAAACCAACATGCATAGATGTGAATCGAACCTTAGGTGGGATTCACACCTATGCATTTTTACTGCTTTTTGCATTTTGCATTTTTGCTCTACAGAACATGTTAAATGGACTGTAGTGCAAATCTGTAAAATTCAAAAAGAGCTAAAAATGCATAGGTGTGAATCCAGCCTTAGGCTTGATTCACACTAGCGTGCTTTTTGATGCATTTTGAATTTTGCAGAAATGCAGGGAAATTTTTTTAACATGGGTTCCTATGGAACATGTTCACATCAATGCATTTTTGTGCCTCTGCGTTTTTGGAAAAGGTTGGGGACTATTTTTCATGCAAAATGCAGCGTTTTGCATGTAATAGAAGTCAATGGACCTGCATCAAAAACGCAAGTACCGCGTTTTTGCCGCGATTTGCGTTTTGCGGGGGTTTTTTTTTTCACTGTATATATCTGGTTGCTAAGCAACCACCGTGTAAAAAAAAAATGCAGAACCCGACAAAATTGAGGCAAAATCGCAGTAAAAACGCGTGTCCAAATACGCGACAAGCACCGCAAAAAGCACTGCAAAAACGCTCAAAAACAACATGCATAGATGTGAATCGAGCCTTAGGCGGGATTCACACCTATGCATTTTTACTGCTTTTTGCATTTTGCAGATTTGCACTACAGAACATGTTCCATAGGAAAACATGTTAAACGGACTGTAGTGCAAATCTGTAAAATTCAAAAAGCGCTAAAAATGCATAGGTGTGAATCCAGCCTTAGGCTGGATTCACACTAGTGCGTTTTTTGATGCATTTTGCATTTTGCAGAAATGCAGGGAAATTTTTTAACATGGGTTCCTATGGAACATGTTCACATCAATGCATTTTTGTGCCTCTGCATTTTTGGAAAGGGTCATAGAAAGATTTGGGTATAATTTATGAATTATTGAATCATGTACACTGTCCATTTGTCACAGCAGTTGGCGGTTCAAGGGGGGTCAGTGAGGAATTACGTGGTTACAGGATTAGTGGGGCCCATCTAAGGTATGGCGCTTACACTTGGTAATGGTGGTTCTCCCAGGAACTGGGTCCCCTGGGGGAAGGTAATATGGAAGTATGGGTGATGTCAGAGTCCTCGAGCCGGTCAGGGCACAGCTGAGGACATAGACCATGACAGTTAAAAATTTGTGCCTTAAAAGACACCCAAAGACCTCTTGTTTTGTTTCTTGTATGTTTTAAGTGATGTTATTTTATTCTTTGGTTAATACAATTTGGCTGCTGCGGCCATATAAAACCCATGTCACACAGTTTGTGTCTTTAATGGTAAGGACCAATGTTGACGAATCCTACAGTCATGTAAAGGAAGACTGATGGGTTCTAAGGTTATGTGGAATGTTTTCTGTTGTTCTAACTCATAAGATAATAACTACAAAAAAAAACACTTATTCAGTTCATTTGGATTTGTTCATTTATAAAACTGTTTGTTTTTTTTGTTTTTTTTCAACCCGTGAATATTAGTAAAAAATATACAATAAGGCCCTTGTACTGAAATGTTTGAAGACCCTGTATCGAAAAAGTTTGAAGACCTCTGCTTTAAAGAATCATCTCTGTGTTAACATGAATGCACTGGTATTTCAGTTTGAAAAATAGCTCTAGTGTTTTGAGTCTGCTCCTGTAGTGTGCTTACTACTTTACTCCTGTGTGATTCCCTTATAAGGTAGATTGAATCTCTAACACAAATGCTTGCTTCCTCGCCTTCGAGAGAGCTCTGTGGCTTCCGTGAACACACAGGTTTGTTGGGATTCTTTATATAGTATCTATTCCTCGTTTCATGGGATGTGTGGGAGGTAGAATGCTGGCATAATGCAAGTGACTTTATTTAACTCATTTTGATGTAACATAATGTCAGGTAATAGCTGAATTGAATGAATTTTCCTTGTTCAACAAGCATTCTAAATACAATTTGGTTGCCATTGTGATACCGATCAATGAATGCAGGGCAAAGTAACAGTTTCTCTCAATGAAGGGGATCTACCAAGTCACTTACATTTTTTTTCTGCCAGTAAATATCTTATACCAGTGTTTCTCAACTCCAGTCCTCAAGGCACCCCAACAGGCAACAGGTCATATTTTCAGGATTTCCCTAAGATGAAACAGCTGTGGTAATTACTAAGACAGGGAAACTGATTAAACCACTCTGCAAAATAATGGAGAGCCTGAAAACATGACCTGTTGGGGCGCCTTGAGGACTGGAGTTGAGAAATAGTGCCTTATACAGCCCACTTCCTGTTTCTTGTCCGGTAAAAAGCCTAAGCTTATGATATCATGCACAGCTCTCTCTCTATCACTCTCGTGAGAGTTTGCTAGGAAGGGATGAGTTATAAGAGAGCCAATGAGAGATGTAGAGCTGGAGGTGTGCCTCTGTGTATCTGTGTAAATCCAAGAAGTGAACAGGTAGCAGCTTCAGTTGCCCACAGTTAAAATGGTTGCAGCCAAACTCGGTGGAGGGAGATTTCTGCAGCATATTTGGCAAGTACAGAATCACATTATATATAAAATAATATGCAAAGTGGTTGGAGGGAAGCTTTAGAATGGCAAAGATGTTTTTATTGCAAATTATGTGAGCAGACTGCAGTTCCTATTTAAGCACAGCTGAGATAAAGAAATCTCAGAACCAGTGTTTCAACAGCCAGGCCGTCAAAGCCAGCAATGATCTGGCCAATCTGGTGGAAGTCATGAAGCATCGAGAAACAAATCACACTCTCCAAGGCCAATCTGGAGCTTTGAATGGAATCACTTTGACTTTGATCCTTAGAAGTTTATTGACCTCAAAAGGTAAAAGAAAGCAGAACAGCTCCACCAGGGCATCCACCTTCAGGTTCCACGAACTGGGGACAAATCTGTTTGTTTTTTCTTTAACCGAGAAGCTAACAGATCCAAATCCAGCATCGCTCAGTGCAGACATACAGTATGTTCCCGAACAGCTCCTGACAGAGGGACTATTCCCCCTGGATTCAGGCGTAGTTTCCTGAAAAAATCGGCCTACCAATTCTTCACCTAGAATGGGGGTCTTGTTAAGTAATGACGGATGAATTGCTCTCAACTTTAGGATATTCATTACAAGCTTCAATTCTTCATAAGACCAATAACACTTAACAGACAGATGGTCCAAAATTCCACTCCACCCCAGAAGACTGGCATTCATTGTGAGAATCTTCACATGTGGGAGAAAAAAACTTGTGATAATGCCAAGAACAGAAGCCACCATGACAGACATTTTGATTTGAGGAGGTCATCGTCTGATCGTTTTATCCAGAGAAAACTGTAAACAGGTTTGAATGGAAGCCTTGAGGTGATTGTAGCCGTATTCGTGCACTTACAACAAAAAGTATCACAAATAGTTGTTTTAATAAAACCTTTACATTTTTTGGCTGGAGGAAGGGCAATGACAATACCTTATTCCACAATTCCTAAAAGAATGTGTGTCTGCTACTACAACACTGGAAGACACAAAGCTAAAAATAAAGCTCAGGGTCAGAGGCAAAACCTTTCATATACTACATCCTGCACCTATATGTTGGTTTTGGGAGCTTCCTAAATGTTTGCGAAAGCTATCAGGCACCCCCCCATCTCTGGTGGAGCTCGGGGGAGGGGTTGGACTTTCACATGGTAGAGGATTTATTGCAGGGATATGCAATTAGTGGACCTCCAGCTGTTTCAGAACTACAAGTCCCATGAGGCATAGCAATACTCTGAGCCCTTGTACACACGGTCGGAGAATCCGTCGGAATGTGTCCTATCGGACCGTGTTGTCAGATAATCCGACTGTGTGTGGTATGCATCGAACTGTTTCCGTTGGAATATTCGTCGGACCAAATTTTCAAACTTGCTGGAAATATTTTCCGACAAACTGGTCCGATAGGACATACTCCGATCATGTGTAGAGAATTTCGATCGGACAAAGTGCCACGCATGCTCAGATCAAATTCCTACATCAAAGCTATTGGCTACTAGCCTGAACGTAGTCCCATCGTAACGAAATTACGTCATCACGTTCTGAAAGATCAGAGTTTTCGACAACTTTGTCCGACCGTGTGTATGCAACAGTTTCGGACAAGATCCGACAGACAAAATCCGACGGATTTGGTTGTCGAAATGTCCGACTGTGTGTACAAGGGCTGACAGCCACAAACATGACACCCAGAGGCAGAGGCATGATGGGACTTGTAGTTTTGCAACTGCTGGAGGTCCGCTAATTGCATATCCCTGATTTATTGCATACTTTAATCCCTTGGTTTGCTTGAAAAGTCTTGACCGAATCTGGCTTGGAGGAAAAAAAAAGAGTATTTTGATGCAGGATATGAAGGTGTCAACCTGAGTTGTTGTTCCTTCATTTTGCATAGGTGGGGTAAGTGAATACTTTTACCCACCCATTGCAACCTTATTGATTTTGTCCAGTGAATAGTTGAAAAGATGGAATTCCACAGAGGGTAGTCATTACAAGGCCTTATTACACTGTTGCTCTGCCAACTAGCACTTAAAACAGTGCACCCTGCAGATCTCGGTAGATAAAGGGTTACCCAAGACATAAGCCAGCTAGCAACCAGAGCTGCTTCATACATAAAGTTCAACGTGATTATCATCTGGTCAACACAATCAATGAGTTGAGTATTAACATCAGCTGTCCCCAGATTCCTGTCTAGCGATTTACACCAGTCAGTCAAATTGTGATAAACGAGTGTGCTGGAGATTTCATCAAGGAGTAGAAGAATCGAGAAAATTGCTCCCAACTTCTTGTCAGTGAGGTCCTTAAAGGATCACTATTAACGCAAGAGGTGTGTCAACTAAAGGAGAAGTAGATTATTTTGTGACAATCTTCTCTGCAAAGGGATAGAGTGCCAGGAACCATTTACAAATATGAAGTTGTCTCGGTGTTTCCAATCTTTGTAGATAAAATCACTGGATAGGAATGGATATAAGGAGAAAACACCTTGGTGGTACGTTTAGGTCTATGAGAACCAAATCCAGACTCCATGGAAGGGGAGAGAACAGTGTTATCCTCTGTTTTAAAGTGGAACACACAGCCTCAATAATAGAGGATACTGTTTTCTTTTGGTAAAACAAGTGCTGACTGAAGTTCAACAGTATATATGGTTTATTACCATAAAAACTAGGCCACCTGGCTTCCTCTATTCAGCAGTGCCGCTGGTTAGGCCTTTAATATTGGCCTTTGGCTTTTGGCTGGTCCCTCAGGCCATCTCAAACAGTATCTCTATGTTTCTGTGCCCCTCTCTCAGCTCTCTGGGTTCTCCCAGTCTTTTTAGTCACAGCACCCTGCTGCATGGGCCCACACCCTGACCTCTTGATAAGGGATTTCCTGACACCTCCCGGGCTCCAGACTCACTTAGCTATCTTGACTCTCTCAGTCTTGTGGACAAGGAACCTCCTGTCTCCAGCATGGAGTACCGTCTCCTGAGCAGAGCACACCTGCCTCCTAATACGAGCCCTGAGCTATGCCCAAGCCTGTAATTTAAAAGGCTGTGCACACCTGCACACACAGCCTGCTGGTCTTCTGCAAGACCTGTAAACTGGGTTGGGGGATTCTTCCCTCCCAAAACTGTTAAAACTTTGAAACCCGATTCTCCTCTCTGAATCAATATTCCGGAGCCCCACACTCTGCATATGTGTAAACCCTGTGTCACTTCCACTTCCACTTTTACAGTGGCAGGTGCTTGCACTGTCACAATGCCAATTAATTCCAATAACTAATGCCACATACACACGACCAGACTTTTTGACAGCAAAGGTCCGACGGAACGAGTCCGTCTGACAATTCAACTGTCTGTGGGCTCCATCGGACCTTTGCTTGCCAAAAATCCACCGGACTTTAGAAATAGAACATGTTTTACATTTTCCTGCCAGACCGAGAAATCTGTGTGTGTGTTTGCTAGTCCGACTGACAAAAACCGATGCTAGGGCAGCTATTGGCTACTGGCTATGAACTTCCTTATTCTAGTTCGGTCGTACCTTATCACGTTTGAATCCATTGGACATTGGTGTGATTGTGTGTGTCCAAGTCCGTTCATTCAGAAAGTCTGCTGGAACTCCACTGAAAGTCCATTGGGAAGACTGTTGGACCTAGTCCGTCGAAAAGTCCGGTCATGTGTACATGGCATAACAGTCACCTTGTGGTCTTTTTCTGGTGCAGCATGCAGAAAGAAAAGCCCAATTATATATTTATTCCTTTATAAAATAATGTGTAATTCTAGTGACCAGCAAACAAATGCAGAAACATTTTTTGAAAATAATAAAAAATAGTATGCTGTGCATCTATATAAATAGTATATATTTCAATACACAACAGAAATGTACAGTGACATTCAAACTGTACATTTGAGAACCCATTATATACACAGTTTTACATACAAAGCTAACACCTAGATTCCAGTTTGTACGAGGAAAGCACTTTACAAGAATTATTTTATCATAAATAAAATATGCTTATAAATGTTTTCTACTCAATACATTTTAACACTGGCTACAAGTCAGATTCCATTCCTGGTGTCTTTAAAACACTCCCTAAACAAAAGTGCCATTCCATTATTTCTGTGAGTTGTCTTGTGCACCAAGTCAATGTATGTGGGAGAAGTTACACCGATAACACCTTAACAAACGTCAAGTCTGGTTGTCCATCTCTCCAATCCAAGGTAATAGATTTCCTCTTTTAAAAAATGTGGGTTGTAGGATCATCATGTTAATTAGTAGGATTTCATGGAAACACGGGGAAGTGACAGCGGAAAAAAGACCAAGTGGTCCATCGAGTCTGCTTTTTTCTTTTTTTCTGGAGTGGGTGGGTTGTTCTTTTCTTTTTTTCTTTTTTTTCCTTCAAAAATGTTTGTCTGGAGGTGGACTGAGAAGAGTGACTGATCCCGGTAACTACAGTCCTCAATGACTAGCTGCAAAGCTATGTTGATTAAACTCAAGAAAAGGGGCATATTCACACCAGCAAAACCCTGCCTGGAAGCAACGTCAGACCCTTTAACTTGACCTTCAAAACAAGTGCTTTTGTGGAGGGTTTGCCTGAATGTCTGGTAAATAAAATCAAAAAAGTGGAGAGTCAAGAGCAGGGATGGACTGACCATTCGGCCACTCGGGCGCTGCCCGAGGGCCCCGGGCCACTAGGGGGCCACATCAGGGTTGCCAGCCTCAGTAAAACCAGGGACAGTATGTAAAAATCTTTTCTTTTTTTTTTTTTTTTTTTTTTTTTACATCTGTCTCTTAAATGTCCCTTACCAATATCCTTTTGGTCTAAAATTCCCAGAGATTATAGCTGCCCCACCTCTCCAGTACCTTCTCAGCCAACAGAAACATGTCTGTGTATACTGTGTGCACATGTATGTGTATACTGTGTGATTGTATACTGTGTGTGCGATTATGTATACTATGTGGCCCCATAATTTCTGATTGCCTGGGGGCCCCATAATCTTCTATTGCCCGGGGGCCCCATGAGTTGTCAGTCCGCCCCTGATCAAGAGCTGAGTGTTCTTTGCCTACTGGAATGGGTTATGTTAAAGGGTCTGTCAATAATACCAATTCAATTCACAGAAGCACCAAGCAAGCTTTGATTATAACATTACCCTACTGTAACCTAACACTTTGTTACCTAAAAACTTTATATTCTTGATATGTTCCTGCTGTACCATGTACTTGTATGATAAAGTATCATGTTCTCTTTTTATGATTCATTTGTGTGAAATCCCTGGTGTCCCTGCCTGTTCTTCTGCTTTTCTATTAAAAACTGACCAGACTAAGCAGGAGAACACATCATGGTCAGTTTTCTAGCTTTTCTTGGAACTCAGTGTGCTCTCCTCCAATGATCAGACTTGTCCTGACATGCCCCCGCTGCACAGACATTCACTGGGAAGCTCAGTGTACTGCTGCTTCTCCTCCCCCCCAGCTATTATGCAGGTGAAAGCAGAGGGAATGTGATCACTTATAAAAAAGATAATTTTTTTTTTATAATGTTTTTTATAAGTTTTTCCTTTCATTTATTTTTTTAAACTGAACGGATTGTTTTACAAGGTGATCATTTACAATCAATTTAATCCTGCCCTCACCTCCACTCCTAACCTACCTAACCTCCAAACCTACCTAATTATACTATTTACCTCCAGAACTATTCGTGCTGAAGGCTTATGCTTCTACACCGAGATCTAACAATGCTAAAATGACAACTGTCCCTGATTTGGAACAAGGTCCCTCTGTCCCTATTTCCTCCTCATTTTTCCCTAATTTTAGTCTGATCTGTATAGTTGTATATAAAAAACTAATTTTATATTTCAAAAAATGTTTCCCTTTCAACCTTTCATTCATTTCTAAATTGCTGAATTTGTAAATTTCAAAAGCCTGTATAAAGGAATAGTAGTGGTAAAAAAAAAGCACTTGTGGGTTTAACTAATCATTTTTTTGTATACTTTTCCTTTATGGGGGCGTGGCAGGAGGTGTGTCCTATGCCTACATACTTGCTAATTGGTGCCCCTCGTTCCCATCTCAAAAAAGTGTCCGGTACCAGTCATGCCCCTGCATTGTCTTCCTGTCACAAGGGTTTCTGATGGAGAGTACAAGTGGCCATTTCTTCAACACACATTACACTGGTATGGTCCACTGCTGTAATCATTAGGAAACAAACCCCTGAGAAATTGCATCATTAGGCCCCTTTCACACTAGGAGTTTAGCTGGTGTGCCTGTAGTGCAGAGGCGTAGTTTGAAGCTTGTGGGCCCCGATGCAAAAGTTGACCTGGGCCCCCCCCCACTATCGCCCACCACTTCCACCGTGTGTGCAGATACACCCACCGCATGCCAAGATACTCAAAGTGGCTTAAGAGTTTAGCTTTCCCAGAGTTCCCCCTTACATTAGAGGACAGGGATCACCCCTGGAGAATCAGAGGACAGGGATCACTGCTGGAGACTCAGAGGACAGGGATCACTGCTGGAGAATCAGAGGACAGGGATCACTGCTGGAGAATCAGAGGACAGGCATCACTGCTGGAGAATCAGAGGACAGGCATCACTGCTGGAGAATCAGAGGAGAGGGATCACTGCTGGAGTCTCAGAGGACAGGCATCACTGCTGGAGAATCAGAGGACAGGCATCACTGCTGGAGAATCAGAGGACAGGCAGGTCATTTGGCAGAGCTCCTTTCCCATCCCATCCCATCCCATCCCATCCCAGCACTGTAAACAGCCCCCATCCCCCCCCCCCCCCCAACAATACACAGGGCTGAAATCACATTCCTATCACCCTTCACAGGGTGTATCTGGATTTTATGTTGCCATTCTGACCTGTGACATTCTCTGGTCGGAATGGCAGTGTAGTTGCAGTGGGCAAATACACCCTGTGCAGATCATGCCTGACTGGCTCGGTTCTAAAGGAATCTGATTTCAGCCCTGCAGAGGAGGAGCAGTATAGAGCACTGTACTGGGAAAGAAGCTCAGCAGCGGGCATAGCATCCAAGGTGGAGGGGGAGTTCAGGGGGTTTGGGGGGGCGAAACTTAGATCTGGGGGGCAAAGCCATGTGACATGAAATCTGAAGCCTGCAGCCCCTCAGGAGGTGTTAAGGGATTTGTTTTGGCAATTCCTGAAGGTTTCTCTGTCAGTTTTGGCAGGTGCTGTGGAAGGTCACCTCCCGGAGGTGCGTGTCTTTTCCCCAGTTGTCAGGGAAGTGGGGTAAGCGGACATCCCCGGGTGGAGAGGGGTACAGAGAATCCCAGCTAGTGACTAGAAGACACTGAGTGGTGTCTTACCTCACCAGTGACATCGGTCCCCTTGTGGCTACAGGATGGCACTCTCCTCCTCTTAACTCACTGAGCTTGGTTACCATTCCATGTTGCCAGCACACAGCACAGACACTTCCCCTTTCTGTGCTGTTCTCACAGCTTTTCCCCAGCCAATGAGAACAGAGAGGTGTGGACTGTGGATGGCAAAGTGGAAGCCCAGTGCTGGCGTATGGCTGTGGGGCCCTAGGGCAGATCCGAGCTGGATTTTGTGGAGTATATGATAATAAGGCAGGGAGGCTGCAGGGGACCCCTGGAGCTAGGGGCGGGGTTGCGATTGGGACCTCTGCAATCCCTTATGCTACGCCCATGCTGTAGGGCACAGGTGCTGTCTTATTGCCTGCAGTCTGCATTAAGCTGGCTGGACAGGACAGAATGATGTACTATGTGGTAGTTTAGGATAATATGCATTCAGGGACATAAGCCCAAAATACAAAATACCTGCATTCTGTCCCTGAATGCATATGGTCCTAAATGCAATTACCAAGTCATACGGTTACAATGACTTTAATGAGCAGACTTGACAGGTGGTGCTGCCTGGCAAAACTTGGCATGCTAAATTGTGCTCAGCTTACAGCGCCGGGCTGGTCTCTGCGCATGTGGAGGTGTGATGTCACTCTGCGCTGGCCAATGAGAACAACCGAAGGCGGCACAAAGGCTTTCTTTCTCATTAAAGCACTCCCCCCCACAGCTGCTGTCATAGGCGATTAAAGAGTAGAGTAAATACAACTCTATGGCCTTGGAGGACAGGAGTGAGGTCATGATGTCATTTCCGGTCCAGGCTGAAAATAAACAATTTTTTTTTTAGCAAAATATCAAAAAAATAATATTTTAGGGATCTTTTGCTATTTAAGTTAAAGCAATGATTTGGGGTCTTTTTGACCCCAGATCTTTCCATAAAGAGGAGCTGTCATCCTTATTTCTATTACAAGGGATGTTTACATTCCCTGTAATAGGAATAAAAGTGATCAAAATATAAAAATAAAGGGACCAGTGTAAAACAAAAACAAAAATAACTAAGAGAATTTTTTTTTAAGCGCCCCCCATCATCCCTCCATGCTCGTGCGCAGAAGCAAACGCATATGTAAGTCGCGCACACCTATGAAAACGGTGTTCACACCACACATGTAAGGTATTGCCACAAAAATTAGCGCAAGAGCAATAACTCTAGGGCTAGATCTTCTCTGTAACTCTAAACAGGTAACCTGGAAAGGCGTTAAAAGCATCGCCTATGGATATTTTTTAATTGTTTGTAACCCTAAAAAAATAAAATAAAAGAGAAATCCTGTTCCCTTATAGCAGGTTAAACAGAACAGTGCTTGTGCTGTCTAATCTGCCCCTCTGGAAGCTGTAAAAAACTTGGCTGATCCTGCAAGTTTCTGCCCTCCCCCCTGTAAACTGACCACGGTTTATCATGGCTGCTGAACCCTGACACCCTGGAAAATTTACTTGACTCCGTCATCCGCAGCTCTCCCTGTCCTCCTCTGGTCCCCCTCCCGCCTCTATTAGTATACAAGTTTTTGAAATGTCAATGGCCGCCTCTCTCTTGTATACAGCAATAACACACGCTGTAAATGTTTTTTTTTTTAAACAGTGCCTCTAAATACCTTTTTATTGTTCTCCTTAGGCCGGTCACGTGACTCCCGGCCGCTCTGCTACTACGATCCAGGGCTACAGCAAGAGGTGCTGAGAGGTCAGCACAGCGGTCACGTGACCTCTCGGTTGACATCAGAGGGAGATCTCGGCTCCTCCCACTGTAGCCCAGGGATCGTAGTAGCAGAGCGGCAAGGAGTCCCATGGCTGGCCAGAAGATAACAGTAAAAAGGTATTTAGAGGCACGGTTTTAAAAAAGTACTTACAGAGTGTGTTATTGCTGCATACAACAGAGGGGCTGCCAGTGAATATACGGTACATCTTTGAGTAACAACCACTGTAAGTACCATAGTTTGTCGCCATTCCATGGGCAATTTTAAAGCGTGACATGTTGGGTATCTATTTAAGTGGTGTAACATCATCTTTCCTATTATACAACAAAATTGGGGTGTATATATATTGTGTTTTTTTTTTTATTCATTAAAATGTATTTTTTCCCCAAAAATAGCATTTGAAAAACCACTGCGCAAGTATCGTGACATAAAAAAATTGCAATGATCACCATTCTATTCCCTAGGGTCTCTGATAGAAAAAAATAAACGTTTGAGGGGTTATAAATAATTTTCTAGCAAAAAATACTGATTTAAACTTGTAAACAAAAAGTACCAGAAAAGGCTTTGTCTTCAAGTTGGTAAAGCCCACTGTTTGTATATACCAGTGATGGCGAACCTTGGCACCCCAGATGTTTTGTAACTACATTTCCCATGATGCTCATGCACTCTGCAGTATAGGTGAGCATCATGGGAAATATAGTTCCAAAACATCTGGGGTGCCAAAGTTCGCCATCACTGGTCTATACTGTATAAATTACATAGCCGGCATGAGTGCAATTGTCTACCTGTGTGGAGAGCAGCCCCAGAAAGCTTGTGTACTGTTAAGGCTGCTTGCACACTGGGGCGGCGGGTCCATTAGCGGTAAGGCGATGCTAGTTTTAGCGGCACTTTACTACTGTTTAAGCAGTGCTTTTAACCCCCGAGAAGGGGTTGCTTTTCAGGCACTTCAGAAGCGCTGTCCATTCATTCCAATGGGCAGGGGCGCTGTAGGAGCCCCAAGGATGCTGCTTGCAGGACTTTTTTTTTCCCATTCCGCAAGTGCACCGCCCCAGTGTGAGAGTACTTGGGCTTTTGCACTGGGGAGGCATGAGAGGCAGTTTTCAGGGGCTTTACAGGCGCTATTTTTAGCGCTAAAACGTCTGAAAACTGCCTCAGCGTGAAAGTAGCCTTAAGGACCAGAGGTGTGTTGTAAAGGAGGGACTGGGAGCCAGGGACTGGATCCTCTGAGAGGTGCGCAGTGCAAACTATCACATCTAAATGAAAGCAGCTATGGCTGTTTGGGGTCAGGCGGGCTGAGAATGCTGCTTCCTTATCGCTGAAGTGTGGTTTGAAATAAAAGCCAACATTATCTCCCTTGGCAATTACAAACAAAAACTATTTTTTTTTATGTACTCACACAAATAATTTATGAACAGCCAAAAAGTGTATTATCAAAACATCGAAATAACGCCAAATTGCAGTAATCTCATCAAAGGAGGAAATTCACTATGTTTTTTCAAAATTAAAAGCCATCAGATACATATACTGTAGCTGCTGACTTTTAAAAATCATGGACCGCAGCACTGTCTTCTCACGTCCGATTCTTCTAAAAACTGCAGCTTCCGAGAGCCGCCATCTTGGATTTGGGATTGGTGATTCACAACCAGCACCTTAATGTGCATGTGCGAGATTGTATGAGACAGGGAGACTGGTCCTACAGCTTCTTGGTATGTTTTAACCACTTCAGCCCCGCACCATTTGGCTGGCCAAAGACCAGAGCACTTTTTGCAATTCGGCACTGTGTCGCTTTAGCTGACAATTGCGCTGTCATGCGACATGGCTCCCAAACAAAATTGACGTCCTTTTTTTCCCACAAAGAGCTTTCTATTGGTGGTATTTGATCACCTCTGCGTTTTTTATTTTTTGCGCTATAAACAACAAAATAGCGACGATTTTGAAAAAAAAAGCGATATTTTTTACTTTTTGCTATAATAAATATCCCCCAAAAATATATATAAAAAAATGTTTTCCTCAGTTTAGGCCGATATGTATTCTTCTACATATTTTTGGTAAAAAAATCGCAATAAGCATTTATTGATTGGTTTGCGCAAAAGATTTAGCGTCTACAAAATAGATGATAGTTTTAAGGCACTTTTATTAATCATTTTTTTTTCTTTACTAATAAATGCGACGACCGGCGATTTTTATCATGAATGCGACATTATGGTGGACACATCTGGCGCTATTTTGGGACCATTCACATTGATACAGCGCTCAGTGTGATTAAAAATGCATTGATTGCTGTGTAAATGTGACTGGCAGTAAAGGGGTTAACCAGGAGGGGGAGCTGCAGGGGTTAAGTGTGTCCTAGAGAGTGATTCTAACTATAGGGGGGTGGGCTATGTGTGACACGACACTGATCACCGCTCCCGATTACAGGGCGCGGTGATCAGTGTCAGTGTCACTAGGCAGAATGGGGAAATGCTTGTTTACATCAGTATTTCCCCGTTCTTTCTCTCTGTGAGACGATCGTGGGTATCCCCGCGGACATCGCGTCCGTGGAACCCATGGTCGGACTCACGGAGTTTGCGGCGGGTGCGTGTGCGCACCTGCTATCTGGGCCTCGCAAGATCACGTACAATAATGTGATTTCGCACAGCGGAGCCAACCTGCCACGGTAAAACTGTGACGGCTGGTCCGCAATCGGTTAAGGAGCCTGGGTGTGGGGAGGAGATGGTGCAAGCAATGTCATAGTGGCCTCGGAAAAGATTGCAGAAATGAGAACAGATACCTACAAAAATGTGATACTTGTCACCCCACAAGAGAAAAAACCCTACAACTCAGTTACAGGCTGTGGGGAGGGGGAGAATAAGCAGTACTGTGCAGTTCCCTTTTAACAACCTGAAGACATTCTTACAGACAGAGCCTCGAAAAAGTATTCAAACCCCTTGAAATTTTCAACATTTTGTCATATTACAACCAAAAAACGTTTTGGGGTTTTATGTGATTGACCAACACAAAGTGGCACATAATTGTGAAGTGGAAGGAAAATGATAAATGGTTTTCAAATTTTTTTTTACAAATAAATATCTGAAAAATGTGGCGTGCATTTGTATTTGGACCACTTTACTCTGGTATCCCTAACTAACATCTAGTGGAACCAATTGCCTTCAGAAGTCACCTATTTAGTAAATAAGAGTCCACCTGTGTGTAATTTAATCTCAGTATAAATACAGCTGCTCTGTGAAGCCCTCAGAGGTTGTTTAAAAAACCACAGTGAACAAACAGCATCATCTGAGGCCAAGAAACACACCAGACAAGTCAGGGATAAAGTGGAGAAGTTTAAAGCAGGGTCAGGGTATAAAAAAATATCCCAAGCTTTGACCATCTCACAGAGCACTGTTCAATTCATCATCCGAAAATGGAAAGAGTATGGCACAACAGCAAACATATCAAGACATGGTTGTCCACCTAAACTGACAGGCCGGGCAAAGAGGTGGGAGACTCTGTCCACAGGACAACTATTAGTCGTACACGTCACAAGTTATGGCCTTTATGGAAGAGTGGCAGGAAGAAAGCCATTGTTGAAAGAAAGCCATTAGAAGTTCCGTTTGTAGTTTTGGAGAAGCCATGTGGGGGACACAGCAAACATGTAGAAGAAGATGCTTTGGTCAGATGGGACCAAAATTTAACTTTTTGGCCTTAAGGCAAAATGCTATGTGTGGCAGAAAACTAACACCACACATCACCCTGAACCCCCATGGTGAAACATGGCAGCATCATGTTATGGAGTTGCTTTTATTCAGCAGGTACAGGGAAGCTGATCAAAGTTGATGGGAAGATGGATGGAGCCAAATACAGGCCAATCTTAGAAGAAAACCTGTTAGAGCCTGCAAAAAACTTGAGACTGGGACAGAGGTTCACCTTCCAGCAGGACAACGACCCTAAACATACAGCCAGAGCTGCAATGGAATGATTTAGAATTAGATCAAAGCATATTCATGTGTTAGAATTGCCCAGTCTATCACTTACCTGGTAGCAGAGCCTGATAGGATGAGGAAGGCCTCTCAGGAACGTAGTCAGGAAGCAAGCCGAGTCTGGATCCGATCAGTGGAACTGGAGCCAAAGGAGCAGACAGAAGAATGGTCACTGGACAAGCCGAGGTCAATGCAAGTGGAGTTCAGGGAATGGTCAAGACAAGCCGGGTTGATAACTGGATGCAGTTCACAGGATGCCAGATACACAGGAGGCTGAAGACAAGGCAGCATTGAATCTGAGCACTGGCTGGGTTTAAATAGTCTGTTTGGCACCAGCATCTGTCACAGGTGCACACGGGGATGCGCGACCCCTTGTGTTTGTGCGCGTGTTCATGCATGTGCATATCTATTAGCCAGTGCACAATTCTTACGAGCATTAAAGGGAATCAGTTTTGGCTTGTGCACAAGAGTTCTTCCAGAGGGATTATTCTGTTTGCTTGCATGTATATCCTGGACCAGTCAAAGTCTAGACCTAAATCCAATTGAGAATCTGTGGCAAGACTTAAAAATTGCTGTTTAAAGACACTTTCTATCCAATCTGGCAGAGCTTGAGCTATTTTGCAAAGAAAAATGGGCAAAAATTGAATTCTCTAGATGTGCCAAGCTGGTAGAGACATCCCCAAAAAGACTTGCAGTTGTAATTACAGCAAAAGGTGGTTCTACAAAGTATTGAAGTATTGACTCAGAGGGGCTGAATACAAATGCAAGCCACACTTTTTACATATTTATTTGTAAAAAAAATTGAAAACCATTTATTTTCCATCCACTTCACAATTATGTGCCACTTTGTGTTTATTTATCACATAAAATCCCAACAAAATACATTTAAGTTTTTGGTTGTAACATGAAAAAATTTGAAAACTGTCAAGGGGTATGAATATTTTTTCAAGGCACTGTATCATATAGATGGTTCCTATATCTATGAGCAGATACAATGAGGTAAACAGCTGCTGTTACAGATTCTGTGAGCTGATTGGCTGGCCGTGCACAGCTGCACCAGATTTTAAACTCTCCAGCTTCATTAAATCAACCCCCAAGAGACTTCTACAGACACAAGTTCAAAAAAAGAAACTGGTTACAAAAAAATTTTACAAAATGTGGACTTAAATTAAAAAGATACACTTTAAAACCCCTTTCACACCGAGGGCATTTTGCAGGCGCTATAGCATTAAAATAGCGTCTGCAATCCACCCTCAAACAGCTGCTCCATTGTTTCCAGTGTGAAAGCCTGAGGCTTCACACTGGAGCGGTGCTTTGGCAGGACGTCAGGAAAGGTCCTGTCAGCATCTTCTTTGGCGCTCCTCCACTGCTGCTCCCCATTGCGTCGCATTGTGGGCGGTTTTAACTCTTTCTCGGCCACTAGCGGGGGTTAAAAGCGCCCGCTAGCGGCCAAAATGCGCTGCAAATCCAACGTTAAAACTCTGCTAAAAATAGCAGCGTTTTACCGCTGACGCTATGGGTGGCTCAGTGTGAAAGGGCTCTTAATGGGGCCACCCCGCAGTGCAAAGGTTACACAGTTGTTAACTGTAGGCTAGTGATCTCCAAACTATTGCCCGGGGGCTGGATGCAGCCCTTGCCTTGCTTTTATTGGCCTTTGGGGCACTATTTCATCTACTGATATCAACAATGGGAAACAATTCCTTCCAATGGCATCAAAGATAGGGCATAATTCCTGCCAAAGACACTAAGAATGGAGCACAGTTCCTCCCAATGACACCTATGATGGGGCACAGTTCCTCTCACTAACATTAGATGGGGCATTGATTACTCCTGCTGATGCTGGGACATTTTCTACTCCCGATGGCCACGGTCCGGCCACTGCTAAGGTATGAAGGACAATAAATTGGCCCTTTGTTTAGAAAGTTTGCAGACCTCTGCCCTAGGGTGTAGAGAAATAAGCTAGAATAATACTTGCCTTTTTCCTTGCTTAGGCATCGCCACCCCTAAGTACAATGCAGGACTATTGGTTTATGTGATGTCAGAGTGTGACTGCTGGCACATTAGAGAAGAAACTTCAGGGACTGGTCACACCAGTCATGAATACACAAATACAGTACTTGCCAAAAATTTTGTGTGAAATTGATGTTGTAAATATTTTGTAGAATTAACACCTTTTTTTTAAGGGCCGGTTCACACAGCAGGCGAGGCGAGGCGACTCCGACTTGCCTCGCCGCGACCTGCCGCGGCCTCAGCGGCGACTTGCAAATGACTTCTGTATAGAAGTCAATGCAAGTCGCCCCGAGGTCGCCCAAAAGTAGTACAGGAACCTTTTTTCTGAGTCGGAGCGACTCGAGTCGCTCCTCTCAGAACGGTTCCATTGTACAGAACGGGGGCGACTTGCGAGAGCGAGGCGAGGTGAGTCGTGTCACCTCGCATCGCCTGCTGTGTGAACCGGCTCTAATACTGAAGGGGTTTAAATTTTAACAAAACAAGTAGAGATTTGGGGCTCATGGAATATCCCATCATGTGTTTTTTGTGTATATTACACTAGCAAATAATTGCAGATGATGAGGTTTAGAGCCAGAAGGTGTTGTATTGCTTTTGTCTTTCATATTTTATTTATTGTATGTGATATTTGGTACCATATAAAAACCACAATTTCAAACACATTTTTGTGTTTATCTATTGTAGGTTTAATTACTGCAGAGATTTATTTTTAAAGTCTCAAAGGGAAGTGAACTACCCCTTTAACCACCTCCCTGCCGCTGTATTGTACACAAACTGCGTTTATATACTGCAGCGCACTTCAGAAATAGCTCTAGAGAGGATAGTGCACTCATTAATGAGTTGCCTTTGGCTGGTTTGGTACACAGACACAGCGTACAGAGCCAATCTGTGTGGCTCTGTACCATGTGACTCATGTGATGACCAATCACAAATATCAATAGTGTTCTGTTTACACTAGAGAGCCCCGCCCCTTCTTCTTACAACAGAGATAGGCAGAAATAGTGAGCAATCACAAATATCAATAGTGTACTGTTTACACTAGAGAGCCCATCCCTTCTTCTTACAACAGAGATAGGCAGAACTAATGACAATGACTTCTAGGGCACAAGCAAGTTCAGCAAATTCAGGGTACATGGAGAGTTTATTTATGGGATACTTTTTTAACCCTTTTACTGCCCCTCCTTCCTTGTACATCTAATCTTCACCAAGTCTCTAGTGACCTTTATATTAACCCATCATCTACCTTATCCTAAGCATTAAGCCCATCTTCTCCATCCTTCCCCTGCAGTGACCTGTACATTAATCCCTTTACCTCCTCCTCCCTCTGTGTCTGATTTGTACATTATATTGATACTGCAATAGTGCACTTTTGCCAAGCTCCATGTTTTATTCACTGCAATACCAGCATGTAAAAAAAGAAATCACCTTGGGGTATCTACTTTCTAAAAAAAAATATTTTCTGATGTTTTTTATATTGTCCTGACATTTTACTTGATATATTTTAAGACAGAAAATAAGAGAAACAGATTTTTTCAAAAAGATTGGCGGTTTGTACATTATATAGTAAAAAATAAAAAGCCAAGTGGTTAATAAATTCCACCAATGAAATTTCTATCTGTCTAAAAAAGAAATGATATAAAATGGCATGATGGTAAGGATAGGTATTACAGGCTAATGGTGGTTAAAGTAAGTCTATGAAAAAGCAATGCAAAATGAGCAAATGATAAAAAAAATGCAGAAGTCCTCTTTAGTGAAGCAGTATTGTAAAACAACTAGTAGATCCCATTAAAATGATATTTTATAGTTTGTCTTTTTCTATAAAGATCAAACCTGGTCCTTTTTCTCCATCCCCAGATCTATTAATTGGCCAGAGATGCCTAACATCCTACTAAAGAACCAATAGGGACACCCAGACGGTGGAAGGAGGCAGGGCCTAGCCTGACTATAACAATAAGTCAATATTCGCATTTAAATGTAATTGCCTATAACGGTTTGAAAAGTTATTTCTGATAGAAACCTATGCTTTATTTGTTTTTATCATATACTAAGCTTCAATTACCCAGGCTTGTGGTAGGTTTTAAAATTTAAATATTCTATTGCTTAGTTGGAGTGTATGTAGCAAGGCCCATAATGCTATTGGTGCAGTTGTAGCATATGCATTTACAGGCCTGCTTTGGGATAAAATCCTCCCACCCATCAACCTCTGCTTAATTATTATATTAAATAAAACAACAACTCTGTGTAAAAGCCCCTATCACATACCTGTGGCCAGGGCCACGTGATACCCTAGCCCCAAGCATTTTCCTCCTCTGTCTACAGTTCAGGTCCTTCTATTAGTGTGCACGTGAGTTCCTGACAAGGACACTTCCTATTCTAAAGGCTTTGGCAGGGTCCTCCAGGATCAAGAAAAAGGTGGATGTCAGCAGAGGGGCATTTTTGGAGGGATACCACATGGCTGGATCAGCGGCCCTCCCACAACGATGGCGTGGGACCTGGATGGGGAACTTAGGGGTATATCTGCCTTCACAAGGTAAAAAGGGGCAAACAGAATGAATTAGAAGTAGGTGGAAGGATGGGTAAAAAATATGTAAGCGGGTTGAATTAGCCAGATAAATGCTGTCCCAGCCAGGAGGGTAGGAGTTAATGCCATTCCTATTTACTTGGTCTTTTTGGCAGGTTCTTGTCTGGGTTCCAGCTCACTAATCTTACAGTATATAATTATGGGGCAGTGGTCCAGTACGGAGAGAGCTCCCAGGGAGGAGTAGTTGGAGAGAGAGGTCCAGTAAAGAGAGGGAGAGGGCTGAGATCTGTGCCCATAAGGGAGAGAGACAGAGAATGACACCTGTGAGGAGCAGAAGGAGGTTATTTATCACCGCCGAGATGTAAAGGCATCAGAACCTGGGATTCACCCCAAAGACACCAGTTCTGGAGTATGCATCTGAAAGGACGCACATCTGCCTGAGAAAGCTTCCGAAGGGCTCCAATTGCTTGGACTTCCCCTACACAAGACTGTAGTTAGGAGTAGGGATGTAGAAAAACCTTACAACGTAAAGTATTGAGATGTTGCCCTTGCCTGGTCTAAAGTTACTGAAGAGGTGTATTCCAAGTAACCGGCACACACATAGTGCACTGACAAGGTCTTAACACATTGGGGTATGAAGACACTGGTGTGAAGTGGAGTAATGTGAAGAAGTGGTTACCTAGGGTAACAGAAGTGTAACAAGCAGCCTGTCGGTAGCGTGTACCTGTTATAGATGGAATGGCCTTTAGCAGTAAGGGAGATGTTGAAGACACTCCTTCCACCAGCGGTCTGTCTCCTAGAGCAACGGGAGCGGATTCACACCACAGAGGTTCCCATCCTGTACAAACGCAATGTTCCTCCTGCACATGCTCAAGAAAATGGCTGTTCAGTAATGCTGGGTGCTGTAATGACAATAGGCAGAAAACCATGGACGATCAAAATGAAGAAATATCATCAGGACACCAAGGATACCTCAAAAAGATCCAAACCTTTATTTTCGTGGTCACATGGTAAACATAAGGCAATGTTTTGGAGCCACGCAGGGCCCCTTCGTCAGTGACCTCACAAGGTTTACCTGCCTGAGAAAGGGTCCCTGCGTGGCTTTGAAATGTTGTCATCCTGTACAGAGGTATAGAGGTTTACAGAGTGCACGGTGGGACCCACTCCACTACTGAGGAGTAGTATTTGAAAATGTGAGACTGGTGGATGTAGACAGAGCTCAGATTGTTCCTTTTTAAATGCAGATTATAGAGAAGGTGTACATTGTCATGGAGAACCGAGAGTTAACTGGAGAACCATTGCAGTACGAATGTACATTCATCTCTGAGAGTGGAGACCTGCCTTGAGTTTGAGTATTCCCCCATGGCAGCCTTGGCCTTTCCTAGCTTAGCCCAGAAGAACCCACCCTGGGGTATGCCTCTCATATGACCCTTGCTTCCCACCACACGAGGAGGAAATATGGAGGACATGATAAACAACTGCTACCCTGCACCCTGCCCTTACAAAATAGTTTTTGCCAAGAATGTGTCATTAAATTGTTACCTGCTAAAATGTCATAATTGTCCATTGTTTTGTCTTTCAGGTTCTAGCAATGGACGAGCTGCATGAAAAGACTTGTAAACTATTCTGGAACATCTTCAATAATCCTACATTTGAAGGCCTCGCCCCCAGTCCAGTGAACCCAACTGCTATCCAGTATGCCAGCTTCCTGTTGTCTATACTCACCTGTTTCATTGGATTATTGGGAAATGCTACAGTGATTGCTGTTACCATGTCCCTAATGAAAAATTCCAAATCAAAAATATGGTTCTTGAACTTGGCGGTTGCTGATTTCACTTTCAACTTCTTCTTGCCATTTAACGCGATTTCAGTACTAAAGGCACACTGGCCCTATGGAGAGTTTATGTGTAAATCCTATAATTTCTTTACCTTTGTAAACATGTACGCCAGCATTTACATCCTCATTGCGCTCAACATTGACCGTGCTTTGAGCATCGCCAAACCAATATGGCACATGAAGTTCCTTTCCAAGAAGATTTGTTACTCTGTCTGCACCCTCATTTGGCTAACGGCGACCATGTCCAGCATTCCTGCATTTGTTCACAGTAATGAATATAAGCACGGTGAAAGCACACAATGCACACTATTCTCCCATGACCTCAGCAATATAGCTTATATCCATAGTGCCATGAACGTCACTGAAAAAGAAATCATGCAGAGTGTGTCACTAGAAGATTGTGAAGATATGGGAGATGAAGGCCATGACTTTATGTGGAATAACATGTCTTCCTTAACAACTGGTCTTTTAGTTTCTCTGTTTGTGATTGGCTATTTCATTCCACTCTGCATTATCCTTCTCACTAATCTAGTCATTGCTATTAAGGTAAAAAATTCTCAGTCAGGACCATCGTCCAGACTGTACAGAGTGGTCATTGTGACAATCATGGCGTTCTTCTGTTCACGGACGCCGCTGGTCTTAGGGCAGATCATTTTCCTGGCTTCTTCTTACGCTGCGGAATTTACACTGATGTACAAAACTATTATGTATTTTCCAATTCTCTCCAGCATAGCTGCTACCAACAGCTGCTTAAATCCGATTATCTATGTGCTGATTGGGAATCAAGTGAGAAACCTAATATGTAGTATGCTAAAAAAATTGTGTTAAAATTAAGGCAGGTTATAGTAACTACTACTGCTTCTCAGATAATTTACAAATATGTGGTCTGTTTCATGCTTTATGTGGTATTTATTTAAAATGGAATTAAAAAATTCTCCTGGGAAAAACGTCTATATAAACTCAAACCACAAACCTCTCCTGTTTGGTTTATTTTAGCCCATTAAATATACCATTGAAAGGGTTTTGTTAAACCTGTCTTATAAGTGCAAAAAACTCCCCAAAAAACTGTGGATCCTGCCAGAAATCTAGTTAGGTCATAACTTTCTGTGACCCTGCCACACTGAAATTCCAAACAATGTTATCAACCAGGTCACCTCTAAACTTCAGTACACCTCCTGCTACGTTAGTGACCCTCTATAGATACTGCACTTTAATTTAGCATGACATACTAGGGGTTATTTACTAAAGGCAAATCCACTTTGCACTGCAAGTGCACTTGAAAGTGCACTGAAAGTGCACCAGGAAGTAAAGTCACTGTAGATCCGAGGGGGATATGCAAGGGAAATAAAAAACAGCATTTTAGCTTGCACATGATGAGATGATAAAATCAGCAGAGCTTTCACTCATTTCAGATCTACCCCTTAGATTTAGACATCCCATAGTAACTAGTTTATTTGAGGAGCAAGCAAGCGAGAGTGGCTACATTTCTAAATACAGTGGGAACATGGGGAACAAAAGTGGCCACCTTCTAACAGAACATTGGGTTACAACAGCAACAAAACAAAAAGGGAATATGGAAGAGGATTAGATCAATAGAAGGTCATTTTTTGAGTTAGCACAAGAGGAACAAAGTGGCACACTGGGCTTGGAGAATGGTAGACCAGTGGTGGATGGTTAGATGGTTAGTAGCTCAAAAGGCTATAATATCCAAAAAGTTCAGTCTTTTATGTTTAAACGGGATAGTCCATGAATAACCGATCCTAGGGATACACAGTAGCTGTGACAGGGCTGGGCTCAGCCCTTCCTTCTCTGAGCTGTTCTAGACTCGCTTTGCTGACATGCCTCCTTGCTCCAGATTCTACTTGCTGTTCCACTACATTGATCCCTGACTTCTGGCTTGGCTGACTTCCGTTGTGGTTACTGAACTTTGGCTATATTTTAAGTACGTTTGTTCTTTTTTACTTTCATTATTAAACAAGTGTGATTTAACTGTTTTTCTGTCTCGGCCTGATTTCATGATTTCTGACAGGCTGCTAGCTGAAGAGAGAAGAAGTGGCTCTGTGGGAAACCAAAGGAAGAGGGAAGCAGCATCACAAAGTATAGTATTAAAACCAAGCACGTTTATTTCCAAGATAAACAACTCACATCTGGGTGGTCTTAAAGAGGAAGTAAACCCTGATGAGTTTACTTCCTCTTTCATTCCCTGCAAAGGTAAAGCATAATGGACTACTATGCATCGCATAGTAGTCCATTATGTGTCACTTACCTGACACAGGAGCCATGAAGTCACCGATGTTCCCTGTAGTCCGGCGCATCCATCTTCTCAGTGGGTCTCCTGCTCCGCCGCTGTAATTCGGCAAAGCCACAATGACGTCACTCCTGCGCATGCGCACGGGAGCTGCCACTCACGGCGTGCTCAGTGCGCCTGTGCGCTGCTGTCTGCGGCGCATGCGCCGTAGACAGCGGTGCCTGTCTTTCGGCAAATATCTCCTAAACCGTGCAGGTTTAGGAGATATTTCTTGGACCTACAGGTAAGCCTTAATTTAGGCTTACCTGTAGGTCAAAGTTGGTTGTAAGGGTTTACAACCACTTTAAACATGGCATATCAATGACAAATCATGCTTTGTCCTGGAAAACTGTCTTGCTGAGGTTCTGGAAGCAAGCCGTCAGGAAGCCTCGTCCATGCTTTTACTTTTTTGATTTAGGAAAACGCATTTGAATTTTTATTTTTTTTTAAACCAGAGTTTAGTATCACTTCAAAATGTTCGACTGAGTTGGCCCATCTCTATCCACACATGAGTTGATTTTTGAATGCAAGTTCTGGCCCTAGACTGAGAGCTTGGAGTTTGAAATTAGGCCCTCCGATATCTTAATTACATCTTACGCTACTAAGAAATAGGATACACTATAAGTGTTTGACAAGGTGGTACGCAACACCAGATAAATTGGGCAATTATCAACCAGAGAAATCCCAGGAATGTTGGAGAGGCTGTAAGGAGAAGGGAACAATGGCCCACCTGTGATCTGCCTCAAAATTAAAAACTATTGGAAAAATATTTTACAACTAATAAAAGAAATTAAAGGCAAAGAAGTATTGGAAGATCTGGGGGTCTGTATATTCCACGGAGTAGAGGGCCCAGTGAAGCAATATAGGGAAATCTATTGAATGTGGCAAAAAGTCTTATCCCAAAGAGATGGCAGGAGAAAGAAAGCCCTAAGATCCAGGACTGGGTAATTGCAGTCGACGGAACGGAATTAGTGGAGAGGAGGTAAGGGAGGAACGGACCGACAAGTGGGAGTGTTGGCAGAAATTTAAGGAAATATGGAGGTATGTCGAGGTTATGACTACTGGAGATTAGAGGAAATATATTTTAAAAAAGAAAGGAAGAGAGGATAAATACATATAGAAAACTGATTTTATGGAGTTGAGAGGTATAATGTACTGGTTAGAGGAATTTTGATATATAGTCCGAAGCGTATTTTATATATTGTGTAATATGCTTGTATAAAATAAATAAATAATAATATTAAAAACAAAAAAAAAAAAGTTCTGGAAAAAGAAAAAAGAAATAGGCTACACATTGAAACCTGATTAATTTTCAATCTAATCCATTCATTTTGTACATTTCCACTAGCCCCGTGTTGGGTGTTAGGCCTCATTCAGTCAAGCGAATGAGGGCAGCTAGAATGCAGCGTTCTCAATGCAATAGCACTCTGTGCTTTGAGCATACATAAACTAGATGATTAACTGCAGCCAGTTTGTATGCTTCCAAAAATACAATGATTTGTCTGGGTCCAGGGCCGGTCATAACCCCTAATCAGATGAGCAGTTACATGCTAACGTCAGCAGTGCCAGCCATTGACTTGTCCAGAGTAGAAATTTGACTGTGCAGCTGCTAGCCACCATGGCGCATTGGGGTAAAACTGCTCAACAATGAAGAAGCTAATCACCCCTGGGAGTGACCCCTTAAGCTTTAATAGCCTTGTATTCACATTTTTGCATGACAAGGTAGCCAGATACCTTACTACGCCAATCCATACATGTACACCCCTTTTATACCTTATTCTATAAAAAATGACACAGACACCTGCTGGATGTAAATGGCCTTTCAGGCCTTTATTTAACCACTTTCAGACCGGACCAATTTGCTGGTCAAAGACCAGACCACTTTTTGCGATTCGGCACTGCGTCGCTTTAACTGACAATTGCGCGGTCGTGCGACGTGGCTCCCAAACAAAATTAACGTCCTTTTTTTCCCACAAATAGAGCTTTCTTTTGGTGGTATTTGATCACCCCTGTGGTTTTTATTTTTTGCGCTATAAACAAAAATAGAGCGATAATTTTGAAAAAAACGCATTATTTTTTACTTTTTGTAATAATAAATATCCCCCAAAAATATATAAAAAAACATTTTTTTCCCTCAGTTTAGGCCGATACGTATTCTTCTACATATTTTTGGTAAAAAAAATCGCAATAAGCGATTATTGATTGGTTTGCGCAAAAGTTATAGCGTTTACAAAATAGGGATAGTTTTATAGCATTTTTATTAATAATTGTTTATTATTTTTTTTTTTTACTAGTAATGGCGGCGATCTGCGATTTTTATTGTGACTGCGACATTGTGGGGGACCCATCGGACATTTTTGACACATTTTTGGGACCATTGTCATTTATACAGTAATCACTGCTATATAAATGCAGTGATTCCTGTGTAAATGACACTGGCAGTGAAAGGGTTAACCAGTGGGTGGCAGTGTAGGGGTTAAGTGTTCCTAGGGGTGTGTTACTAACTGTGGGGGGGTTGGGCTTTCATTTAGTGTACACTGATCTCTGCTCCAATCACATGGAGCAGAGATCAGAGTCACTAGTTGCTAGGCAGAATGGAAAAATGTTGTTTATACAGCATTTCCTCCATTCGGCCGCTCTGTGAGACGATCGCGGGGATGCCCGCGGCGATCGAGTCCGCGGGTTCCGCGACCGGACTCACGGGGGTCCCGACCAGCGCGGGAGCGCGCCGCCGGCGGCGCGCTCCCGATGGCACGGCGGCAACGAATATTGGACGTACATGTACGCCAATATGCCTGCCCGTGCCATTCTGTCGACGTACATCGTCGTGCGCTGGTCGGGAAGTGGTTAAACAATAAACCAAACTAAACTTTTTTCTTTAAAACTTCTGTAACCATTTTATTTTACCATCTATTTTCTTGTAACCAAAACAGCTCATCAGATAAACAGTTGTTGATCCCTGACGACCCCATTTCTACTTGAGCCTGTAATCCCAACTTTTTATGGCATTTGTCCCCAGCAGCCAACTTGCCTCGGGGACTTACCAATTGACCACAGACCCCCAACTTATTAGCCCGTCAATCTGGCCAGCCGCCAGACCACCCGGGAGGACTCCATACCCATGATGGGTCCTAACTTTTCCAAAACCTAATTTTGAACAGATAAATTGCATACCAGCCGTCAAGGACCCTACCGCCACTCGTACTCATGGTCACCCCATAGCCAAACAACCCTCCCCATTAAAGGGCGGGCGGGAACGTTCCTCCTGACCTGCTGCTCCAGACTGCTGACCTTCCTAGACTCACGTGCCTTCACATCAACTCTACTCCACCCCCTCTTACACCATCCTCCAATCAGGTAAGCCTTGTAACTTTCTTAACCCCTCGTACCATTCCCCTGCGTAAGCCTTGCACCCTGTCATGTATGTCCTACGCTTACGTTGCACTACAGCTACGTACATGTCTTGACAAGGTAGCCAGATACCTTACTACGCCAATCCATACATGTACACCCCTTTTATACCTTATTCTATAAAAAATGACACAGACACCTGCTGGATGTAAATGGCCTTTCAGGCCTTTATTTAAACAATAAACCAAACTAAACTTTTTTCTTTAAAACTTCTGTAACCATTTTATTTTACCATCTATTTTCTTGTAACCAAAACAGCTCATCAGATAAACAGTTGTTGATCCCTGACGACCCCATTTCTACTTGAGCCTGTAATCCCAACTTTTTATGGCATTCGTCCCCAGCCGCCAACTTGCCTCTGGGACTTACCAATTGACCACAGACCCCCAACTTATTAGCCCGTCAATCTGGCCAGCCGCCAGACCACCCGGGAGGACTCCATACCCATGATGGGTCCTAACTTTTCCAAAACCTAATTTTGAACAGATAAATTGCATACCAGCCGTCAAGGACCCTACCGCCACAGCAGCACAAGAGTGACACCTCACCCTTGTGCCTGCCGCCACACCTGCAAAGCCCTGCCAATACCATCTTCCAAACCCAAAGCCCACAGGTCAATCCCGACTGGGTTAAGGTGGACACCATCCCCCCGTAAATACCTCCACGTCTCCACTTCCAACTCCCAATGCCTCACCACAATACCACCATTCCGGGCAACAAACCTCCCCACCTCTTTGTTCACCTTTATCCGGGCCTTATTAATCTTCTCACAAGACCGGGCCCCCCTCCAAGACATGCGGGCCACAATATCGGACCACACAATAATCATGTCCGGGAAGGCAGTACGAAGCCTGAGGAAGTCCCACCGTATATCTTTAATGATGTTGCGCATTGGCCTGACAACCAAGTCATTACCTCCCACATGTAGGACCAGTACGTCCGGTGCCCGATCCAGGCCTGCATAGCGATGAACCTCCGGCACCACCTTGTGCCACATCAGTCCCGGGATGCCAGTCCATCGAACCCGGCCTTCATCCCTGGACAGTCTGAGTTGCCTGCCGTCTGGCCGTACATCCGCCCGTCTAGCCCCCCAGAACACAAAAGAATGTCCCAAAATCCAAATGAGACATCCCGGCTCTGAAATGACATAACCAAAAATTAACCAACCCAACCCAAAACAACCAAAACATATAGTCGACCATCCCAAGGAACCGTACTCCTACCCCTTTTACAAAAGGTGCGGTCGCACATAAAGCCGATACCTCCGAGCTCCCACCTCCCAATTTGCTTAATAACCTCTTCTGGCAATCCCCATCTAGCTGCCTCCGTGGCCGCCCCTATCCGGAAGGAATGAGCAGCATACTCTCCCGGAGACAAACCCCCGCTCCGCAAACACTTCCTCAACACCGCCGTAAATTGGAACCGCGAAAGGCACGAACCATCCGCAGGCATGAATAACACCCCGTCCCGGTCCGGGCGAACCTCCAAATAAACCCTTAAAGCCTCCACCGGACAAAAACTAGGGTCTGTCCCCCGAAACAATGTTACCCGCACCCCTCTACCCAACTCGTCTGTTTTGGACTTCCTGACCAAAATTACCACCGAAGAAGGGGCCCAGGAAACGTCACCCCTCCCCAAACCCCCCGGAGCTGTTTTAGATGGCGACACCAATTCTCCTATCCGAAACGCCCCAAAAAATGCCACCAGGAAAGCAGCTCGGAAAAGTATTTGTTCAAAAACCAGAGAACACACTTCCCCGACGTGGCTCAACAAAATACCCAAAACTTCAAAAGAAATCGGGCGCCGCGAATCCCTTTTTGCCGCCCCTTTTCTAAAACCCCTCAACGCCTTTTTAACCAAAAAATCCTTAGTCACATCCGCCAACCCCTTACATTGAAACAAAAAGGCCAAAGCTGACATTTTCTTGCTGACTGCCGAGCCCGACACCCCAGACACATAATTATAACAGATAAAACCCAACACCCACCTCAGCAGCTC
The DNA here is from genome assembly GCF_037356315.1 of Lithobates pipiens. Lineage (NCBI taxonomy): Eukaryota > Metazoa > Chordata > Amphibia > Anura > Ranidae > Lithobates > Lithobates pipiens. Next base: position 290,147,324 of record NW_027507784.1, read on the forward strand.
TGCCGGGCCCTCCGACCCCCCCAACCTCACCCAACCAGTTCGACCATTCCCTCCACACTGCATTATAAGCCGCTCGAGTACCTTCACTCAACGACTGCTGAATCAGTCCTCCGATGATTCCAACGCAATCCCCCACATCTCTGGAGGGCACGGGTCCCCGCGTCTGTTTGCGTCCGGAGCCAGTCTGCGAAAGTCCTCCCACTGGAAACGAGACAGAGCATCCGCTAACTTATTCTCAATCCCAGGGATATGCACCGCATAAACAAACGCATTAATCCGTAAACAACTGTGCACCAACCTCCTTAACAACCTAACCACCGGGATGGAGGAGGCCGAAACATTACTTATGGCCACCACCACTCCCATGTTATCACAATGGAAGCGCACTTTTTTATCCCGGAGCTTGTCCCCCCACAATTCCACCGCCAGAACTATGGGAAAAAGCTCCAATAACGGCAGGTTAGTTAAAAACCCCGCCTCCCTCCAAGAGTCCGGCCATGGTTCGGCACTCCATTGCCCCTGGCAATAAGCTCCATAACCTGCCGAACCTGCTGCGTCAGTAAACAAAACCAAATCAGCGTTGCTGACCGGTCCCTCCTGCACAATCGCTCTCCCATTAAACTCAACCAGGAACACCCCCCACACACCCAGATCATCCCGCAATTCTCTGGACAACCGCACAAAATGAGTGGGCACCTTCACCCCTGCTGTGGCTGCCGCCAGTCTCCTGCAAAAAATTCTCCCCATAGGCATAATCCTGCAAGCAAAATTCAATTTGCCCAGGAGCGATTGCAATTCCTTCAACCTGAGTTTTCGTTTCCCCCGCGCCGCGCCCACCTCCTGCCGCAGCGCCACCACCTTCTCCTCAGGCAACCTACATTCCATGGCCATGGAATCAATCTTGATTCCCAAAAACACTATCTCCGACCTGGGACCCTCCGTCTTCTCCCTCGCCAAGGGAACCCCAAACCGTTCGGCCAAATGCTGCAACGTCCCCAGCAGTATCCCGCAGCCGCGGGATCCTGGCGGCCCCACACACAGGAAGTCATCCAGGTAATGTATGACCGAGTTGACTCCCGCCGTCTCCCGCACAGCCCATTCAAAAAATGAACTGAACAGCTCAAAAAGTGCACACGAGATAGAACATCCCATGGGCAAGCAGCGATCAACAAAATAAGACCCCTGCCAGCAACAACCCAACAAGCGCATACTACCTGGATGCACCGGCAACAAACGAAACGCCGCCTCCACATCCGTTTTTGCCAAAAGAGCCCCCCTGCCATACTTTCTCACCCACGCAATCGCTGCATCAAATGACGTATAAGTAACCGCACAAGCTTGCGGGTCAATACCATCATTTACCGATCCGCTCCTGGGGTAAGACAGGTGGTGAATCATCCTGAATTGCCCCGGTTCTTTCTTCGGAACAACCCCCAAAGGCGAGACCACCAGATCCGCCATCGGAGGGGTAAGAAATGGGCCGGCCATCCGGCCCAACGCCACCTCCTTAGCCAATTTTGCCGACACCACGTGTTCATGCAGTAAAGCCGACTTTAAATTTTTGGCCAGCGGGGGAACCTCCCTCAACGCACTCGGAATCCGAAACCCATCCCTAAAACCAGCCTCCAACAACCCCGCCGCCGCACAATCAGGATACCTACTTAGGAAAGGAAGCATCCTTTCCAGCCTCACCGGCGTCATCCCTTTTTCCAGCGAAGTCTCCAGTACGACCTTTTCCCTGCCTGAAACAACGTGCGAAGGGGTGCCCTCCACTGCATCCCGAACACTCGTGCTTGTAACGTCAGGCGTTACCAAACTTGCACGTCCCTTCATTAAATTGCCAGCAGACCCCTTTCTTTTTTGGGGCCAGCGAACCCGCTGAGGCGGCGGCGCCGGCCCCCCCTGGAAAAAACCGTCCCGGGGCCCGGGCCGAAGTCCTCAACTTCATCCACAGGCTGATGTCCTTATGGTCCCACCTAATGGACGGCCACACCGCTTTGCGTTGACGAAACTGTTCGTCATAACGTAGCCAGGCCAAGCCCCCATAAACCCTGTGCGCCTCACTAATGGCCTCCAGGTAACAGAACAATGCCGAACAATGCCGAACAATTCTCCGGCGCCTTTTCCCCAATCACGCTAGCTAAAATCGCAAACGCTTGCAGCCAATTCGCAATCGTGCGTGGAATAAGCCTATATCTCCTCTTCTCCTCCTCTTCTTTTTTGCTCTCATCTGGCTTGACCCTGTCTAAATTAAACTTCTCCAACGGCAACAACGAGAAGATTTCCACAAACTCGTCCTTCCAAATCTTCTCCCTCACCTCCTTCTTCAAATGCGCACCTAACGGTTCCTCGAAGCACACATAAACCTCGCTCCTCGCCGCATCCACCAGGCGAATCTTCTCAGCATCCTTGTCTTTGTCCACCGCAGCACCACTTGGTCCCTCGCCGTCCTTCCGCGCCAGCACCTCCTTCTCCGTCTGCGTCTCCGCTGCCACCCCACCCACTGCCAACCCCAGCCCGGAGGGGACAGCCGTCCCCAGCTCTACCCGAGCCGCGGCGGGCGGCCCTACCCATGGAGTAATCGGGGCGGGCACCGGCTCCGAGTCGCCCTGCAGGCGGCGCAGCAGCTCCTTTAACACCACCAATAACACCCCCCCTCCGCCCCCCCCCACCCCTGCTTCCCCCCCACCCACCCCCGCAAGTAACCCCCCCACAGACCCCAAGGACTTACCGGGCTGCTGTTGCCTGGAAGGCCCTCCAGCCGCTGACCCCACTGCCGCCGCCGGTGTGCACTCGTCCTCCTGCAGCTCCCCCTCTTCCATGCTGCTGTCGTGCCAGATGGCCCAGGCCGCTCCCGACCGTCTTCCTGTTGCGGTGCATGGCGGCCGCCATGTTTTTTGTTTAGCACGACCTCACTTCCGGTCGCGCCGACATCACGTCCGCTGGCCCTCCCTCCCAGGCACAGCAACATGCCCGGAGGCGTGGCCACCCGACTGCCACTCTGCGTCTTCTAATGGGCCCCCCCCCCGAAGCTAAGATGGCGCCCACACGTGGCAGGCCGCTGGCCGCCTCCGGGACAAGGCCGGCGCCCGAGGACCCCACTCTCCCCCGTCGAGCGGCCCCCCCAACCGGAGCATCGCCAGGGGGAACCACTGGAACCACCACCGATCGCGCTGTCCTGGAGGTGGCCTGAGGCATGATCCGGTGAGTGACCCCCCTCCCTCTGGGACTCAGCCGGGGACGGGGATTCCTCCCAGGCCCACCACTAGCTGACCGGGGTGCCTGCTTAGCAGGGGGGCCTGAAGGGGCCCAACTGGGGCTCCCAAGCCGGCGATGAGTCCGGGGGGCAATGTCAGGGCTAAGGCGCACAGGGGGGCGTGACCTCCTTGCCCGTGTCGGGGGTACCCCATCTACGGAAAGTCCCTGCCCTACCCCCTGAAGGGTGGCCGCAATTTGGCTTTGCAACCAGTCTGCGCCATGCTGTTCTGCGGCCGATCTAAGCTGGGCCCAAAGCTGCTCTAACCCACTCATCTTTTCCAGGGAGCTGATCCTGAACGTTCCTCCTGACCTGCTGCTCCAGACTGCTGACCTTCCTAGACTCACGTGCCTTCACATCAACTCTACTCCACCCCCTCTTACACCATCCTCCAATCAGGTAAGCCTTGTAACTTTCTTAACCCCTCGTACCATTCCCCTGCGTAAGCCTTGCACCCTGTCATGTATGTCCTACGCTTACGTTGCACTACAGCTACGTACATGTCTTTCGATGTATTAAATAGACCCCCCATGCTATAAACCTGGCAATTAATGTAAAGGTGGGAAATAAACAAGTATACTTATCTTGTCCTTGTGGGTTTTTTTGTGGGTTTTTTTTACCTCTTTTTGTCCTGTCTATGTGTTGCCTGGGTCCCTGTTCCTGCACCAGCATTTTGAAAACGTTACTTCATACTGCACATATGCAAAGACATATGCACAGTTATATGCACAGCCGTATGCTTAGCCCTCTGCAACAGCCCTGTACATACAGTAATTCTATTGCTCAGTCCTATGCAAAGGCCCTATTGCTCAACCCTATCCATAGCCCTTTGCTCAGCCCTATGTACTAGGCCTTTACATAGCCTTATGCATAAAGAAAAAAAAAAAGAAAAAATGATACGCGCATATTCACGAACACTTCAAAAGTGGTATTTTTCATTTTCGTATTGTGTGTATGAAACTTAACTGTTAGTACATAAAAAAAACAATCCTCAATAAACATAAATATGGTAATTCTCTGAATAATCAGCATTCATTCAATTGTGCTTCCATGCAAATGTGAACATCATGTTCTGATCTTTATTGGGGAATGTTATTTTGTATATAGAGTGTTTATGTGGTGAGTTTACACTTTTCATTGAACAGAGTTTGGATAACACAGGATTAAACGGAAAGGTCATCAATTAACTGCACATTTTCTGGATAGAATGCTTGGGGAGATAGTGATGTGTTCCTGCTTAAATGTTGCCAGGTATTGTGTTCAGCTTCAAACTGATGTATACTAGCACATTATGACTTTACATTGCAGGAAGAGGAAAAAGAAAAAAAGTCCAGTGGTATACAACCGTTTTAAGTTTATACACTAGGCCTTTGCACAACCCTATTGCTCAACCTCATTCACAGCCCTGCCCTCCAATTCCAAGCTCACCAGCATGACTGTTGTTATATCTCAAGCTGCACTCCAATATTCTACCCACACTTTCCCTTCTAACTTGATTGTGCTTTATAAGACGCACCCTCTTGTGTACATGTGCGTTGCGAAGTATCACAAAAAAATACAAGCTGTCTGTATTTTTACGCAACACACTTGAACGCATGTAACTCAACTGAGAGCAAAGATATGAAAAATAAATAGATTTTTAGTATTTTGTCACTGCACAAGAAATGACAACAAAATATATACCAACATGCATATAAACGCAAACATAAATTGGTTATAAACCCTTACATATACCCAGTGAAGTGACCGGCCTCAGGTGACACACAGAGATTAACCACTGAAGCCCCGGACCAATTGTCAGCCTAAGGACCAGAGGTCTTTTTACAATTTGGCACTGCACTGCTTTAACTGGTAATTGCGCGGTCATGCAATGTTGTATCCAAACGAAATTTGCGTCCTTTTCTTCCCACAAATAGAGCTTTCTTTTGATGGTATTTGATTGCCTCTGTGATTTTTATTTTTTACGATATAAATGGAAAAAGATTGAAAATTTTGAAAAAAAAAAGATATTTTCTACTTTTTGTTATAAGAAAAATCAAATAAACTCAATTTTAGTCATACATTTAGGCCAAAATGTATTCAGCCACATGTCTTTAGTAAAACAAAATGTCAATAAACGTATATTTATTGGTTTGCGCAAAAGTAATAGCGTCTACATTTTCTGGAATTTACACAGCTTTTAATTTATGACTGCCTATCTCATTTCTTGAGTTACTAAAATAGCAGGGCATTACAAACCCCCCCCCCCCCCCAAATGACCCCATTTTGGAAAGTAGACACCCCAAGGAAATTGCTGAGAGGCATGTTGAGCCCATTGAATTTTTTTTTTTTTGTCCCAAGTGATTGAATAATGACAAAAAAAAAAAAAAGTTTACAAAAAGTTGTCACTAAATGATATATTACTCACACATGCCATAGTTATAAGTGGAATTGCACCCCAAAATATATTCTGCTGCTTCTCCTGAGTACGGGCATACTACATGTGTGGGACTTTTTGGGAGTCTAGCCACGTACGGCCCCCCCGAAATCCAATCACTGCCTTCAGGATTTCTAAGGGTGCAAATTTTTGATTTCACTCCTCACTACCTATCACAGTTTCGAAGGCCATAAAATGCCAAAATAACACAAACCCCCCCAAATGACCCCATTTTGGAAAGTAGACACCCCAAGCTATTTACTAAAAGGCATGTTGAGTCCATGGAATATTTTATATTTTGCCACAAGTTGCGGGGATATTACAAACTTTTTTTTTTTTGCACAAAGTTGTCACTAAATGATATATTGCTCACACATGGTATGGGCATATGTGAAATTATACCCCAAAATACATTCTGCTGCTTCTCCCGAGTACGGGGATACCACATGTGGAGGACTTTTTGGGAGCCTAGCCGCATACGGGACCCCGAAAACCAAGCACCGCCTTCAGGATTTAAATATAAAAGGCTACCAAAAAAAACTGTTAGCGATCGCAGGGATCAGGCCTGACTCTGCGAACGCTGCAGTTATGTGTTTAGTGTTTTGTAAGTGACAGTGATCGATCGATACTGCACTTGGGTGGGCTGGGCGGAGGGGCAAAACGCAGGTGCTAGCAGGTATCTGGGCTGATCCCGCTAACAATGCGTTTTTTTGGAACCCTAAACTGCTGGGGACGCTAGTATAGATCTGATCAGATATTGATCTGTTCAGATACTATACCACTATGGGAGGTGTATGCTTTGCGCGTGGGTGTTAGCGGTACTGGCACTAACTTAGCGCTGCCTGGGGCGACGCAGACCCTATCTGACCCTAAAACCTAATTGATATCACCTGCCGGGTGATCAGGGGGTTAAACCTTTATTGGGCAATAAATGGTGGGTGCCCTGATGCTATAAAAAGCAAACTAATTAACCAACATCACCCGTAACACTTATACAGTGATCACTTGTGAAAGGGTTAACTAGGGGCAATCAGGGGGTTAAAAACTTTATTAGGTAGTATATGGGGTCCCTGACGCTATATAAAAACCTGACGGGGAACCTAAATAACTAACTGGCTAACCAGCATCACCAGGACACTTATACAGTGATCACTTGTGAAAGGGTTAACAGAGAGAGGAGGAGCCCGGTCTCCTCCTCTCTCTGTCCTTCTCTCTTCTTTTTTCTTCCGATGTTGACCCGGCGCGGTCTTCCGCTGTACTGGCTTATGCGACGTGCGTGGCAACTTATATAGGTATGGGGCGTGGTCACCGGATGACGTCACACGGTGACCCCGTCCCTTTATAACGTCACAGTCCCAGCATGCCCTGTGTTTTTTGTTGTGTTTTTTTATTGACATTTTTTCCCCAGGTGAATGGGTAGGGGTACGATGTACCCCTTACTCATTCACATAGTGTGGGGGGCCGGGATCTGGGGGCCTCCTTATTAAAGGGGGCTCCCAGATTCCGATAAGCCCCCCGCCCGCAGACCCCGACAACCAACGGCCAGGGTTGTTGAGAAGAGGCCCTTGTCCTCATCAACATGGGGACAAAGTGCTTTGGGGTGGGGGGGCCGCAGGGTGCCCCCCTTCCCCAAAGCACCAACCCCCCCATGTTGAGGGCACATGGCCTGTTACGGTCCGGGGGGGGCGCTCGCTCGTCCCCACTCCCTTCCTGACCAGCCAGGCTTCGTGCTCGGATAAGGGTCTGGCATGGGTCTGGGAGGGGACCCCCACGCCGTTTTTTCGGCGTAGGGCGTTTCCCTTAAAATCCATACCAGACCTAAGGGCCTGGTATGCTCCCAGAGGGGGAACCCACGCCGTTTTTTAAAAAAAATTTGATGTGGAGTTCCTCCTTGAGAGCTCATTCTCTGATTGGCCACGGCAAAAGTCAACTGGCCTGGGGCGACTTAAAGTCGTGTTGTAAGTCGCCCCAGGTCGTGTTGACAAGTCGTGTCCAAGTTGCCTCCAAAAGTTGCGTTGGAAGTCGTGTTGCCCCTGTGTGAACTGGCTCTTAGTGTTACTATGCACAGCTGAACCAGATTCTAATTGCATCAGTTCTAGTAAATTCCCCCCTTTGTGTCAAAGCTTAATTTAACAAGCTGAAGTTAGAAGGTGATTGGCTACCATTCACAGCTGCATCAGATTTTGAGTGCTCCTGTATTGGTAAATCTCCTCTTAAGTCTTCTCCGCTGAGCCTTTACAGGAAGAGACAATGTAACAGCGGTCCACCTCACTGTGAGCTGCCCTTGGGGGCAAAAACAATAAGCGTTTCCCATTTTGCATGCAATTTAGGAAGTTGCGCTAAATCAGCCTCTTGATAGTATTTAAAGTCATTGTAAAGGCAGAAGGTTTTTTATCTTAATGCATTCTATGCAGCAGCCCCCCTCAGCCCCCCTAATACTTACCTGATCCCTATCTAGATCCAGCAATGTTGTAGGAGTGTCTCGGCTACCTGGGAATCCCCTTCTCATTGGCCGAGAAAGCAGCATGGTGCCATTGGCCCCCCACTGGTGTCAAGCAAAGCCAGTCAGCCAGAGGAGAGAAAGAGGGCAAGTCCGAGCCACAGCTCCATTTCTGAATGGACACAGGGAGCTGTGGCTTGGCTTGGGTGTCCCCCATAGCAAGCTGCTTGCTGTGGGGGCACTTAACAGGAGGGAGGAGCCAGGCGAGCTGAAGAGGGACCCGAGAAGAGGAGGATCTGGGCTGCTCTGTGCAAATCCACTGCACAGAGTAGGTAAGTATGACATTTGTTATTTTTAGCTAAAAAAAAAAAGAGACTTTACAATCACTTTAAGCAAACTTGGGATCCCCAGAACCCTCAGCAGCCTGCCCCAGAACAGGAGCCTTAGTTTCTGGTTGTCGTGTGTAAAGCATAGTATTTGCCTTATACTTATATATGAAAATAATTACATCCAACCTGTAGCAGAGAGATATATGGTAAATTTTGAAAACCAAGAACATTTTACATGACGTTCTCAAAAATAAAAACTCTAATCATGGCAACAAGAGTAGACGGTTTGCATTTGCTATAGTTCAATGTTAGCAATAGCATTTGCTTTTAGCTGTTGAAGAACTGTCACCTTACAGAGAGGAAGCATGCCGAGACCTGTTATGATCCAAAACCTGCCCATAAGTGGCAATTGTAAATATAATTGTGGTAATCATCTACCGTACACAGCTTTGATTGTCCACCAGTATTTGGTCAAGTGTTGCAATAAATTAACAGCCTAATACAGTTAATTTAAAGATCCAAGAGAACACAGAAACAAAAATATGGCAATGCTTTGAAAGCAATTGGATTTTTCCACTGGGTTCAGTGAGAACAATTTCAAAACTATTGCTATGTATATGGCCAGCCAAAGAGCTGTGTTATGCCGCATACACACAGTCAGAATTTCCAACAACAAATGTATGATGTGAGCTTGTTGTCGGAAATTCCGACCTTGTGTAGGCTCCATCAGAATTTTTTTGTTGGAATTTCCGACAAACAAAATTTGAGAGCTGGTTCTCAAATTTTCCCACAACAAAATCCGTTGATCGTGTGTACACAATTCTGACGCACAAAATTCCACGCGTGCTCAGAATCAAGCAGAAGAGCCGCACTGGCTATTGAACTTCATTTTTCTTGGCTCGTCATACCTGTTGTACATCATCACGTTCTGGACGTTCGGCATTTCCAACAACATTCGTGCGACCGTGTGTATGCAAGACAAGTTTGAGCCAACATCCATCGGAAATAAATCCAGGATTTTGTTGTCGGAATGTCCGATCATCTGTGTGTGGCATTAGAGTTACTGCTCCCATAAAGGGGCCAAAATAAGTTAAAAGAAAGAGGTCAGACTAGGGCAGGGTGAAAGGGGGTACTATATGTATGGTAAATGTAAATTTCATAGGGGAAGTGATGTTTATTGTCCAGTAAAGGGTCAAAGGAAGATAGTCGCTTCTTGTAGTAGCAACCTGAAATATATATCCCAAAAGTGAAAGTTATACGAAGGATGCAATTTCTGTCCTCTTTTTGAAAAAACGAGTTCCCCGGTTGTCTCTCAAATTAATAGTTTCACATGGACGATCCGTTCAGGTCCACCTTTCAGTTTTTCAGGCGGACCCGAACGGATGTTCCATAGAGGTCTATGGAGCATCGGATGTCAGCAGGCACATGTCCACGTCGCTGACATCCGACCCACTCCGACCTGAAAAAATGTGACCTAAAAACCTACTTTTCCATCCGTCATCGGATCAAATCAGGTGACGACGGACTCTGTGGTCCGTCGTCATCCGATCTCCCATAGGGGAGAGCGGCGCTCTGACAGGTCCGTCCCCGCACAGTGTGCAGACAGGGACCTGTCATCTTCCTGCTCAGTGGAGATCGCTCCGGCAATCCCCACTGAGCAAGCGGATATCCACGGGGAGGATCAGCACTGATCCACCCCGTGTGAAAGAGCCCTAATAAAAATACACACAATATAAATGTAGCCATGGTGTTAGCACTACTGACAAACAATCCGCCAAATCACCCCACTGCCAGACTTCATGCATCCTTTCCAGAGACAATGAAGAGTCTTTTGCAAGCTTTGTTTTTGTTATTTTAGTGGAGGGTACAACTTGGATAGGGATATGGGATGCCCATGGAATTAATCATTTCTATCATATTTACAGATTTCAGTATACTTTGATCATAGAGCTTCAAAGATTGAATGTGCATACTTGACTAAGTAGAAATCTTCTCCTGCAGCTCCCTGCAGACTATTACTGCCTCTGCATCTCCATGTAGACTATTGCTCCCTCTTCAGCTCCATGCAGACTACTGTTGCTAAGAGTTCTCCGTCCGTCACCGTGTGAGGGATAGAAACATCACTTTTGAACGTGTAAAAGTAATGGTCTTAGATCTCTTCACCCCCTGCCCAAAACTGGTTTCCTCCTGCACAACTTGAAATTACATTTGAGATATATAGCACATCCTCTTATAATCGGTATGAAGAACTCACTCTGAATAAGCCCCTCTACTGGCTCTAGTGACTCGCTGCTGCTAGGCCTGAGGCCTGTAGAACCTCTCACCAGAGGCCTAGTAGTTTAAAGAGGAAGTAAACCCTGATGAGTTTACTTCCTCTTTTTTTCCCTGCAAAGGTAAAGCATAATGGACTACTATGCATCGCATAGTAGCCCATTATGTGTCACTTACCTGACACAGGAGCCAGCGAAGTCGCCGCTGTCCCCTGTAGTCCGCCGCATCCATCTTGCTGGTGGCGTCTCGCAGCTCCGCCGCTGTCATTTGGCGAAGCCGCGATGACGTCACTCCCGCGCATGCGCACGGGAGTCGACAAATGCGGCAGCTCCATTCTTGAAACTGCTGCGTTCAGTGCGCCTGCACGCCGCTGTCTACGGCGCATGCGCCGTAGACAGCGGTGCCCGTTTTCGGGCAAATATCTCCTAAACCATATAGGTTTAGGAGATATTGCTTGGACCTACAGGTAAGCCTTAATCTAGGCTTACCTGTAGGTCAAAGTGGTTTGTAAGGGTTTACAACCACTTTAAAGTCTATGTTCTAGGAAATGGACTACTGCATTTACCAGCCAGCAATACTGATTTGACACAGATCCCCACAGTCTCTTCTCTGATGCAGGACTCTTCACCATCCACCATGTGCATGATAAAGACTCTGCTAGTGACCTTGTAGAAGCAGAGTTCCCTTCCAGAATCCCTGGCATCTCCAGCCATCCACTGTAGTAACACTCACTGAACTTCCAGCCCTGAGTCCTTGACGAGGAATTTGCCCGGACCATGCATTCCGACAGCTTCTCCTGCCCCTCTGCTCCAGGAGATCCCTGCCACTGACCGTGTGGCAACAGAGACATTGACAATGACCGTGTAGAGGCAATGTTCCCTCATAGTTCTCCCTGGGCCCCCTCCTGCGATCGCTACACCCCCCAGAGGGGGGTGTGCTCCTGCAGCTGTCTAGCACTCCATTCCTCATGTCACCCAGTCAACTACTCTTTCCCAGCAGCCTCAGTCCATATAGGAGGCCTGCCCCCACCAATGCCAGTCAGGGGTTGGTCAGGGCTCCCACATGGGCTGCCTGCCACTCCAGCTCTAGGCCCAGTCTCCTCTTCCAGAACATTCTCTCTTGAAGCAGGGGAGGCACCTCTGAATTGAAGAGGTGCATAGCAGGTACTTCACCAGACTTGGGCTGGATATCTGGAACAACTACGTCCACTTCCCCCTCTTCATACCCCCCCCCCCAACACAGCCATTTCCTCTACCCCCCTTTCACGCACCCTCTTTCCCCCACAGCCATGTCCTCTATCCCCTTTACATCACCCCCCACCCACATCCTCTGCGCTCCCTCAAATTAACCCACCCCCTCCTCAGCCATATCCTCTTCCTTCTGTCTTCTCTGATATTGCCACATCTCACCATGCACAGAGCACTAATCTCCTTTCCAGGTACTCCATGTTCCACTTCACTAAAAGCTGACCCCAAGCGGGACTACTTCCAACAATGCACACCGGGACACAGAGAGCAAACAGTTAAAAGGATGCAGAGACTTCCACACTGCTCTTAATAGCGGACGGGAGGCAGCACAGCACTGGACGAGGGGCGGGAGCTGCTGGTGATAACTTTTTCCAGTTAACCACAAGGTGACTGGTTGCTAGGGTGGTCTGAGCAATCAAGCACCAGCTTGGTAATAGGGAAAGTTAACTCCAGATGCTCCTGCTTCTGCCCTCCCACCCAGTGCCAGTGCTGTCTCCCGCTCTGCACTCAATAGAATGACAGCGGTGGAAGCTGGGAGGAAAGCGTCTCCCTAACAGCCCGTTCACACCTGAACGTTTTGTAGCCCTATGCCTGAAGCTACAAAACGCTGGAGGGGAAAAAATCCATTATTCTCAATGGAGATGGTTCACATCTCCACTCCATGTCGCCTGAAGCCCTACGCCTGAAGCTCAAACAAGTTCCGGACCCTTTTTTGTCGCGCGAATTGGGCTGATTTGGGCGTTTTCATTCCCATAGAAACTAATGGAAACTCTCGATTCGAGCGTTTAGCGCGACAACGAGCGTTTCTACAGGCATTTTGACGCTGTATCTGCTCAAGAAAAAATAAGCAGATGAAAAATATTTTTCCTATTGGCTGAAAAAAAACGCCGAAGTTAAAAAACGCTCGTTGTCGCGCGTTGTAGTAGGACAAAACGCTCGTTGTCGCGCGACAAAACGCCGGTAAAAACGTTCAAACACGCTACGCTCAGGTGTGAATGCAGCCTAAGTGGCGTGACCGCATCGGTCCAGTCTGGACAGGGACTCAGTCCAGATCCAGACCAAGGTCCGCCATTTAATGATGGATGTAATATACACTTTTTTGATTGTTTTTTTTATGATGTGGGTTTAGTGACACTTTAGGGTGTCTCTAGTCTTTATAAAAAAGCAACAAAGCAACCTTTGGTTAGCAGCATTGTCAATCTGGTGAGAGGGTAGTGTTAAATGCACTAATAGATTTAGTTGGCTTTGACTAACAAATTAAAGCCGAACTCTAGCTAACACTTTTAAGCAATTACACGTTTTTTTTTCCCTTTGGATAAGCAATTTTTATGAATGAATAAAAGCTGACCATTGCAAGCATACATTTTTCACTGCCAGTGTAAAATGCTTTGTCTCAACACTCTTACTGCCACTCCTGCTGGACAGCTTGGTGAATTCAAAGGGGTTGTAAACCCTCAAGGTTTTTCACCTTAATGCATTCTATGCAGAATACATTAAAGCGGGAGTCCGCCGGGACTCCGCGTTTTTTTTTTTTTTATAAAAGCCAGCAGCTACAAATACTGCAGCTGCTGACTTTTAAAATAGTGACACTTACCTGTCCAGCGCGCCCGCGATGTCGGCACCCGAAGCCGATCTCTGGATCGTCTTTCGGGTGCTGCCGCCGCCATCTTGGGTATGGGAATCAGGAAATGGAGCCTTTCGGCTTCATTTCCCGGTTCCCTACTGCGCATGCGCGAGTCGCGCTGCGCAATAAGGACAGTCCCCGCTGCCTCTGGGATCTGTGTGTTTCCCAACAGGCAGCGGGGCACTTGCGGAAAGGGGCGGGCACTTGCGGAAAGGGGCGTAATCTACGCCCCTTTCCGCAGAGAGCTATCCCGGAAGTGGGTGCAGATACCTGTACTGTACAGGTATCTGCACCCCCCTCCCCCCTGAAAGGTGCCAATTGTGGCGCCGGAGGGGGGGAGGGTTCCGATGAGCGGAAGGTCCACTTTAGGGTGGACCTCCGCTTTAAGGTGAAAAACCTTCTGTAGTGTGGCAGCCCCCCAGAGCCCGCCTTTTACTTACCTGAACCCGATCTTTCCAGTGATAAGAACGAGCCCAGCAGCTCCAGCCGCTGTCTCAGGTCCTCTTTGATAATAGCAGCAGCAGCCATTGGTTTGTCAAATCCAATGACATGGGAGCCATGGATGGGGCCAAGTCCTGCTATCTGTGTCAATGGACGCAGCAGCAGGACTTGGGAGCGCCCCGCATGGGTGCCCCCTTGGAATATGTGTCTCCAAGGGGGCACTTGTTGCCGGGAGGAGCCAGGAACGCCATTGGGGGTCCCCAGAAGAGGAGGATCAATGCCACTCTTTGTACAGAGGAGGTAAGTATACCATGTTTGTTATTTATTTTTATTTTGTTAAACAAACCTTTACAACCCATTTAAACAAGTTGAAAGTTGGCCAGATCTCTGGACTGATTCTGACAAACAGAGCTTGCGCCATCACTATCTAGTCTTTGGCTTAACCCTGATGAAACGGTTGGCCTAATTGAGAGAACTGCCACACCAAACTAATGGAGGGCCATACAATTGTTAGTTCAGAAAAAGATTATACCAACCCTGAACTTATTTTGATTGGAAAATTTGCAACTTGCAATATGTAATGCCAGAGAATGGGCCTAAAACACTTGCTGAAGTTTTTACAAAGACTTCTCTTCTTAAAGTGCGACTTGAGATGGGGCTCCCCACCTCGAAACATGTTGCCAAGCCCACCCACATCACGTATGATATCAGCCACCGCCCAGTCAGCCTGAGTGACTTCCCTGCTGTCTACATCGACCTCCATCTTAGCTATACACATTGCGGTTTCTTCTGCTGGTTCTTCATGGTGTTTCCTTTGGTTTACTTCCTGTTTCTAAGTGGTTGACATCACATTCACCAAGAGGGCTTTCTGCTGTACTATTGACCACCTGAAATGCTGTCACCTGCTGGAGGTTTTACAGAAATGCCTTTATATATTTTTTTACATGTGAGTGCAATATTCTTTATTTTATGGATTGTAATACTACGCTTAGACCCTGGCGCTTTCTCTCCCTCTCTTTCTTTATTTTTCTTTTTTAACCACTTCAATACCAGGTACTTAAACACCTTCCTGCCCAGGCCAATTTGTACCCAAATTAAATTTTTAGCATTTTTTTCCCATAAATAGAGCTTTCTTTTGGTGGTATTTGATCACCTCTACGGTTTTTAATTTTTGCTAAACAAATAAAAAAATACCGAAAATTTTGAAAAAAAATGCTTTTTTTTGTTTCAGTTTCAAAACTTTGTAAATAAGTAAATTTTCTCCTTCACTGATGGGCACTGAAGGGGCTACACTGATGGGCACTGATAAGGTGGCACTGATGGGCACCAATGAGGTGGCACCAATGAAGTGGCACTGATGAGGTGGCATTGATGGACACTGATATGTGGCACTGATAGGCGGCACTGATGGGCACTGATAGGCAGCACTGATGGGTGGCACTGATGGGCAACAGGGATGGGCACTGATAGGTGGCACAAATTGGCACTGATAGCTGGCACGGATTGACATGGATGGGCAGCATGGATGGGTATGGATAGGCGGTACAGATTGGCATGGATAGGCGGCACAGATGGGCATGGATAGGCGGCACAGATGGGCATGGATAGGCACTGATAGGCGGCACAGGTGGGCACTGATAGGAGGCATTGTATTATATTATACTGTACTAATGGATGCCAATCAGTGCCAAACAATAATGCATGCCAATCAGTGATGCCCATTGTGGGCACTGATTGGCATCCATTATGGGCACTGATTGGCATCCATTGTGGGCACTGACTGGCATCCCTGGTGGTCTAGGGAGGATTACCTTGTGCTGGGCATCCCTGGTGGTCTGGTGGTGTCCCTGGCGGACCAGTGTGGGCATCCTCGGGGGGAGCTGTGCTGATAATTGATCAGCACAGACCCCCCCTGTCAGAGGAGCAGCCGATCGGCTCTCCTCTACTCGCGTCTGACAGACATGAGTGAGGAAAAGCCGATCACCGGCTTTTCCTATTTACACTGTGATCAGCCATGATTGGACACGGCTGATCACGTGGTAAAGAGTCTCCATCGGAGACTCTTTGCCAAGATCGTAGTTGCAGGGTGTCAGACTTAGTAACCCTTTAAAGGGTTACTAAACCCTCATTTAGTTTTTTGTTTTTTAAATAACAAACATGTCATACTTACCTCCTTTGTGCAGTTGGTTTTGCACAGAGTGGCCCCAATCCTCCTCTTCTGGGGTCCCTCAGTAGCGCTCGTGGCTCCTCCTCTTCTCGAGTTCCGCATCTGAGAAACGCCCCCCCCCCCCGGTGCCCACGTCATTGGATTTGATTGGCAGTAGCAGAAGCCAATGGCTGCGCTGCTATCAATCTATCCAATCAGGACATGAGATACACGCTATAGCTGGTGTGCTTGTCCACGGGGCGAGAAAGAACGAACTCAGGTGAGTAAAAAGGGGGGTCTGGGGGGCTGCTGCATAGGATGCATTAAGGTTAAAAAACACAAGGGTTTACAACCCCTTTAAGCTGTGGCAAAATGCAAACTCATAAACTAAGATCTCCTAAGGCTCATGCACTGGACTTAGAGCTGTAGTGTGATGGTTTACATGCTTCTATGGTTTCAACAAAAGACTATTAAAGGTGTAAACAAGATCTTTTGAGGTTTGGCAAGAGGTCAAATTTTCGTTTTAAGAGCTACTGGAAAAGCACTTTAAAATCATTAAAGTCAGTGTCCTTTATTGCTTAAAGCAGTGCTTCAGATAAACATTTTGATGCTTTTCTAAATGTGTCTGAAGGGTTTGTACAATAGGCCTATTTTTATCTTGGACTAACATAGGGGCTATTGGAGCTGCAGCTCCAGGCCCCTTTCTCAAGATAGGCCCATTTGCCCCCCCCCCCCCCAAAAAAAAATAGATCAACTTTGAGGATTGTAGCTCAGCGATCAGGAGTCACAGAGACCCCACATTTGGGGGACAGTTAGCTAAAGACCCGTTTCAGCATCAGTTAAAATATGGGGCTGTTATCATCTATGGTTCCGGAGATACAGGGCTCCTTGCACAGCCTGTCAGAAGCTACATTCAGAGTGGTCAGTATAAATACAAGCTGGAACATTCTGCAGCAGACTGAGAGGATGAACTCACAGAGCTTATAATAATTAGTTGTATATTACTTATGATAATTAACCCCTTGCCACCCAGGCCCATTCTGAGACTTCTCTCCTACATGTAAAAATCATCATTTTTTTTATGCTAGAAAATGACTCAGAACCCTCAAGCATTATATATTGTTTTAGCAGACACCCTATGGAATAAAATGGTGGTCTTTGCAACTTTTTATGTTACACGATATTTGCGCAGCAATTTTTCAAACTTTTTTTTGGAAAGAAACTGTTTCATTTATAAAAAAAACCCACTAAAGTTAGCACGATTTTTTGTTGTGTACTAAGTGATGCTTTACATTTTTACAGGTTACATGTTTAGAGTTACAGAGGAGGTCTAGTGCTAGAATTATTGCTCTCACTCTAACGATCGTGGCGTATGTAACCTGTGTGTATCTGGCTCTGATACTAACCAGTGCCTACCCAGGGACTGACTAGTATCTCTCCCCAGCCTGTCCCCACACACCCTCTCACCTGCTGACCTGTGAATGGGACAATCACTCCCGCAGTGTTATTGTGTTCCGCCAGTCAATACAATGATTCGTGTTGCTAACTATAGCTGGCAGCACTGATTGTTTTGGGGAAAACCAGACAAGCTGGTTGTACTCAAGTTGGTTAATAGGTTGACTTGTGTAAAACCAGCTAGCCCATACATAGATCGACTATGGCTAGTCTCTGCTTAATTGGTGTAATTTCAATCCATTTATGGCCCGCTTAACCACTACGCAGTCCCTAAACATCCTTCATCCTCCTCTCCTATACATAGTGCTCACTGTCATACTCTCCACACGTCTCTCCTATACATAGTGCCCACTGTCATACTCTCCACACTTCTCTCCTGTACATACTGCTCACTGTCATACCCTCCACACTTCTCTCCTATACATAGTGCCCACTGTCATATCCTACACACTCCTCTCCTGTACATAGTGCCCGCTGTCATACCCTTCTCTCCTGTACATAGTGCCCACTGTCATACCCTCCACACTCCTCTCCTATACATAGTGCCCACCTTCATACCCTCCACACTCCTCTACTGTACATACTACTCACTGTCATACCCTCCACACTCCTCTCCTATACATAGTGCCCACTGTCATACCTCCAACACTTCTCTCCTATACATAGTGCCCACTGTCATACCCTCCACACTCCTCTCCTGTACATACTCCTCTCCTATACATAGTGCCCACTGCCATACCTCCAACACTTCTCTCCTATACATAGTGCCCACTGTCATACCCTCCACACTCCTCTCCTGTACATAGTCCTCACTGTCATACCCTCCATACTCCTCTCCTATACACAGTGCCCACTGTCATACCCTCCACACTTCTCTCCTATACATAGTGCCCACTGTCATACCCTCCATACTCTTCTCCTATACATAGTGCCCACCGTCATACCCTCCCTCCACACTCCTCTCCTGTAATTACTGCTTACTGTCCTCCGCACTCTTCTCTTATACATAGTGCCCAATGTCATACCCTCTACACTCCTCTCATGTACATAGTGCCCACTGTTAGACCCTCCACATTCCTCTCCCTCACCTGCACATACTTCCCACTTTTATACCATCCATACTCCTCCCCTATGCCTCTTACCCACGAAAACTGTTCTTTAAAATTATACTGAATATCCTCAATGTTATCAGCTCTAGAATGGGCACTTTTGTTAGTTCAACTAAAGGAAATCTCACAGTCCTCATATTTGTTCTGCCCCATTATTAGTTCTTATTTAATTTGTAATTACTATTGTGATGTATAGAGGAACGCGGGGATGTCAGCTACTCTAAAAATAGCACTTGTAAAAAAAGTTAAAAAAGCGTCCCTGAAAATATTTTTGAAATGTTGACAACTATGCACTTAGGCACTGCCCCAGGGCCACAGGGTCAGTAGGGGGCCCCATGAAGGCTCCTATGATATTAAAGCGGTAGTAAACTTTTCTAACATTACTACTTTTTAGAGGCCCTGGGGTAGGTTATGCCATAATGTACAAGTATGCCCAGCATAATATCACATTAGGGCACACTTAAATTGTCAGACTGAGCACTCCAATGCTGTGCTGTGATCAATCCGGCGGGGCCCGGGCACTAGGGTGCCCACGTGTCCCGGATTGTCCGTAATTTATATCTCTGTCCCCAGTCCCGGGCACCTTCATTCCGGGACAATAAAGTGTCCCGGAATGAAATTGACAATCTCCTCCTCCTCCGCACTAGTGCTGCTGGGAGTCACTGCTGGTTCTTTTACCTCTGCAATTGGCTCCAGTGACTGGCTTGCAGCTTGTGTGGGGTGTTTCTGTTCCCACACACTGCGATTACATTGTGTACTGCACGGCTTCTCTCCCTTCCTCCCCCCTCCTGCCCACCTCACACTAACACATGTTCTAAAGTCCCCTCCCCCTTTTCCTCTGCTCGGATGTCACAGACAGGAGAAGGAGGGGGAGGAGAATAGACACAACAGGACGGGATGTGCTGATCTGAGGTTTGTACAGAATAATAATGCTTGGCACTTGCAGGAGAAGAAGACACAGAGACGGGGGGCAAGTTGTCAAAAAAGAATACTTGCAGCGATTTTGGGGGATAAGAGCATGCTGTATGTGCTAGGAGGCACTTTAGCAGAGGAGAGAAATTGTGCTGGGGGGGGGGGGGCAGGTTTTTTATTCAACCCCCCTTCCTGCACAATTTCTCTCCCCTCCCAAAGTGTGCCCTCCTAGCACATACAGCATGCTCTTATCCCCCAAATCACTGCAAGTATTCTTCTTTCACAACTTGCCCCCTTCCCCATCTTCAAAGACAAACTGGCTGCTATCACGGGATAATTGTACTGGTATCCTTGGAACTTTGACAGACTATCAGGAGGTGCACTCCTCTCTCCACTTACTACCCCCGCCATACACTCCGCACTCCTCCACTGTACATGTTACCCCCCTGCCATACACTCTGCACTCCTCCCCTGTACATATTACCCCCTTGCCATACACTCCTCTCCTGTACATATTACCCCCCGCACTCCTCTCTTGTACATATTACCCCCCGCCATACACTCCGCACTCCTCTCCTGTACATATTACCCCCCGCCATACATTCTGCACTCCTCTCCTGTACATACTACTCACCACCATACACTCCGCATTCCCTATTTATTAAACGTCAATTTGACCCACTTTTTTTTTTTAAGGTAATTAATCGAAACAATAATCGGCCAACTAATCGATTATGAAAATAATCGTTAGTTGCAGCCCTAAACAACACCCCCTTTAAGCCAATATTTAGTGCAATTTAAGACATGTCCACTGTTCACCACGACACGCTTTGCCTGCCATATTGTTGTTGTTCTTAATGCCTAGGGCCCGCTTTTGATCTTGCACACAGGTCTGCTGATTTCATATGCCCCTGCCCCAGAAATTGGCAAAAAAATATGTAAAAAATCATCTTTTTTTTGGGGGGGGGGGGGGGGGGTGTCCCTGAATGGCAGTTTGGAAACGTGGTCACCCTACCGGACACTTCCATCTTCACCCGGTCTTCCTTCTGGGTTCTGTGCCTTCGGTCACTTGCCTTGGCCAGGCTGCGTTGATGTCATTCCCACACATGCTCATGTGCATCCTCTCTCTCTCACCCTCCCTTTCTCTCTCATCCCCCCTCCCTTACCCCTCACACCCCTTTCATCCCCTTTCTCTCTCTCTCATCCTCCCTCTCTCTCTTTAATTTAATTTGTTATAACAAAAAATAGTTTGCATTTTTATTTATTTTTTGTTTATAAAAGGCCCCTCCAAAATCCTCAGCACCAGGCCCATGATGTTCTTAATCTGGCCCTGGGTAAGGTGACCAGATTTTTAAAATGGAATCCGGGGACATATTGTTTTTTTATTGGCAAATGATAAACTATTTTTTAAAACATATTTTCCTCAAATTATATATGTAGTGTATGAGGTATGTGTTTATGGAATGATTGACAGGGGCGGGCTGGGCCGGGGGGCAGGGATGCAATTTCCCCCCAGGCTGCTCTCTAAATCCCTGTAAAAAGGCCGATGTGCTGCCAGCTGAGAACTGAGCATGCGCAGTTGGCCGAGTGTTACTGCTAGGGAGGCTGGCAGGGCTGTATCACAGCCCAGAAGCGTGCAGGAACATTAGTGCTGTGAGCGGACATCTGTCATGTCACAGTGCTGTTCCCTGTTTCTGAGCTGACAGTCTGTGTCCAATCCATTTAGACTGAGCACAGCCGAATGGAAGAGAGTGGATCCGCTCTGCCTCCTCCAGCCCCCTCTCTCACTGTGTCCGTCCACACTGGGCAGCCTGTGTGCTGCGTCTTTGAATAGGACATGTGGGGGCGGGAACATTCAAACTGAGATCCGTCGGTGATCTGCATGGGAAGCTCTGGAAGCTGATAACCGGGCCTTCTGTCTCCTGGGCCCTTCCTTTCAAGTGAGTGAGCTGTGACCGGCCTCTCCCTTCTCTCTCCCAAATTCCACCCCCCCCCCCCCCCCTCTGCAGATAAGAAGCTTTCAGCACCCTGTGCAGTACCTGGTCCTATGTACTATGTGCTGGGCTCACACTAGTCTGCTGCAGTGTTGGTGATCTCATTGTCTTCCTGCATGTCCCATAGACTTCTATTAGTTTGCACATTTTTGCAGCATTTTCTGAAAGTGCACAAAAGTGGCTGCATCTTTGGTGCGCTATAAAAAAAACTGCAGCAAAAACGCACAACCTAAAATAAGCCTATGGGAAAACTGTGTATGTAAGCACTGCGGCTAAACTGCAGCACACCAGTGTGAGCCCAAAGGCTTGTACACACTTGCAGCAGGCACTGCCACTCCTCTGAAAAATGATCAATGCTCAGGTCACTTTTGCTCATGCTCAGCAACTCCAACCAGAGCTGTCAGTTTTTTTTTGTTTTTTTTTTGTTCAACTCGCTGGATTGAGCAAAAAATAAATAAATAGTGGTGTGTACAAGGCTTTACTATGTTGATAAAGGAATCAAGCAATTTTCTTGAGGAGTGGTCTCTCTGTGCGAACAATTTGGAGCGATGTCTCTCTCTGTCTGGTGGCTGGTACTCAAAATATTTTTTTTGGGGGGGGGGGGGGGGGAGCAAACTAAAAAATACTGAAAAAAAACTCCATCAATTGCAGCCTCACTCTGCCATTAAATGCAGCCTCACTGTGCCCCTTCAAATGCAGCCAATGTTAACCCACACCACCCCCCCGTCAGCATTTAACCAGCACCCCACCTCGCCTGCTGCCTGCCCGGCACTTAGCCCATCTTGGTGGCGGGTCAGGCAGCGAGTGATGGCGGGGAGCTGTGGGACAGGCAGCGGCTCCTGTGTTCTCTATGCTTACTCCATGCTTTTCCTCCTGCTAGACATCCAATAGGAGCGCCTGTCCTTTCGGGCCAATCAGGTGACGGATATCAGACCCGCTCTTCCTGATTGGCAGAGAGGTGGTTCAGTGTTAGAAGAGCAAATATTAATTTGCTTTTCTAACACGCCTGGGTGGGCTCTGAGCACAATGCTCTGCGCTCTGAGTCCACCCTATTTTGAAGCCTATTAGACCCTATGGTCAAGCTGCCTGAGGTGAGGTTGGGAGAAGAGAATAAATTAGAACATACGTGTGTCATGGGAGCATGAGCTGGAGGCAGAGGAGGAGATCACATCCTTAAATCTCAGCCAGGGTTCATGCTGGGACTTGCAGTCCTCTACTTTTTGGGATGTAATACCCCAAAAGTGAAGGACTAAAGGTCCCAACATAAACCCCTCAGAGCTCAGGATGTGTCACACACCCCTGCCCCCCCCCCCCCAACTAGTGAAGGACTACAGGACACAGCAGGAACCCGTGGGATCTAAGGGGACACATCCTTAGATCTCAGGGGTTAATGTTGGGACTTGTAGTTTGTCTAGTTGTGGAGTGGGGGGGAGTCAGGTCCTCAGCTCTGAGGGATTCATACAGGGACTTGCTTGTGATTTAGTTCCTGGTGGCCATGGTAGTACAAGTCCCCCACAGGCCCTGGAGGGCCACATTGTCCTCCCTGCCCCCCCCCCCCCACCTTTTGTGATCATGAAAAACCTTAGAGACTTTTCCCAATCCATCACTGTGCCATCACCGGTTCTATGGGCCTCTTGACTGGACTTGCCCCCCAGGCCTAAGGCTGCCAGCCCTCCCCTGATGATTGATATATACGTTATTTCTCACATTTCGTCCATGAGATAAAAAAAAGATACTTACTAGAATTTGTTTGGGATATGACTACCAAATGTTAAGAAGATAAGATGCAGAAAAACTTGGGGGGAGAGATGGGGTGGCAAAATTAAAATCCAATCTGGGCAGGGGTGGTTTTCAGACATTTTTTAGGGATACTATGATGGTTTTTGAGGTAAAAGTGAGGGTGCTAATGCAGCGTGCAAAGCGCTACTGCACACATGAGGGCATGGCCAAATTATAGTTGTGGCCAGCAAATGGGCGTGGTCAGCAAGTGGAGGTTTCTTCAAGGCTTACAATGTTGATCAGTATGTCCTGGCCTCTGTATGCCAATAAAAAGCCCAAAAATGCAGCACATCCCTACACTTCCTTTATACAATTCTACAAATGGAATTAGAACAGCAGCCTATATGTTTGTTGGCAATTGCAGTGCCTCTTAAGTAGTGCAACTCCCCTGGTTATATAATGGTTGAATATGTGCCCATTCATTATCTGTAGTGGGTGGGAACAGTTAGTTTGGGTATGGGACCAGGTCACCCCTGGCCAACACCATGTAGGCTTGTGACCTGAGAGAGAGAGGGCCCTCTGCAGAGCTGAACTGATGAGAGACTGCAATGAAGTACTCAATTGGGAGAAAGCAGAAGGATGTATCTACCCCCAACCATTTATTAGCGGGTCTGTAGCTGAGAGTGGAGCAGCCCTCCACGGCTTGAGTTGGAAGAAACTCATATGTGAGAAGGACCCACTGCTGGGGGACAAAGGTATAAGAAGGAGAAGTGATGCCTTGACTCAATGAGTTCATGATTTTCCAGTACAGTGCTCTGCATCAGTAATTGAGACAATAATGCAAGACTCAAGACAGTGAAGAAGAGCAGTTTACTTTAGATCATTTTCATATTCAGTTAAACTAAAGAAGGTTTACGATAAAAAACACCTTTTCCTTCTTTTATAGCACAAAGTAATATTTAGTTTGAGAGTTGTAATCCAGGTTAATGGAGTCCTTTGTGTATTTTTCTATATCGAGCATGAAATAACTCCTGCATGTTTCCTCCGTGAGTTTCCTGTAATAAGGATTGGCCACTGGTATTCTCTCTCTCCATGTGTAGGTTGGCCATCTTGTATCTTGACTGGTATGGCGCCACTTGCAGTTTTCTGCTGGATCTCACCAAAAGCTCTGCTCTCTGCACAGAATACACACAGCACGATGAAGATATCACTGTCACTTTTAAAAGGTAATACCTGGGTTTGTAAGGGCATTTGGGACACACAAAGTGAATTTATATCTCATATGGCTTTTGTGCTCAGAATTCAGCATCAAGCTAATATAAATGGGTTAAACCAACAAAAAAATCTTATATCTCTCACAGTCTCTGACAATGTGCTCTGTCCATCCACCTGCAGTTCAGCTTACAAGGGGTCTTGTTCAAACAATGGGTGATTCTTCCATCTAGAATTAAATGTTAATTTTAGACTTGCCCTTAAAAAATACATTTACCGGTAGTTGTTTTTAATGCTTATGCTACTTAAGCAATCTGCAAGGTCGGCCCTTACCTGTCTGCCAACCAGCACATACATTATGGGGTTCAGGGAGCAGCTGGTAAAGGCAATGCTAACCAGGAGTGGCGTAAAGGTCATACTTTTAAACATGACTATTAAATTCATATTTCTAACAGCAGCCAAATTAATGATTTCACCTATAATGAGCGGTGTCCAACAGACAAAGTACACTATAATGATGGTGATGACTATTTTATAGAGCCGATGGGTGTTCACAGTCTGAGATTTTCGGGCCTGTATAGCTATGGTTATATTGGAAAATATTATAACACAGAATGGAATGAAATAGCCAATCACCAGGAAAGGAATAGTAAAACACTGTGTTGAAAATATTACGTTATTCCAAGTAGTGAGTGTGTTCTCATCCCCGCAGCATTCTTCAGATGAACATTCCTTGAAAAAATAGTGGAAGTTTTTGTGCACTTCTAGGGAAACCTTCTTTTCTAAGCTTAGAGGTTCAGTTAAATTATATGTAGGGTTAAATGTTCCATTGTCAAAGTCTTTAACCAAATTAAAATTGCAATACATTTTGTTTCCAATTTTAAACTCCCCGCTAAAAATCAAAATGGGAAGACTGGTAAATATGGTTATAATCCATATCATTATGCAAGTCCATCGTGAAATGCGTTGCGATATAAACTTCCGATGAAACATTGGCTTTGCCACCGACAAAACCCGACTGAGATTTAAGGCTATAAGAATGAGGACGCTAGCATACAAATTAACAGAAATAACAAAGAGAAACATCTTACAGATGTTCTTTCCGAAGGGCCAGTGGCCTTGTAAGACAGCAAAGATGTGCAGAGGCAATAAGAGGACAGAGACAAAATCGGTGATGGCCAGGTTCAAGAACCAGATTTTAGATTTACGATTCTTCATTACAAATATGTTGAAAAAGATGACAATGGCGTTGCCAATCAGTCCTATGATGCAGGTTGCCAGAGCTATCACAAAGTTTACATAACTAAAAAGAGTAGAATACTTTTCTTGATATGCCATAAGTTCCATCATTTCTCCAGTGGAATAACAGGGGCTGTACAAAGACATGTTCCCTCTTGAAAGGTTTAAGCTGAAAATTAATAAAACAGGATGTCAGCACATGTGATACCAAATCTCATAATTATTTCTATTAGAATTAAAGTTATTCTATGTATTTTTTTTAATACATATCTGAATCTGGCTTAATATCACCCTCTTGCAATCACTTGTACAATACTCTGGGAGAAAGGGGCAACACTGGTAGCCAATAAGTTAAAATGCTAAGGGCACCTTAGCATTTCCCCCTGTTGTTTCTACCCTCCTACCCATCTCCATACATGTCTGATCTTCCTTTTCTACCTTCCCAAACCCCCTTGAACTCTCCTACATCTTCCTTCTCCGCTTGTCTAGACTTACTAGTAGGGATGGTCCCAATTTTCGCAGAACAAACAAACTAATGGGTCGTTCGTGCCGCAGAGTGCCCCATAATGCAGTGTGAGATTGCAGTGCATTGATGGCTGCTCATTGGCCAAAGCATGCACCTGACCTGCACTCTCTGCTGTGAGAGCCATGATTGGCCAAAGGTAGGGTGCCTTTAGCCAATCATGGCTCAGGGGGCTAAGCCCCCGCCCCACACGATATAAGGCTGCTTCCTCTTCTACCTTCCCAACCACCCTTGAACTCTCCTACGTCTTCCTACTCTGCTTGTCTAGACTTACTAGTAGGGATAGTCCCAATGTTCCAGTCAAACATAAGTTCGACTCGAATATTGGGTGCTCATCTGTTCACAAAACAAACAAACAAACGGGGTGTTCGCTGCAAATTTGAGCACTGTGGAGCACCCCATAATGCAGTGCAAGGTTGCAGTGCATTGACAGCTGCTGATTGGCCAAGGCATGCACATGACCTGCATGCTTTGGCCAATCACAGTGATTTCTGCTGTGAGAGCCATGATTGGCCAAAGACAGGCTGCTTTTAGCTAATCATGGCTCAGGGGGCTAAGCCCACGCCCCACACTATATAGGGCTGCTTACACAGCGGCCGTATATAATGTTATAATAACATGGAGATTGAGAGAACGTTAGCTAGAAGCAGGTTAGTTAGTGGTGTGCAGGCAGTTTGGTATATAGATATATACAGTGCCTTGCAAAAGTATTCACTCTTCTTGGCATTTTTCGTGTTTTGTTGCCTCACAACCTGCAATTAACATGGAGTGTTTGAGGATTTGCATCATTTAATTTACAGAACATGCCCACAACTTTGAAGATTTTTTATTGTGAAGCAAACAACAAATAGGACAAAATTACAGAAAAGGTCAATGTGCATAACTATTCACCCCCTAAAGTCAATACTGTGTAGAGCCACCTTTTGCGGCTATCACAGCTCCAAGTCGCTTTAGATAAGGCTCTATGAGCTTGCCACATCTTACCACTAGGATTTTTTGCCCATTCCTCTTTGCAAAACTGCTCCAGCTCCTTTAAGTTGGATGGTTTGCGCTTGTGAACAGCAATCTTTAACTCTGACCACAGATTTTCTATTGGATTGAGGTCTGGGCTTTGACTAGGCCATTCCAACACATACATGTTTCCCCTTAAACCACTAAAGTGTTACTTGAGCAGTGTGTTTGGGGTCATTGTCCTGCTGGAATGTGAACCTCCGTCCTAGCCTGAAATCACACACAGAGTGGTAAAGGTTTTGCTAAAGAATATCCCTGTATTTAGCACCAACCATTTTTCCCTCAAATCTGACCAGTTTCCCAGTCCCGACTGCTGAAAAACATCCCCACAGCATGATGCTGCCACCACCATGTTTCACTGTGGGGGTGGTGTTGTTTGGGTGATGTGATGTGTTGGGTTTGCACCAGGCATAGCCTTTTCTTTGATGGCCAAAAAGTTCAATTTTAGTCTCATAAGACCAGAGCACCTTCCTCCATACATTTTGGGAGTCTCTCGCATGCCTTTTCGCAAACTCAAAATGTGTCATTTTGTTTTTTGTTGAAAGTAATGGCTTTCTTCTGGCCACTCTGCCATGAAGCCCAACTCTATGGAGAGTACAACTTATTGTTGTCCTATGTACAGATACTCCAGTATCTGCTGTGGAACTCTGCAGCTCCTCCAGGGTTACCTTAGGTCTCTGTGCTGCCTCTCTGATTAATGCCCTCCTTGCTTGTTCTGTGAGTTTTGGTGTGCGGCCGTCTTTTGACAGGTTTGCTGTTGTGCCATGTTCTTTCCATTTGGTTATGATAGATTTGATGGTGCTTCTAGGGATCATCAAAGATTTGGATATTTTTTTATAACCTAACCCTGACTTGTACTTCTCAACAACATTGTCCTTACTTGTTTGGAGAGTTCCTTGGTCTTCATGGCAGTGTATGGATGGTGGTGCCTCTTTCTTAGGTGTTGCAGCCTCTGGTGCCTTTCAAAAAGGTGTGTATATGTAATGACAGATCATGTGACACTTAGATTGCACACAGGTGGACATCATTTCACTAATTATGTGACTTCTGAAGGTAATTGGTTGCACCAGAGCTTTTTATGGGCTTCATAACAAAGGGAGTGAATACATACACATCCTAATTAGAATTTTTTTATTTCTGAAAAATAGTTTTATGTATATATTTTTCACATTTTACTTCACCAACTTAGACTATTGTGTTCTGATCAATCACATATAATTCATATTAAAAAAACATTGACCTAAAGGCTGTAATGTAACAAAATAGGTAAAAAGCCAAGGAGGGGGTGAATACTTTTGCAAGGCACTGTATGTATATATATATATATATATATATATATATATATATATTGCAGTTAGTGTAGAATATATAGAATATATATACAAGACAGGCAGTGTAGTATATATATATCCCTGCCCCCACCTTATGTGAATGGGTGTGGGGTATATTGTACCCCTGCCAATTCACCAAAAAAAGTATCAAAATGTAAAAACCATAAAAGACAGTTTTTGGCAATTCCTTTATTTAAAAAGAAAGTGTCCCACGATGTCCACCCATCTTCAATCACGCCGCCGACCCAAAAATAGAAAAAAAAAAAACTTTGCCTCGATTTGAGGCCTCCTGCCGACTGCTGTCTCTTGGCTGTGACAGCTGTTATATAGGCAAGGACGAGGCCATTAGTATTTAACCACTTAACAACCGCCCATTGCCGATTAACGGCTTCAGTGCGGTTGTTTAACTCTGAGAGGCCGTTAATTAACGGCCTCCCAGAATTCTGCTCTCGCGCGCCCCCTGGGGCGCGCACACGAGAGCATCCGTGACCGCTGGGTCCAGTGGACCCGGCGCATCACGAATCACGGTAAACGGCCGCTCATCGCGGCCGTTTACCACGTGATCGCTCCGTCAAATGACGGAGTGATCACTTGTAAACAAGCCGATCGGTACAGCGGAGGGGGAAGAGATCGGTGTCAGCAGCGATGTGGGCTGCATCTGCAGTGCCCACATCGCTGCTCACTGAAAATTAACCCCTCGATTCCCTGCATTACTCTGCAATACCCTGCCATTACTCTGCAATACCCTGCCATTACTCTGCAACACTCTGCAATGCCCTGCAACACTCTGCAATGCCCTGCAACACTCCGCAATGCCCTGCAACACTCTGCAATGCCCTGCAACACTCTGCAATGCCCTGCAACACTCCGCAATGCCCTGCAACACTCCGCAATAACCTGCAACACTCCGCAACACTCCGCAATACTCTGCAACACTCTGCAATACTCTGCAACACTCTGCAACACCCTGCAACACCCTGCAACACTCTGCAACACCCTGCAACACTCCGCAATACCCTGCAACACTCTGCAACACTCTGCAACACTCTGCAACACCCTGCAACACTCTGCAATACCCTGCAACACTCTGCAATACCCTGCAACACTCTGCAACACTCTGCAATACTCTGCAACACCCTGCAACACTCTGCAATACCCTGCAACACTCTGCAATACCCTGCAACACTCTGCAATACCCTGCAACACTCTGCAATACCCTGCAATACCCTGCAACACTCTGCAACACTCTGCAATACCCTGCAACACTCTGCAACACTCTGCAACACTCTGCAACACTCTGCAATACTCTGCAACACCCTGCAACACTCTGCAATACCCTGCAACACTCTGCAATACCCTGCAACACTCTGCAATACCCTGCAATACCCTGCAACACTCTGCAATACCCTGCAACACTCTGCAACACTCTGCAATACTCTGCAACACCCTGCAACACTCTGCAATACCCTGCAACACTCTGCAATACCCTGCAACACTCTGCAATACCCTGCAACACTCTGCAATACCCTGCAACACTCTGCAACACTCTGCAACACTCTGCAATACCCTGCAATACCCTGCAACACTCTGCAACACTCTGCAATACCCTGCAACACTCTGCAACACTCTGCAACACTCCGCAATACCCTGCAACACTCTGCAACACTCTGCAACACTCTGCAACACTCTGCAACTCTCACCAATACCCTGCAACACTCTGCAATGCTCTGCAACACCCGCCAATACCCTGCAACACTCTGCAATGCTCTGCAACACCCGCCAATACCCTGCAATGCTCTGCAACGCAGTACTCTGCAACGCCATACTCTGAGATACCCAGCCATACTCTGAGATACCCAGCCATAGTCGGTGATACCCTGCAATACCCAGCCATAGACATCCCCCCCGCTCCCGCCGCCCTCCGCCCTCCGGTGCTTCTACTGAATCGCTAATACGATCAAAGCCAGAATCTTTTTTTTTTTTTCAGGCTTCCCAGCTTAGAGGTGAGATGCGGGGTCTTATTGACCCCACATCTCACTGTAAAGAGGACCTGTCATGCCATATTCCTATTACAAGGGATGTTTACATTCCTTGTAATAGGAATAAAAGTGATCAAAAAAATTATTTTTGGGGAAAAAAATGTCAAACTAAAATAAAGTAAAATGAACAATAAAAAAAAATGTTTTTTTTAAAGCGCCCCTGTCCCCATGTGCTCGCATGCAGAAGCGAATGCATACGTAAGTCCCGCCCACATATGAAAACGGTGTTCAAACCACACATGTGAGGTATCGCTGCGAACGTTAGAGCGAGAGCAATAATTCTAGCCCTAGACCTCCTCTGTAACGCAAAACATATAACCAGTAAAAAAAATTTAAATCGTCGCCTATGGGGATTTTTAAGTAGCGACGTTTGGCGCCATTCCACTAGCGTGTGCAATTTTGAAGAGTGACATATTAGGTATCTATTTACTCAGCGTAACTTCATCTTTCACATTATGCAAAAATTGGGCTAACTTTACTGTGTTTTTTTTTTTAAGCACAAAACAGTTTTTTTTCCAAAAAAAAGCATTCGAAAAATTACTGCGCAAATACCGTGCGAGATAAAAAGTTGCAAAGACCACCATTGTATTCTCCAGGGTGTTTGCTAAAAAAAACATATATAATGTTTTGGAGTTCTATGTAATTTTCTAGCAAATAAATGATGATTTTTACATGTAGGAGAGAAATGTCAGAATTGTCCTGGGTGCTCCAGAACACCTGATGGCGCTCCATGCATGTTGGGCCTCTGTATGTGGCCACACTGTGTAAAAGTCTCACACATGTGGTATCGCCATACTCAGGAGTAATAGCAGAATGTGTTTTGGGGTGTAATTTGTGGTATGCATATGCTGTGTGTGAGAAATAACCTGATAATATGACAATTTTGTGAAAAAAAAAGTAAAAAGAATCTTGATTTTGCAAAGAATTGTGGGAAAAAATGACAACTTCAAAAAACTCATCATGCTAAATACCTTGGAATGTCTTCTTTCCAAAAAGGGGTCATTTGGGGGGTATTTGTACTTTTCTGGCATGTTAGGGTCTCAAGAATTGAAATAGGCCGTCAGTACTTCAGGTGTGATCAATTTTCAGATATTGGCACCATAGCTTGTGGACTCTATAACTTTCACAAAGACCAAATAATATCCACCAATTTGTACTTATTTTTACCAAAGATATGTAGTGGTATAAATTTTGGCCAAAATTTATGAAGAAAAAATTACTAATCTGCTAAATTTTCTAACAGAAACAAAGAAAAATTCATTTTTTTACAGAATTTTCGGTATTTTTTCTTTTATAGCACAAAAAATAAAAAACCCAGCGGTGATTAAATACCACCAAAAGAAAGCTCTATTTGTGTGAAAAAAAGGACAAAAATTTCATATAGGTCCAGTGTTGCATGACTGAGTAATTGTCATTCAAAATGCGAGAGCACCGAAAGCTGAAAATTGGTCTGGTTATTAAGGGTGTTTAAGTGCCCAGTGGTCAAGTGGTTAAATGAATAGAGGTGTGCATCTATCACAGGGTGGTGTCTGTGGATACACTAAAAAAAATTAAACAAATGCCACATCCTGGTTATCACTTTACAAATATAAGCATTTTCAGGAAATGGGGAATTGGGAAAAAAAATAAAATATATATAGATAAGAGAACCTTCACATAAAAGACCTCAAAAGAAAAATGTGGGTTCAATTGGACTTTTTAGGCATAAAAGGAGTTGTAAAAAACAACCGATATGTTCAAGAGAGATTATCTCTATTTATTATCAAAGCAGATTACGTATAAAATGTGAACAATCAAAATTAAAAATACAAATACAAAAAAGTTTTTTCCTCCTTATACATACACATTTAAGACCTAGTTGATATCCTATCAAAGATAATATAATCCACTCAAAATTTCCAAGAAAGGAAAACAGAAATACACATTTATATAAATATAAAATAGAGGATATCAAATATACAGTTAAAACTTAAATATGTTCTGGTGCTCTACATGTTTTTCTTTTGAGGTCTTTTATGTGAAGGTTCTCTTATCTATATTTTTTATTTTTTTTCCCCAATTCCCCATTTCCTGAAAATGCTTATATTTGTAAAAGGACGAGGCCATACCGTGCAGTAACCGAGTGACCCCGTCCCTTATGACGTCATCTGACATCAGAGGGACGGGGTCATCCGATTGGCCCCGCCTTTGCCTATATAACAGCTGTCACAGCCAAAAGACAGCAGTCACTGGGAGGCGTCCCATGGAGGCAGAGTTTTTTCATTTTTTTTAAATATTTGTCAAGCGGCGTGATTGATGATGGGTGTACATCACAGGACACTTCTTATTTTTGAATAAAGGAATTGTCAAAAACTGGCTATTGTACAATGTAGCCCTACCTATTCACATGGGGGGTGGGATCTGGGGGCCCCCTTGTTAAAGGGAGCTTCCAGATTTCAATAAGCCCCCCACCCACAGACCCCCACAACCACCAGACCAGAGTTGTGGGGATGAGGCCCTTGTCCTATTCAACATTACTTTATTAGGGGGACCTCAAAGCACCCTCCCCATGTTGAGGGCAAGTGGCCTGGTATTGTTCAGGATGGGGGGGGGCGCTCGCTCAACCCACCTTCCTGGCCTGCCAGGCTGCTTGCATGGATAAGGGTCTGGTATGGATTTCGGGAGGGACCCCACGCCAATTTGTTTTTAAATTTTGGCTTGGCGTCCCCCTTAAAATCAATGCCAGACCCAAAGGGCCTGGTATGGATTTTGGGTGGGCCCCATGCTGTTTTTTTTTTTAATTTTTGACGTGGAGTTCCCCTTAAAATCCATACCAGACCCATACCATTTTTTTCATTGAATTTTCATCTATATTGCCGGGAGAGCCGTCAATACATTACAGCCATGAGAAAGTTTAAATGACATTTTTTCCTTTAGAAATGTAATTTTGCTGTGGCATTGTTCAACACATTATACAGATGCGCCACTTTACAGGCAGACTAAGGGGACCCCCCGGCACGATATTTAAAGTAATATTTTTCTTTTGTTTCACTTCATGCATTATTAAAATTACTAGTCCTGAAAAAGCGGTTGTTTTAAAAACAGTTGTTTTAAAAACAGTTGTTTTTTTGCGATACTTTTTTTGCGATACACGTCTCCTGTGGCAGTACCCGGGTCCCCAAACACTTTTTATGGCAATAACTTGCATATAAGCCTTTAAAATGAGCACTTTTAATTTTTTATGTTCGCACGGTCACTTAAAATTTTTGCCTGTTCGCATGTTCTGGTGCGAACCGAACTGAGGGGTGTTCGGCTCATCCCTACTTAATAGATTTCTGTTAGACTGTTGGAAAAGTAA
This sequence comes from Lithobates pipiens, assembly GCF_037356315.1. Taxonomy (NCBI): domain Eukaryota; kingdom Metazoa; phylum Chordata; class Amphibia; order Anura; family Ranidae; genus Lithobates; species Lithobates pipiens. Next base: position 290,181,375 of record NW_027507784.1, read on the forward strand.
AAGACTTGGATGTTGACACATTTATTACTTACCTTAATAACTTATCTAGGATTCATTGGGGGTTATTTATGAAAGGCAAATTCATTTTGAACTACAAGTGCAAAGTGCACTTGAAATTGCACTGAAAGTGCACTTGGAAGTGCAGTCGCTGTGGATCCGAAGGGGAAATGCAAGGAAAATAAAAAACAGCATTTTAACTTTCACATGATTGGATGAGAAAATCAGCAGAGCTTCCTTTCATTTAATATCTACCCCTCAGATTTACAGTGACTGCACTTCCAAGTGCACTTGCAGTGCAAAATTAATTTGCCTTTCGTAAAATACATTGACCGAAATTAGGTTGAATAATGTATTCATGTTTTCTGGAAGCTGTGTTTATGTTTATGGCATGTTATGATCATACCTATGTTCTTGATAAAAAAAAAAAAATGTAAATAAAGAATTTGAAAAAACAACAAGAAAGAATGTTCACACCAAATCTACATCAGCATCATTTCAGTGCAAACCCAAATCCCAAGCAAACCAACCCAAACTGTGCCTTGCTTTCCTTGAACTTAATAATATGCTTAAAGAATGTCAAAGAAAATAGTACAGAAAAAGGATTTGTAGTGCTAAATCCTGCTTTATGGGGTTCTAGTTTATGGCATCTGAACATCCATTTAGCATAAACAGAACTTTGGGGGTTATTTACGAAAAGGCAAATCCACTTTGCACGGCAAGTGCACTTGGAAGTGCAGTCGCTCTAAATCTAAAGGGTAGATCTGAAATGAGTGGAAGCTCTGCTGATTTTATTCAATCATGTGTAAGTTAAAATGCTGTTTTTTTATTTTCCTTGCATGTCCCCCTCGGATCTACAGCGACTTAACTTCCAAGTGCACTTGCAGTGCAAAGTGTATTTTCCGGTAGTAAATAACCCCCATAGTCTGATTGTGTGGTCCTTAGTGCACAGAGAGCATCTACTATTTTCTATTGACTCTAGATGTGAAGCTCTGTTTGACCTCCTATAAACTTTAGGTTCCACCCAAAAATGGAGCTTCCGCTATCCGGATTCCTCCCCCCCTCCGGTGTCACAGTTGGCACCTTTCGGAGGGGAGCAGATACCTTTCTAATACAGGTATTTTCTCCCACTTCTGGCGAAAGATTGACACAATATCTGTGGTGATCTACGCCATGTCCGGCCCCTCCTCCACCCCCCTCCCTGCTGCCTTCTGGGAGACACACAGGTCCCAGGAGACAGTAGGGACCACTCAGAATGTACAGCACGACTCGCGCATGTGCAGTAGGGAACCAGGCTGTAAAGCAGCAAAGCTTCACTTCCCGATTCCCTTACTGAAAATGCCGGCGCCTGCACCCGGGAGCCTAGGGACAGATTGGCTTCAGGTGAGGACTTCGCAGGTGCCCTGGACAGGTAAGTGTCCTTATTTTAAAAGCTGCAGTATTTGTAGCTGCTAACTTTTTTTTTTTTTTGGGGCGGAACTCCACTTTAAAAAGGAACTGCAGTCTGCTCCCATCATTTGTAATAAAAACATCTTTGCCATGCTGAAGCTTCCCTCCAACCACTTTGCATATTATTTTATATATATACTGTGATTCTGTACTTGCCAAATATGCTGCAGAAATCTTTCTTCACTGAGTCTGGTTGCATCCATTTTAACTGTGGACATCTAAAGCTGCTGCCTGTTAACTTCCTGGATTTACAGAGACACACTCTACAGCTCTGATTGGCCCTCTTATTACTCACCCCCCCCCCCTTCCTGCAAAACTCTCATGAGAGTGAGAGCGAGAGAGAGAACTGTGCATGATGTCATAAGCCTAGGCTTTTTACCAGAAAGGAAACAGGAAGTGGTCTGTATAAGGTATTTACTTGCAGAAAAAAATGTTTTACTATCCAAAGTTAAAACAACAAGGGTAGAAGATTTAATAGATGGAAAGTTGAAAAAATTACTGAAGGTCCACTTTAAGATCTATATATCTGGTAAACTGCTCTATGTACCCCTTGATGAAGGTGCTATACACAGTTAGTGGAGTTGTGAAGGACTCTGTGAAGATTATAAATACACTATGGTGTATCTATAGATTGAGGAAGGACTGGTTTAGCACTGTTTATCAACCTACCTACTGGATACTATAGAGTGCCACTTGAATGACAGCTCTGACTCTGCTATGGCAGCTGACATCACATCCAAGATGGTGGCACACAGCAGCGGTCTCAGGAGTTTTGTATGTCTACATACACACATGTCTACAGGAAGGCTTTTACAGGTGAATATTATGTATATAAAATGTTAAATGCACATATAATCTTATAGGAAGATTTTTGTTGAATAGTCTGACGACTGGGACTCTTTAAAAGTTGATAATCAGTAACTGAGACAACAATGAGATATAACAGCAGCACTCAAGACAGTAAAGAAGAGCGGTTTTATTTAGATCACTTTCACATTCAGTTAAGCTAAAGAAGGTCTAAACCAAAACTTTTTTCTATCTTTTATAGTACAAAGTAGTATTTAGTTTGAAAGCTGTAATCCGGCCTAATGGTGTCCTTTGTGCATTTTTTCCATTATCGAGCATTAAAAACTCTCCTGCAAATTGCGTCTCGGAGTTTCCTGTAATAAGGATTGATCACTGTTGCTCTCTCTCCTTGTGTATGTTGGCCGGCTTGGATCTTGATTTGACGTCACCAGTATCTGCCCATTGTAGGTTTCTGCAAGTAGTCTATAGTGAATGGACCTGCTGGATCTCAGCAAAAGCTTTGCTCAGGCTATGTAGAAAACATTGAATATATCACTGCTAATTTTACAACGTAATCTTTAGGTTTGTTAGGGCATTGGGTACATACACACTTGAACTATATCCTCTATGGTTATTGATAAATAAAATATACAGTAAATGTAAGTTTTTGTGTCCAAAAGCATTAAGCAAATGTAGGTGGGTTGAACCAACCAAAAATGTATTATATTTCTCAGTCTCTGGCAATGAGTTCTGTTCAGCCACCTGATGAACATGTGACAAGGGGTTTCATCCAAACAATGGATGATTTTGTCATGTAGAACTAAATATAATTTTTTTGTTAGGCTTGCCTTAAAAAATATTCTTTTAGCTGCTTCTCATGCCTTTGCTACTTAAAACAGAACTTAAGTTCTAATGTAACAAACAGCAAGCAGACAGGCCTTTACTGCAGAACAGACATGCAATGTCTGTTCTGCAATATAATGCCCCTACCTGCCTGCTTGCTATCTTGTCAGGTGCTGCAAACTGAGATGTGAATGTGCAGCTCAGCTTACAGCACTCGGCTGGTCCCTGAGTGGTGGAATGATGGTCTCTTGCACATGTGCAGGAGTGATGTTTTCCTGCACCGGAAGATGCAGGTGCCTGCAGAGGAACTATTGGACATGTGAGTATTGATCCTTCAGTTCCGCTTCAAGAAATCTGCAAAACTAGCCCTTGCCTGTCGGCCAACTAGCACGTACATTACGGGGTTCAAGGAGCAGTTGGCATAGGTAAAGGTAACGAGGAGTGGGATGAAGGTCATGACTTTAAACATAACTATTAAATTCATATTTCTAACAGCAATCAAAACAATAACTTGACTTACAATGAGCGGTGTGCATGTAACAAAGTGCACTATAATGATGGTAATGACTATTTGATAGAGCCGATGGGTGTTTACAGTCTGGGATTTTCGGGCCTGTATAGCTATGGTTATATTGGAAAATAATATAACACAGAATGGAATGAAAAAGGCAATCACCAGGAGAGGAATACTATAACACTGTATTGAAAATAATATGTTATTCCACTTAGTGAGAGTGTTTTCATCACCGCAGCATTCTTCAGCTGAACATTCCTTGAAAAAGTAGTGAAACTTGTTGTACACTTCTAGGGAAACATTTTTTTCTAAGCTTGGAGGTTCAGTTAAATTATATGTAAGGTCAAATGTCCCATCATCATTGTCTTTAGCACAATTTAAACTATTGTCTCCAAATGTAAACTCCCCACTTAAAACCAACATTGGAAGACTGGTGAAAATGGTTATCATCCATATCATTATGCATGTCCATCGTGAAACACGTTGCGAGATAAACTTTCGATGAAACATTGGCTTTGCCACAGATAAAACCCGATTGAGATTTAGGGCTACAATAGTGAAAATGTTAGCATACATATTAATACAGGTAACAAAGAAAAACAGCTTACAAATCTGCTTTCCAAAAGGCCATTGACCATGTAATACAGCAGAAGCTTGGACAGGCAATAAGAGGAGAGAGACAAAATCGGTGATGGCCAGGTTCAAGAACCAGATTTTAGATTTATATTTCTTCATTACGAATATGTTGAAAAAGATGACGATGGCATTGCCAATCAGTCCTATGACGCAGGTCACCATAGCTAGCACAAAGTTTACATAATTAAGAGTAGCAGAATACTTTTCTTGATATTTCATAAGTTCCATCATTTCTCCAGTGGAATAACAGAGGCTGTACAAAGACATTTTTCCTCTTGAAGGGTTGAAGCTGAAAATGAATAAAATGGAAAAGGATGTCAACAGATTTTATACAAAATCTCATAATTATTGCTACTAGAATTGAAAGTAACATTACAGGTTTGGATTTTTTTTAAAATAACAAACATGTCATACTTACATGCTCTGGCTCACCGGCCAATGGTGGCCACTGCTGTCTCAGCCAATGAGGAGAGGGAGTCCTGGGAAAGACGTGTCTCTAATGCCGCGTAAACACGGCCGGACTTTCCAGCAAACTAGGTCTGACGGTCTTCCCGACTGACTTTTGGCAGAGTTCCGATGGATTTTCCGAACAAACGGACTTGGCCACACACGAACGGACTAAGTCCATTCAAAAGTCCATTAATTTTGAACGTGATGACATAAACGGGATAGCCAGTAGCCAATAGCTGCCCTTGCGTCATATTTGGTCCGTTGGACCAGCACACAGACAAACTGTTTCCCCGATTTGAGTCAGTCGGAATTGAGTCTGCCGGATAGATTTGCCATTTCTAGGTCCGCCGAATTTTATTCCTGAAAAACGAACGGATTAGCCCACACACGATTGGATTCTCCAACGGACTAATCCCATCGGACCTAGTTTGCCGGAAAGTCCGCTCGTGTGTACGTGGCATAATGCACATCGCTGGATCGAGAAAGGTGCTTAAGGTGAGTATTAAGAGGGCTGTCAGGGGAGCACTACAGAGAATGTTTTATACCTTCATGATTGTAAAAAACCTTCAGCCTTTACAACCACGTGAAGTTATCCTATGAAAAATGAAAAATGGAAAAATGTAAAAAATGTAAAAATGAAATATTCCTTTAAATATTGTGCCGGGGTTGACCTTAGCATGCCTGTAAAGTAGCACATCTTTTCCATGTTTCTAACAGTGCCACAGCAAAAGGACATTTCTAAAGGAAAAAAAAATCAATTAAAACTTACGGCTGCAATGTATCGTCGGATCCCGGAAATATAGATAAAAATACCAAAAATACCAAAACAAATGTTGTGGTTGTCCCCCCAAAAATTCATACCAGGCTCTTCAGGTCTGGTATGGATATTACAGGGAACCCCCAGGAACTATATTCTCTGAACAGCAGTATATATACTATAAGGCCTGCCCTATATACTCTGCAGAAAATCTGGGCCTTAGGTGTTGGTGGTATCAGAACACTGTAAGCCCTCACAGTTACTCTTGTTGGGCACAGGAACGGGCCCTGCTGTGAAATATTAGATCAAAAATTGAAATTACATGCCCTGATAAACAGGGGCAGAAAAATTGGGCCTTGGGTGGTGGTGCCACAACACTGCAACCCCTCACAGATATTCTTGTTGGTCAAAGGATCAGGCCCTGCTGTGAAATGTTAGATCAAATTTTTTTATTATATGCCCATGTTAAACAGGGGCAGAAAAAATGGGCTTTGGGTGGTGGTGGGGGTGTCCTAAGCCAAATTTATTGTTGGAAGCTAGCATCATTGCGGGAAGAATAGGATAGTCAGTATAGGCAGTCTTCAAGGGATCCCAGATCCATAGCAAATTCAATCAGTTACATCAGCATCAGGTGCATGATAGCTGCTGATCCAAGACTGATTCCTTTTTATGACTGTGAGCCTCTCAACAGAGTCAGCGGACAGGCGCACTCTTTGATCCATTACAAACCCTTCAGCATCACTGAATGTGCATTCAGAAAGAACGCTGCATGCAGGACAGGCCAGTAGCTCAATTGCATATTGAGCAAGTTCTGGCAAGTGGTCCATCCTCAAGACCCAGTAATCCAGTGGATGCTCTGTTGGAAAGTTCTCCAAGTCTGCTCTTGCCCCTAGATATTCCTGCACCATATAATGCAGATGATGGAGATGGTTGCTTGAACCGATCAGACCTTGGCGCTGAGGACTGAAAAATTGTTTAAAGGCATCGGTCAGCCGGCCACCTTCTCCACCGCATTTTCTCTGAATGAAGCCTCAGCAACACGCTGTCCAGCACCAGCAATTGGTAACCTCACAGGGTCTGGAAATGCATCGCACAACCTTTCTTCAAGGCCTCCTGAAGATGTTTCATCCTTTGCTCCCTCTGCAAAGGCAGGATGAGTTCTTCAACCTTACCCTTGTAACATGGATCAAGAAGAGTTGCCAGCCAGTAATGATCCCTCTTCTTGATACCACAAATCTTAGTGTCCTTTTGCAGGCTTTGCAGAATCAGGGAGGCCATGCAGCGTAAGTTTGCAGAGGCATTCGTTTCTGAGTCCTCTGGGTCACTAATGCCGCGTACACACGTAGCAGACTTAGTCTGGTGGACTGTTGATGAGGACAAGGGCCTTTTCCTGACAACCTTGGCCATTGGTTGTCGGGGTCTGCGCGCGGCTCCCCCTTCCCCAAGGCAACCCCCCATGTTGAGGGCATGCGGGCTCGCTCGTCCCCACCCCCTTTCCTGGCCGGCCGGGTAGCGTGCTCGGATAAGGGTCTGATATGGACCTGGGGGGACTCCCACGCCGATTTTTCAGAGTAGGGATTCCCCTTTAAGTCCATACCAGGTGACGGGGCCAGTGACGCCTCCTTCGCTGGTCCCGGCTACCTGGAGACGCGCATATATTGAGCGGACTTTTCTCCGGGCGGGAAAAGTATGTTCATTTCAAAAGTACGGCGGACTGGCACACACACGGCCGTATTGTCCACCGAAATGCGATTGGAGTGTAAAAGTACTTTCATAGTCTGCTGGACTTTTGGGTAAAAAAAGTCAGCCGGAGCCCACACACGGGGGGATTGTCCGGTGGACTTGAGTTTGCCGGAATTTTCCACCAGATTGTTTGATCGTGTGTATGAGGCATAAGGATCACATTATCTGTAACTACCTCCTCCCAGCCACGTACAACTCCTTGGGTTTCTGGGGACTGAAAACCATCCCTTATCCTCTACATCCATGCTGACGCAATCCTCCTCTTCTCCCAGTGTGTTTGGTGGGCCTGCAGGAATGGTATCTGGATAAAGGGGGCCTTGAGAGGAAAGGAAGTCCTCCTCTTCCTCCGGCTGTTCTGCTACAAGTGCCCTGTCCGTGATTCCACAAAGCGTGTGCTCCAGCAGGAGGACTAGAGGGACAGTGTCACAAATGCATGCAATGCCGCTGCTCACCATCCTTGTGGCCTCCTCAAATGATGACAGGACAGTGCATGCATTCTTGATCAGTAGCCACTGATGTGGTGAAAAGAAGCCAAGCTCCCCCCAACCCTGTCCTAGTGCCATACTCGCACAGGTACTCATAGATGGCCCTCTGCTGTGTGTGCAGCCGCTGCAGCATTGCCAATGTTGAGTTCCACCTGGTGGGCATGTCACAAATGAGGTGGTTGGTGGGCAGGTTGCATTCCCTTTGAATGTCAGCCAGCCGAGCACTGGCATTGTATGACCGGTGGAAATTACCATAGACTTTTCTTGCCTGTCTCAGGAGATCTTGTAAGCCTGGGTACCTGGTCAAGAACCGCTGCACCACCAAATTCAGGATGTGTGCCAAACATGAAACATGGGTCAAGTGTCCCTGTCAGAGGGCGGAGAGAAGGTTGGTGCCATTGTCGCAAACAACTATTCCTGGCTGATGCTGGCATGGCGTCAACCACCTCTGAGGCTGCCCCTGTAGAGCTGATAGAATCTCTGCTCCAGTGTGGCTCCTGTCCCTTAGGCAAACCAACTCAAGCACCGCATGGCTTCTTTTAGCCTGACTGCTTACATAGACCCTTGAAGGCTTATGGAGCACCGCTGGTTCAGAGGACAAATCTGCAGAAGAGGCCATAGAGGAAGAAAAGGAGGGGGAGAGCTGTGGCAGAATCACCACTAGCATGTTGGAGGCGTGGTGGTGGAACAAGCTCCAACAACACTGAGCCTGTCCTGCATCCTTCCTAGCTGCCAGCAGAGTTACCCAGTGAGCCGTGAAGGAAACGTAACGTGCGTGCCCATGCCTGCTGGACCATGAGTCAGCGCTAATATGAACCTTACTGCTGACCGCTCTGCCCAAAGAGGCCAAAACATTGCCTTTCACATGCTGGTAGAGAGTCGGAATGGCCTTCCATGAAAAGTAATGGTGTTTTGGAACCTGCCACCGGGGTACAGCACATTCCACAAATTCACAAAAGGGGGCAGAGTCTACCAGCTGAAAAGGCAGCAGTTGCAGTGCTAGCAATTTGGCCAAGCTAGCATTTAGACGCTGAGCATGTGGATGGCTGGGACTAAATTTCTTTTTACGGTTCAGCAACTGGGGTAGGGAAATTTGCCTGCTAAAATAAATTGGTGGTGTACTGCTACCAGATTGGCTGCAAGTACTGGGGACACCTATTGCTATACCTTCATTCCTCTCAGTGCAGTTTTTTGAGAGGACTGGAGGTATAGTAGGGTTGGAGATCCCAGATGAGGAGCAAGAAGAAGTCTGCCTCTTTCTTTGATGTGGGTCTTTCAAGTGCTGCTGCCAACGGACTGCATGCAGGTCGTCATATGTCTGGTGAAGCATGTGGTGCCTAAGCGGCTGCTGTTCTGTCCATGCTTGATCCACTTCAGACATAGGTTGCAAACAGCAACAGTGCGATCTGCTGCACACGTGTCGAAAAGGCCCACACCAAGGAACTTTTAAAAGTCAGCAGGGAGTCAGCAGCGCCCTGCACCTGCAGAGCTCTGCGGTGTGATGCAATAGGATGGCTGCCCTTAAACTGACCCCTAGAGGACATCCTGCCTCATTGGATTTGTGCCTCCTCCTCCCCCCCAAGTACAATCAGTGACCTCATCATCCCCTCCCTCCCTGTCACTGGAGCAAACTTGGCAGTACGCTGCAGCTGGAGGAACATGACTGTCAGTTTCTTGTCCTTCTGTGGCACCCCCTCTCTCTAGGGTCATGTTACTCCCTTCCTCAACCTGGGAACCAACATCGGAGCCTTCAAATTGCTGCACATCCTCCAGCAGCATATAACTGACACTGTGGTCAAAAAATTCTGGGGACTCTTCCATGCATGATGGCGGGGCTACGGAAGAAGTGACTGTGGACAAGGAGCCGGTGGAATAGGCCGCTTTGTCAGCTGCGTTGGAAGGCAAACTACTTTGAGTCTGTGTGACAGAGGATGAGGAGGATGAGGATGGCTTCATTATCCACCCCACCAGCTCTTCTGCATGTTGTGGCTTAATAACATGGCCAGCAGCAGCAAAAAAGGACAAGCGTGCCCCATGGACACCTGCAGAGGATGCACTACTGTATGTCCGCGATATTGACTGTAGACACAGAGACTGCTTGCCCTCTTTTAGTGGCCTGTGAGCATCTGCCTCCCCTTGGTGGTCTTCCGGACATGATGTATTTTTTGTTTTGCAACACCACATTACACTGTATTGGATACTGTGTACACTTCCTGCACTGTATTAGACCCCAGAAGTGTAGTAGAAACTGTACACACTGTATGATATACTGTGTACACCGCCCGAAGTGTATCAGAAACAGTACACCACCAAATGCACTGTAGATATAGGCTACACTGAATGCAGAGTATATATATATATATATATATATATATATATATATATATATATATATATATTAACCACTTCATCCCTGGAAGGATTTACTTCTTTCCTGACCAGAGCATTTTTTGCGATACAGCACTGCTTCACTTTAACTGACAATTGTGTGGCCATGCGACGTTGCACCCAAACAAAATTTACATCCATTTTTTTCTCACAAATAGAGCTTTCTTTTGATGGCATTTGATCACCTCTGCGGTTTTAATTTTTTCCGCTATAGTCAAAAAAAGAGTGACAATTTAGAAAAGAAAGCTTTATTTTTTGCTATAATAAATATCCCATAAAAATATATTAAAAAATGTATTTCTTCCTCAGTTTAGGCCGATATATAATCTACAAAATAGGGGATAGATTTATGGCATTTTTATTATTATTATTTTTTTATTAGTAATGGCAGCGATCTGCAATTTTTATGGTGACTGCAACATTGCGGCAGACAGATTGGACACTTTTGACACTATTTTAGGACCAGTGACATTTATACAGCGATCAGTGCTATAAAAATGCACTGATTACTGTGTAAATGTCACTAGCAGGGAAGAGGTTAAACACTAGGGGGTGATCAAGGGGTTAAATGTGTTCCCTCAGTGTGTTCTAACTGTAGGAGGGATGGGCTCACTAGAACATGACAGAGTGACATGACAGGGAAATGCCTTGTTTACATAGGTATCTCCCCCTTCTGCCCCTCCATGTCACAATCGCAGGCCAGCGGCAGACATCGAGTCCGCGGGACCCGCTGGCACGGCTCGTGCCGGGCGCCCGCTAGCCCGCAATTTAAAGGGGACCCATTTGCGTAGCTGTGCCATTGTACCGACGTATATCGCCGTGTGCTTGATGGCAATTGGTTAATACACCGCCTGAAGTGTATTAGAAACAGTAAACCACAGAATGCATTGTAGATATAGGCTACACTGAATGCAGAGTATATATATATATATATATATATATGTATATATATATATATATATATATATATATATATATATATATATATATATATTATACTGATTGTATATGCAGTTTATATCAAATAAACTGCCACTAACTGAATAACCTGCCAATGTAACCAGAGCTATCTGTCCACACCAACAACACTACACATGGCCGCTCTGTAAGCAGCCTTAAATAGTGTGGGGCGTGGACTTAGTCCGCCTGAACCATGATTGGCCAAAGGCACATTGCCTTTTGCCAATTATATCTCTCTGAGCAGAGCGTGCTGTGATTGGCCAAAGCATGCAGGTCAGGTGCATTCTTTGGCCAATCATCATACACCAATGCACTGCAATCTCACAGTGCATTATGGGGCTTTTCCCATTTTCCGCGAATGCCCCATAATGTTCGCTGTTTGGCGAACGGGCGAACACCCAATGTTCGAGTCGAACCCCTACTAATAAACATTAATGTAACTGGGTTTGAAGGAAGTGTTGTTATTGCTTCAAACACCAATCCCATGACCATCCTGGCCATTCACATGATCCTAGCTTTACTGATGTGTAGTAAACCAGGAATAAAGCATCTCTTCAGATGTAATACTAACATTTATGGGCGCAATTGCACACATTCATGTATTTATTATCTTGGAGCCCCCACAGCTACAAGCATCCCTTCCGTGCACTCTGATTTACGCTAGGGCATTAATTAAGCTATTGGCGCATTTTTCTTAGTAAATCAGCCTTATTGTAATAATAAACCACTTGTATCATTATTGACAGCTGTACCTAATTATCAGGAACAGTAATATACTTGACCCCCAAGCCAATTCTGACATTTCTTTGCTACATGTAAAAATCTGTAAATTCCGCCAGCAAAAGTCCGATGGAGCATACACGTGGTCTGAATTTCTAACCAAAAGCTCACATTGGACTTTTGCTGGCGGAATTTCTGATCGTGTGTACGGGGCATTAGGTGTAAGGCCTGAACAGGAGTGCTGTGTTTTAGCCAGGAAGGCTGAATGCTGGTTCTGAAGCAGAACTGAAATTCTGAATACCCCTGCGAGGGAATCTGCTGTTTTTTTGAACTTTCTGTTTCTTTTGAATAAAAATGGGCTGCCATGCCCTTGAAAATGCAGTCGGGACTTCGATTTCTTCAATTCGCATGCACCACTAGAGCTTAATCACCCTAGATTGTTACAATGCACATGAACTTTAATGGCATTCCAGTATAAGTCCATAGGCTTCAATATTGAGCTGGCCCACCTTTTACAGCTATAACTCTTCTAGAAAGGCTATTGACAAGGTTTAGGAGTGTGTCTATGGAAATTTTTGACCATTCTTCCAGAAGTGCATTTGTGAGGTCAGGCACTTATGTTGGACAGGAATACCTGGATCGCATTCTCTGCTCTAATTCATCCCATGGTGTTCTATCGAGTTGAGGTCAGGACTCTGTTCAGGCCAGTCAGGTTCCACAATCTTGCTCATCTATGTCTTTATGGACCTTGTTTGGGCACTGGTGCGCAGCCACATTGGATCAGGATGGGGCCATCTCCAAACTGTTCCCACAAAGTTGGGAGCATGAAATTGCCCAAATATCTTAGTATGTTTCAGAGTTGCCTTTACTGAAACTAAGGGGCCAAGCCCAACCCCTGAAAAACAACCCCACACCATAATCCCCCTCTCCACTAAATGATTTGGACCAGTGCACAAAGCAAGGTCCATAAAGACATGGATGAGGCAGTTTGGGGTGGAGGAACTTGACTGGCCTGCACAGAGTTCTGACCTGAACACGCTGGAATTCCTTTGGGATGAATTCGAGCGGAGACTGTAAGCCAGGCCTTCTTGTCCAACATCAGTACCTGACCTTACCAATGTTCTTCTAGAAGAATGGTTAAATATTCCCATAGACACACTCCTAAACCTTGTGGACAGCCTTCCCAGAAGAGTTGAAGCTGTTATAGCTTAAAGGTTGGGCCAACTCAATATTGAACTCTACGGACTAAGCCTGGGATGCCATTAAAGTTCATGTGCATGTAAAGGCAGGCATCACAATATTTTTGACAATATAATGTATATTGAAAAGAAACAAACTAACAGAAAGAGAGAGCAAAGTAAGCAGAGAGTTGACTTCATCAGTCTCTTGTTGTTCCTTTACTATCCAATAAGCAGGTCTGAAGGCAGGTCACCAAGATATACCTTAAAGCGGGAGTCCACCGGGACTCCGCGTTTTTTTTTTTTTTTTAAAAGCCAGCAGCTACAAATACTGCAGCTGCTGACTTTTAAAATAATGACACTTACCTGTCCAGCGCGCCCGCGATGTCGGCACCCGAAGCCGATTTCTAGGTCGTCTGTCGGGTCCTGCCGCCGCCATCTTGGGTATGGGAATCAGGAAATGGAGCCTTTCGGCTTCATTTCCCGGTTCCCTACTGCGCATGCGCGAATCGCGCTGCGCAATAAGGACGCTCCCCGCTGCCTCTGGGATCTGTGTGTTTCCCAGCAGGCAGCGGGGCACTTGCGGGAAGGGGCAGGCACTTGCGGAAAGGGGCGTAAGTTACGCCCCTTTCCGCAGAGAGCTATCCCGGAAGTGGGTGCAGTTACCTGGATTATCCAGGTAACTGCACCCCCCTCCCCCCTGAAAGGTGCCGATTGTGGCACCGGAGGGGGGGAGGGTTCCGATGAGCGGAAGGTCCACTTTAGGGTGGACCTCCGCTTTAACCACTTCACACCCAGGCCGATTCTGACATTTCTCTCCTACATGTAAAATTCATAATTTTTTTTGCTAGAAAATTACATAAAACTCCCAAACATTATATATGTGTTTTTTAGCAAAGACCCTAGAGAATACAATGGCGGTCGTTGCAATTACTTATCTTGCATGGTATTTGCACAGCAATTTTTAATGCTTTAAAAAAAAACTGTAAAGTTAGCCCAATTTTTTTGCATAATGTGAAAAATGAAGATACGCCGAGTAAATAGATACCCAAAATGTCACGCATCAAAATTGCAAGCGCTCGTGGAATGGCGCCAAACTTTGGTACTTAAAAATCCCCATAGGCGATGCTTTAATTTTTTTTACTGGTTACACGTTTTGAGTTACAGAGGAGGTCTAGGGCTAGAATTATTGCTCTCGCTCTAACGTTCGTGGCGATACTTCACATGTGTGGTTTGAACACCGTTTTTATATGTGGGCGGGACTTACGTATGCATTTGCTTCTGGGTAGGAGCTCACGGGGACAGGGGCGCTTTAATTTTTTTTTTCATTGTTAATTTTACTTTTATTTTTTTAGTTTGACACTTTAAGAAAAAAGTAAATGTGATGACTTTTATTCCTATTTCAAGGAATGTAAACATCCCTTGTAATAGGAATATGGCATGATCCGACTTCTTTACAGTGAGATCTGGGGTCAATAAGACCCCACATCTCACCTCTAGGCTGGGAAGCCAAAAATAAAATAAAAAACAAAACGATCACGGCTTCCCAGCTGAGGTGGCACAGTTTTTTTGAATGCAGAGGCCGGGCGTGACATCATAACATCCAAATGATCATAGAGACTCCGGCGACCATCTGGTCCACCAGAAATCTCTATGATCATCATTCGGGGCCGGCGGATCCTGTGTCCGACTCACCGGTGAGTCTGCAGAAGCACAGGAGGGCGGCGGGAGGGGCCGCCCGTAAGAACGATCAAGCGGCAGAACAGCCGCTATAATCATTCTTATGGTGTAGGGAATCGCTGGCTGAAAAAGCCGATATCTGAATGATGTCTGTAGCTGCAGGCATCATTCAGATATAACCCCGGAAAGTCAAGGATGTCCCAGGATGTCCCTCCCGCGACCCAAAAGAAAAATGTGATATATTGCAGCTTACCAATCATTAAAAGTGGCGGCTGTATTTGTTTCTGTTTTTAGTCTTTATGTCCTTTATTTTCACCTGGTGATTAGGCCACTTCCTAGGGTATCTCCTCTGTATGACAAAAAGCAAAGACTCCTTTGGACAGCAGTATTGCCAATCTGAGGAGGGGGTGGTCATAGATGCACTACCAGATTTAGATAAAATTTTGACAAAACCAGCAAATTAAAGCCAAACTCCAGCCAATAATTTAAAGGAATTACAACAACATATTTTTTCCTTAAATAATGGATTCACATACAATTAATAAAAGCTGACCATCGTATGCACTGTTGTCAGTGTTAGCTGGTTTGTCCACTTCTGTAGGACAGCTTGGTCTCTTAAAGAAAGTAGAAAAATAATTTTACTATAAATGTACTGGCCCGGATCTCTGGCCTGGTTCTAACAAAAGCTTGTTTACTGGAGTAGAGAGCAAAGTGATAACATCATCATTGTGTGCTCCATCACCATCCAGGCTCAGGCTTAACCCTGCATGTCAAAATTTAGATAAAGTTAACCAATCTGAGAGAACTACCACACCAAACTGAGAGAGGGCCATACCAATGTTACTTCAGAAAAAAAATTATACCACCCTTGAACTTAATAATAAAACTTACAATTTGTAGTCCTAGAGAAAAGGTCTAAGCCCCATACACACTATCAGATTTTCTGCTGATTTTTGTCTTCAGATTTACCAAAACCATATAATATGAGGTCAAACCTTAGGAGTTTCAATTTGTATGCAATCAGACAGGCCCTTGCACTACATGGTTTTGGTAAATCCGAAGGAAAAAATCAACAGAAAATCTGATAGTGTGTATGGGGCTTAAGAAACATTTGCTAAAGTATTAATTCATTAATAATGAATTAATTCATTATGTAAGGAAGTGTAACCTATCAAGTGTAGGACAGCTGTGGCAGAATATTATTTTTTGTAATTCATTAACCACTGAGGGAATAGGATCAAGAGGACCAATGAAGAGCCATGTCGATGACAGGTAAGGCAGCTCACGCATAGGTATTTAACCACTTGCCGCCCGCCCTATAGGGAATTGATGGTGGCAAAGTGGTTTCATAATCCTGATCGGACGTCATATGACGTGATCAGGATTATGAGCCGCTGTGCGGCCCCGGGGGCGCGCATCGCGGCGATCGTTGTTGCGGGGTGTCAGTCTGACACCCGGCAACTACGATCTCGGTAAAGAGTCTCCGACGGAGACTCTTTACCACGTGATCAGCCGTGTCCAATCACGGCTGATCACAGTGTAAATGGGAAGAGCCGGTGATCGGCTTTTCCTCACTCGCGTCTGTCAGACGCGAGTAGAGGAGAGCCGATCGGCTGCTCCTCTGACAGGGGGGGTCTGTGCTGATCGATTATCAGCACAGCCCCCCCGAGGATGCCCACACTGGACCACCAGGAACGCCACCAGACCACCAGGGAAAAGGTAATCCTCCCTAGACCACCAGGGATGCCAGTCAGCACAATGGATGCCAATCAGTGCCCATAATGGATGCCAATCAGTGCCCACAATGGGCATCACTGATTGGCATGCATTATTGTTTGGCACTGATTGGCATCCATTAGTACAGTATAACACCAATGCCGCCTATGAGTGCCCACCTGTGCTGCCTATGAGTGCCCACCTGTGCCGCCTATCAGTGCCCACCTGTGCCGCCTATCAGTGCCCACCTGTGCCGCCTATCAGTGCCCACCCATGCCCATCTGTGCCGCCTTTCCATGCCCATCTGTGCCGCCTTTCCATGCCCATCTGTGCCGCCCATCCATGCCAATCCGTGCCAGCTATCAGTGCCAATTTGTGCCACCTATCAGTGTCCATCCGTGTCGCCCATCTGTGCCACCCATCAGTGCCGCCCATCAGTGCCACATATCAGTGTCCATCAATGCCACCTCATCAGTGCCACTTCATTGGTGCCACATCATTGGTGCCCATCAGTGCCGCCTTATCAGTGCCCATCAGTGTAGCCCCATCAGTGCCCATCAGTGAAGGAGAAAATGTACTTATTTACAAAGTTTTGAAACTGAAACAAAAAAAAACATTTTTTTTTTCAAAATTTTCGGTATTTTTTTATTTGTAGCGCAAAAAATTCAAACCGTAGAGGTGATCAAATACCACCAAAAGAAAGCTCTATTTGTGGGAAAAAAGGATAAAAATTTCATTTGGGTACAGTGTAGCATGACCGCGCAATTGTCATTCAAAGTGCGACAGCGCTGAAAGCTCAAAATTGGTCTGGGCAGGAAGGTGTTTAAGTGCCTGGTATTGAAGTGGTTAAAAAAAATATATTTTTTCCGATTTTTGCAAAGAATTATCCTAAAGTGGACATTGTGATACTATTCTAAATGTGTTTGAAGAGTTTGTACAATAGGCTTTTATTATTTTTTCATTAAAGGTCCACTTCTAAGGAATTCTGTACAAAAAATGAAGCAGAGGCTGCCATTGCTATCTTCCTTCTGTAAATGTTAAGAAGAAAAAGGTCTGAATGCTGTCCCCTGGACATGAAACACTTCCATCCCTAAATTGCATGCAAAAACAGAGAAATGATTGCCCATGGGACTTTAGATGAAGTGTTCATGCTGACAGAGAGTAAACAAATATGAGTAAAAAAGTAACCAAGTTTATTTAAATGGTACCCAAAGTATCCAACATAACACATAAGCATGGGTGGCAGATAAATCAGCAACATAACATAATTGTCCTCTAGGTATGATCATAATAATATAGTGGTATAACATCACAAATTATTAGTAGTACAGACATGCATAGTACATCTCTAACCCGACGCATTTCGCAAGCTTTCCTCGCATCTTCAGGGGCTGATGTGCATATCTAATATCTGTAACAACAAATAAAATATATATTGGAGTAAAACTTATAATTTGGACACACGAATGAGGCCTGAACAGATCATCCCATACTTACTTGTCAGATAATTGGTCTTGATGGCCGGTCCCAAAGAAAGGTCAGCGGGAGATGTCTCCCAAGGGAGCTGAATGGACGGAGACCACAGCATGGAGGACCGAAGCTGGACACAGGGTAGACATGGCAAAGATGTAAAAAAAAGATGTGAACCCATACTTCTCCCATAGACTTGTAGGGCGTACTCATTCTATAAAATGTATATTAAGGTAGGTATGAGTATCTAAAATAACCATAAATCAGGGCGTACTTACTATATAACAAATGTATAAAAGTATGAGTTTGTGTGTCTAAAAAAGGGATATCCTACATGTATAAAGTCATATATACAGTACAAGATGTTCCAAAGCGTCCTGCGAACCATGGGAGAAATCTGATGTGAAGGAAAAAAAAAAAAAAAAACAGAAAGAATGTGTATGTATGTGAAAAATAGACAAGAAGTACCATAAGGTGCAAATATAAAAATAATTAAGTGTGCTCGTAGTATAGTGGTGTTGTAGATATGTATACCAAGTATAACGTGCTTACCAATATAGTTAAACCTCTCAAGTGTGTGTTGGAAGAACAAATAAGAGAAAAGTTTGCCATGCCAAAAACCCCTGCTTAAAAGCCCGGACATCCGCTGCAGCCTCCGCCCATAACGTCATGCGATTGGCGGTCAGGAGGGGGGGCCGCGACGCGCCCGCCAACCACAGCAACGCGGCGGCACGCCACCGCGAGCCCCGTCCATCGCCCAGATGACCCAATGCGCCCGAATGCGTGGAGACACCGCATATAGCGGAAGTCCTCCACGGCGCACACAGGCATGACGCCGATGCACTGGTGGCTCCGCCCATCCAAATGAATAGAGGGGCGGAGACAGCAGGGGAGAAAACTTCCCATTTGTGCATCGCAGCTCCCGTCTGGGAAACAAACCACCGTCCCTGATCCAAAGGAACCGTACAAGGGGGCCAAGTCCTCAAGTAAAAGGATTATTCAACTTAAAATTAACAAACTTGTATATTATAAATACATCATAAGACGATATAAACCATCAAGATCTGGGGGCAGCAGCAGACAAGGGCATTTGGGTGTCTTCCACCCGGATACGTTTAGAAGAAAAAGGTCTGAATGCTGACCCCTGGACATGAAACACTTCCATCCCTAAATTGCATGCAAAAACTGAGAAATGATTGCCCATGGGACTTTAGATGAAGTGTTCATGCTGACCAGAGAGTAAACAAATATGAGTAAAAAAGTAACCAAGTTTATTTAAATGGTACCCAAAGTATCCAACATAACACATAAGCATGGGTGGCAGATAAATCAGCAACATAACATAATTGTCCTCTAGGTATGATCATAATAATATAGTGGTATAACATCACAAATTATTAGTAGTACAGACATGCAAAGTACATCTCTAACCCGACGCGTTTCGCGAGCTTTCCTCGCATCTTCAGGGGCTGATGTGCATATCTAATATCTGTAACAACAAATAAAATATATATTGGAGTAAAACTTATAATTTGGACACACGCATGAGGCCTGAACAGATCATCCCATACTTACTTGTTTTTTAGACACACAAACTCATACTTTTATACATTTGTTATATAGTAAGTACGCCCTGATTTATGGTTATTTTAGATACTCATACCTACCTTAATATACATTTTATACAGTGAGTACGCCCTACAAGTCTATGGGAGAAGTATGGGTTCACATCTTTTTTTCACATCTTTGCCATGTCTACCCTGTGTCCAGCTTCGGTCCTCCATGCTGTGGTCTCCGTCCATTCAGCTCCCTTGGGAGACATCTCCCGCTGACCTTTCTTTGGGACCGGCCATCGAGGCCAATTATCTGACAAGTAAGTATGGGATGATCTGTTTAGGCCTCATGCGTGTGTCCAAATTATAAGTTTTACTCCAATATATATTTTATTTGTTGTTACAGATATTAGATATGCACATCAGCCCCTGAAGATGCGAGGAAAGCTCGCGAAATGCATCGGGTTAGAGATGTACTATGCATGTCTGTACTACTAATAATTTGTGATGTTATACCACTATATTATTATGATCATACCTAGAGGACAATTATGTTATGTTGCTGATTTATCTGCCACCCATGCTTATGTGTTATGTTGGATACTTTGGGTACCATTTAAATAAACTTGGTTACTTTTTTACTCATATTTGTTTACTCTCTGGTCAGCATGAACACTTCATCTAAAGTCCCATGGGCAATCATTTCTCTGTTTCTGTAAATGTTAGAACAGAAAAATCAAGTTTTAAATTCTGACTTGCAGTGTTTTTCTTTTCCATAAATGTGTTTTTCATTTCCTCACAATGTGCTTTTGAACATGCTAGAAAATATGACTACTCCAGGAAGAGTCCATTTCCATGGTTTCTCCAAAAGCCTATGAAGGAGTAAACAAGATTTTGTGATATTTCATAAGAGCTCAGATTTTAGTTCTAAGAGCTGCCCAGAAGGTACTGATGACCTTGCCTCCACAGAAAGCTGCTAAGAGGCACAGCCAATGTCACCGAGACCTATGGAAGGTTTAGCAATTTTCTAAATTTATTTGAAGTTTATACAATAGTTTTTTTTTTTTTTTTACATTTTTGGAAAGAGGTCCACTTTAACCACTATGCGCCTGCGCTGTAGCTGGGAGGGCGTCCCTGGTCGACCTCCTGTTCACTTCCTCCCTGCATGCCACAGGGGGAAATCTGTGTTGGCCATGTCCCTTGGATACAGCCAATCACAGATCATGCTAAATCAAAATTATCTCTCATTGCCGGCTCTCCCTCCTCACACAGAGACCACGTGTGAGGAGGGAGAGTGACCTGTAGCTGCAGCATGAGTATTTGAACACTAACACAGTGCCACACACATAAACACACATGCCCACCTGTCCCTAGTGCCATCTGTCTCCAGTACCACCTGTCAGTGCCATCTGTCCCCAGTGCCAAATGTCCCCAGTGCCACCTATCAGTGTCATCTGTCCCCAGTGCCGCCTGTCAGTGCCATCTGTCCCCAGTGCCACTTATTAGTGCCATCTGTCCCCAGTGCCACCTGTCTTTAGGGCCACCTGTCTGTGTCACGTGCCATCTGTTATCAGTGTCACATGTCATCAGTGCCATGTATCAGTGCCACCTGTCAGTGTCATGTGCCATCTGTCATCAGTGCCACATCAGTGTCACATGTCATCAGTGCCATGTATCAGTGCCATCTGTCATCAGTGCCACCTGTCAGTGTCACGTGCCATCTGTCATCAGTGCCACATCAGTGTCACGTGTCATCAGTGCCACATATTAGTGCCATCTGTCATCAGTGGCGTGTATCAGTGCCATCTGCCAGCAGTGCCACGTATTAGTGCCATCTGTCATCAATGCCACATCAGTGTCACGTATCATCAGTGCCACATATAAGTGCCATCTGTCATCAGTGTCACGTGTCATCAGTGCCACGTATTAGTGCCAGCTGTCATCAGTGCCACATCAGTGTTGCGTGCCATCAGTGCCACGTATCAGTGCCATCTGTCATCAGTGCCACATCTGTGTCACGTGTCATTGTCCTGGTGCTCCAGGGCCTTCAAAAGTGTAATAGGTAGTCAACAAGTTAGATGTGTAATTTATGCTCCTAGAACACATGATGGTGCTCCCTGCATGTTGGGCCTCTCTATGTGGCTAGGCTGTGAAAAAGTCCCACACATTTGGTATTGTAATACTCAGGAGGAGGAGCAGAATGTATTTTGGGGTGTCATTTGTGGTATACACATGCCATGTGAGAGAAATAACCTATTACAATATCAATTTTGTGGAAAAAAAATAAAAATCGTCATTTTGCAAATAGTTGTGGGAAAAAATGACAACATCAAAAACCTCACCATGCATCTTACTAAATACCTTAAATGTCTACTATCAAAAAAGGGGACATTTGGGGGGTATTTGTACTTTCCTGGCTTGTTCGGGTCGCAAGAAATGAGATGTGAGTACATCAGGTGTGATCAATTTTTTATGATTTGCACCACAGCTTGTAGACTCTCTAACTTTCACAAAGACCAAATAATATCCACTAATTTGGGATATTTTTACCAAAGATATGTAGCAGTATAAATTGTGGCCAAAATTTATGAAGAAAAATTAATAGTTTGTAAAATTTTATCACAGAAACAAAGAAAAATGTGTTTTTTTTCCCAAATTTTCGGTCTTTTTTCATTTATAGCGCAAAAAAATAACAACAACCCAGAGGTGATCAAATACCACCAAAAGAAAATTTTATTTGTATGAAAAAAAGGACAAAAAAATCATTTGGGTGCAGTATTACGTGACTGAGTAATTGTCATTCAAAGTGTGAGAGCACTAAAAGCTGAAAATTGTTCTGGGCAGGAGGGACGTTTAAGTGCCCAGTGGGCAAGTGGTAAAATAATTAAGTGAAGGTTGTCATTGCTGAAATTACATTCTTATTTGCAGTGTTTTTCTTTTCCCAAAAAAATATTTTTTTTTAACTGCAGGAGCTCTCCCGTTCTGGGTGGAAGTCATATGAAGTCCTCCAAGGATCAGGTCGCTCTGCCGCAGGATCTGTCACCTGCTGTGTCCACCAGAGACAGTGGTTGACAGATCAGTGTACCAGCCAACTGCCAAAAACATGGGATTGCTGTGACCAATCACAACAGATCACATGACAATTGTACCCAATGGATGGCTTCCATTCATGCCATTCATTGTGTACTATTGTCATGATCTCTGTGACTGGGTGACAAGGCCGATCCCAACCCATCTATACCATGTAATTAGCTGTGGCAGATCACAGCTAATCATGATAGTACACAGTGAATGAATAGATTTCATTCAGAAATAATGGTTGTTAATAACAGTGATATTCAATCTTATAAGCAAACATAGGGGGTTATTTACGAAAGGTAAATCCACTTTGCACTGAAACTGCACTTTGAAGTGCAGTCGCTCTAAATCTAAGGGAAAGATCTGAAATGAGTGGAAGCTCTGCTGATTTTATCATCTAATCATGTGCAAGCTAAAATGCTGTTTTTTATTTTCCTTGTATATCCCCCTCGGATCTACAGTGACTTTACTTCCGAATGCACTTGCAGTGCAAAGTGGATTTGCCTTTGGGAAATAAACCCCATTGTGTGGAGGGAAAAAAAAGCAATCCCGATCACCTTCTAAGAGTAGTACATTGTTACTTTGGTAACACTGTGTTGCTGCGGTCATGGTATATGTAAACAAAATTGTGAAAAAAAGGTAATACTTTTTTTTTTATTTTTAACAAATTCTTTTTTTTTTTACATTTTGTCACCAGTCAGTGTCCCTGATCAAGGTCACACGCTGTACTGCACTGGTGACAGTATGTAAAAACAAATGTGAAAAAAAATATTTTTAAAATGTCTTCATTTTACAATAACATTTTGCCAAAAAAATGACAACTTCAATTTATACTGTCCTGCCATTTTTTGGGCCACAAGGAAAGAGATAGGCCTTCAGAACACCAGGATCGATTTTCAGATATACTGTATATATACCATGGTTCGTGGACTTTAAAAAAAACTTTTACAAAATAATATACTGATTTGTTTTTGTTTTTCACCAAATATATATAGCAGTATTCATTTAGGCCTAAATTTATGAAAAAATACTATTTATTTGAAAAACTTAATAACGGAAACAAAGAAAAAAAAATTTCCCCAAAATATTCTGTATTTTTTCATTTATTTAGAAAAAAATAAGAAAAGCCAGTGGTGATTAAATGCCAACAAAAGAAAGCTCTATTTGTAGGATAAAAATGTAATTCAGGTACAGTGTTACATGACCGTTCAAAGTGTGACAGCACCGAAAGCTGAAAATTGGCCTGGGCAGAAAGGGGGCGAAAGTGTCCGGTATTGAAGTGGTTAATCGCGTGCAATGTGCCTTGGAACATATTAGAACATTTGACTGCTTCCAGGAGGAGTAAATTGCCTAGCACAGCCCCTCCCTCCTTGCACAGCCTAGCCCACTTCTCTTTTGGGACTGTCTAATTACTGTCTGTGGTGGCCCAGCTCCTCAACCCCTCCCCTCATCTCCTATAGAGTATAAAAGTATAAAATATTTTTTTTTAACTACAATGAGAATTATACTAATAAGAAAAGCTGAAGGAGATAATATAGAGTGTCACTTGACTGACAGCTCTGAATCTGCAGGGGCAGCCGACATCACATCCAAGATGGCAGCACCCAGCAGCACTCTCAGGGGTTTTGGATCTACACAAGGGAGGCTTTTACAAGTAAAAATATGTCAAATGCTCATATAATCTTAGGGGAAGATTTTTGTTGAAGTGAATAATCTGGCAAATAAGACTCTTTACCCATAATAATCAGCAATTGAGACAACAATGTAATATATCAGCAGGACTCAAGACAGTGAAGAAGAACGGTTTTATTTAGATAATTTTCATATTCAGTTAAGCTAAAGAAGGTTTAAGCCAAAACACCTCTTCCTCCCTTCATGGCAAAAAGTTATATTTATTTTTGAAAGTTGTAATCCAGGTTAATGGAGTCCTTTGTGATGATTCTTTCATTTAGAATTAAATGTTCTTTTTAGCTAAAAGCTACTAAAAGTACTTTTAGTTAATGCTTATGCTACCTAGGAAATCAACAAGGCCAGCCCTTGCCCGTCGGCCAACCAGAACATACATTATGGGGTTTAAGGAACAGTTGACATAGGCAATGGTACAGAGGAGTGGCATAACGGTAATGACTTTAAACATGACTATCAAATTCATATTTCTAGCAGCAGACAAAAAAATAATTTGACCTAGAATAACTGGTGTCCAACTGACAAAGTACACTATAATGATGGTGATGACTATTTTATAGAGCCGATGGGTGTTCACAGTCTGGGATTTTCTGGCCTGTATAGCTATGGTTATATTGGAAAATATTATAACACAGAATGGAATGAAATAGCCAATCACCAGGAAAGGAATACTAAAACACTGCATTGAAAATATTATGTCATTCCAAGTAGTGAGTTTGTTCTCATCCCCGCAGCATTGTTCAGATGAACATTCCTTGAAAAAATAGTAGAAGTTTTTGTGCGCTTCTAGGGAAACCTTATTTTCTAATTTTAGAGGTACGGTTAAATTATATGTTGGATTAAATGTTGCATTGTCAAAGTCTTTAAGACAATTAAAATTGCAATAACTTTTGTCTCCAATTTTAAACTCACCACTAAAAATGAACACTGGAAGACTGGTAAATACGGTTATCATCCATATCATTATGCAAGTCCATCGTGAAACACGTTGCGATATAAACCTCCGATGAAACATTGGCTTTGCCACCGACAAAACCCGACTGAGATTTAAGGCTATAAGAATGAAGATGCTAGCATATAAATTAACAGAAATAACAAAGAGAAACATCTTACAGATGTGCTTTCCGAAGGGCCAGTGACCTTGTAACATAGAAAAGATGTGCAGAGGCAATAAGAGGAGAGAGACAAAATTGGTGATGGCCAGGTTCAAGAACCAGATTTTAGATTCATGCTTCTTCATTACAAATATGTTGAAAAAGATGACGATGGCGTTGCCAATTAGTCCTATGACGCAGGTTGCCAGAGCTAGCACAAAGTTTACATAACTAAGAGTAGCAGAATACTTTTCTTGATATGTCATAAGTTCCATCATTTCTCCAATGGAATAACAGGGGCTGTACAAAGACATTTCCCTCTCGAAAGATTGAAGCTGAAAATTAATAAAATGGAAAAGGATGTCAACACATTTTATACAAAATCTCATATTTATTGCTATTAGGACTGAAGTCATTCAATGTTTGTTTAAATAAATTTGGTAAGAATCTGAATCCATTTTAGTATCTCCATCTTCTAATCACTTGTACAATAGTCTGTGAGAGAGGGGCAGGACTACAAGGAGCCTATCAGTCATACTGGAGTAAGGGGCCACCTTAGCACATTTCCCCTTGCTATTTTTACCCTCCTAACCCAACTCATCTCCCTGTATGCCTGATTTTCCTCTACCAAATTACTAACCTCCCTTGAACTCTCCTAGGTCTTCCTACTCCACTTGCCTGGACCTACTGTATTTCTGCTACCCTGTTGGAAGAAAGTAAAGAACTTGGATGCTGATGCACTGATTACTCACTTTAATGCTTTATCTGGAATACACTGTCTTTTTCTTGTCAAATACATTGACCCGAGTCAACATGACTAAAGCCGCGTACACACGGGCGGACTGTCTGTCCAACTTAGTCCGCTGAAACACATTTCAGCGGACAGTCCGCTCATGTGTGGGCTTCAGCGGACTTTTTCAGCGGACAGTCTGGCGGACTAAGTCTTTCGGAATTTCCGTAATATTGTCCGTCCAACTTTGGTTTCAGCGGACAGTCCGCTCGTGAGTAGGCAAGTTGGACGGACTAAGTATGGCGCATGCTCAGAAAGGATTTACACGGCCGAAGGTTGCATTGCAGTGTATTGGACGTCGTATTTCTAGTCCCGTCGTACGTGCTGTACACGTCATCGCGCAAGCTTTCAACGGACTGTCTGTTCATCGTGTGTGGTCAAGTCCGTTCATTCAAAAGTAGGATGGACTGTCCGTCGGATTGTCTGACGGACTTAGTTGGCCAGACAGTCCGCCCGTGTGTACGCGGCTTAAGGTATTCATGTTTTCTTTCTATGAATCATTTCTCCAATGGAACAACAGGGGCTGTACAAAGACATTTCCCTCTCGAAAGAAAATTTCTATTCATAATAGGCATGTTAGGATCATACCTATTTTCTTGGTATATGTACAGTGGGGATCGAAAGTTTGGGCACCCCAGGTAAAAATGTGTATTAATGTGCATAACGAAGCCAAGGAAAGATGGAAAAATCTCCAAACGGCATCAAATTACAGATTAAACATTCTTATAATATGTCAAAAAAAGTTCGATTTTATTTCCATCATTTATACTTTCAAAATTACAGAAAACATAAAAATGGCGTCTGCAAAAGTTTGGGCACCCTGCAGAATTTATAGCATGCACTGCCCCCTTTGAAAAGCTTTGCAAATCCTGCCAGTGTCATGGATTGTTCTCAAGCATCGTCTGGGAAGACCAGGTGATGTCAATCTCAAAGTTTTTAAATGGCCAGACTCATCTGACCTTGCCCCAACATTCAGCACCATGGCTTCTTCTAAGCAGTTGTCTAGAAAACTGAAACTGAAAATAGTTGACGCTCACAAAGCTGGAGAAGGCTATAAGAAGATAGCAAAGCGTTTTCAGATGTCAATATCCTCTGTTCGGAATGTAATTAAGAAATGGCAGTCATCAGGAACAGTGGAAGTTAAAGCAAGATCTGGAAGACCAAGAAAAAAATCAGACAGAACAGCTTGCAGGATTGTGAGATAAGCAATTAAAAACCCACGTTTGACTGCACGATCCCTCCAGAAAGATCTGGCAGACACTGGAGTTGTGGTACACTATTCCACTATAAAGAGATACTTGTACAAATATGGTCTTCATGGAAGAGTCATCATAAGAAAACCTCTTCTACGTCCTCACCACAAAAATCAGCGTTTGAACTTTGCAAATGAACATATAGACAAGCCTGAGGCATTTTGGAAACAAGTTCTGTGGACCGATGAGGTTAAAATAGAACTTTTTGGCCGGAATGAGCAAAGGTACGTTTGGAGAAGAAAGGGCACAGAATTTAATGAAAAGAACCTCTGTCCAACTGTTAAGCATGGGGGTGGATCAATCATGCTTTGGGGTTGTATTGCAGCCAGTGGCACAGGGAACATTTCACGTGTAGAGGGAAAAATGGATTCATTAAAATTTCACCAAATTTTGGATGGTAACTTGATGCCATCTGTGAAAAAGCTGAAGTTAAAGAGAGGATGGCTTCTACAAATGGATAATGATCCTAAACACACCTCAAAATCCATGGGGGATTACATCAAGAGGCGTAAACTGAAGGTTTTGCCATGGCCTTCACAATCTCCTGACCTCAACATTATTGAAAATCTATGGATAGACCTTAAAAGAGCAGTACGTGACAGACAGCCCAGAAATCTCAAAGGACTGGAACACTTTTGTAAGGAAGAATGGGCAAAGATACCTCAAACAAGAATTGAAAGACTCTTGGCTGGCTACAAAAAGCGTTTACAAGCTGTGATACTTGCCAAAGGGGGCAGTACAAGATATTAACTCTGCAGGGTGCCCAAACTTTTGCAGACGCCATTTTTTTGTTTTCTGTAATTTTGAAAGTGTAAATGATGGAAATAAAATCTAACTTTTTTTGACATATTATAAGAATGTCTAATCTGTAATTTGATGCCATTTGGAGATTTTTCCATCTTTCCTTGGCTTCATTATACACATTAATACACATTTTTTACCTGGGGTGCCCAAACTTTCGATCCCCACTGTAAATATGTATGTGTAAATAAAGAATGTAGAAAAAAAAAAGATTCATTCCAAATCTACAACCAAATTATATCAAATGAATTACTGTCAGGAAAGGTTCCACCTGCTGGTGGTGCTGTCAGACCTTTGGCTTGCAGTACTGGTGTCCACCAGCGGGTGTCTCCTGGCAGTCTGGAATTGTCAGCGGGTGTCTCCTGGCAGTCTGGAATTGTCAGAAAAGGTTTTACCTGCTGGTGGCACTGTCTGATCCTTGGGCCGCTGTACTGGCGTCCACCAGAGGGTGTCTCCCAGCAGTGTGGAGCCGACATTATCTCCTGCGATCAGGCGTCACCTGAGGCTGATTGCAGGAGATGTGTATTAATACCCAGCAAGCACTCACACACTTGCCTTGGTATTGTCCTTGAGCCCTGACCTATACCTGTGATCCCCTGAATCTGAACCTTGAACCTGAACCTGAACCTGTCCCTCCTGTGACCCTGTTACCTTTTACCATTGCCCTGCAGCCTGATCCTGTCCACCTTCTCCCGGTCCTGTTTGTTCCTTGCCCCATCTGCTGGTCTCCCATTGATGACCCTGGCCTAGCTACATTTATGATTCTGGTATTCCCCATCTATTGTATATACCTGCTTGATTGTTGTTATTTGTGGGTCTCTGTCTGGTAGTTGGATTGTTGTGCACTGTGTTGTATTGGAGGTGTTTGTGTCTATATTCACTTACTTTAATAAATTATATTACTTCACTTTACATGCTTTTGGTTCCCTCTGTTGCTGTCCATGCAGTTCTGGTCACACCTGTTCATGACAATTACACTTCCAAGGTGAGCGTCACATGCAGTTTCCAGTGCAAACCCAAATCCCAAACAAACCAACCCAAATTGTGTGTTGTTGACATGCAGGAATGTGGTGGCGATGGCATAAGCCCCACCTTTCCTGATATTTTACCACATAACAATTTTTATACACAACATAACTGATGATAAGTCAGTGGTTCTCAACCTGGGAGTTGAATGAAGATTTGCCAGGGGTCACCTAATCCTGGTCTGTTCCTGAAGCCCACATCCGCTCTCCCAGCCTTTTTGTGGCGGCCCAGCAGGGCTGTCCCTGGAGCCCATGGCCGCCCAGTTGGGCTGTTCCTGGAGCCCACAGCCACCCAGCTGGGCTGTTCCTGGAGCGCGCAGCCACCCACCCACTCAGCCTCTTTGCAGCTGCCCATTCAGTTCACAGCATGGGTGGGGGGAAGAGACTAGAGGTCAGGTGACTGGTGAGGAATGTGAACTGGGAGGGGCTGGAGGAGACCCTATCTCCTGATTTCAGCATAGGTGTCACTGCTGTGAGACACCACAGAGCTGGAGACACAGTGAAGCCGGAGACACAGTGAGTAACACTACCTGTGATTAGAGTTGCCATTAAAAGTCCCCACTAGTTCTCAGATCAGCAGATGTCCTTGATTAAGACCACCTAAGCTGGCTGATTAGAACTCCCCCCAGCACTGCCACTCATTCCACCCCACCAGGGGTAAAAGAAGGAATAAAAATAGAGAATACGTGGAAGGGAGAGGAAAAGATGGAGAAAGACAAAGAAAAAGGAAGATAAAGAATAAGAGAAAGAACAAGAAAGGCAGCTAGAGAGTGGGATAGGGAAAAAAAAGAAAGGAGAACAAAGAGAAAGAGTGGTACTTCCTAAAATGTACCATAAGGGGTTTTACTACTGTATGAGTGGAAGGGACTATGTGGGTTAGGGGCGCAAATGACTTGTCTTGCCTTGGGTGCTGACAACCCATGCTATGAAAATAATTTTACTGTTAGTTGTTAGTTGAAATTTTATCAAGGGGTCACGGCACTAGAAAGGTTGAGAACCACTGTGATAAGTGAAACATTCTTACATAAAAATAAACATGAAACATCAAGAAAACTGACATGTGCCAAAGAGTATGTGTGTTGATAAACATCCATAGGGTTAATACTGTAATTTTGTTCAAAGTTCATTAACCACTTGACCTCCGAAGGGTTTTACCTCCTTCATGACCAGGGCATTTTTTGCTATTCAGCATTGCGCTACTCTAACTGACAATTGCACGCTCGTGCAATTGTGACGGACTGGGGTTTATATGGTCACAAAACAGACACCCCAAAGCAAAGTACATATTCATTTTTTTTTTATATTTCTAAACATCTCCCTTCTATTCTATTAATAACCAGTAGATGGCAGAGAAGGTACACAAACAGAGTCTATATAAGGCTACACACCATGTGACTGGAAATTAAACTACTTCCAGCCATAAAGTCAGTGGTCATATCTCATGCTGTTTGTGTGATTCTTTGCAGGTATGTACTCTAAATTGTTCCTAATCTGTATTAACCTGTGATAGAAAGATTCCTAAACATCTTGAGCAGATGCAGAAAAAGTCTCAGCAGATTTTATGCTATAGTTTTGCTGTAATTAGAAGTTTAGAACAGCATGTGTCAGAAACAAGGGAAAAGTGCATAAGAACATGAAAATACTGCATTAGTCAGAACAAATGCCTATGATAAACACTAAACCTTTCTAAATAGGTATATTTAAACCTGATTTATTGGAAATTGCATAGATTTATAGAGGCACGTTTTCTGTTATTTAATATAGAAAAAAACCTATTGTATGTAAAGCTTATGTATTGCATCATACAGACATGCAATGTGCACCATCTAGTGGTTAAAAAAGAGTACTACCATGAAAATATTTGTATTAAAGCAATGCATTGCTAGTATGATTATTGCACACTTAAAGTGTACCAGAGAGATAAAGATAATTATCTATAACACTGAATAACAGGGATATATATGTTATTAAATTTAGTAATGTTCATTGTTATAACTACGTTTTAAAATACTTTAGTTAAAATCGGTATTATATATATTGTTAATGTTTATAAACATGTGACTATAAAAATGTAAAAGATGTATTGTTATGTAAAAATTAAACTACTTCCAGCCATAAAGTCAGTGGTCATATCTCATGCTGTTTGTGTGATTCTTTGCAGTCCACGCCAAGCTGATCACCTTATCTCATCGCGTCTACAATCATCGGCTCTCTTAATTCACATTTTGAGGCCGGTAACATTTTGGGGGCTCATCCGGGATTCGTTGTGTTACCAGTGAGAAGGAAGCAAGAGACAAGCGTGAGCCTGCTACAGAGCTACAAGGAGAGTCGTGAGAGTCGTCTGCCTCGTGAGTGCAAGTCTTCAGATTGCAACAGAGATGGCGTCTCCTCGTCGTGCGCTGATGTGGGATATCCAGAAACAAATTCATCTGCTTAATGAAGAACAGCTGCATAGCCTCGCTATTACGCTGGAAGATGAAAGAGACGTGGACGTTCCATCAGTGACTGGTACCAACGAAATGGAACTTGTTGAATTTATTGAAGACTACTTGAGAAGTGATCAGCTGGAAAAGTTGGAAGATCAAGGTATGTCTTACCTACTCATCATCCAAGACAAGATCAATGAATTAAAACTTAACAAGGAAAGTACACCAACTGTGGACATTGCAACCGCTGCAAAAAAATAAGTAGTGGGACTGCAAGGACTGAACAGGTATCGGAGGTGGTGAGATTAACTGATGTTGTAGCTTTATTGCCACGTAGAGAATTTAAAATGCATGGTGGTGTAATTTCAGATCATGGTTCGGACATGAGTTACAGTAGCGTGTGCAGACAAATTGACGAGGGTCTAACAGAAAAATTCCCTGAATCTGAAATTATACGCACAGTGTTGAGAATAATCAAACCTGGTAATTTTAAAGATATGTTGACTGACAAAGATGATCTTACTGTTGCTGAATTGAAAAGGTTTTTGAAGTCACATATGAGAGAACGAAGTGGTAAGGAGTTATTTCAGGACCTTAGCAATGCTGCCCAGCAAGAAAGAGAAACAGCACAACAATTTGTTTACAGGCTAGTGGGGTTAAAACAAAAAGTTCTGTCTACATCACAACATGATAGGCAAGAGTTTAACTATGACAAAAAACTGGTGCAAGGCATATTCCTTCATACACTCTATCAGGGACTAAATGAGAAAAATTCTAATGTTAGACTAAATATCAAGCCTTACGTGTCTGATTTGACAGTAACGGATGACTTTATCATAGAGCAGGTCACCAGATCAGTTGATGAGGAAACAGAAAGGCAGAGACGCTTAAACAGTGCTCCTAAACATAAACCTCTTACTGTTCATTCATCACAGACACCAGGGAATAGTGAAAAAGACACCTTGCAACAGAGAGTTGAGGGAGATGTTAAAGCAAATCACACTGCATTAATGGAACTAACAACACAGGTCTCTGCTCTCACAAAGAACCTGGAAAAGATGATGAAGCTAACTCCTATTGTTGGAAACCAAATGACTAAGTCACTAACCAATGTTCAAGTTCCAGATACAACTCACTGCAAGCCCAGGTGTGATGATTGCATTAAACGAGAGAGTCAGAACTGCTACCATTGTTTCTACTGTGGTTGGACAGGACACAGAGCGGTTGATTGCTTGAAGAAAAGAAGGCAGTCGGGAAACAACAGACGGTCACTGGGAAAGGGACAACCAGTGACCACCTCAAATGATCTGTCCCATGCTAAGGTAAACAGGGTATTCACCCACCGGTCAACTAGAACACTCCCAAAAGAGAATGGATTCTCCAAACAACACGTAGCACAATTAATTGGAGGAAAATGCCTACTGTCATGTCAGATGAATGGTGTACCGGTTGACATGTTGATGGATACAGGAGCTCAGGTCAGCATTGTCGGGAAGGCATGGTTAGAAAAGTTTCTACCCAGCGTCTCCATTAGGCACATACAAGATTTACTTTGTGATGACAACTTATCCATTACAGCTGCAAATGGTTCTATCATTCCATTCATCGGGTGGATTGAAGTCTGCCTGGAATTCGAAAGTAGTGGACATGGAAACTTAGCCATTTATGTGCCAATGCTGGTGAGTGACTGCTGTAATGACAATCCAATTCTTGGGTTTAATGTTATCGAAGAATTGATCAGAGAAAACTGTGACCGACCAAACAGCACCCAAAACCTGACTATCTTGCTGAGTGAAGCTATGAAAGTAAGACAGAGTGTAGCGAATAACATTGCCAATGCTGTCAGTCAAGCAACTGACCCAGGAGAAATATTCGATAGTCGTATGGTCAAAGTGGGGAAGAAGGGACTCCAGATTAAAGGAGGCGAGCTCTGTGAAGTCAAATGCAGAATTAGAGCGTGGCCGAAAGGAGGAATCATGCCATTTGAACCACTTCCCGAATATCCAGTCGAGGAAGGACTTGAACTATTTCCTTCAGTGGTAGATGTGCCAAATGGGTTCTCTAAACTGGTGAAGATACCTATACTGAACCGTGCTCAACATGACATCTACCTTCCACCCAGAACAGTATTGGGTACCATCTCTCCAGCAGCTGAGATTCTACCATTGTCTCCAAACAAAGACGATGGAAAGGGAATTGACCAGAAGAAAAGGGTGTTTCATGTAAACCAGTTGAATCAAGTGGACACTGGAAATCAGCTACCCACTAACAAATCTGTTAAGTGGCACCCACCTGTCAATTTGGAAGATCTCTCAGAAGAAGAACAGGAGATAGCGAGACAAATGTTATATGATGAATCAGATGTCTTTGCTCGAGATGAGGGAGACATAGGATGCATCCCTAACCTGAAACTGAGGATAAATCTGAAAGATGAAACTCCTGTCCAGAAACGCTACAATTCGATACCGAAACCCTTATACAAAGAAGTGAAAGAATATATCCAAAACCTTCTTGACCGAGGTTGGGTAACAAAATCTTCTTCCGCATACTCATCACCAGTTGTTTGTGTTCGAAAGAAGGACAGTAGCCTACGACTATGTGTTGACTTTAGGGAGTTAAACCGAAAGACTATGCCAGATAGACATCCACTACCCAGAATACAAGATCTGCTGGATAGCTTAGGAGGATTTACGTGGTTCTTAATCCTGGACCAGGGTAGTGCGTATCATCAAGGCTTTGTGCATGAAGACTCCAGACATCTGACGGCTTTCAGCACCCCCTGGGGACTCCTGGAGTGGAACCGTATTCCATTTGGATTAACGAATGCCCCAGCAGCTTTTCAGAGATGCATGGAGAATGTATTAGAGGGCATCAGAGACAAATGTTGTTCTCCATACTTGGATGACGTACTTTGCTACTCCAAAACTTTTCAGGAGCATGTCAATGATATTAGGCAAGTGCTTAGTCGAATGCGTGAGCATGGTATCAAACTTAGACCGAAGAAGTGTGAACTCTTTAAACGACAGATTCGATACCTTGGGCGAATGGTGTCAGAAGAAGGCATAAAAATTGACCCAAAAGATCTTGAAGCGGTATTACATTTGAAAAAGAAAGAACCAAAAACAGTGGGAGGAGTCAGATCTTTGTTAGGATTCCTGAGCTACTACAGGTCCTTCATTCAAGATTTCTCTCGACTTGCTAAACCACTGTATGAACTTTTGCAGAACACTGAGAAAGAAACTGCTACATCCATCCCCAAAAACAATCGGAGGGAATCTACAAAGAAAAATGGGAACAAAGCACAAGTGCCATCTAAAACACTGATTCAATGGACACCCAAACATCAAGCTGTAGTATCCAGACTGGTGGACATGCTAACCAATCCACCAATTCTAGCATACCCTGATTTTGATTTACCCTTCGTCTTACACACTGATGCTTCCAATGAAGGCCTAGGTGCTGTACTATACCAACGACAAGGAGAAAAACTTCGTGTTATTGGGTTTGGCTCCAGAACATTGACTCCAGCAGAGCGCAATTACCATCTTGACTCTGGTAAACTTGAGTTTTTAGCTCTCAAGTGGGCAGTCTGTGACAAAGAGATTACTTGTACTACGCTCCAACATTCACCGTTTACACAGACAACAACCCATTGACATATGTATTGAGTACTGCCAGACTGAATGCTGTGGGTCATCGCTGGGTTGGCGAGTTGGCTGATTTCCACTTCGATATCAAGTACAGGCCAGGTAAACAGAATGCAGACGCAGATACACTGTCACGATTTCCAGTGGAACTCACGAAGAATCTGAGTGAGTACACAGAGCTTGTACCATCTGAGGTTGTGTCAGCTATGTGGCAAGGGAGCAAAGCTGTTGACGAAGAAGAGGCATTATGGGTGGCTTCATTGACTCTTCACTCAGAAAGTGATGTGGCCGAAGAATTGCTGAAAGGACAGACAATCTGCCCAATGACTCAGGAGAATATCAGAGCATTACAACAAGACGATACCAACATTAGAGAAGTGGTCTGGCTTAAGGAGAACGACTGGATTCCAAACCACAAAGAAAAGGAGAGTATGACCAGCAAAACAAGACGTTTGATACATGAATGGAATAAACTCAGAGTCGATGAAGGAATCCTCTACCGACACTCTGGAACCCGAAAACAGCTAGTTCTACCAGAAAAGTTAAAACCATTGGTCTTAAGAAATCTTCATGATGACATGGGTCACATTGGTACTGAGAAGGTAACCCACCTAGAACGTGAACGATTTTACTGGCCATTTATGCAAAAAGACATTGATGAATATGTGCTGAAGAAGTGCAGCTGCATCAAACAAAAGCGTCCAAATATCACCGAAAGAGCACCTATGGGTTCGATTACTACCAGTTCACCTTTGGAGTTAGTATCCATTGATTATCTTCACTTGGAGAAAAGCAAAGGAGGATATGAGTATATACTTGTAATAGTTGACCATTTCACACGCTTTGCACAAGCGTATCCAACTAAGAACAAATCTGGAAAAACGGCGGCAGAAAAGATCTTTCAAGATTTCATACCACGTTTTGGCTATCCAGAGAAACTCCACCATGACCAAGGAAGAAAATTTGAAAACAACTTATTTCAGACATTGCAACGATTGGCAGGGATTTCTCATTCAAGAACTACTCCATACCATCCACAGGGTAATCCAGTGGAGAGACTGAACCGTACTTTGTTACAGATGCTTCGCACCTTAGAGGAAGAGAAAAAGTCAGATTGGAAAGAACATCTTCCACATATGGTTCATGCATACAATTGCACCAGGCATGAAGCCACAGGATACTCGCCATTCTTTCTATTGTATGGAAGATCTCCTCGTTTGCCAATTGACCTAATGCTCAACCTAAATTTGGAAAAGGAATCAGAAAGTCAACCAACATTTACTCAGAAATGGGCATCTAGAATGCAAGAAGCTTACAAAATCGCATCCGAGAATAGCAAAAAATCATCTGCTAAAGGGAAGAAGTACTATGACAAACAGATAAAAGGAGCACCTCTTCAACCGGGTGATCAGGTCTTAGTACGAAATCTCTCTGAAAGAGGAGGACCTGGTAAACTTCGTTCATACTGGGAAGAATCAGTACACAAAGTGGTAGAAAGAATCAAAGATGGGCCTGTGTACAAAATTCAGCCTGAAAGTGGTAAAAAGACTATTCGAGTACTGCACAGAAATCTTTTACTACCAGTAAATGACCTACCAATTGAAGGACACATTCCAAGAGTACCGATGAAACACAGACAATCAAGTAACAGAAAGGATGCCAGAATGGATCTGGACCAGGAGGAGGAATGTTCAGATGAAGAAAGATGGTATTATCCTTATATACCAGAGACTTCAGAAAGTCATGATTGTGTTGTGTCTCAACCAAACTCTCAAAACGTACAGAAAATTCCATTAAGAGTTTCTGCTGAAGAGTTCTATCCTACAACTACCACACCCAATCTTGAACAAGAACAAAATGATGGAACAGTAGTTGGCGACCAAATCTGGGCTACAGATATGGTGGGACTAGACACTGCAGAATTACCCTCATTAAGTCAAGACTTACCTGTGAACCAAGATATGCAAATGGAAAATGATGTTGATGGAGAAGACTCAACTCCTGTCAGAAGATCTACCAGACAAGCTAAGCCTAAAGAGATCTTTACATATGACACACTAGGTCAGCCAAGATACATACCAAGTCAGATTCACACCATACAAACTCTTACAATGCTAGCTACTCCCAGGACATGCCAGGTAGTTAACGTAGCTCCTTGGTGGCAACAAGTACCTATTTGGGTTACTTAAATCACTAAATAGTGTTCAGATACCAATTGAGTTTAATGTCGGGAGCCATTAACTGAAGGAGGGGAGAGTGTGACGGACTGGGGTTTATATGGTCACAAAACAGACACCCCAAAGCAAAGTACATATTCATTTTTTTTTTATATTTCTAAACATCTCCCTTCTATTCTATTAATAACCAGTAGATGGCAGAGAAGGTACACAAACAGAGTCTATATAAGGCTACACACCATGTGACTGGAAATTAAACTACTTCCAGCCATAAAGTCAGTGGTCATATCTCATGCTGTTTGTGTGATTCTTTGCAGGTATGTACTCTAAATTGTTCCTAATCTGTATTAACCTGTGATAGAAAGATTCCTAAACATCTTGAGCAGATGCAGAAAAAGTCTCAGCAGATTTTATGCTATAGTTTTGCTGTAATTAGAAGTTTAGAACAGCATGTGTCCGAAACAAGGGAAAAGTGCATAAGAACATGAAAATACTGCATTAGTCAGAACAAATGCCTATGATAAACACTAAACCTTTCTAAATAGGTATATTTAAACCTGATTTATTGGAAATTGCATAGATTTATAGAAGCACATGTTTTCTGTTATTTAATATAGAAAAAAACCTATTGTATGTAAAGCTTATGTATTGCATCATACAGACATGCAATGTGCACCATCTAGTGGTTAAAAGAGTACTACCATGAAAATATTTGTATTAAAGCAATGCATTGCTAGTATGATTATTGCACACTTAAAGTGTACCAGAGAGATAAAGATAATTATCTATAACACTGAATAACAGGGATATATATGTTATTAAATTTAGTAATGTTCATTGTTATAACTACCGTATATACTCGAGTATAGGCCGACCCGAATATAAGCCGAGGTCCCCAATTTACCCCCAAAAAACTGGAAAAAATTATTGACTCGTGTATAAGCCGAGGGTGAGACATGCCTGTCCATCCCTGTGTGTCCGTCCATCCCTGTGGGTCCATCCATCCCTGTGTGTGTCCATGCATCCGTGTGTGTGTGTGTGTGTCCATGCATCCGTGTGTGTGTGTGTGTGTCCATGCATCCGTGTGTGTGTGTGTCCATGCATCCGTGTGTGTGTGTGTGTGTGTGTGTGTCCATGCATCCGTGTGTGTGTGTGTGTGTGTGTGTGTGTCCATGCATCCGTGTGTGTGTGTGTGTGTGTGTGTGTCCATGCATCCGTGTGTGTGTGTGTGTCCATCCATCCCTGTGTGTGTGTGTGTGTGTGTGCATGCATCCGTGTGTGTGTGTGTGCTTTTTCCCACCTTAGTTTGATTGGTTCATTAATATATCAAAATTGCCCTAAGGAATTAGAAACAACTGTCAAATAGGCTACTAAGGAATAAACCAGTAACACCAGTAATAGAAAGGTTTTACATTGCTGTTGTTACAAAAGCACTATAATAAGCATATGTGTATGTATATTATTTGCTAAACATTGTTTGATCATCATAAACACCAGTCAGAGGAAGTAGCCATTGAAGTAATGGGTTCCATATGGTACAAACTGAAAGAAAAATGGAATAGGGCACATGCATTGATTTCTTCATTTCCAGGAGAGGCACAGTAAAGACACAGTAGAGCCTACCTGTGTCCAGCCTGCCTGTGTCCGTCCCGGCCTGCGTCCCGTCCCGGCCTGCGTCCCGTCCCGGCCTGCGTCCCGTCCCGGCCTGCGTCCCGACCCGTCCCGGCCCGTCCCGAGCCGAGCCTCCGTCCTTCAGCTCTTCGTCGGTGGCCATTCTAGGATTCAAAAGCCGCGCCTCCGTCGGTGATAGGCGGAACACTCAATTTCCCACTGACTGCTGGGAAATTGAGTGTTCCGCCTATCGGATGTCCGTGATAGGCGGAACACTCAATTTCCCAGCAGTCAGTGGTCCGCCTATCATGGACGTCCGCTCATCTTCATACTACGGACGAGGATGAGAGGATGTCCGTGATAGGCGGAACACAGACTGCTGGGAAATTCAGTGTTCCGCCTATCACAGGCGAAGGCGGAGAGGGAGGCGCGGCCTTTGAATCCTAGAATGGCCGCTGTCTGTCTGCTCGACACGCTGATCGGGCAGACAGACAGCGATGACTCGAGTATAAGCCGAGGGGGGCACTTTCAGCCTCAAAAAAGAGGCTGAAAATCTCGGCTTATACTCGAGTATATACGGTATGTTTTAAAATACTTTAGTTAAAATCGGTATTATATATATTGTTAATGTTTATAAACATGTGACTATAAAAATGTAAAAGATGTATTGTTATGTAAAAATTAAACTACTTCCAGCCATAAAGTCAGTGGTCATATCTCATGCTGTTTGTGTGATTCTTTGCAGTCCACGCCAAGCTGATCACCTTATCTCATCGCGTCTACAATCATCGGCTCTCTTAATTCACATTTTGAGGCCGGTAACACAATATTTTATGCAAATTAAGTTTATATAAATTTTTTCACACAAATAGAGATTTCTTTTGGTGGTATTTGATCATCGCTGGATTTTTTATTTTTTGTTAAAAAAATTTAAAAAGACAGAATAAAAAAAAAATACAAAACTGTTTTATATATTGTTAATAAATTTTGCAAACATGTAATTTTTTCTCCTTCATTGATGTACGCTGATGAGGCTACACAGATGGGCACTGATAGGCTGCACTGATGGGCACCTATAAGGCAACACTGATGGGCACTAATAGGTGGCACTAGTGGGCACTGATAGGTGGCACTGATGGGCGGCACTGAAGGACACTAATAGATGGCACTGATAGCTGGCACTGATGGGCGGCCGTGATGGGCACTGATGGGTGGCAGTGATGGGCACTGATCGGCACTGGTAGGTGAGACTGATAGGCAGCACTGCTAGGTGGCAATGATTGGCACCACTGGTGGGCATTGATAGATGGCATTCGTGGGCATTAATAGGTGGCACTGATTGCTGGCACGTATGTACTGGTGGGCACTGATTGGTGAGCACTGTGGCCACTGATTTGTGGCAATGGTAGGTGGCACTGGCAGGCGGTACTGCTGGGCACATATGAGGTAGCTTTGCCTCTTCCTCTACAGGACTGATGTCCCTTCAACAGAAGCCGGTGATTGGCTTTTTTTTCTCCTCACACTGTTAGCGTGAGAAGAAAAGAAAACGATTACTGATCTGTTTACATCACGTGATCAGCTGTTATTGTCTGACAGCTGATCACGTGGTAAGGGGTCGGGATCGACCCCTTACTCCGATCTGTAATCATCCGAGTGTCATTGTGATCACAACTTGCGCCACGTGCGCCCTTCACGAGGCGTGGCGCGCATGCAAAGGGGAGAATGTCTATTAATGTTTTTCTTTTCCATACATGTTTTTTATTTACTTGCAATGTGCCTTTGAACATACTAGAAAATGTGACTACTCCAGGAAAGAGTCAGTTGCTCAGCACAGCTCGCTCCCTCCACAGCATAGCCCACTCTTCTTCTGGTAATGCATAGTTACTGTTTGCCTTTGCCCCCACCTCCCTACATAACCTTTTATGAAGCTGCCAGGACTCTGTGAAGAGTGTAGCGGCTGACTTTTAATAATCAGACACTCACCTGTCCCACGGTCCAGAAATACGGGCACGCAAAGCCCTGCTCCTCTCCTCCTCCTCTCTGTGGCATCGGCATTCTAACTGTGGGCACCTGGCTGTGCTTTTACAGCCAGGTGCGCACACGCATGCCCGAGCTGCGATGCGCGCTGTGATTGGCCGAGCAATCTCCTGGGACCTGTTATATGTCCCAGAAGATTGCAGGGAGGGAAGGGGGAGAGATGATCTTCCTTCTGGCGCTGCAGTGACAGGGAGGAAGTGGGAGCTGGGTGCCTGCAAAAACAGGGTACCCGCTCCTCCCCCAAAAAAATGACATGCCAAATGTGGCATGTCAGGGGGTCACCAACATTTAAAGCAGAAGTTCCATTTTTGGGTGCAACTCCACTTTAATAATCAGTAATTGAGACAACAATGAGATATAACAGCAGGACTCAAGACAGTAAAGAAGAACAGTTTTATTTAGATCACTTTCACATTGAGTTATGCTAAACAAGGTCTAAACCAAAACATTTTTTCCATTTTTTTATTAGTACAAAATGATATTTAATTTAAAAGGTGTAATGTTGGCTAATGGTGTCATTTGTGTATTTTTTCCATTATCGAGCATGAAACAACTCCTGCGCTGTCAGGTCACCTTGAGGCGAGGTGACAGGTGCACACCGTAGGGATGCGGAGTGCACCGCGAGGTTGTGGACCCTACGGCTGACTGCTGCAGACGGGGACAGATCCCACTGGGGATAGAGCGTGAGATTCCCTGGGGCGCGGAGTCTAAGAGCCAGCTGGTGTTCACCAGAGCTTCGAGTGGTGAAGATGGTCTTGGCTGCAACTGGCTCCAGGTCGCGACCCCCAGGGTCCCCCAGCTCACACCCACAGTAGGCAACAGGAGGATAGGGATGGTGAGGGACAAAGCCAAGGTCGGGGCCACAAGCAGAACAGAATAGTCGGGTACACGCCAATAGGTCAGGGTCACAGGCAAGCAGGGATGGTCAGAACACGCCAAGGTCGGTAACGGAAATCAGTAGCAGAGCACACGACAGGAAACAGGAAGCTAATACACAAAGGAATACACAATGGTTGATCAGCACTGAGCCCTGCAGTGCACAGGTTTATATAGGCTCCCTGATAGGGCCTGGGGTGGAGCCATGCTTAGAGGAGAGGTTATAAAAACCACCAGGTGGAAGTAGCTGGCTTCTTAGTCTGAAGACATGAGGGAAGGTAAGCAAACACAGGAAGATCACTGCATAACCATGACAGTACCCTCCCTCTTACGAGGCCTCCCCCTTCCCTGCCTGGGTCCAGGCTTAAAGGGAAACTCCAGATGGAACCTCCTTAACAGACAGGGAGCAAAGACCTCAGATGCAGTGATCCAAGACCTCTCCTCAGGACCCAACCCTTTCCAAAGTACGAGGTATTGAAGAATGCCTTTACGGAGCCGGGAATCCAAAACTTGACTAACCTCGTATTTTAGATTATCCTCAGAAACCAAAGCAGAGGTAGGGAGAGGACGAGAAGACTTGAGGACTAAAGGCTTTTTAGGAATGGGTAAGAGCATGAGAAGATCAGGAGTCTGAGCAGGGACCCCCTCACCCTTAAAGTTGAGTTGGGCATCCATCACAGGACCACCAAACTGGGCAGAGGTCAGTGGATCCCTGAGGTCAGGTTGGTTAGAGGGTGACATGTCGCAAGATTTAAGCTGGATAGCAGAAACACAAACAGAACCCTGAGAAAAAGATTGAAAACCCCTCTTGGCCGAATGAGGTATTCTATCCAAAGGATGGATTGAGCCTCTTAAATGGGTTTGAACGGACATAGTAGTAGTAGGGTGAGACTGGGTCACAGAAGGTCCTGACCAAGAAGCAGGAAGCTCATAGGGCATGGGCTGGACTGGCATAAGTGGTGTGGAGGCCGACTGATTAGTATTGTCAGATGTAGCGACCATCTCAATCGCATCACAAGGCATAGCGACTCTGGAACTTGCAGACAAGTTAGCCTGGCTGTGCGTCCAAGGGAGATTAGAGACAGGCAGAGGTAAATGGTTATGCGAACTGGAGCGAATGATCGACTCAGGTTCTTAGGTGGGCTCCTCATCCAGAGTATCACATGACCCAGAGAGTGCACCAGTCCGACTATTGCAGGACGCGTCCCAGAGATCGCCATATACAGCAGGAAAAGCAGAAGATACTGGGGTGGTGGTAACGGGAAGTCTCTCCTTTGGGGTACCCTTGAGTAGACAGGAAGAGGAACAGGAGGAACCCCAAGCCAGGATCCGTCCAGCAGACCAGTCAACGTGTGGAGAATGGAGCCGAAACCAAGGAAGACCTAATATGATAGGAGATGAAGCCTTAGGTAAGACAAGGAAGGATATCCACTCCTGGTGGAGTGTCCCTACTGACATCTTAACAGGAATAGTCTGGAAGCGGATAGGACCCCCTGGGAGAACCGTGCCATCAATCGCCAAGACCACCAATGGTGTTGTAAGGGGCAAAAGGGTAAGTCTCATGGAGGATGCAGTTTCCCAATCCATGAAATTGGCAGCGGCTCCGGAATCAAGATGTGCTGAGACCGAACGAGAGGAAGCACCGACATGAAGCAACACAGAAAGGAGAAGACGAGACGGTGAAGGTGATATTTCAGGGTCTAATACTCCACCTTCCAGATGTATTAGCCCTGAGCGTTTTTCCGGACGAAGAGAACAAGTGTCACGGAAATGACCTTTAGCCCCACAATAGAGGCATAGGCCCAGAGTTCTGCGCCTAGCGCGTTCTTCGGGAGATAACTTAGTCCAGCCCAACTGCATAGGTTCCTCGGTAGGCAGGGGGTGCTCATCGAATCGAGGAGAAGGGACTGGGGACTCAGGATGCCTAAAGAACGGGGAGTGCTGGCGTCTTTTTTCCAGGGCCCTCTCCTGAAAGCGAATATCGATCTGGTTACACAAGGTGATGACACTGTCCAGATCAGCAGGAAGGGATCTTCCTGCTAATTCATCCTTCACTCTATCAGAGAGGCCATCTAAAAAGGTTGCAACTAGGGCCTCATTATTCCAGCTCAATTCAGCTGAGAGGATACGGAACTGAAGAGCATACTGTCCCACAGAAGCGGCCTCTTGACGGAGACTTAAAAGAGCGCTAGCCGCTGAGGAGACACGACCTGGTTCCTCGAAGATATTCCGAAAAAGTTTCAAGAAATCAGACAGGCTAGAAACCACTGGATCATTCAGTTCCCACAGAGGGGCGGCCCAAGCCAACGCCTCGCCGGACAGGAGGGATATGATATATGCGACTTTTGCCCGATCGGACAGGAAGTTTTAGGGCTGAAGTTCAAAATGAATTGTGCATTGGCTGAGGAAGCCCCTGCAGGCCTTGGAGTCCCCAGAGAAACGGGACGGAGCTGGCAGTACTAATGAATGCGTGGATGCGACTGGTGCGATAGGTGCAGTCGCAGATAGTGGTTGAGGTTGTTGAACTGGGGGTCCTAATGAGGCCTGAACCTGTTCAAAACGGGATGCCAAATCCTGAAGGAATTGCATCACCTGCGTCTGATGCGATTCTTGGGTCTCAAGTCGCCGAACTAAGCTCTGCAATGGATCATCTGCAGGAAGCGCCACGTCAGCTGGGTCCATGGCTGATCAAACTGTCAGGTCACCTTGAGGCGAGGTGACAGGTGCACACCGTAGGGATGCGGAGTGCACCGCGAGGTTGTGGACCCTACGGCTGACTGCTGCAGACGGGGACAGATCCCACTGGGGATAGAGCGTGAGATTCCCTGGGGCGCGGAGTCTAAGAGCCAGCTGGTGTTCACCAGAGCTTCGAGTGGTGAAGATGGTCTTGGCTGCAACTGGCTCCAGGTCGCGACCCCCAGGGTCCCCCA
The DNA here is from genome assembly GCF_037356315.1 of Lithobates pipiens. Classification (NCBI taxonomy): domain Eukaryota; kingdom Metazoa; phylum Chordata; class Amphibia; order Anura; family Ranidae; genus Lithobates; species Lithobates pipiens. The sequence goes on from NW_027507784.1 coordinate 290,226,131, forward strand.
GCTCACACCCACAGTAGGCAACAGGAGGATAGGGATGGTGAGGGACAAAGCCAAGGTCGGGGCCACAAGCAGAACAGAATAGTCGGGTACACGCCAATAGGTCAGGGTCACAGGCAAGCAGGGATGGTCAGAACACGCCAAGGTCGGTAACGGAAATCAGTAGCAGAGCACACAACAGGAAACAGGAAGCTAATACACAAAGGAATACACAATGGTTGATCAGCACTGAGCCCTGCAGTGCACAGGTTTATATAGGCTCCCTGATAGGGCCTGGGGTGGAGCCATGCTTAGAGGAGAGGTTATAAAAACCACCAGGTGGAAGTAGCTGGCTTCTTAGTCTGAAGACATGAGGGAAGGTAAGCAAACACAGGAAGATCACTGCATAACCATGACATGCGCATTGCATTCTGGAGTTTCTTGTAATAATGATTGGTCACTGGTGCTGTCTCTCTCGCTCTCCTTGTGTAGGTTGGCTGACTTGGATCTTGACTTGGCTTGACCATTATCTGTCCCTTTTGTTTTCTGCAAGCTGCCTTTAGTGGATCGACCTGCTTTATCTCATCAAAAGCTCTCCACACAGACTACATACAGGACATTGAATATATCATTGCTAATTTTACAAGTTAATATCTAGGTTTTTTAGGGCATTTGGTGCATACAACATGAAATTATATCCCCACAGTAAATGTAAGTTTTGTGTGCCTAAAATTCAGCTTTCATTCAATAGTTTTTTATTGAGTTTTTTTTTCATAGGGGGATAGGAAACATTGGTACATACTATTGTACATTATAGTGCATAACAAAAAGTCAAATACGAGCACAGTGGCACAATACGAGTCACAATCGATCTTAACCATCAAAAGCAGTAACAATTCTAACGTGTCACCCACCGTATCCACACACCCCATATGGAATCAAGCTGTGTCATAGGGGGGGTAGGAGCCATGGCCATCATGTGATATACTGTCAATCAAGAATAAAAAAATAAAGAAAGGGGGCTTTTATTATTGGCGTTTTAAGAAGCATAAAAAATTGTTTCTAAAACAAGCAACCCCAGGCACCTAGCTGCATATTCACACAGTGGCGCCCAGATAGTGCTATACTTGATAAGTCCTAGAGGATCACAACTCCGAGAAATCAGATGCGGTTATAATATACATCTGATATTAGCAAAAAAGATCCACTGTGTACACAAGGAGCTGGCCTGCTAAACATTAATGTTCGAAACATGGGAAGCATAAACCAACTTCCTTAGAATGGAAGAGAGAAAAGCAAATTAATTAAGAAGGAGGCAGAAGAGAGAAAAAGTAATAAGAAGAAGCAAGAGAGAGACCTAGATCTCATGGTGGACCAGGGTAACATACAATCAGCCAAGTACAGGAGACAAGGGTATCTTTACATAATTTGCCCAAGGCTCCCAGGTTCGCTCAAATAACTTCTGTTTATCATTGATGATACTAGCCACTTTTTCATGTAGTATTATCCAGAATACCTTATGCTTCATGAGGCTAACCAATACAGAGGGCGACTTCCAAGCTACAGCAATGCAGATCTTAGCCACAAAGTAAACTAAACGTCTCGTATGCCGTGGCATATTACCTGGCAGTTCGAGTTAAAGACCTATTATTTTACGTATCATTGAGAAGACCCTGTTCGAGTAACCCCTAATCCTGGGGCATTCCCACTATATATGGAGCATAGTACCTCAAAGAGAACACCCCTTAAAGCAGTCTGTCGATGATGATAGGTACATTTTAGCGAGTGGAAACAAGATACCACCTTGTCAAAACGTAACACTCGCCTCTATTAAAGAGACATTTAATATGGCCTTATAAGCTACCTGAATTCTGGAATACCAGGACTCAGATTCCAAGTCAATATCGAGGTCACTCTCCCATGCCAACATGTAAGGGTGTTTTGGTGGAGGGGCCAGTAGTGATACATAAGCAATGGAAATACCACCCCTGGTTCCCTGATCTTTAGTACACCAATGTTCATAGGGCGCTAATGAGGTAGGGTATGAGGGGGAACGGAGTCCTGACAGGAAATGCACAATTTGGAGAAAGCGGAACCGTTCAGTGCGGGGCATCTCCAGGTTTTAGATACAATGTGTCAAAGTAAAGGGTCCTCTGTGCGTATAAAAAGTCCTATATGGTAGAGGCCTTTGTCCATCCACCATTTGAAGGCTCTGATCTCCATGCCCGGAGGAAAAGCTGGGATATGGAATAGATGGTCCAAAGGGGTAAAGGCCAAAACCAATGCTGGTTTAGTGCTCATCTGATCCCATAACCCAAAGGAGTGAGAAAGGGTAGGCACCATATTAGGAGGCCTGGCCTTAGTGGGACCCCACCAAAGAAAATCAATAGTGTAGGAAGGGATCGTTTGTCTTTCAATATTGACCCAATCGGGACATTCCCATCTCAAATATACGACTGACAATTGTATAAGCTGCGCTGCCTTATACATTGCCCAAAGGTCCAGAACACCCAGCCCACCCCTGATTCTTGGTGTGTATAGCGTAGCGTGGGCCATCCTATGGCCTTTAAGGCCCCATATAAACTTGAGCACTTTAGACTGGAACTTTGCTAAGTCGGCTTTATCAGGGGAATAGGCAGGGAGAGAAACAATATAGCAATTTAGGCAATAAAATAAAGGCAATAAAGTCATTTTGACCGCCGCCACTGTACCTAGCCATGAGATATCATGAACCGACCAACCCGAGAGGAGATCGTCTAAACGCAGATAAAAGGGAGGAAAATTAGCCGAGTATAATGAGGCATAGGATGCGGTGAGAGAAATTCCCAGATATGGCAACAGCTTCTCATATATGTTGTAGCAGCTGGTCAGAGAGATTAATATTAAGTGCCAACGACTGTGTCGCATTCACTTGAAGTCCTGAAACCCAACCAAAATCCTGTAGAGTCTGCATCAGGTTGGTTAAAGAGATGAGAGGAGAGGTGAGAAATAGAAGGATGTCATCCGCAAATAGCACGCACTTATGTTCCCGAGTTCCACAAGTAACACCTTTATTATTCAGGTTGTCTCTGATGGCCACCACAAGTGTCTCTAGCGTGATAGCCAAAAGCAATGGGGAAAGAGGGCATCCCTGACAAGTACCCGTGGAGATTTCAAAGGGGTCCGAATGGAAGCCTAACTGTTGCGTGTGGGGACGAATACAGATTAAAGTTTAGAGGATCTGTTAAATTATATGTAGAGTCAAATGCCCCATCATCATTGTCTTTAGCACGATTTAAAGTGCAATAACTATACTCTCCAATTTTAAACTCCCCTCTGAAAACCAACACTGGGAGACTTGTAAATATGGTTATCATCCATATTGTTATACAGGTCCATCGTGATAAACGTACAATGAAACATTGGCTTTGCCACCTATAGAACCCAGATGAGATTTGCTGTGAGAATGAAAATGCTAGCGTACACGTTGACACAGATAACAAAGAGAAACAGCTTACAGATGTGTTTTCCGTAGAGCCAGTGACCGTGTAATATAGCAAAGATGTAGAGAGGCAATAAGAGAAGAGAGACAAAATCGGTGATGGCCAGGTTTAAGAACCAGATTTTAGATTCATGCTTCTTCGTCACAAATATGTTAAAAAAAGATGACAATGGCATTGCCAATCAGTCCTATGACACAGGTTGCCAGAGCTAGCACAAAGTTTACAAAGAGGAGCAGAATACTTTGCTTGATATTCAATAAGTTCCATAATTTTACCAGTGGAATAACAGGGCTGCAAAGACATTTTCCCTCTTTAAAGTTGAAGCCGAAAATGAATAAAATGGTAAAGGATGTCACCACAATTAACTCATAATTATTTATATTAGAACTGAAGTCATTCAATGTATTAGTAAAAGTGAGGATCTGAATCTGGATTGGTATCACCATCTTGTTATTCCTTGTACAATAGACTGGGAGAAAGCCGCAGTACTAAATCAGTTCAATCTCAATCAGTTGTGCTAAATGCAAATGGCTTTCAATTTACCAGCTGATAGGAAAAGAAAGCAGGAGTAAAAGCTCATTAGTCTGCTCATGCTCCCTTATCATCCAGTCATAAGCTGTTGGCAAGCTATTTTAGGTCTTCCTACGCTGCTTCTCCAAAAGATAACCTTTATAACCGCTTTAACATGACTGACGTAATAATATACAAAAGTCATGTTAACTTGGGTCAATGTATTTGACAAAAAATAGACAAAGTATACCTGATAAGGTATTTAGGTGAGTAATTAGTGCATTAGAATCCTAGTCCTTTACTTTTTGCCACCCGGGTAACAGAAATCTAATAGGTCCGTACAGGCAAGGGAAAAGGGTATGGGAGAGTGGAGGGAAGTTGCAACCATTATCCTGACCTCTGTAATGTATGATGTGTACGTAACATATATTATGTATGCAACATAATGCCTATGAACCTGGTAAAACAATTAAAAGAAATAAAAAAAGTTCACACCAAAACTACAACTAAATTATAAAAATTATGGTCGGTCCAATTACCAGGGAGCACCCACACAGACTTTAGCACCACATCCCATGTTAGAAGAAATACGTGTTTAAGTGTTAAGTACAAATAAATTATATTAATGAATTGCACTTACAAGCTGAACATCACATGCAGCTTCCAGTGAAAATCCAAATCCCAAAAAACAACAACACAAATTGTGTGTTTCTGACATCCTGGAATAATAATGTGGTGACGATGGCGTGATCCCCACAGTTACTGCCATTGTACCGCATTGCAATTTTTATACATGGCATCAGTAACGGTAGGTGAGACTTTCCTATATAAAAATTAACATGAGGCATCCAGGAAACTGACATGTGCCAAAGGATGTTTGCATTGATAAAAATCAATAGGGTTAATATTGTAATTGGGTTCAAGGGAAGCTAAGCTGACAGAGTTAGCTTTGCCAATCACCTCAAAGAGCAATCCCATGATCCTCCAGTCCAGTCACATGATCCTAGCTCTACTGATGTGTAATAAACCAGGAAAAAGCATCTCTTTAGATGTAAGGTATTTAGTAACATTTATGTGCACAATTACACACTTTTACGTTTTAGCAATCCAGAACTCCTGCTGCTGTGAATGTTCTTCTGTGCACATTAATTGACTTGTGCTGTCACATTAATTAGGAAATCAGGTGCAATCATACATTGTTCCTAATCAATCAGCTTCATTGTAACAAAGTACACATACCATTATTGCTAGCTGTACCTGATTACCAGGACAATACCATATTTTAAAGCTTCCTGCTGTACAAAATGTCCCTGACTTAAGGCAGATACAAACAATTAATGCAGTTATGTATTCATTATCAATTCATTAAATGTATCTTTTTTTAATGCTACTAGTGTAAGTATCTGAATTAAAGGAGAAGTACAGCCAAAGCTCATTTGGCTTTACTTCTCCTGTCGATCGCATGAGTGCAGCTCGTTTTGCACTCCTGTAACCCATTTTCAGCAGACAGCGGGCTAAAATCCGCTGCCACCTGACATCACAAAAGTCAGGATCGCCCATATGCCTGGACCAGAACCCGGATGCTCCCACCCACTCCACAGCCCAGTGCTTCAGTGAGCGTGGGGGGGGGGGGAGAGCAGAGAGCTCTGAGAACTGAGCGATCTGCAGTGTTTGATCACTCGGTTGTTAGTGTCAGGGCTGGCAGGGGACAGATGCAGCATTGGGTTGATGCTACATCTATCTAGGTAAGTGTTATTAAAAAAAACATACTTCTCTTTTAAGCTTGATATGAACCCTCTTCATTCCCCAGTATAGTAGACTGTGAGTCAATCAGGTAAGCTGCATGCAAATATGCTGTAAAGAGACACCTGGACAGAAGGAGAGAGGAGAGTGAGCAGAGAAATTACCTTGTCAATCTTTTGCTGCTCCTTTACTATACAACAAGCAGGTTATGTCAGGAACAGGATTGTGTCACCAGGGTATATCTTAAAGTGGTAATAATCCCAAAAAATAAATATCATATAGTGCAGTTTACCAATCCTAAATGTGGAGGCTGCATTTGCTTTCTTTTTTTAGGTGTATGACTTTTAATTTCACCACTCTCTATGAAAGAGCAACGAAGATACCTTTGGACAGCAGTATTGTCAATCTGAGGAGAGGGAAGTGTATAGACCTGTACACACGGTCGGACATTCTGACCACAAAATCCATCTGATTTTTTCCGACAGATTTTGGCCAAAACTTGTGTTGCATACACATGGTCGCACAAAGTTGTCGGAAAATCCGATCGTTCTGTATAAGGTGACGTCAAACACATACGTCAGGACTATAAATGGGCCAGTAGCCAATAGCTTTCATCTCTTAGTTTATTCTGAGCATGTGTGACACTTTGTCCGTCGGAATTGTCTACACACGATCGGAATTTATGCGATCGGATTTTGTTGTCGGAAATTTTAGATCCTGCTCTCAAACTTTGTGCGTCGGATAATCTGACAGAAAAAGTCCGATAGAGCCCACACATGATCAGATTTTCCGACAACATAATCCGATCTGACTTTTTCCATCGGAATTTCCGACCGTGTGTACAGGACATTAGATGCACTAGCAGATTTAGATGGACTTGACTAACAAATAAAAGCCAAACTCCAACTAACATTTTTTTTTTATCCCCTTTGGATAATGGATTCACATTAATGACTAAAAGCTGACTATTGTATGCACTGTTGTCAGTGGTAAATGATTTGCTTCAATCCTCTAACACTTCTGTTGGACAGCTTGGTCTGTTAAAGGAAGTTGGAAAAATAACAGATTTACTAGCAGGATCTATGGCCTGGTTCTAACAAAAGCTTGCTGACTGGTGGACAGAACAAAGAGATATTATTATCAGTATATACTTAATCACCATCCATTCTCAAGCCTAAAGTGTAACTAAAGGCAAAACTTTTTTTTTGTTTTGAATAGAATAAGGGAAGTGGGATTATAACCGCTGCCAGTTTTTTTTGCCATGCATGTCTCATAGGGGAGATTTCCCATCAATTCCTGCCCCATAGCCAAAACAGGAAGTGAGAGGAATTCCCTCCAAAATTAGAGAATCCTGGGGTGTAACCAGAACTAGTGTCTGATTGGAAGATTTCCCTTCCAACACTGTTCTGACGTCAACCCAAAATTTGGGATTTTCTTTTACTTTCACTTTCGATAACAGCAATCAGGACATAAAGAGAGGGTGCATCTCCCTAAAAGGGTCACAGACAGCAATAAAAACTGAAAGGAGTGCTAATGCATCTCCACTCTATCCAGGAAGTGTAACCTAATCAAATGTTGAACAGCTGGGCCACAATAGTTTTTTTTTCTTATCCTTAAACAACTGAGGTCAGCAGAATAGGAATGAGGGGACCAATGAAGAAAATAACAATGTTTTTGGCTGATAAGGCAGTTCACACGTAGGTGTTGCAAAAAAAGTTTTGATTTATGCAAAGACTTCTGTCTTTAAGTGGACCCCCTCTTCCCCCTTGTCATTTTCATTCTCTACTAAAATGTGTTCTAATGAAATTAAATGCGCTACAATCCTTTCTCCTACCTACATGTTTGTTTTTTTAAGAATAAACTTTTATTAGATTTTAAGACAAATAGAAAGATGTTGACTTGGACGTTAACCAGAAATAGAAGAGAAATAGGGTACTTTGGTACATAAAAGTAAATCCACAGTGCAAATCCTATAAAACATAAATATTACAGGAGCACGTCATGAATGAGGGTGGGCACCGTGTCAAAGTGCATATCCTGTGGCAAACAGGGCATAAGCTATGACATCACAATTGGTGTCATCACAATTGGTGTCATGTCAATTTGCTAATGGTGCAAGATCCTAAGTGTAGAAGGAACCAGCGCCTTGAATACAGCAATAGGAGGAGAACAAAAAATCTGATCGGAAAAGGTAGTAGAGAATAGACATGTGCATTAGTTTTCGTCCGAATGCATTTTCGTCCGAATTTCAGCTATTTTTGTTTTCGTTTTGACAAACGATAAGGAAAGCACAGAATCCGAAAAACAAAAGATCCGACATAAATAAATGCTTTATTTTCATTTTCATTGTTACAACAGTTCGATATAGAATAGGAGATTCGACGTGACTCTGACAATAACAATCTGTGTCTATAGAACCTGTGGTCGAATGTGCCTAACCTTACCTCTATTAGTCCAAGATTATATAGAGAAAATATTAGACAGAGAAAAAATATTTGACAGAGAGAAAAGATTCTGCAAGTTACTGTCCTAAAAAGTGTTTGGGACCCCGCCCCCCTCTGATGTAACGGAAACCTGCCTGTGTTACATCAGATGGGTGCGGGGTCACCCATACGTCATGGGGAACCCTGGATTTCCCCTTGCGTCAGAGGGAAGCGGGGTCCGCATATAACAAACGTCAGGCCGCCGGAATCCCCGCAGTGTCTCCTCAGTGGAGACAGAAGATGGATGGATTCGCTGCGCTGATTCAGATGAGCCATCGCTGGACCCCGGAGAGATGATCGTCCATCGCTGGATAGCAAGAGTGGATTACCACCGCTGGAATCTTTTTTTTATTTTTTTTTATTTTTAATAAAGGAATTTTCAAAAGTGTTTGTCTTATTTAATTATTTTTTACACTTTCTTTGTGAAATGGTAGGGGTACTTTTGTACCCCCTTACCATTTCAAACGGGGGGGCGGGATCTGGGGGTCCCCTTGTTAAAGGGGGCTTCCAGATTCTGATAAGCCCCCCGCCCGCAGACCCCCACAACCACCAGCCAGGGTTGTGGGGATGAGGCCCTTCTCCGCATCAACATGGGGACAAGGTGCTTTGAGGGGTCGTAGACCCCCAAAGCATCCTCCCAATGTTGAGGGCATGTGGCCTGGTACAGTTCAGGAGGGAGGGGGTCGCTCTCTTGTCCCCCCCTCTTTTCCTGCGGCCTGCCAGGTTGCGTGCTGGGATAAAGGGTCTGGTATGGATTTTTAGGGGGACCTTCACGTAATTTTTTTTTTTAATTAGACGCGGGGTTCCCCTTAATATCCATACCAGACCTGAAGGGTCTGGTATGGATATTTAGGGGGAAACCCACGTCAATTTTTTTTAAAATTTGGGTTCCCCTTAATATCCATACCAGGGTTTCCCTTAATATCCATACCAGACCTGATGGGCCTGGTAATTGAATTTGGGGGACCCCCACGCTATTTAAAAAAAAAAAAAAAAAAAATTTTTATCAATGACTTTCAATGAGTGTTCTCTGTATTACAGAGCCGACAATTCATAATAGCTGCTGATTTTAAAGGACTTTTTTTCCTGCATAAATGACACTTTGTGCAGGGACAGTTCTAAGCACCAGAAACATGCGCCCCTTCACAGGCATACTATAGACACTCCCCCCCCCCACGAAATTTAAAGGAATATTACACTTTTATTGTTTCACTTTAATCATTATTAAAATCACTGCTCCTGAAAAAACGGCCGTTTTTAAAACTTTGTTTTGTATTGATACATGTCCCCTGGGGCAGGACCCGGGTCCCCAAACACTTTTTAGGACAGTAACTTGCAAATTAGCCTTTCAAATTAGCACTTTCGATTTTGAACGTTGGAGTCCCATAGACTTTAATAGAGTTCTAAAGTTCACACGAAGTATGCTATATACTAGCTCTGTCGAATCATCTTTATACATTCGACAGACACCATAAGCCTTCAAAGACAGATTCGACCGTAATTCATGTGGATTTTCGGACGAATGCAATTTTTTTTTTATCAATTGTATTTTTATTGAAAATTTTAGAGAGAATACACAAAGGGAAGTATATCAACGGAACAATTGTCAGTGTCAACAATGTTACAGACCATAGGCCAAAGAGCAAAAAAAGAAAAGTAAACAGAAAATAAACACAAGAAAAAAGTAATATAATGGTCAGGCAATATCAAGTCACAGGCACAGTTAAAGCAGTAATGCATCCATTAACGGGGGGGACAGGGGGGAAGAGTCAGTAGGGGGGAGGTGTAAGAAAGAGTCCAATGGGTGGATAGGCCAGGTAGCTATGTGTCTGCAAGGAAAGCGTAGCCAACCATTGGATCTGGGGTATGCTCATTTCCGGGAGGAGCCTATACCAGATTGAGGCATCCTCGGGGAAAGACATATACTGGCGGGGGGGGGGGGGGGTAAGGAATAGCATCAGGTAATCTTTAAGGGGGGGCTATAGGGAGTCCCGGATTAAGCTGGGACGAATGCAATTTTTGAACGAAAAACTAAATAAATAAAAATGAATTTCGGGAGTAACTAAATAAATAAATTTTTGGGATGAAAACGAAATTCCGAAACGAAATATTTTACTCTGCACATGTCTAGTAGAGAAGGGAGGACTCATGACCTGGAGATCACCAGAACCACCAGCAGCACAGCCGAAATTCTCCAAATTGTTATAGGAATGGTTGAGGTTTAGATGAGGTAGAAAAGTCAATCCAAAAGTACCACAGTTTTAAAAATTTTGGGTACCTGCCATGGAGGCTAGCAGAGAGTTCCTCCATCCCTAACTCACATGTTTTAGGAGATCCCACAGCTTTGACCCACAGCTCCACAGAAGCCCATGATGCCATTTTGCTTTTTCACTATATCAGTGGCCAGCATCTTCTTCCTGCTTCTTGGGCTAGCCCACGATGACATCCTCTCTAGATCTCGAACATACACTGTATGACATCTGGCACGCCATGTGATTATCTACATGATGCTTTGGATTTAGCAACAAAAGAGCCATTTCATCACCAAAAACTCCCTTTGCTTAAGCAATAGCAACATGCAACTTCACATACTATGCCACACCCCCTATAGCTCATGTGCTAAACCTGGAGCTGTAGTGTGATGGCTTACATTTTTCCATGATTTCTCCAAAAGTCTATGAAGGAGTAAACAAGGTCTTGTGAGATTTTGCAAGAGCTGATGTTTCCATTCTAAGCCCTTGTACACACGGTCGGAGAATGCGTCGGAATGTGTCCTATCGGACCGTGTCGCCAGATAATCCGACTGTGTGTGGTATGCATCGGACTGATTCCGTTGGTATATCCGTTGGACCCGATTTTCCAACATGTTGGAAATATTTCCCGACCAACTGGGCTGATCCGACATACTCCGATCATGTGTAGAGAATTTTGATCGGACCAAGTGCCACGCATGCTCAGATCAAATTCCTACATCAAAGCTATTGGCTACTAGCCTGAATGTAGTCCCATCGTAACGAAATTACGTCATCACGTTCTGAAAAATCGGATTTTTCGCCAACTTTGTCCGACCGTGTGTATGCAACAGTTTCGGACAAGATCCGACGGACAAAATCCGACGGGCAAAATCCGACGGATTTGGTTGTGGAAATCTCCGACCGTGTGTACAGGGGCTAAGAGCTGCCCAGAAAGCACTGATAAGCTTGCCTTCAAATAAAGCAGTAGGAATGTGAATGATGAAAAGATTTTATTTAATTTCCGATTAATTTATTAAACAAACCATTTTGTTTCATCATATTCGTTATGTTAGTATAATTTGTTTTCGGAATTTGTTTCATATGTTCAGATTTGTTTCTTATATTAGTTGTTCCGAAACGATTCGTATTTTTGGAAGTTATTTTGGAAGATTGGCTTTATTCGTTTTAACGTGTTAATTCCCTATTTAAGCAGGTTACTTATGTACTCTGAGCCCCTGTACACACGGTCGGAGATTTCCACAACCAAATCCGTCGGATTTTGCTCGTCGGATTTTGTCCGTCGGATCTTGTCCGAAACTGTTGCATACACACGGTCGGACAAAGTTGGCGAAAAATCGGATCTTTCAGAACGTGATGACGTAATTTCGTTACGATGGGACTACATTCAGGCTAGTAGCCAATAGCTTTGATGTAGGAATTTGATCTGAGCATGCGTGGCACTTGGTCCGATCAAAATTCTCTACACATGATCGGAGTATGTCCGATCAGCCCAGTTGGTCGGGAAATATTTCCAACATGTTGGAAAATTGGGTCCGACGGATATTCCAACGGAATCAGTCCGATGCATATCACACACAGTCGGATTATCTGACGACACGGTCCGATAGGACACATTCCGACGGATTCTCCGATCGTGTGTACAAGGGCTAAGTCATCCCTGCTAGTTCAACCTACAAAGATAAATGGAATGAGCTGATGGAATGCTATTCACTGGAGTCGCGTGCACCTGAAAGTAATGAATTTAACGTTGAATTTTATATTCATTCATTGAGTCCACCTCTATCCAACTCAAACAAAATAAGTAGAAATCATAATTTTATTTCACTTTTCTGTCTTACTGTATTTATTGCAATATGTTTCAATTTCATATGTAGTGCTTAAATTCTAATAATAAACGTTAATTCAACAAAAAAAAAAAATGGATTCAAACCAATTTGGGTCATGTGTTATGTTGTTAAAGGTATTTTGGATGCTTCAAACATTAAAAAAAGCCCAAACTATCACATCATGTTATCAGAATGAAAAAAACAAATATGAATAAATTAATTGTTTCAGTATCATTTATTTTGGATTTGTTGAAATTCGTTACTATTGTGATTCATAAATTTTGATTTGTAACAAAGTGAATCGCACATGTACAGAAAGCAGCTGAGAGACACAGGCAGCTAATATCATCGGGGGCCTATGAAAGGCTTTGCAATGCTTTTCTAAATTTGTTTGAAGGGTTTGTACAATAGGCTTTTTAAATTTTTGAATAATAGGTCCACTTTAAAGGAATTCTGTACAGAGAACACATTGGAGGCTACTATGCCTGACCTTACATCCTTACTTGCAGTGTTTTTCTTTTCCAAAAATAATTATTTAATTCACTAGCAATGTGCCTGTGAACATGCCAAAAAAATTTGACTAGTCCAGGAAGAGTCAATTGCTTAACACATTCCTCTCCCTCCTTGCACAATATAGCCCACTCCTCTTTTGGGAATGCATAGTTACTGTCTGTAATGGCCCAGTTCTACAATCCTTGCCCTCACCCCCCCCCCCCTACATAACCTTTTATGAAGCTGCCAGGGGTGGAGTGAACAGGAATACTATTGAGTATAAAAAAAATTTAATAAATCCACGTTTTCCTCACGTAATATTTTGGGCAGCATGCTTAAAGAATGCCATACACATCCATAGAAACGAGTACATAAAAGGATAAGTAGTGCTAAACCTTGCCTCATGGGGGTTCTAGTTTATGGCATCTGAACATTGATTGTTCCTCCTGAAAGAGGACCTTATTTTTTCTCTACATTGGATTTTTTCCCGTATTCTGGTTGATTGCTTGAGGGAACTGGAGATGCAATGAGAGAGGTAATAATAAGGAGTGGAAAAGCTGAAGGAGATACAGTATAATGTGATTGTATGATCCTTACTGCAGATAGAACATCTACTATTTTCCATAACTCTAGATAGTTGCATAGTTAGTAAGGATGAATAAAGACACCAGTCCAACCTGAGTGAGTGTCTACAATTGTCCCTATCCCTGTACATTGCATGCTCACATCAGTCCCTACCCTCAAGGAGCCTACAATCCAAGGTCCCCATTCATATACTAGGGCCAATTTTGGACAGAAGCCAATTAACGTACCTGCATGTCTTTGGAGTGTGGGAGGAAACCGGAGTACCCGGAGGAAACCTATGCAGGCACAGGGAGAACATGCAAATACCAGGCAGGTAGTGTCATGGTTGGGATACGAACCATCTACCCTTTTTACTGCTAGGTGAGAGTGCTAACTACTACACCACTGTGCCGCCACTGTGTGAAATACCATTTGACCTCCTATAACCTAGAGGTCTGCATTTCTTTAAAGCTGCTCTATATACTGTACCCCTTGGTGAAGAAGTTATTCACGTTTGGTGGAAATGTGAAGGACTCCATGAAGACTGTAAAGACGCTGTGGTGTGCCTATAGATTGTGGAAGGACTGGTTTAGCACTGCTTATCATTCTATGTACTGAATACTACTAGAGTGGTGTCTGCTGGGGCAGCTGACATCACATTCAAGATGGCGGTACCCAGCAGCAGTCTCAAGGGTTTGGTATGTCTACACAAGAGAGGCTCTTACAGGTAAATAATATGCATGAAAAATGTGAAAATCACATATAATATTTGTTGAAATTAATAATTTGGAGACTGGGACTCTTCAACGTTGATAATAAGTATTTGAGAAACAATTAAATATAACAGCAGGATTCAAGAGAGTAAAGATGAACAGTTTTATTTAGTTTAAATTCACATTCAGTTAAGCTAAAGACGATTTAGACCAAAATCTCTTTTCCATCTTTTATAGTACAAAGTGATATTTAATATGAAAGCTGTAATCTGGGCTAATGGCGACCTTTGTCTATTTTTTCCATTATCGAGCATGAAACAACTTCTGCACATTGCATTCTGGAGTTTCCTGTTATAAGGATCGTTCACTGATGCTCATTTTCTTTCCTTGTGCATGTTGATCGTATTGAGTCTTGACTTGGCTTGACTGGTATCTGCCCCTTGTAGTTTTCTGCTGGCAGCTTGTAATAGTTGTACCTGCTGGATCTCATGAAAATCTCTGCTCTCTGCACAGACTATGTACAGCACAACAAACATATTACTGCTAATTTTACAAGGTGATAGCTGGGTAAAGGTAAAGTAAAGGTATGTGGGTTGACCCAGAAAATATTTGTAATATTTCTCATAGTCTCTGCCAATGAGATCTGTCTATCCAGCTGCTACTCATATTACAAGGAGTCTCGTTCAGACAATGGATGATTATGCCATCTAAAATGTTAATTTTAGTTAGGCTTGTCCTTTAAATATACAGTTTAATTGCTTCTTATGCTTATACTACTGAAGAAATCAGCAAGACCAGTCCTTGTCTGTTGGCCAACCAGCACATACAATATGGGGTTAAAAGAGCAGCTGGTAAAGGCAATGGTACAGAGAAGTGGCAAGAAGGTCATGACTTTAAACATGACTATTAAATTCATATTTCTAACAGCAGTCAAAAGAATGATTTCACCTAGAATGAGTGGTGTCCATGTGACAAAGTACACTATAATGATGGTGATGACTATTTGATAGAGCCGATGGGTGTTCACAGTCTGGGATTTTCGGGCCTGTACAGCTATAGTTATATTGGAAAATATAATAACACAGAATGGAATGAAGTAGCCAAACACCAAGAGAGGAAGAATAAAACTTTGTAATGAGAATATTATTTTATTCCAAATAGCGAGCGTGTTCTCATCTCCGCAGCATTCTTCAGGTGAACATTCCTTAATAAAGTATCTGAACTTGTTGTATACAACTAGTTCAACCTCCTTGTCTGAGAATAGAGGTTTAGTCAAATTATATGTAAGGTCAAATGCCCCATCATCATCATCATCTTTAGCACAATTTAAACTGCAATAGCTATCGTCTCCAATTTTAAACTCCCCACTAAAAACCAACACTGGAAGACTGGTAAATATGGTTATGATCCATATCATTATGCAAGTCCATCGTAAAACATGCTGTGAGATAAACTTCCGATGAAACATTGGCTTTGCCACTGATAGAACCCGATTGAGATTTAAGGCTATGAGTATGAAAATGCTAGTGTACATGTTGACACAGATAACAAAGAGAAACAGCTTACAGATGTGCTTTCCATAGGGCCAGTGGCCGTGTAATACAGCAGAAGCGTGGAGAGGCAAAAAGAGGAGAGAGACAAAATCGGTGATGGCCAGGTTCAAGAACCAGATTTTAGATTTATGTTTCTTCATTACAAATATGTTGAAAAAAATGACGATGGCATTGCCAATCAGTCCTAAAATGCAGGTTGCCAGAGCTAGCACAAAGTTTACATAACTAAGAGGAGCAGAATACTTTGCTTCATATTCGAAAAGTTCCTTCATTTCTCCAATGGAATAACAGGGGCTGTACAAAGACATTTTCCCTCTTGAAAAGTTGAAGCTGAAAATTAATAAAATGGAAAAGGATGTCACCACAATTTATACACAATTATATAATTATTTCCATTAGAACTGAATTCATTCAATGTATTTTTAAATCATTTGGTGTAAGTTCCTGAATCTAGCTTGGCATTAGCTTCTTGTTATCCCTTGTTCCATAGACTGAAGCCCCATACACACTATCAGTTTTTCTGCTGAGTTTTTCCTTCAGATTTACCAAAACCATGTAGTGCAAGGACCTGTCTGATTGCATACACATTGAAACTCCTAAGGTTTGTTCTCATATTATATGGTTTTGGTAAATTTGAAGGAAAAACTCAGCAGAAAAACTGATAGTGTGTATGGAGAGAAAGGAGCAGTACTGAAAGCCTATCAGTTGTGCAAAAATGCAAATAGAGTTAAAAAATCATGCTGATAGGAAAAGAGAGCAGGAGTATGAGCTCATCTGCTCATGCTCCCTTACTGTCCAGTCACAGACTGTGGCCTGGGAGGTGACCTAGACATACTATTCTAACCACAGGAGAGAAACATAAGGTCACCGATCTAGCTGTGCTCCCTGTCAATGTTATGTAAATCTCAGGCCCGAAATGACAGAAATAAAAATTGTTGGCTTGTAGGCAGGTAGTGTTCAAAGCTGCCCCAGCTGGGAAATTCAGTTAATTGTACCTCCTGGGTTTTTCTTGGTGGGTTTTTCTGGGGTCAGACCTCCCAGTCTTGTGTCCTAAAGGATGGAGGCCAGGGCCCCAGGGCCCTTGGGTTTCCTAGGGGAGTCTTGCTGTTGTTTTGCTGGCTTGGACCTGGATGGACTCGTCTCCTGCTGCCAGAGGATTCTGGATATCCAGTGATGTGCCAAAACCGGTGTTCCCTCTGCCCAGGAGGATTGCTGGGACTTACAGTCCCTCCTGAATACACCAACTATGGACAAAGATGGACTCTTTCCTGTGCAGGTACACTGGAGCAACCACAAGCCTTAGGCCGCGTACACACGGGCGGACTGTCTGCCCAACTTAGTCCGCCGAAACACATTTGAGCGGACAGTCCGCTCGTGTGTGGGCTTCAGCGGACTTTTTCAGCGGACAGTCTGACGAACAAAGTCTTACGGAATTTCCGTAAGATTGTCCGTCCAAACTTGGTTTGAGCGGACAGTCCGCCCGTGTGTGTGCCAGTCCGCTGTACTTTCGAAATGAGCGGACTTTTTCCGCCCGGAGAAAAGTCTGCTCATTTCGAGCGGGTATCCAGGTAGGCGGAGCACGCGACGGAGACGTCGCGGGCCCCGCCGCCTGGTATGGACTTAAAGGGGAACCCCAACGCCGAAAAAAATCGGCGTGGGGGTGCCCCCCAAGTCCACAACAGACCCTTGTCCGAGCACGCTACCCGGCCGGCCAGGAAAGGGAGGCGAGCGAGCGCCCCCCCTCCTGAGCCGTACCAGGCCGCGTGCCCTCAACATGGGGGGTGCCTTGGGGAAGGGGGGCCTCGCGGCCCCCCCACCCCAAAACACCTTGTCCCCATGTTGATGAGGACAAGGGCCTCTTCCCGACAACCCTGGCCGTTGGTTGTCGGGGTCTGCGGGCGGGGGGCTTATCGGAATCCGGGAGCCCCCTTTAATAAGGGGGCCCCCGGATACCGGCCCCCCACCCTATGTGAATGAGTATGGGGTACAATGTGCCCCTACCCATTCACCTGTAAAATAAAAGTACCAAAAAAAACACAACACACGAGATAAAATATTTTATTGCACAGCTCCGGGGGTCTTCCGTCTTCGGGGGTCTTCTCGCCGGACTCCTCCGCTATCTTCTTGTAGCTCTTTTGCTAGCGGAGGAGCCCGGCTTTCTTCCTCCCCGCCGCCGGCCTCTTCTCCCGACTTCGGGGGTCTTGTCCCCCTCTTCGGTTCTTCTGCCGGGCCACCACGCCTTCTTATAGCTCTTTTACAGGCGGTGGCCCGGTCTTCTGTCGCCGCTGTCGCCGCCGCCGCCGCCTTCCGTTCTTCTTCTTCTTCTTCTCCAGGAGATGTTGCCTCGAAGATCTCTCTGGCCGGAATGCCAGGGCCACGCTGCGCGGCCACTTATATTGTGACAATGGGGCGGTGTCACATGGTATATGTCACATGGGTTGGTCACATGGGTTGATGTCACATGGGGACTATGACATCGTAAGGGGGCGGGGTCACCATGTGACACCAACCCATGTGACATATACCATGTGACACCGCCCCATTGTCACTATATAAGTGGCCGCGCATCGCGGCTCTGGCATTCCGGCCGGAGAGATCGTCAAGGCAACATCTCCTGGGGAAGAAGAAGAAGAACGGAAGGCGGCGGCGACAGCGGCGACAGAAGACCGGGCCACCGCCTGTAAAAGAGCTATAAGAAGGCGCGGTGGCCCGGCAGAAGAACCGAAGAGGGGGACAAGACCCCCGAAGTCGGGAGAAGAGGCCGGCGGCGGAGAGGAAGAAAGCCGGACTCCTCCGCTAGCAAAAGAGCTACAAGAAGATAGCGGAGGAGTCCGGCGAGAAGACCCCCGAAGACGGAAGACCCCCGGAGCTGTGCAATAAAATATTTTATCTCGTGTGTTGTGTTTTTTTTTGGTACTTTTATTTTACAGGTGAATGGGTAGGGGTACATTGTACCCCATACTCATTCACATAGGGTGGGGGGCCGGTATCCGGGGGCCCCCTTATTAAAGGGGGCTCCCGGATTCCGATAAGCCCCACGCCCGCAGACCCCGACAACCAACGGCCAGGGTTGTCGGGAAGAGGCCCTTGTCCTCATCAACATGGGGACAAGGTGCTTTGGGGTGGGGGGGCCGCGAGGCCCCCCCTTCCCCAAGGCACCCCCCATGTTGAGGGCACGCGGCCTGGTACGGCTCAGGGGGGGGGGCGCTCGCTCGCCCCCCTTTCCTGGCCGGCCGGGTAGCGTGCTCGGACAAGGGTCTGTTGTGGACTTGGGGGGCACCCCCACGCCGATTTTTTCGGCGTTGGGGTTCCCCTTTAAGTCCATTCCAGGCGGCGGGGCCAGCGACGTCTCCTTCGCGGGCCCCGCCTACCTGGAGACGCGCTCGAAATGAGCGGTCTTTTCTCCGCGTGTGTGGGCGAGTCCGTTCATTTCAAAAGTAGAGCGGATTGTATGGCGGACTTAGTCCGCCGTATTAGTCCGCTCAAAAAGTGCCGTGTGTGCGCAAGTCCATTCATTCAAAAGTTTGGACGGACTGTCTGTCGGATTGTCTGACGAACTTAGTTGGCCAGACAATCCGCCCGTGTGTACGCGGCCTTAGGGATTAGAAACGTTAGTGAAATGTTTTCACTTTATTTTCGACTGTCGTCTGTCTTTGTCATCATGTTAATTTATTTACAGTAAGTAAAGCTTTTGAAACCTTGCCTCTGCCTGGTCTGAAGCTATTCAAGGGGTGCAATGCAATTAACTAGCACATATAGTCTACAGCTCGGGTCACTAAGTACATTGGGGTATGAAGATAACAGTACAAGAGTCAATAAAGTGTGAAAATACAGTAGTTACCAAGGGTAACTAAGGTTTCCGTATCAGCCTGTCGCTAAGCATGTACATGTGGCAGGTAAGATAGCCTCTTGCAGCGAGGGAGATGTTGTTGGCTCCTTCACTCTTTCAGCAGCAATCTGTCTCCCATAGCAACAGGAGCAAATCTGCACCACTGGGACTCTCATCCTGTACACCGGTATGGAAGAGAAAGAGTGAAGTGCATGCATGGAGTCTGCGCTAGGTGCATTGTGGGATACCATACAGTTACTGCGAGTGAGGTAGCGGTGATAGGCTGGACAGGTGGAGAGGGCAAGGGCTCTGTGTGTCCCTCCTAAATTCACTATGGTGATGTTTACTATATCGGGAGAGTTTAATTAACCACTTGAGATCCGCGCTATAGTCAATTGACGGCTACAGCGCGGATCTCCTTTTCCGGGACTACGTCTATTGACGTCGTCCCATGTACGAGCGGCCTGCCCCCTGCAGTGCCCCACTTATTAAAAGTAAGTGCCCCCCATCAGTGCCACCCAGCAGTGCCCATAGTGCCACCCAGCAGTGCCCACAGTGCCACCCAGCAGTGCCCACAGTGCCACCCAGCAGTGCCACCCAGCAGTGCCCACAATCTACCTCAAAGGTGCTGCACCCCAGTGCCACCCATCAGTGCCCAGCAGTGCCGCCCATCAGTGCCCAGCAGTGCCACCTATCAGAGCCACCTATCAGTGCCACCTATCAGTGCCCATCAGTCCCATCTATCAGTGGTACCTATCAGTGCCCATCCGTGCCACCCATCCGTGCCACCCATCTGTGCCATCTTATCTGTGCCCATCTTTGCCCATCAGTGCCGCCTTATCTGTGCCCATCGGTGCCGCCTTATCTGTGCCTATTAGTGCCGCCTTAACTATGCCTATCAGTGCCCACCAGTGCAGCCTATCAGTGCCCACCAGTGCAGCCTATCAGTGCCCACCAATGTAGCCCATCAGTGCCCACCAGTGCAGCCTATCAGTGGCGCCTAATCAGCACACTTCAATGAAGGAGAAAAATGACCCGTTTGCAAAATTTTATAACAAACTATTAAAACATGATTTTTTTTTTTTGCATCTTTTTTTGTTTAGCAAAAAATAAAACTCCGAGCTGTAACTAAATACCACCAAAAGAAAGCTCTATTTGTGGGAAAAAAATGATAAAAATTTCATTTGGGTACAGTGTTGTATGCCCGCGCAATTGTCATTTAAAGTGCATTAGCGCTGAAAGCTAAAAATTGGTCTGGGACTGAGGGGGGTTTAAGTGCCCAGTAAGCAAGTGGTTAAGTTATCTATTCCAATAAAGGTACCCCACATGTAGGAGAGCAACCTGTATTAAATGCCTAGCGTAGCACAGAAGAACCCATTCTGAGGTAGGCCTCTCATGTGATCCTTTCTTGGTGCCCAACGAGGAGGGAAACATGGAGGACGTGATGACCACCACATGACACCTACCCTACAGGCTGGTAAGATAGTTCTGGATTCAAGCTAAGAGCACCATAACAGCAAAAGGAAGGACCTTTCTCCCTCCAGCCCTTACCCATCTCTCTACACCAGGGGTCTCAAACTGGTGGCCCTCCAGCTGCTGCGAAACTACGTCCCATCATGCCTTAGCCTGTGGGAGTCATGTTTATAACTGTCAGCCTTGCAATGCTTCATGGGACTTGTATTTTCACAACAGCTGGAGGGCCGCTAGTTTGAGACCCCTGCTCTACACCACTGATCTTCCTTTACTAGTTTTTTAACCTCCCTTGACCTCTCCTAGGTCTTCCTACTCTTCTTACAACAATCCCCAAACTTCCTCTGCTTGTCTGGTCCTACTATATTTCTATTGGAAAAAAGCAGAGAGCTAGGATGCTGACGCCCCTATTACCTAAATGCCTTATCTAGTTACACTGTCTGTTTTTTGTCAAATACCTTGATCCGAGTTAACATGACTAAAGTATTAATGTTTTCTGAAGTTGCAAATGTTATCCTCACCTCTGCAATGTAGAGAGAGATGTTTGATAGCATGTTATGATCATACCAATGTCCTTGGTAACCATATTGATACCCTTCTGGGTTTTTCCTGCCGTTTTTTTTTGTACTGCCATCACCTTAATTCCACAGGGTTAGATGCACCCGGAGAGCAGGTTCTGATTCATATTGTTTGGAGCAGTCACGTGAACAGTGTTAATCTTAAGATTCCTGGAGATCTAAGGGTAACTGGTGAGCTGTGCAGAATGATTTTAAACTGGAGTGCATATGTCACATATCACTGTGTCGTGGACCAGTTTTCCATGGATTGGAATACACTTTTATTTTGAGCAACCTGTGGACTACAAACTTCATCATTTCAGGACTAAAATTTTATGTTTATGTACATATGTGCAGAATTGTGCTCCTTGACAATCTCAGTGAAAATTG
Organism: Lithobates pipiens; assembly: GCF_037356315.1. Taxonomy (NCBI): domain Eukaryota; kingdom Metazoa; phylum Chordata; class Amphibia; order Anura; family Ranidae; genus Lithobates; species Lithobates pipiens. The sequence goes on from NW_027507784.1 coordinate 290,247,974, forward strand.
TGCACTAGATCTAGTTGGTGCAGATTGAGATTTTATATTACTTTTCCGGTCTTTGACCCCATTGGAGGGATTTTCCCTCACCTACTTTCCCTGTGTAACATTTGTATTGCTGTCATAGACAGAAGTTGTAACCCTTTCTGACTCTATTAAAACTGCATTTGGGCTGTAACGCCACCCTGATCACTTCTACAATGTTGGGAATGCCACCATGTGTCCTGGGCTTATCTGTTCCTCCTATGCATCTGGGACCTCCATGGTGGATGTCAGGATGGAGAGTGGCAGAAGATCAGTGAACATCTGTTTTCTGATCTCCCTTGGGTATTAAGAAGCTCTATCAGTTCTGGGTTCAGAACCTTTAAACCCCCATTTGCTCTTGGTGGTGAAGAAGCTGTTCCAGCACAGTCTCTGCTAAATCAGCTTAAACAAAGTGCAAAGATGACATTAGAGGTCTAACAGACCCTTCATGTCGCACCTAAAGAGAACCTGCATCTGCAGTCTATCAAATGAGGGGAGGGGCTTTTAAACCCCCTTGTGATAGCAATAACATTAAGCTAAAAAAAAAACACATTTAAAATTTTAAGTTTATGTGAATAAAAAACAAACAAACATTTTTTTTAAAGCCTCGCCGCCCCCACGTACACGGACACATAAATGAAAATATGCACATTGGGTGCTCACAAATAAGAAAATGATTACATCAAACATATTAGGCCTCACTGCAATAGCCAGAGTGAGAGCAATATTTCTTTAACGGTTAACTGTAAATTAATGACCTCTAAAGGCTTGTAGGTAAAATTTTAGGCACAATTTCACGGACGTGCACAATTTTGAGGCTTGACATAGTGAGTATCTATTTACTTGACTTAACTTCATCTTACATGTATGTATGTATGTATTTTACCTAAACATTGGGGATTATATTGTGTTTGTATGTACTAAAAAACATAATTTTATTATTTGAAAATATTGTTTTTGTAAACAGTAGTGCGAATATTTTACATAAAGAATTGCAACTATGACCATCAGGCATGTACTGGCCATCGGGACTACCGGGAGATTCCCGGTGGGCCGATGGCTTAGTGGGCCGGTTTCAGTGACAGCCTGCCAAATTAATGGCTGCACTACTCGCGCAGCCATTCATTTGAGCACCGCTGTACTTCCCAACGCAGCGCGGCGCACTTTGGCTCTTTCCGCCCCCACTCCGCGCTCTCAGAACACTGGCATTGCACACATCTTCTGCCACCTCCGGCCCGCAGTCATCCTTTTCCGGCACCGCTCGGCTTCCCCCGCCCCCTTCCTCTCTGACAGCTCTTCAGCTTCAGCAAACAAAACTCGGCTATCTCCGGCGGCCCCCGCGGTAACGGACGCTGTGAGTTTAAATGAGCCGGGGGCCGCCGTGTGATGTCCTAAGAGCAGCCGACAGGCAGAGAAGTCCCCAGAGCAGACGAGGGAGGCTGGAGGATGGCGGTGCTGCAGGTAACCGGCCGGCCCAGCACAGCCATTGAATACTGTATATAGCATATGGCGGTATATATATATATATATATTTGTATATGGCTGTATATATATATATATATACTGTATATAGCTGTGTATGTATGTATGTATGCATATATATATATATATATATATATATACTGTATATAGCTTGTGGTAGTACGGAATCTCCAATCCTGGGACCGGGTTTTGGGACCAGCCAGCAGTCTGGCTGGATGATTGCACAGGTGGGTCTTGGTCTTAAAACAAAGCCAACACCATGGTTCTGGGCTCCACTCTCCCGAGGAGTTCAGGCGTGTAAGGGAGAAGAAGTGTGCATGTCTGCACAGGTCGATCTGTCAGAGTAGACAGAGGGTCCAAGCTTGTGGGCTGAAAAAAAGAAGCTAGTAAAGAGTGCTGAGGTACTGGGTGTACAGGAACTCTGTTGAAGAGCCAAGAGGGCTGCAGCCGAAGTCTGAGCAGCAGTGCTGCTAAAGAGAGCCAGGTGGCTTGGTATTTTTGGTTCTACGTACATTATTGCTGTGGAAAGCTGAAACCCCTGTGTGGGCAACTATTTTGTTATCGGACTTTTCTTTCTTTAATAAAAGTGGGCCTACAAGCCCTTAAAACGGCATATCTGGCGTGGACTCAGCTCACTGGTAAGCTCTACCTTTAAGCTAAAATAACCCCCAAATATTACAAGTGGTGTTCGAATGCGGGCAGAAGACGGTGGAATCCGGGTCCTTGCTCTACAGTAAGTTCAAGTCAGGAACTATTGGCTGTGTGTGGAAGTGCAGCCAGGCAAAAGGCATTGCATGTTGCAGGTGGTGTACCTGTGAATGAAAAGTCAATTTTTTTTTTTCCTTGCTATGAAATGTGTTTGTGTGCATGAGACAGCACAATCAGTGTGTGCAATGTGCAGGTGAGGAAAGCTTGCATGAAGAGAAAAGCAACTTGCTTTAAAAGAGACACTTTCATTTTCCTGGACTGTTTAAAGTTGTTCTGGAGTCTCTAAGTATGGGGCGGTCAAAGCTCCTAAAAGAAGCAAGGTTTGCTGAAATGAGAGACAGAGCTCTGTGGTTGGAGGGGTTGTTACCGCCTGAACGAGCCCCATACATACCTGATCAGAGTTTATCAAGGAGAAAAATGGCTGGGGTTGTCCCTAGCAACACTGGTGCAATGAGTGCACAGGTGACTGCTGTTATGGAGAGTCCACCAGCATTTGAATCTGCAGTGGATTGGTGCAAGCGGCATTTAGCAGCACTGAACCAAGCTACAGAGGAAAGGAAGCCAACCCTCAGTGCAAGGGGAAAGCCGCTGGATGTCCATAACTGGAAGAGGGCTGTTGTTGCCCCTGGCAAAGCTGCTGCAGTTAAAACAACAGCTATTGTGAAAGATGTGAATGTGTCACAGCATGAGATGGGATCCAGCAGAGAGAAGCCCATGCGATATGCAAGGAGAGAGGCTGATCAAAGGCTGAGGATGAGAGTGGTTGCCCATAGCAACGCAGAGGAAGCCAGTCGGGCTGTCTCTGTACCATGGGCTATGTCTAATAAGGATCGTGGAAAGCAGCTTAAGGAGGAGCCAATTTTTCATGTTGGAGAGAGCCAGCAAAGTTCTGCTGGGAGAGTGCGGTCTCCCATGGCAACCGGAGTGAAATTTATGCCTGAAAGGAGCTGCAGTAGAGGTTTGGTTCAGCGTCCCCACAAAGAGGCCTGTGCATTCCGGCCAGCTGGGAATCACCAGGAGAGAATCGCTTTGGGAAAAAATTGTCCAGTACCATGCCTGGAATGTGGCCAGCTGGGGCATGGCATGCTTTCTTGCCCTAGGTTGTGGAATACGGCTGGAGATAATGTTGCTGAGAAAGTTTTGTCTGTAGGCTCAGATTCCGGTGAAAATATGTTTGCAGTCACCCCTAGCAACAAGAAGTTTCCTGTTGTGCCTGCAGGGGGTGCTAAACGGTGGGAGATGCCTGCTGTAGTTTCATCCCATGGCCACCAGGAGGAATTGGCCAGTAAAAGTGCAGCAGAGGACTGGTGCATAAGACGACGTACTCAAATGAAGATGGTGACACCAACTACTGCGGTGGGTAAGACTGTCTTTAATGAAATGATGGCTGGAACTGCTGATTTCATTTATAAAAGGACTGGTTACGAGACTGTCCATGATGATGTGAGAGTGACCCCAGTTAGTGGGGCCACTGAATGTGCACTTGAGAATGACTTTTCCCTATATAGTGGGAATGCAAGGGTTAAAATCCAAATAGAACCTGTGTTGATGACTAAAAGTGTTGTGTCTAGTGACTATCAGGCTCAAGTTGACCATGGGCTAGGACAGCCTACAAATGCGAAAAATGCTATAAGTGTTACTGTTAATGAAAAGTTTAATGCTGTTGGGAAAACTTTTGCTCTGAAAGAACCTGGGGTTATCAAAAATGGGCCGTTGCCTGTAGCAACTGGTGGTAAGACAGCACAGTTGTCCACAGGAATCTCCAGGGAACTTCATGTGTTGGAGTCGGAGGTTGCCCTGGACAACTGCGATGTCACTCTGGTGGGACAGAATGGAACTGTACCGTGTAATGGTAATGTGTTAGTGCAAGCTGCTAGTACTAAAAATGTGCAGGTAAATGGTAGATTAACACAACCTGTGAAAAATGCAAAAGTGTGTGAGGCTTATGAAATGCAAGCTGAGAAAGGTGGTGAATATGGTGTATTGCAACCTGTGCTACCACAGTCTGACATGATTTACAATGACTGGTGTAATGAGTCTGCAACTAAGCCAGTCTGTTCTTATGTGACTCCTTGGGCAGAAGGATCGGTGCTGAGGAGTACCGCAGAAGGGAGCGCACATACAACAGATTGGGATAGTTGGAGCAAAAATCTTATCTCCCTGATAGATAAGGCTTTTATGCACAAAAATAAGGTGGACACGGTTTCTGCTGGGCCAGCAGGAGGGGCTGCAGAACAGCCTGTACCTGAGGGCGCGGTGGCTGCTGCAGGGGTTAACCCTGGTGAGCAGGATGAACCAAATAAGGGCACAGCAGAGACATTGTCCGTGGCCCACAAAACTGAGGTTGGCATGGAGTGTCAAAGTGACGTTGTCACTGGTAATGTTCTGGAGCAGTTCACTGATGCTGAGCCTGAGAAGTTGGGTATGAGTCCAGCAATTGGCAGCGCTCTGGTGGAGCACCGGGCTGTGTTTACCTCCAGCTGCGAGAAGGTTCCGTTAACCGTCGCAACTTTTCAAGTCTCAGCAAGTGAGTCTCTCTGCATCCCCAGTGTCATGAAAATCCCCAGGAAGGACTTGGGTCTGGAGTCAAGGGCCTGGTTTATAACCGAAGCATTAAAAGAGATGCTTGAACTTTGGGATGTACAGCCAATCTATACTAGTGTGTCTCCTCCACAGTCTGATGGTCTGGTATTGCGGAGTACCACTAGGTGGAACACTGTATGGCAGGCTGTACAGAGCAAAGCAAAACGGGACAGGAATGGTTTATTCCTAAATTTGCTACTTTTGTTAAAAGTTGCTGCTACGTATGCTGCTGGACTACGTGCAGAAGAAATATTTGAGACAGACTTTGGAGAAGTTGAAAATAAGCCTAAAATGTCTGTGGTTACACCTCCTAACAGCCAGATGGGAAGCATTTCTGCTGCTATGGTCCAGTGTGGTGCTGGTCAGTTGGTGAAGGGCGTGTATACTGCACCAGTAGAAAAACCACATGAGGTGGAAGGGCCATGTGTGGACCTGAAAGCAGCAGAGATCCTGACCAGGGCTCAAACAAAGGTGGTTAAAGAGACTGGGGTCCCCAGTCCAATGCTTGGTTTAGGTGACAAACCTAATAAGGTCCCTGGGACAGGGGAATGGGCAAGGAGCGTGGTAAAAATTGTATGTGGATCAGACGAGAGCTGGCCTGTTCCGGTGGATAAAAATACAGATGGCATCAGAACGGGTCAAGTGGTAGGACAGCTGCCTGCAGAGTGGGTGAACCCAGAGGAGATGGCGTCCTGTGAGGTTCCTGTGGGTGATGGCGGCCCTCCAGTATGTGTGCCCTCTGTGGACTCTGCCCTAGCAAATTTTGAAAAAAAAGGCATTGGTGACATGTGCAACATTGAGAGGTCTAATGTTGGTTTGAATATGTCTGTCAATGATGAACCAAATAATGTGTTAATGGTACATGATAATGTGGTGCCCAAAGGTACAGGTAAACCTGGTAATCAATTAGTGACTGCTGAGTCAGGTACCAGAAATAAGAGGTGGGTTTCCGTTCTAAACACTATAGAAATAGGCCCCCTACAGTCTCAGAACAGTACTGCTGAGAAAGTTTTGGGGAAACCTGGGAACCTGAAGCGTGGAGGCAGAAGGGTTGGTAGGAAGACCAACGGGAACCCATTAAGATTTCAGGAAAGGAAGTGCTTATGGAAATTCACTCGGAAGAAAAGTTGGGAAGGTCGCATCAAAGCTCATAGCAGAGTGACAGTAAGGCTTAGAGGGAGACACCAAAGGAGGCATTGGGTGGAGTTCCCCGTTAGGAGAAGCGAGGTTGGACAGGAGGGTACTTCTGTAAATGGTATCTGGCACAGAGGTGCCAAAAGTAACTTGGGTGTTCCGCCCTCTGGGTCGAAACAAAGGGGGGGGATATGTGGTAGTACGGAATCTCCAATCCTGGGACCGGGTTTTGGGACCAGCCAGCAGTCTGGCTGGATGATTGCACAGGTGGGTCTTGGGCTTAAAACAAAGCCAACACCATGGTTCTGGGCTCCACCCTCCCGAGGAGTCCAGGCGTGTAAGGGAGAAGAAGTGTGCATGTCTGCACAGGTCGGTCTGTCAGAGTAGACAGAGGGTCCAAGCTTGTGGGCTGAAAAAAAGAAGCTAGTAAAGAGTGCTGAGGTACTGGGTGTACAGGAACTCTGTTAAAGAGCCAAGAGGGCTGCAGCCGAAGTCTGAGCAGCAGTGCTGCTAAAGAGAGGCAGGTGGCTTGGTATTTTTGGTTCTACGTACATTATTGCTGTGGAAAGCTGAAACCCCTGTGTGGGCAACTATTTTGTTATTGGACTTTTCTTTCTTTAATAAAAGTGGGCCTACAAGCCCTTAAAACGGCATATCTGGCGTGGACTCAGCTCACTGGTAAGCTCTACCTTTAAGCTAAAATAACCCCCAAATATTACAAGCTGTATATAGAATATGGCTGTATATATATATATATATATATATATATATATATATATATATATATATATATATATAGCAAAGGATGTGGTGCTAAATAAAATACCCCAAAAAATCCATTCGGTGAAAATAATGATTAAAATAATATGCAAAATCCAACATAGCTAAAAGTTCACCAAAACTGTCAATTAATATTAAAATGTGCATAAAAATATTTTCAGCAAAAAATTCATATATAAACCATGCTTATAATTAAAATCCCCCCCTTTTTTTTTTTTGCACTCTTTTTGCACTTTAATACCAAGGACATAGTTTGGATAAAATGGTTTTAATTATAAGCATGGTTTATATATGAATTTTTTGCTGAAATTTTTTTTAATGCGCATTTCAATATTAATTGACACGTTTGATGTACTTTTAGCTATGTTGGATTTTTTGTATTATTTGAATCATTATTTGCACCAAATGGATTTTTTTATGTTATTTTGGTTAGCATCACATCCTTTGCTATATATTCAATTTATCTGTGGGTTTGTGTTAACCTGTTGGATGTTGGCAGCTTCTCATTACTGCGGTTGATCAAAAATAAGTGTGCGCATTAGTTGTTTATTTTAAAATTTATAATGCAGAGCCAGGCTTCAGGCAGGTGACAGGGGGACACTAGGGGGTAGAGGGGGGGGGGGGCTGGAAAATAAAACCAGCAGTGTGCTGTCGGCTTCTGAGTTTGCATACTCCTGCTATGTGTCTAGCCGGGCCGTGATGACGTCACTCTTGTGCAAGTGCGCAGCATACTGTTTTTGTGCGTGTTTGCAAAATTGGAGTGGGCCGGTCTGGATGAAGTCCAGGGCCAAATTTTTGTCCCAGTCCAGCCCTGATGACCATTATATTGTACAGGGTCTAAGTCTCAGAAAATACATTGCAGTGCAGTACAAAAAAGTAAGAAAAATGCTCTGACAGCGAAAAGATTAACCACTTCAGCCCCAGAAAATTTTTCCCCCTACTGACCAACTGCATGGTCGTGCGACGCTGTACCCAAACAAAATGTATGTCCTTTTTTCCCCACAAATAGAGCTTTCTTTTGGTGGTATTTGATCACCTCTGCGTTATTTTTTGTGCTATAAACAAAAAAAAAGGACAATTTTGAAATAAAACACAATATTTTGTACTTTTTGCTATAATAAAATCCCCAATTAAAAAAAAAAACAAATTTCTTCATCAGCTTAGGCCGATATAAATTCTTCTTCATATTTTTGGTAAAACAAAATCGCAATAAGCGTATATTGATTGGTTTGCGCAAAAGTTATAGGGAATTGATTATAAAGTTATAGTATTTACAAAACAGATAGATTTAAGGCATTTTTATTAATTTTTTTTTACTAGTAATGGCGGCGATCTGTGTTTTTTATCAGGCCTGAGACATTGCGTCAGACAAATCAGGCGCTTTTTACACTTTTTTGGAACCATTGACATTTATACAGAGATGAGTTCTATAAATAGCCACTGATTACTGTTAATGTCACTGGCAGGGAATGTAGTTAACGCTAGGGGGCGATCAAGGGGTTAACTGTGTTCCCTATGTGTGTTCTAACTGTGGGGGGAATGTGGCTGACTAGAGGAGGAGAGAGATCATTATTCCTACTTAGTAGGAAGACACAATCTCTCTCCTCTCCCCTGACAGAACCGAGATTTGTGTGTTTACACACACAGATCCTGGTTCTCACTCTATCATGAGTGATCGCAGGTGCCCGGTAGTCATCGCACCTGCTGGGCACGGGCATCGGAGCCGGGGACACGCTGCGGGCACCTCCGGCGGCACATGTGAGTCTGCTACAGCGTCTTAAAGAGCCGACGTACAGCTACGACGGCTCGCACACGGGAGCCAACCTGCCGCAGTATAACTGCGGCAGCATGTCCGGAAGTGAAAAAAATATAAAATTGTTTTTATCCATGTTCTGACAGGAAGTGAGACCAAATCTTCAATAAGAACAATGGATGCCATTAAAAACTTGACACAGGCTTTAACCCTTTTCACTTAGCCAAACCAGAATTTAAAACATGGTTAGAGTTGGGTTTAAAAGCCTTAGGTCTAGGCTAATAGATGAAAATATAATGCTTTTTTTACTCCTTTATAAAAAAAAATTACGTGTTTTTTGTATCATAGGAATACTACATGGAAATTCAATAACAAAAATGTAACCAATCAAATAACCAATACATTTATAAACAGTCCATAACATATGGCAATAGTAATGCAATAACTTTACTTAAGTCATTTTATCTGGCTAGTGCAGTGTACATAACATAATTATACATGCATTATTTTTTCTAAGCAGGCATTATATTACAATAAGAAATAAAATTACAGTTGATGGAATGGCTGCACAAATCCACATTACCTCCTCCACCTCCTGATACTTCCAACATACATTTTGTAGGAAATTGCTATCTAAATAACTTCTTTTTTTTTTCTTGTACAAAGGGTTTTATTGAATATACAGATCAACAAGAACATACAAAAATAGTAGTGGACACATCATGTGAACATATCTGCATACATTTCCGGTATCAAAAGAATATGGTATTTCTGGACAAAGAAATTTGCACACATTCCTGAGGGTTCAGGGGAGGTCACCCGTGACCACCAGGTCCTGCCCGTGTGGTAGCACCCTTAACTTTGCTTGTGTGTGCTTTAGTTTACAGAGCCATTTGTATTATATTGGTCGAGAAAGGAATGTGAAACAGAACAATTTAAAGGAGACCACGTGTGGTTGGGTAGCATATTCTCCTATGCAATAAAAGCATTTTCTCACCATGTGTCCAGTCCCAACAGGAACTGGCCTGTGGGTCGAAAAATCAAAAGAGAAGAGTATAAATAGGGGGCATGAAAGGAGGAAAGACTGAGGGAAAAGTAGAGAGAATGGTACAGAGGAAGAAAGAGGAGTAATAAGAGGGGTGGTCCCCGGGGTGAGGGGAGTGGAGGCATATTAGAGTAAGAGTAGCGCTGGATCAAATCGGGAAGGGTGGATATGCGTCACCCAAGGTTGCCATGTCCGGAGGAATTTATCATGTGTATCCGATAACACGGCTGTCAGCTTCTCATTAACTAAGATATCATTTACATGATTTTTGACTGCTTTGAAGCTGAGGGCCGGGGGTTTTCCAGGCTTTTGCTATGGTCAACTTAGTTGCAGTAAAAATGTGTGACGCCAACTGGTGTTCTGGTCTTAGTAATTCTATAATTGGCTTCCCTAGAAGGGCCTCAAATGGGTCTCTCTTTATGTTAGTGTTAAAAAGGTTACGAAGAAGTGCATAGATTCTGATCCACAATCTGCATACCTTGGGGCACTTCCACCAAATGTGTGCCATTGTTCCTTCTTGGGCACATCCACGAAAACATAGGGGGGAAAAGGATGGAATAAACCTCGCCAATCTGGCCGGGGTATAGTACCACCTATATCGCACTTTGTAGGCATTTTCCAGAAATAGCACATTCTTGGAGCATTTCGACAATGTATTAAATTAAACGTATTAAATTAAATGTATTATATTAAAGAGATTAAACCTGAGGACTTGGGCCGTGATCTGCAAACGCTCTCAAAAGGGGTTAATGTGTAGGGGGTTGGTCGAGATTTAATAAGTTGTTAAAGGAAGTGTCGGATTTGCATGTAGCTATAGTGCTCTCTAAGGGGGATGTCATGGGAGGATCGTAAGGATGCAAATGGGATCATCTTAGTGGGGGTAAACATGGAGTGAATATCCGTTCTCGAACCACCACGTGAATTGCAGCGGGTTATCGCAGCCAGGGGGAAATAGTGGGCAATGAAGAAGACGGAGTAATGGGAGATGCAGGGAAATCAGGTTTGCAGAATACTTAATCGAGTCCCACACCAGGAGTGAGTGGGCCAGACATGGGCCGATGTTACTTGGATGGTGGGCTCTGGGGAGCCAAGGGAGGGAGGCCAGTGATATCGGGTGAGAGTCCACTAGATCAATGGTGGCCCACAACGGCATCTGCTGTTTCTCATGGAGATGCGATAATAGGGCGATAGCCACGGATGTGTAATAAGCATGTAAATTGGGGACAGAGAGGCCACCATTGATCCTGTGGGCATACAGAACCTGTTTTTTGATCCTGGGCCTGTAGAAACCCAGATAAACTGCATAATTTTACGCTGATGTATACATAATGTGGGGTGGAATGTGGACCGGTAATACTCTAAAATAGTAAAGCAGCTTTGGAAGATGTTTGATGGTTGCTATCCTTCTGAACCAGGACAATGGGAGGGCAGACCAGGAGGTGGGCATAGCTGCCAGCTTCCCAAAAAGTAAGGGGAAGTTGGCTTGATATAGGTCTGAGTATTTTGGGGTAAGTTTGATCCCCAAGTAGGGTAGTGAATTCAGCCATTGAAAGGAGAATGCAGACCTTAAGGCATCCAACTCAGGGGGCAAAAGGTTAATCGACATAGCTTTAGATTTAGCAGTATTGACAGCTAAGCCCGAAAACGTAGCAAAGGTGTTTAAAATGGATAGTAAGTTAGGGAGGGTGAGTCTAAGCTTAGTAATGGTGAGCAGGATATCGTCCGCAAACAAGGACAGTTTGTGAGAGGTACCCGCTATTTCCACCCCCGCTATATCCAGATGGGATTGGATAGCCTCCGCCAAGGGTTCCAGTGCAAGATAAATAGAAGCGGGGAAAGTGGGCAACCTTGTCGGGTTCCCCTTTTAATAGGGAAGGTAGGTGATTCAAATCCATAGTACTTTACTTTGGCCTGGGGGGCGGCATAAATAGCTGAAACCCAGGTCATAAAGGATGTGCCAAACCCAAAGTGGTTTAGTACCAGTAAAAGGTAAGGCCAGGACAAGGTGTCAAAGGCCTTATTAATGTCCAGTGACAGGAACATTGTTTCTAGGGACCTATTGTGGACCAGGGGCGGATCCAGAGTCTAATCTCGGGAGGGGCACTGCTATAAAAATATGTTTTTTGGGGGGCAATTTATATGGGAAATGGCTGGTATTGGCGCTTCAATCATTACGGCACCATGGTTGTTATGGTGTCAGGATGATTGAAGCGCATTATTTCTATTAATACATTGTAATATAAAATTAAATGGTTCAACTCACCATAATGCAGAATCAGTGGGAGCCCTGAGGATGTCACTTGCCATGTCGCCTGCCACCAAATGTGGATTGTCACTTGTCACCAAATGCGGATTGTTACTTGCCACGTCACCTGCCACACATTGCGGATTGTCACTTGCCACGTAGCCTGCCACACATTGCAGATTGCCACTTGCCATGTCACCTGCCACACATTGCGGATTGTCACTTGCCACGTCGCCTGCCACCAGATGCGGATTGCCACTTGCCAAGTTGCCTGACCCACATTGCGGATTGCCACTTGCCACGTCACCTGCCACACATTGGGGATTGTCACTTGCCACGTCACCTGCCACACATTGCGGATTGTGACTTGCCACGTCACCTGCCACACATTGCGGATTGTCACTTGCCACGTCGCCTGCCACCAGATGCGGATTGCCACGTAGCCTGCCACACATTGCGGATTGCCACTTGCCACGTCACCTGCCACACATTGCGGATTGCCACTTGCCACGTCACCTGCCACACATTGCGGATTGTCACTTGCCAAGTTGCCTGACCCACATTGCGGATTGCCACTTGCCACGTCACCTGCCACACATTGGGGATTGTCACTTGCCACGTCACCTGCCACACATTGCGGATTGTCACTTGCCACGTTGCCTGCCACACATTGCGGATTGCCACTTGCCACGTCACCTGCCACACATTGCAGATTGTCACTTGCCACGTCGCCTGCCACCAGATGTGGATTGCCACGTAGCCTGCCACACATTGCGGATTGCCACTTGCCACGTCACCTGCCACACATTGCGGATTGTCACTTGCCAAGTTGCCTGACCCACATTGCGGATTGCCACTTGCCACGTCACCTGCCACACATTGGGGATTGTCACTTGCCACGTCACCTGCCACACATTGCGGATTGTCACTTGCCACGTTGCCTGCCACACATTGCGGATTGCCACTTGCCACGTCACCTGCCACACATTGCGGATTGTCACTTGCCACGTTGCCTGCCACACATTGCGGATTGCCACTTGCCACGTCACCTGCCACACATTGCGGATTGTCACTTGCCACGTTGCCTGCAAAATATTGCGGATTGCCACGTAGCCTGCCACACATTGCGGATTGTCACTTGCCACGTCAACTGCCACACATTACGGATTGTCACTTGCCACGTCACCTGCCACACATTGCGGATTGCCACTTGCCACGTAGTCTGCCACACATTGCGGATTGCCACTTGCCACGTAGCCTGCCACACATTGTGGATTGTCACCTACTGGTGGTCTTTTGTTGGGTCCCAGAGTGAACATAGGCAGCAGAGAGATGATGCAATCTCTCTGCTGCACACAGCTTCCTACACAGTGAGGGCGGAACTGGAGGGACGCAGGGCAGTGAGAGATGATGTCATCTCCCTGCTCCCCTGCCTGCTGGCTTCCTGATTGGCCAGCAGCCCTCCTAAGCCGCCCAGCTGCCCCGCCTCACCCGTCCACTCAGCGCGGGTACCCGCGGAACCGGCCGCGCGGGTACCCGCGGAACCGGCCGCGATTGGACCCGCGGAACCGGCCGCGATTGGACCCGCGGAACCGGCCCGCGGGTACCCGCGGAACCGGCCGCGATTGGACCAGCGGAACCGGCCCGCGGGTACCCGCGGAACCGGCCGCGATTGGACCCGCGGAACCGGCCGTTCTGTCATCAGCTGGCGGTATTCTCGGAGGGGGCAATTGACCCGTTGCCCCCCCCCTGGATCCGCCCCTGTTGTGGACGACATGTTGTATTTGAAGGAGACGCCGGATAGCGTCGCTGGCCTGCCTCCTTGGAACAGAGCCCACTTGATAACTTTTTATTAGACGTTGAGGCGGTTCACCAAGATCTTCGTAAAAATTTTCATATCTATATTGATTAAAGAGGGATTCCGCTGCGGTTTTGTTTTTTTCTTACCTGTGTCACTGGTGGGCGATTCCTACCGTCTCTTAGCATTCACGACTGGCGTGTTTTTGACCCCCGGCGTGACGATTTTTTTGCTTTGGATAACTTTTAAAAAAGCAATCCGGCGGTTTCCATTTTTACTGTGGGCGTCTGAAGCCCACAGGCATTTACTTCCTGTATGCGATGACGCTGGGCTCCCAGCATCCACGGCTCCATCTCGCGCATGCTCACTGATAGCTATAGTGGTAATGGCAGATACAGCTGCCTGCCCACTTTGAAAATGGCAATTTCGGACACGCCCTCGTCACGTGACCGGCGTCCTCCTTCCGAAATCTCACGAGATTTCGGCATTACTATGTCCCCCATGGATTCTTGGGAAATAGCTTAGAAATTTCAAAGGCACCATTGCGAGGCCGATAACCACGCCTACTCCCACGGGAGGACAGCCCGGAAGTCAGCACAAACATCAGAAATATAAGGTAAGTACTGAATAATATTTTATTTAAGTGTTCATTACTGTAAGTATGTTAGCATGTGCTTTAAATAAGAAGAAGAAAAAAAAATTAGGTACAAAACCGCTTTAAGGAGATTGGCCTGAAATTAGCCCAGGAGGAATGGTCCCTGTCAGGTTTGGGGATCATTACGATGTTGGCAGTCAGCAGGTTTGTTGTGAAAGGATGACCTTTTTAAACTGAGTTGTACATGGTTGTCAGGTAGGGGGCAATGATGTCTCCCAGTTTCCAATAATAAAGTGCTGTGAAGCCATCCGGGCCCGCCTTTTGCCTACCTTCAACTCTTTAATGCACTGAAGTACTTCTGAGACTTGTACGTCCCAGTCCATAAGAGACATATGGGATTCGGATAGAGAGGGTAAAGAAAGTTGTGTCAGGAAGGTATCGAGACCCCGGGTGGAAGAGTGATCAGGGTCTGAATAAAGTTTGGTAAGACGGTGTCTGAATTTATCCAGAACCCATTGAGGGTTACCCGTAAGGATATTGTGGCGGGTGCGCAAAGTAATGGGAGCAAATTTAGGGGTAAAAGTGCGCAGTCTATTGCATTGGGTTTATTAGCTTTAGCATACCCCTTTTGTTGAGCCCAGCGTAGGGTGCGTTTCCCAATCGTCAGTCAAGTATAAATCGAAATCTGTGCGGACTTTGTCTAAGAGTCTGCAATTGCCAGGAGTAGGGGATTGTTTTAAGGCCTCTGATAAGGCCTCCAATTGTTGTTCCAAATCGCGGCGGACCTTTTCTCGCTCCCTTTTGCTTTTAGACGCAAGGTTCTTTTTTTTTTCTATGTGATCACACTACTACAAACCCCTGACTCAATCCTCTTTCTTTGTGACTGTTGAGCATGAAATATTGTCTGCTTGAAAATGACTACAGACCTGTGGAAGCCAGCAGAATGACAACACTGTTATATTGGATTAAGTTATTGGATCCGAGGCCTGACAACGCTGCCGCAGATTCAGCAGCGTTGTCAGCCCTTCATAGTAGGTTACATGGTGACACTAGCAGGATCAACAGGTAATTAGTAAGAACACAGGGAAAGAAATAAAAAAAATGTAATCACTTGCTACCTAAACGTAATGTAAATTCAGGAAAATGTTTTAATTATTCTAGAGTTCCACTTAAAATGATTGTGCAGAACAAGGTGAAACCGAAAGTACAGAAAAAATAATGATATTGTAAGACAGGGCAATGACAAAACATCATATAAATAACATTTTATTAACCATTTTTGTTTATTAACCCTTTAATTCTCAATGTAAAACAAACTTTAAATGCCAGTACATCCATATGATACGGAAGTCTGTTTTGATTGGCTCTCCAAAGGACTATGGCAAAGCCATAGTGCTTTGTGGTGTGTCACATTAAAAATGTTGTGGCACGTCCAACACTTTGCTGCCTTTGCAGCCATTGATTTCAATGGGATGCCATAATGAAACCATATGCCATAATGATGCCGTATGTTAGCATGTAGCATCGTGCAACATTGTACTGCAAAAAGAACCCTAATGCCGGAGACCCAGTTTTGCAACTTTGGCATGTGTTAGCAAAACTGTACATATCATTGCAACTACTCAACGTATATATATTAAAAAAAACGTTTTGCGCTGTCTAGTAGAGAATTAAATGTGAATCAAACATACCATATTTATCGGTGTATAACACGCACTTTTTCCCCCTTAAAATCAGGGGAAAATCATGGGTGCGTGTTATACGCCGATCCCCCGCCGATTGTCAGCTTCTCTGCCTTTTCTGCTATTCTCTGCAGCTTTGGGCTATTTTTGGCTATTTTCGGGTGCAGCCGAAAATAGCTGAGAACGGCCGAGAGCTACCGAGCGCCGCCGAGCTACACAGGACATCCGCTCTATATCTTGGCGGCGCCATTTTTAAATGGAAAGCCTGCAAAAGAAACTGTCAAGGTTGCAAATGACTGACAAGGCTGTAATGGAAGGCTGTAAATGACATGCAAGGCTGAAAATTACTTACAAGGGTGCAATGGAGGGCTGCAAATGACATGCAAGGCTGCAAATGACTGACAAGGCTGGAATGCAAGGCTGAAAATGACACTGACAAGGCTGCATTGATGGGCATTTAAATGTAAGTTTTTTTTCCTTAAACTTCCCTCCTAAAAGTTTTTTTCTTTAAAATTGCCTCCTAAATTTGGGGTGCGTGTTATACTCCGGCACATGTTATACGCCGATAAATACGGTACATTATATCATCAAATAAAATTAATGATATACTGTATATGAAGCACCAAAGACAATAACGTGATATTGTGCAAAGTCTTTAAGTTCAGTGCAACACCCAGTGTTTAGACAGGTCAGGCAAAAATGTCGTCTTGCCAGATCCAAAGACCTATCAAGGTCTATAATCAGATCTGTGAGCTTTATTACCCCTCACATTAGGTGCAGATCGTCTTGCTAGCCTCCTTGTGGGGGACCATTGGTGAAAATGAGCCAAAGAGAAAACCACAGGTTACCCACAGAAGCCAATCCAACCATTGATCATATGAGAAAAGGAAAACTCATTGCGCAACGCTCATATTAAAAACGGGCAATTTATTTAAAAAAATACTTACAACCAGACTGTAATTACAGCCATTGGAAATAAAAACCATCCTAATACTCTCACAAGCGTTTTGACGTCACCGCTATTTCTTGCCCTGCCTAGGTACGTTTAATTTAAATAGACATTTCTGTGAGGCATGAATTTTTTCAAGGCAAATGCAAACATCCTTTGTGACAGTAATAGGCAGTGATAGGTACTCTTTATGGAGGAATCTGGGGTCTATAAAACCCCAAACCTCTCCTCTGCACTTGAAAGTATTCAAAATGTCAAGATCAACATTTTTCAATACTTTTCTATTTTTTAAAACTGGTGCCTTTAGTATGCCAGTAATCCCCAAGTGATGTCATGACATTGCTTCTAGGTTACTAGATCAGAGAGTCGAACAAAGCCGATCTGGCTTTGTTTGGGTCTTCGGTCAGCCTGCGGATGTGCCAGCTAGTTGCTCGGGCCTCCCAGTGGGACGGGAGACCCAGGCGGAGCAACGGGAGGGGGGATGTCCCCTCCCGCTGCTTGTAATAACAACTGAGGGGCTGCTGAGCCGCATCGGTTGTTATTACAAGAAACCTGCCAGTCCGCTCTAAAGAACGGTACCACCCCTGTACAACCCCTTGGAGCAATATCGGTAACATTGGTATATCGCCCGCTGTTTGCATTTAAAAATGCTGTACATCTTATAATGTAGCGCTACCCCCATAGGAGCCGCTGGATCGGAAGGCTCCTCTTTGTTTACCTCTGACACACCAGGTTGAGTGTACAAACATACAATATCACAGGAAATCACCAAAAGTAATACTTAGTGTGCAATAGTAGAGCAATATCAAAGAAAACAGGCACCAAACCAGGTAGTAAAAGCAAACAAAATATATTGTCACCTAATATAGTTGGTAACTAGGCAAGCATAAAATGGATTAAAAATGGTAATAACACAATTTACCATACAAAGAGATTAACAGTAAGGACTAGGCATAAGATAACATTTGGCATCCACACCACCATAAACAGTAACAAGGCCATCTCAGGTGCAGCAGTGAGCAGTAGTGAAGTTGAATCTACCGAGTGCTGGAACTATACTTCTAGAGTGCATTTATGGTGGTGATGCTAGTACTAGACCAACTGTGTATGCACTGTCCAAAAGAAAAGGAGGATGGTAGCGGAGGGGGAAGGGGAACAAAGCTGGCTTGAAAAATAATTATTATGAGAGGGGCAGTTTTATGAGATGTTCTTCTGTCAGCTATCGTTGGGGCCCTTTGGGAAAATCTTTTTATTTGACAACAGACCCAGTTCATCTGCATGCAGTATAGGTATGGTATAATCTCGGCACAGGTTCAATGCAGATATGGTTCTGATGCGGTTAAAGGTTCAGTATAGTGTGGTATAGGGTTGATATAGGTACAGTCTAGGTTTGGAATAAGTGCAGTATAGAGTGCAGTATGGGTGCGGAATGAATTAAGTACACTTGGTGTCCTGCTCTCAGTAACGCAGTCCCTGCCAGAAATATCAGTAATGGGTGAATAGCCCTCTCACCAGTCCCCAGGATACTGCGATAACCTTTTGCTGTAGAAGTGGGACCCCCTCAGTCTCGCCCCGAAAGCCTTTGGTGATAAGCGGTGGGAAGCAGAGCAAGAGTGAGCTCTAGTCACCCTACTGCAGTGGTGCAAGTGCTGTGATATGGGTGGTGCTGTGCAGCCCCTGGGTGTCCTCATTCCCAGTCTCAGGCTCTGATCTCTGCTGCTATGGTCTCCTGCTGGTGCCAAGAGGAAGAACTTTGCCAGGCAGTTTAATAAAAATTCTCTCTCCACTCCACAGTGCATATTGGTATCTGTAGTATAATCACTGTAGTGTAGCCATTAAATGGCTGTTGTCTCAAACTACAACTCCCAGCATTCTCAGCACTCTGCAGGTCTATGGGCTTGCTTGGCTTTAGCTCCCCCCCTGCAGGCCAGAGGAGGATGTTGCAGCATAACATTAATATCACAGTAGAAGAGAAGAGACAAATAAAGTGCAATGTCTCTTTCTCCATGTTCTTATAGCTCAACACCTGTCTACAATAAAATATTATTTATTTATTTTTAAATCGTATAACAGTTTATTGAAAACCAATAAACAATACAAAAATAGTCCACATTCTAGAGAATTTTGTCACTCAATACATTTTTCACAAATTGAGGCACAGTAAAGCTCACATATACAGCCATAGCAGGCATAGAGCCCAAATCAAATATCTATATCAAATATCACATATCTACCTATGCAGCAGCACACAGTATACAGGTACATCTCCAAAAATTTTAATATCATCCAAAAAGGTTATTTATTTCAGTAATTCAATTAAAAAAGTGTAACTCCTATATTATAAAGATTCATTACAGAATATCAGTAGCTCAGAAAATTTTAATATTGTTAAAAAGTATCAGCTAATTAACTTAAAAAATGGTCCCTCAGTCTGGTTCAGTAGGTTACACAATCATGAGGAAGACTGCTAACTTGACAGTTGTCCAGAAGACAGTCATTGACACCCTCCTCAAGAAAGGGTAAGTCACAAAAGGTCATTGCTAAAGAAGCTGGCTGTTCACAGAGTGCTGTATCCAAGCATATTAATTGAAAGTTGAGTATAAGGAAAAAGTGTGGTAGAAAAAGGTGCACAAGCAACAGGAATAACAGCAGCCTTGAGAGGATTTTGAAGCAAAGGCCATTCAAGAATTTGGGGGAGATTCACAAGGAGAGGACTATGGCTGGTGTCAGTGCTTTAAGAGCCACCACACACAGACATATCCATGACATGGACTACAACTGTTGCATTCCTTGTGTCAAGCCACTCCTGAACCAGAGACAACATCAGAAGCGTCTTAGCTTGGCTGAGGAGAAAAGGGACTGGACTGTTGCTCAGTGGTCCAAAGTCCTCTTGTCGGATGAAAATGTATTTTGCATTTCACTTGGAAATTCAGGTCCCAGAGTATGGAGGAACAGAATTCAAGTTGCATGAGGTCCATTATGAAGTTTCCACAGTCAGTGATGATTTGGGCAGCCATGTCATCTGCTGGTGTTGATCCACTGTGTTTTATCAAGTCCAAAGTCAGCACAGCTCTCTACCAGGAAATTGTAGAGCACTTCATGCTTTCCTCTGCTGACCAGCTATATGGAGATGCTGATTTCATTTTCCAGCAGGACTTGACACGTGCCCACACTGATAAAAGTGCCAATACCTGGTTTAATGATCATGGTATCACTGTGCTTGATTGACCAGCAAACTCATCTGACATAAACCCCAAACAGAATATGTGGGGTATTGTCAAGAGAAAGATGAGAGACACCAGACTCAACAATGCAGTCGAGCTGAAGGCCGTTATCAAAGCAACCTGGGCTTCTATACCAGCTCAGCAGTGCCACAGCCTGATTGCCTCCATGCCACGCTGCATTAATTCATGCAAAATGTATGCAAAAGGAGCCCCAACCAAGTACTGAGTGCATATGATACTGTACATAGACATACTTTTCAATAAGCCAACATTTTTGTATTAAAAATTATTTTTTTATTGGTCTTATGTAAGAAAGAAATGCTTGAAATATTTCACTCTGTGTGTAATGAATCTATATAATATACAGTATGAGGTTCACTTTTGGAATTGAATTACTGAAATAAATTAATTTTTTGATGATATTCACATTTTTTGAGATGTACATGTATATACTCATGTATACATCATATAACAATGCACCCCACACATCCCTTTGCCATACTTCCTATCCATGCACCATTGAATGGTGATTTAATGGTAGATAATGTTAGACCCGGACAGACTAGCTTTATAGTAAGAGTCTATCCAATACTAAATAGAGCTAGCCAGCATCCCAAAATCTTATTAAACCGGGTCGGGCTACCCCTGTGCTGATAAATCAGGCGCTTGTATCGTAATGTTAGCCACATCTCAAATGTTGTGGGGGACTGTGAAGTCCAATACTGCAAAATAAGAATACAAGCTTGAAATAGGGCCTTGGATAATGCTTCTCTAATGTATGCATCTGATATAACATCATCCAGGATGGTTTAGGATCAAGGGATATGGCCAGTTGAAAGGTACTGTTAATAGTGAGTATTTTACTAGCCCAATATCTGTGAAGCTTTGGGCGTCGTCACAAAAGATGTATGGGATCCCCGTTATCTCTACTATACCTTGCACACAAGGGGTCAGGATGGAGCCCCAGAGTAAACAGTTTGGGGGGGTGCGATTAATCCGCAGTAGCATGTAGGATTGGGACAGCCTTTGTGTTACATTCAAGGACCAACAATGTAAAGATTCCAAAGTCTCTGTACAATTATCCCTGGTTATGGCGACTACATCTTTCTCCTATTTTTCCATAGCCTGTTGGGAGATCTATCTAGATGGTCCACCAGCAGCATCGCATAGCAAAAAAAAAAAAACCTTTAGTGGAGGAAGATTGCTGCATCATATTAAAAAGAGGGGTTGAAGATAGCTCAGGAGACTCCAGGAAGGGTTGCGCCCAAATGGTGTGCTGCAGTTGGATATAAGAGAAATGCATAGTATTTGGCAAGCCAATATCGGTGTTACAACAGGGCAAATGAAAACAACCTGCCATTACTGAAAACGTGACGAAAATGGGTAATACCGAATGTTCGCCACCTGGCTGCGCACTGCAGCTTTACTAGTTCTGGATATGTGTTATTATTCCATATTGGGCTGTAAGTGGTAAAACCTGACACTTGTTGTAATAGTTTCGCCTTGATCCAAATATTATGAATTAACCTTTATGTGGGACATGATTCTCTGAGGCCTCTGAGAGAGACTGGGCCCCCACAAAGTGCAGCGCCGCCGCCAGTGTGGAATTGCTGGTTGCCCCTTCGCTATTACTCGTATCGCTCATACAACTCATCAGTTGCTACAAATGGGCTGCCATGTAGTACAGCCAGGGGAAATATAATTTATTACAAAGCTGCATTCATTTGTGGCTTTTGCATTTGCCTGTAGCCTAGCTATGGTAAATAACTAGGTAAGTAATAAGTAGGTTTTGAAGCACAATGATTTTCTAACCTCACCTGCCTGCTGTCTTATAACAATATATAATGCCCCGTACACACGACCAGACTTTTCAACATCAAAAGTCTGACGGAATGATTCCGGCAGACTATTCGAACGTGTGTGGGCTGCAGCGGACTTTTGATTTGCAAAAGTCTGACAGACTTTAGAAATGGAACATGTTTCAAATTTTTCCGACAGAACTCTGCTGGACCCAGAAATCCGCTCGTGTGTGTGCTAGTCTGACGGACTAAAACCGACGCTAGGGCAGCTATTGGCTACTGGCTATGAACTTCCTTATTCTAGTCCAGTCATACGTCATCACGTTCGAATCCGTCGGACTTTGGTGTGATTGATTGTGTGTGGCCAAGTCCGTTCATTCGGAAAGTCCGTCAGAACTCTGTCAGAACTCCGTCAGAACTCCGTCGAAAGTCTGCCGGACTTAAGTCCTGTCGTGTGTACGCGGCATAATTGTTAAAGCTATGTAATGCTTATTTATTAGGAGGAGCCGGCAGAATCCCTCCAACTTTTTTTTTTCTGTTAACAAACTTTATAAAAGTGTGACAAGATACAAAAAAGTAAATGTCACAAGTATAATCTTGAGTTATAACATAAAACAATCCTTCCAACTTAAACACAGACAGCAAGTATGTAAGATCAATCATACCCTTTCTAAAGTAAACAACTGAACATGACGATGACTTTTTGTACTCTGCATTTACCAATCAGACAAGTTGTGTTGAGAATATAGTGGTTGGTCATAACAATGCACTGATGCAATTGATAGTGTGAAGATAACATACTTCATTTTGTTTTTGGTCAGATGTCAGCTCTTCTATGGCAAACCCTGTCTTGGAGTTTCAGTATAGTGCATTCACTGTGTTGGAGTTTTAGCACTGTACATTCACAGTGATCATGTGATTGGAAGCCCATCACTCTGCATTCACAGTGTTGAGGGCATGTGTGCTACCATCCTGTGTCGACAGTTTTGTTTGCACAGAAATTCTAATTTTCATTTAAATGGTGTGGTAGACCATTATAAGATAGTGATGCTAGCCTATCATGGTCTGCTGAAATGGAATGCGATGTGCATACACATGTATGAAATACACACAAATATGTAGAGCTACCTCCACAGCAGTCGCTGGTAATTTGGGTTCCCTGCTCTGGTTTAGCCATATGTGAAGCCTCACCCTCACCCTTACTGCCATCACAAGAATCCCTTTCCTGTAAAGCCCCAGCAGGCACACAACAATTATACTCACAACCCTTTAAAAGATAAGCAGATTGTACTGGCAGATTAGAGTCATAAAGTACAACAGAGCAAGTTGGCACATCAATATTGGTCAGCATAAACCCAACAATAACTGTATGGTTCAACACAGATGCTTATGAAAGGTCAGGTTCCAGCTTATACTGTGGCCCCAAGAGCATAAATAGTAGTTTTCTGTATGAGATGGTACACCCCAAGTGACCAACAAGGGTACCAAACATAGACCAACTATGTCACTTGAGCGCTGTCAAACGAAGGGGTTTGGTTTAGGCCTGCAAAATATGCAAAATATTGGCTTATAGTTAAACACAGCTCTGCCCTTAGCATAGGATAAGCTGAGCAAGGCTTTAGGATGGATCCTCTGCCGGCTACATTGGGGGCCCTTTAAGGATTGTGCAGGGTGATGAGAATATGTCAGAAAAAGTGGGAAAACCCAGATACAGCCGCTGCGACCAAGTTGTATACTGTGATAATACTTAGATATGAGGGTGAGAATAAATGTAAGCCCTCTGGAGTACAAGACCAGCCTCTGGGCTATGTAGGGCTCTGCCTAAAATGACTTGGAACAATTCACACTGCAGCTGCTGTGAGGAATCTGTGACTGTAAATTGTTAGCAGGTGAATACAGCTTAATAGTGGGTCTGTGACCCTCTCACCAACTCCTTTCTCAATTTTCCTCTGATGGTGATGAGTTAGGGTGCGATCGGGGGGACCCCTTATTCTTCGGTAATGGTAGCGACAGCTGTGATAGTGACCTCCTCAACAACTCTGGGCAATGGCCTTCTGAATCACCACAGCATGTTGAAGTAGTCTCCCAACAGCCAATACTGCAGCAGAATCTCTCTCTCCCAGGTCCAGCCTCTTGGTCCTTATGCAACAGCAGCGTCCAGCAAATTCAGCACAAAGGCCTAATCATTAGGCACAGACAGCACCTCTTCTCTCTTCCTGCTCAAGTTGGCGCACTCCCCAACTGCCCCCGGCTCTTTCCCAGGCTTTTCTTTTTATGACAGCCCTCCTGTTCTCAGGTGTTCGTAGGTATTGTAGTTGCTGACCAGGGATGGCTTTGACTACAATCCTCATCCAAACTACATCTCCCAGACTGCTTCTGTGTGAGGTCAGCCACTAGCTAAACAAGGGATAGCTGGCATTGCCATCTTGTGGGCGAAAAGAGTTCTGCAATCAATAACACTTCCCAGTGTTACGCATATACATGACTAAGTACTATGCACAAGGAAATTTGATAAATGTAGATGCATATCTCTATGGACAGTAAACACTGCCCTCCCTTGCTGGCAGCATGAAGTCAAGTCTTAGGGTCTGCATGGTAATAATCAAAAATCGAACATTTCTCTCTGAAAAGAACACACTGATGCTTCAAGATCAGGCAGAAACAGAAATCAAAAGATATTTTTTTCCCTGAATAAGAATGTGAAGATTGACAGAGATTCAAATTGAGTTTAAATGTTATTTGTAACTGCTGTTTTTAAGTTTTAGCAGATGCTGTAGTGGTAAACCATCGGACAATTCTTTTTACCTCTTGGGGAGTCTGTTGGTGAGATCCCTATACTTGAGCCCCTAGGTATATGGACCTGCTGTGATCATAAGAAGTCCATGCTGGATTTATTTACAGTGTTTTACTGTATATTATGGAGAATGAAATAGAAGGTACCTGAGCACTCAAACAGGAATAGCAAAATACAAAACTCCCAGGTAGACAGGAACGCTGCCAGGAATTATTGCATTGAAATCTTGTGAGATCCAATACATTTGTCAAGTCAAATAGTTAACTCAACCTACCAGGTTCCACCTATAAATAAAATTCACTTTTAGGTAGACTGGCCCTTCAAATTAATATATTGTATGAATACTAACAGTACATTGATTTTGACTTTCTGCCTAATGACACGCAGTAAATTCAACCCAGAAGTTAGCATCAATACACTGTAATGGAAATGCACATAAAAGCTAACTGACCAATCAGTGCTTTAAACAAAATAGTAATCTTACCTGCACCCTTGCAGAAGTAGATTGGATTCCTTCTAGCCAGCCAGCCATAAAGCTAGTGTCCTCATTATCCCACAGTCTGTGGTTTAAGATGTTGAAAAACAATTTTCTGCTGCCATCCCCATTAGTATGATCTGCTATTTCCGTTCAGACATTTAGCTGGTCCTCGGTTAATGGACTAACTCAATATTGTTATTATTGCTTAGTGTCTTATTGTTTAGTTAGTACTGGAAGTACGTCTACTCATTTAAAAGATATACCAAATATAAGAATTATAGGGGAAAATTATGTAATAAAATAAAGATATTCCCAGAACATACTAAACATCTACCAAATCCGTCCAAAAAACTCAGAAAATTAGAATAAATTGACTAATTTTGGTATTGCAGTGCATCCTTTTATTGTTCTAGGGTAGTAAGCATTCTAGGCTAACAAAAAGCACTTGAGTAGCAAGTGCTATGACATTAGATATGAAACTAAAAGATGGGAAAGAAATTGTCCTTTAGGCAAATGATTTGCTTTTTACATAATTACTGAATTTTATAAGTAGGGTTGCACCGATACTAGTATCGGTATCGGTGCCGATACCGAGTATTTGCACAAGCATCGGTACTCGTGCAAATGCCCCGATACCTAAAACTGATACTTTCAGGCTCAGTTCTTTGAGCTGTCAGTGGGTCTCCCCAGAAGTCCAGTAATTGGTGCTGTCAAAAAAAAAAAAAAAAAGCAGCCGGCAATGTTTATTAACAACATTGTTCAGCACTGAAACACTAAAATAAAAAGAAACATTGTTTCTTTTTGTATATTTCTGTTTCTTCATCTGCAGATCAAAGGGATAAACAAATAAATGTCTGTTTAACCCCTTAATAACCTTTAATTTACTCTAATCTGCCTTAATTAACTCCCTATTCTCCTCCATTTAATTATTTTCCTGTTTTATTTCTTTTGTTCACGTCTATTTTATAAACTATAAACAATTAAAACTTTTTTTTTTTTGATTTGTTATTGAATATTTTTACACATATATTAACATATATTTAAACATTTCATGTGGAAAAAGCACTACATTTAAAAAAAATCTATTTTTTTAAAATTTGTAGATAACTTTTCAATGCTTTGTACCATTGCTGACAGCTGAAGTTAAAACAAAACAGTTGAGGTAGGTATCGGTAATTGGTATCAGCGAGTACTAAAATAAAAAAAGTATCGGTACTTGTACTCGTAAAAAAAATGGTATTGGTGCATCCCTAGTTACAAGGTAATGTTTTCTGCTGGAAGTGTTACCAAATTTTTGAAGAGAAAAATAAATATAAGCAATGTCTTCATTACTTCAAAACCAAGGAATATACACGGTGGTGTTCACATGCTTCAGTATGGAAATTATATATGCACACATCAGTCATACAAGTATTGCCATATGAAATACACAAAGGTATATAAAATAAAACAATACAACAACATTACCACTAATCTGAGAAGGCTCAAGGAAGGAGGACCAATGGACCCATTAAGCAGTTGCTATGTACACATCAGGGTTGATTTACTAATGGAGTAGATATTGTACACTTTGCAAAATGAATAGATACGGTGAAGTTGTGTTTACTTGACAACCAAACATGTGCTAATAAAAATGCCATATTCACATTGTCAGCATTTCCACACTACTCTGGCCTTCACTACAGCTGGCACTGGCATGTTTTGTCTATGTTGGAGACTATAAGGAGAAGAGACAGCAACCCATCTATCATGTTACAGTGCTGGGCCAGGCAATTGGCTTCCTCATACCACCACATTTTCTATCCTGCGGAGACAGCATCAATGTGGGATTATTGGTAATGTGTAACTGGGATATATATATTCTAAACACGTAAATGAGCTTTAACCGCTTGCCGACCAGCCGCCATCATTATACTGCATGAAGGTGGCACGATCACACAAATTGCCGTAGGTGTACACTGGTGAGGGATCTCGCTTTTGTGGGCGCACACTCCCATTGGGGAGCCCTGCAGTGACAGAACGGGGATCTGTGTAAACAAGGCAAATCTCAGTTCTGAGAGGGGAGGTCACACAGATCCTGTCTTCCTGCTATGCATGGAGACAGATCTGTGTGTTTCACCAGTCACTCAGTCCTCCATACAGTTAGAACACACAGTGAAGGAACACATTTAACCCTTTGATCGCCACTGATGTTAAGCCCTTCCCTGCCAGTGTCAGTACAATAACAGTGTCTATTTTTAGCACTGATTACTGTAATAATGTCACTGTTTCCCAAAAAAGTGTAAAAAATGTCAGTTAGGTGTCTGATCTGTCCAATGCAATGTCGCAGTCCCGCTAAAAATCACTGATCGCCACCATTACTAGTAAAAAAATAAATAAATAAAATCTCATAAATCTATTCCCTATAACTTTTGCACAAACCAATCAATATATGCTTATTGCGATTTATTTTTTTAGCAAAAATATGTAGAACAATGCATATTAGCCTAAACGGATGAAGACATTTTATTGTTTTACTTTTTTTTGGATATTTATTATAGCAAAAAGTAGAAAATATTGCTTTTTTTCAAAATTGTCGCTTTTGTTTTTTGTTTATAGCACAAAAAATAACAACCGCAGAGGTGATCAAATACCACCAAAAGAAACCTCTATTTGTAGGTAAAAAAGGACATACATTTTGTTTGGGTACAATATTGTATGACTGTGCAATTATCAGTTAAAGGGACGCATTGCCATATTGCAAAAAATGGCCTGGTCAGGAAGTGGGTAAATCCTTCCGGTCCTTAAAGCGGGAGTAAACCCGCTGGCGTTTTTTTTTACCTGCAAGGGAAAAATACTTAACTTAGAATGAGGCTCTGACATCTGGCCCAATCCATGTGTCTTCTGGGTTTCGCGGCTCCGGCGCTGTGAGTGGCCAGAGGCGCAATATTGTCACTCCTTAGCATGCGTGCGAGAGATTTCTTTCCGGCAGGGTCCGGTGTCTGCTGGACTTTCAGCCGAGAATCCCCTGTGCGCATGCGCCGCTGCAATCAGCGGCACATTGTGAGGGTAATATCTCCTAAACCGTATAGGTTTAGAAGATTTTTTTTTACCTACAGGTAAGCCTTATTATAGGCTTACCTGTAGGTTAAACTTATAAAAATGACTATACAACCGCTTTAAGTGGTTAAAACAAGTATTCATTGACCTCTGTAGATTTAGTCACACTTCAGCAATTAATCTCCAAATAAGGCAAGAGAATATCCTTTATAGAGAAAATAATGTAAGTTATGGTAAAATTTTGTAGCAAACAGCAAATTAGCATCCACAGTCCATGTAATCCTGTGGAGTCCAGTGTTTGAACGTATAATAATGGCTATGTGGGCTAGAATTGGAGAGGACTATTGATGAGTACCAGATGTACTTGTAAGCCCTTGTACACATGGTCGGAGATTCCGACAGAATGTGTCCGATCGGACCATTTTGTCGGTTAATCCGACTGTGTGTGGTCTTCATTGGACTGTTTCCATCGGAGTATCCGTCGGACCAAGTTTTCCAACTTGTCGGTAAAATTTTCCGACAACATGATCCGATCGGACCTTGTCCAATCATGTGTAGAGAATTCCGATCGGACAAAGTGCCACGCATGCTCAGATCAAATTCCTACACCAAAGCTATTGGCTACTAGCCTGAATGTAGTCCCATCGTAACGAAATAACGTCATCACGTTCTGAACGATCGGATTTTCCGACAACTTTGTCTGACCGTGTGTATGCAACAGTTTCGGACAAAATCCGTCTGACAAAATCTGACGGATTTGGTTGTCAGAATGTCCGACCGTGTGTACAAGGGCTAATTCTATCATTCTCATTCTGAGCAGCTTTACCTATGAGATTTTCATTCCAGATATACTAAGGTGACCAGATTTTCAAAATTAAATCCGGGGACATATTTTTTATTTATTTTTTATTGGCAAATGGTAAACTATTTTATAAACATATTTTCCTCAAATGATATATGCAGTGTATGTAGCATGTGTTTATGTAATGATTGTATGATATATACATTATTTCTCACATTTTGTCCATGAGATAAAAAAAAATACTTCTTACCACCGTCCAGAGCACTGTATACATTACAGGCCTCCATTCCCACCACTGTCCAGAGCACTGTGTAAAATACAGGCCTCCTCTCAGACCACCGTCCAGAGCACTGCATACATTACAGGCCTCCATTCCCACCACTGTCCAGAGCACTGTGTAAAATACAGGCCTCCTCTCAGACCACCGTCCAGAGCACGGTGCAGCCTCCCAAGTCTGCACAATTCCCCACCAGTCTGCACAGTCCTCCCCTCAGTCTGCACAATCCCCCCCCCCCCCAGTCTGCACAATCCCCCTAGCCCAGTCTGAAAAATCCACCCCCCCAAGTCAGCACAATCCCCCCTCCCAGTCTGCACAACCCCCTCAGTCTGCACAGCCCCCCCCCCAGCCAGCACAATCCCCCCCAGCCAGCACAATCCCCCCCAGTCAGCACAACTCCCAAGTCTGCACAATCCCCCCCCCCCCCAGTCAGCACAACCCCCCCAGTCTGCACAATCCCCCTCCACAGTGTGCACAATCCCCCCAATCTGCACAACCCCCCCCCCAATCAGCACAACCCCCCCCAGTCAGCACAACCCCCCAATCTGCACAATCCCCCCCAGTCTGCACAATCACCCCCACAGTCTGCACAGGGGGAGAAATGAAATGAGGAGGGAAAGAAGCAAAGAGGTCTGGTGAGAGAGGAGAGCTGTTCATGCAGCGAATGGCTCGCTCGCCAATTATGCATCCCCTCTCAGGCTGGTTTTCACAAGTAGGCTGAGCACAGTGCATGCATTGCTTGCAGGAGGCTGGAGTGTGGGCGGGGTTGGGCGGACACCAATTTGAGGCGGATTGTCTGATTGGAGAGGTGGCGAGTGAGGAAGGAGCCAGGAAGTGCTGATGGGATGGGCAACAGGCGATACAGCCCAACTCCCCGGAGCTAAAATGTGGAAGCGCCTGAGACTAAGCAGCCGAAAATAGTGCCATGGCTGCTGCCGCGACAATCCAGGGACAAAACCGGGGACATATTCCGTCCGGGGAGAGCATCCCCAATTCGGGGACTGTCCCTGGAAAAACGGGGACGTCTGGTAAGCCTACTTTAGACCCCTTTCACACTGCAGGCATTTTGCAGGCGATTTAGCGCTAAAATAGCGCCTGTAAAGTGCCTGAAAAAAGCCTCATCTGCAATCCCAGTGTGAAAGCCCAAATCTTTTCACACTGGGGTGATACGCTGACAGGATGTTAAAAAAAGTCCTGCAAGCAGTATCTTTGAGGTGCTTTAGGAGTAGTGTATACACTGCTCCTAAAACGCCCCTGCCCATTGAAATCAATGGGCCCCGCCGCCGAAGCGGCGCAAAGCGCCTTGGCAGCTGCGCTTTTAACCCTTTGTTCAGCCACTAGCGGGGGTTAAAAGCATCTTGCTAGCGGCTGAAAAGCGCTTCTAAAATGATGGTAAAGCACTGCTAAAACTAGTGGCGCCTTACCGCTGATGCCCCCGCTCTGTCAGTGTAAAAGGGCTCTTGACTCTCACTACAAAGAAGTGGTAAAAGAAAATACTTGCAATTCTGACTATCGCCCTGATGAAATACAAAAACAGTTAGCATTTTTTTAATGAAAAGCTTGCAGCTATCCTGCATGACAAACTCAAAAAAGGTTTAAAAAACCTATAACCCCTTGGATAACTAACTATTTAGGGGGACGTATGGATGAAATGGCTGTTTGTGAATTTATTTTATTTCTAAAGTGTATAAAAAAGGATTGAGAAATGGATTGCCTGATATTGGAGATTCGTGAGCAGGATTTTTACTGTAGAGACTGAGCACAGGAGAGAAAAATTAAAAATGAGAGGGGATGAAAAAGAGAAAAAAACTGGGGAGTTGAGAGATCCATGAAATGAGTAGGTAGGAATATATAGACTGCTTTT